>NC_064920.1:793644498-794269498 GCF_023897955.1 Schistocerca gregaria | reverse complement strand
ATCAACTCTCATAAGCACATAATGGTTTCCCTCTTGCACGTTTTACGTATCTACGTACACAATATGAACCAGTACCGATCGGTGTACACCCGTCAGGTTGTCTTATTTATCCTGCACACCCAAAATAAGGTTTATCTAATGCGTTATATGACCCACTGTGCCTGTCGCGCAGTGCCTGGCTCTACCTAGTCAAGTGTCCAACGTAGTTCCCACTAATGCCAAAGTTACCACTTCGACTTGTTTATGATTTGCAACCCATGCAAACTCCTGTACTCCACCACCCTCCGAGCATCCCATTTGTTGTTGCTTTGGCGTGCAGTACGCTGCTTACCAATGTAGTCGTGCACCATAATAATCAAGTGACGGCACGGAAGTAGTACACATTTGAATAAGCGTTGTATTGTGGAACTTATACTGTACAGTATAATGTAAACACATGAAGATATGGTAGAAATGCTGCTGATCTATGGAGAATGTACGTTGACGGGAAATACGTTATGAGATTGCTTGTTTGTTGATAGTACTGTTAGCGAACATTATGATTATTAAATTAATATGTCTGTTTTCTACCCTACTCTACATACCTGTACTGTACCCTGTTGTAGAAGGATGAAATGCTGTTCAGGCAGAACGACTGTACAGAAGACGATTCCCTGATTAGCCATCGCATGATGTTTGATCGTCTCACATCTCGTCTATGTGAAACGGGAAGCTTAAATCCAAGACCTCGACATCGTCCTAGAACACGCACAGATGAACGTGCTGAAGTTTCTGTGCTCGCTACCGTAGCTGTGAATCCTCAAATCAGCACACGTCAAATTGAACGTGAAGTTGGTAGGTCGAAATCAAGTGCACAGCGTATTCTTAAACGTCATAAATTTCATCCTTACCATGTTCATTTACACCAGGATCTTCATGGAAATGACTTCCGCAATAGGGTAACATTTTGTCGGTGGGCTCAGCAAAAACTTCTGACTAATCCAAATTTTTTTGCAGATGTTCTCTTTACCGACGGGGCCTCATTCTCCAACAAAGGAGTTGTCAATATGAGGAATATGCATTATTGGTTCGCAGACAATCCAAAATGGCTCCGTCAGGTAGAGCATCAACGTCCGTGGAAAGTTAATGTTTGGTATGGGATTATTGGAGATACCATTATCGGACCTTTCTTTACAAATGGCATCCAAAATGGCAGACAATACTCCAGATTTATACGACACAATCTTCCTGTTCTCTTGGACACCGTACCTCTGAACCGGAGAATGGTCATGTGGTATCAGGATGACGAATGCCCTGCACATAACGCCTTACGATGACGACGTCTGAACCGTAAGTTCCCTGGTTGGTGAATTGGACGAGGTGGCCCAGTTAGGTGGTCTTCCCGATCTCCGGACCTTACAAATGGTTCAAATAGCTCTGAACGCTATGGGACTTAACATCTATGGTCATCAGTCCCCTAGAACTTAGAACTACTTAAACCTAACTAACCTAAGGACATCACACAACACCCAGTCACCATGAGGCAGAGAAAATCCCTGACCCCGCCGGGAAAGGAACCCGGGAACCCGGGCCCGGACCTCACACCGCTGGATTATTTTCTTTGGGGAGCAGCGAAGGATGCTGTTTACCAACATGAACCAACAACACCAGAGGACATGAAGCAACGCATTATTGATGCTTGTACAGCCATCAAAGAGGAAGCAGTAGCACAAAGTAGGGCATCCTTCACCTGCAGAGTGCTCCTATGTATGCAAGCCAATGGGCATCACTTTGAGCATGAGATGTGAACGCTATGTTTAGTATGTAGTGCTGGTATCACAGTGGAAGTTTCAACAAAGGGCCATTTTACCCAGTGATGTTAAGAAACATTTGTTTGCAACAATTTGTCATTTAACGCATTAGATAACAAAACATTGATAATTATGTGATAAATAAACTAATTGGTTAAACATGTTTACATTGATCTTCTATGTCCTACCTAAACTTCCCAAATCAAAACATTTTTACTTATTCAACGGTAAAACTTTTAATCCACTTGCTCGTTTCACTAAAACCATCAACAGGAATTTTACTATTACGAGTGAATGATTAACTGTCACTTGCGCTAGATCTACAGTAAAGTAAAGTTTTAACGTTCAACGGCATTACGTTTTTAGTAACGGATTAACGATAAGCGAAGTTAATTTTGTGACTAACGTTGCGATACACAGATATGTTACAGAACCGCATCACCCCTAGTCTATGGGATAAGTACCTGCTGGAATGTACGACGTTAATGCAGGATGGCAGCAGACCGTATTATTCGTTTCGGACCTCTTGATAAGTATGGAAGTGTGATTATGCATGTTATCACATCGCGATTACGGGCAGCATGGGGTTCACGCCTGAGTCTCAGGACTTCCGCTAGCAGCGCATGTCGAATGTTTCAAGCGTCAACTTCGCGTCTTAATATCTCGGGATGTAATGGGAATATTGCGATGCAATCAACGCCATTGTGTATGTGCTTTGTCATGCTATGGATTGCCGAAGAAAAAATATAGGAAGTCCATTTAAAAAAACATAAGTTTCTGTTAAAAAATACATATGCTTTCGTTTTAGAATGTTTCCAAATACGTAAATACATGGGCTCCATCCCTACATTGATACCGGGGAAAGTCGTTTTCCAATAGCTGTTATTGTTCCAGAGATATTTTGGGTGGACAAGATAGCTGGGACACCCTGTATACACTTCTGGAAATGGAAAAAAGAACACATTGACACCGGTGTGTCAGACCCACCATACTTGCTCCGGACATTTCGAGAGAGCTGTACAAGCAATGATCACACGCACGGGACAGCGGACACACCAGGAACCGCGGTGTTGGCCGTCGAATGGCGCTAGCTGCGCAACATTTGTGCACCGCCGCCGTCAGTGTCAGCCAGTTTGCCGTGGCATACGGAGCTCCATCGCAATCTTTAACACTGATAGCATGCCGCGACAGCGTGGACGTGAACCGTATGTGCAGTTGATGGACTTGAAGCGAGGGCGTATAGTGGGCATGCGGGAGGCCAGATGGACGTACCGCCGAATTGCTCAACACGTGGGGCGTGAGGTCTCCACAGTACATCGATGTTTTCGCCAGTGGTTGGCGGAAGGTGTACGAGCCCGTCGACCTGGGACCGGACCGCAGCGACGTACGGATGCACGCCAAGACTGTAGGATCCTACGCAGTGCCGTAGGGGACCGCACCGCCACTTCCCAGCAAATTAGGGACACTGTTGCTCCTGGGGTATCGGCGAGGACCATTCGCAACCGTCTCCATGAAGCTGGGCTACGGTCCCGCACACCGTTAGGCCGTCTTCCGCTCACGCCCCAACATCGTGCTGCCCGCCTCCAGTGGTGTCGCGACAGGCGTGAATGGAGGGACGAATGGAGACGTGTCGTCTTCAGCGATGTGAGTCGCTTCTGCCTTGGTGCCAATGATGGTCGTATGCGTGTTTGGCGCCGTGCAGGTGAGCGCTACAATCAGGACTGCATACGACCGAGGCACACAGGGCCAACACCCGGCATCATGGTGTGGGGAGCGATCTCCTACACTGGCCGTACACCTCTGGTGATCGTCTAGAGGACACTGAATAGTGCACGGTACATCCAAACCGTCATCGAACCCATCGTTCTACCATTCCTAGACCGGCAAGGGAACTAGCTGTTCCAACAGGACAATGCACGTGCCACCCAACGTGCTCTATAACGTGTAAGTCACCTACCCTGGCCAGCAAGATCTCCGGATCTGTCCCCCATTGAGCATGTTTGGGACTGGATGAAGCGTCGTCTCACGCGGTCTGCACGTCCAGCACGAACGCTGGTCCAACTGAGGCGCCAGGTGGAAATGTCATGGCAAGCCGTTCCACAGGGCTACATCCAGCATGTCTACGATCGTCTCCATGGGAGAATAGCAGCCTGCATTGCTGCGAAAGGTGGATATACACTGTACTAGTGCCGACATTGTGCATGCTCTGTTGCCTGTGTCTATGTGCCTGTGGTTCTGTCAGTGTGATCATGTGATGTATCTGACCCCCTGGAATGTGTCAATAAAGTTTCCCCTTCCTTGGACAATGAATTCACGGTGTTCTTATTTCAATTTTCAGGAGTATATATACCACCTTCAATATCTCAGGAACAACACTGGATATTCCAAAACTACATACTGCATAGGCTTAGGAAACCAAGTACTACTCGAATCTTTAAAACGTATACAAATGCTACTTTCAACACTAACTTGTTTATTTTTAAATTGACACCCCATATTGTTTCGTATTCAATCACCAGCATGAAAAATCACACAAACAGTGGCGTTGGTTGCATCGCAATACGTCAATTATGGCGTTGGTTGCATTGGAATAAGTCAATTACATTCCTAGAAATTGCGAATCAAAGTTGATGCTTGAAGTGAATGAAGCTCACAGCTAGCACACATTCTGAGTCCCAAGCGTGCACTTCACGCTGCCGGTAATCATTATGTGACTGACGTACTATGTCAGTGGGGTGTTAATGTATGGTGTGGTCTTGTATGACAACACAACATTGGCCCATATTTCATTGATGGCACTCCTAAAGAGGGATCGTTTAAGCCCTTCTTGAGCTGTACCTTACTTGAACCGGTCCACCTCTTACAATGTGTCAAATAATGCGGTATTAGAATGATGGATGTCCTGCGAATAATGTTTATTGTTGCAAAATGACAGCTAGAGGTACAATTAGTGGTAAAACACTTGGTTTAACGTTTATAAACCTCATACGTTCTGAAATATGTGGCTTGAAAAGGATAGAAATGGCGTCACAGTTTCTGACGAAATACATCGCTTGTAGTACTATACTCAGAGCAGCGGTTGCCTGCCCTGTCGCCTGTATCCTGCCGTAAATATATCAATATCACCGGCCGTTGTGACCGAGCGGTTCTAGGCGCTTCAGTCTGAAACCGTGCTGCTGCTGCGGTCGCAGGTTCGGATCCTGCATCGGGCATGGACCTGTGTGATGTCCCTAGGTTAGTTAGGTTTAAGTAATTCTAAGTCTAAGGAACTGATGAACTTAGATGTCACGTCCCTTAGTGCTTAGAGCCATTTGAACCTACCAATATCTTCACGGCACACTCTACCTTCAGCGTACAAGTGTCTCGTAATCTGCTCTGCTAAAACGCTTTCATATTGTAACGTAATTCACATAAGTAGCTACATTAAAACCTATATTCTTGTGGCTTGTTACATTTGCAGTCTAGTCGAAATGCCGGCCTTTAGTAATGAAGAAAAACTAGATATTGTTTTAATTTATGGCAAATGTGACAGAAAATGCAACAGCAGCTGTGACACTGTGTGCTGAACGCTACCCCGTCACGTCGAACCATTGCAACATCTGCAAGACACTCATGGAAACAGGGAGCTGGGCTCCCACAAAATGTCGACATACAATGCCAGTGGCTGGCAATGGAAACGAAATTGCTGTTCTGGCTGTTGTTGCGCACAATCCTCAGGTGGTTTTACGAGAAATTGCACGAGGCGCAGGAATAAGACACAGTAGTGTGTGCAGAATCTTAAATCGGCATCGGTTTCGTCAGTTCCATATCTCACTGCACCAAGAACTGTACGGGAATGTGTTTGAATCCCACTTTGATTCTGTGGTTTTGCACTTCTGCAGTTGTAACGTCATCCAATATTCCTAAGCAATACGTTGTTATCGGACGATGCTTTATTTACAAAACATTACAATGTGAATCTGCGGGACATGCACTGCTAGTCCGTGCAAAATCCCCACTGGAATCGCCAAGTTACTCGTCAACATCATTTCTTCAACACTCACTAGCGTTCCTCAAGGGGGATCTAGGATTGGAAACTCATCTATCAATGTGGTTCCAACATGATGGATGTCCCATACACAATGCAAAAGTTGCCAGAGACTTTCTAGGTGCAACATTTCCAAATAGATGGATGGGGTGGGGAGGTACTGTGCGCTGGCTAGCACGGTCCCCCGACTTGACACCATTAGTCTTGGCGCAGTGAGATAGTGTATGAAATGGTTCAAATGGATCTGAGCACTATGCGACTTAACTTCTGAGGTCATCAGTCACCGAGAACTTAGAACTAATTAAACCTAACTAACCTAAGGACATCACGCACATCAATACCCAAGACAGGATTCGATCCTGCGACCGTAGCGGCCCCTCGGTTCCAGACTGTAGCGCCTGGAACCGCATGGCCACTCCGGCCGGCGAGAGTATATGAAGAACTCTCAACGACAGTAGAGGATATGCAACATCGTATTACTGTGGCGTGTGCGGCAATATATGTAGAAACTCTACAGTCAGTGCAACACTCTCTGGTTACCCGTCTGCAAACGTGTATTGGTGCAAACGGAGGGCACTTCGAGGATTTGTTGACGTGGCACATTTTCATTGGTGAAGACGTGGGTGTATTTTCTGTGCTGGGTGTAATGCACAACAACACACTTTCCGTGGGCGACAGGACACTAGTAAATATGTTTAGCAAACTGAATTCAAGTGTGTTACCTCTAATTGTAGCTCTAGTTGTCATTTCGCTAGAATAAACATACATTCAGAATTTGAAAAACGTAACTTTGCGTTGGACGTGTTACTTGTTTATTTTTGTGGATTGTACATACCTTCCCATTGTGTCATCCCCTGACACAGGCAGCGTGAGGTGCACGCTTGAGTCTCAGGACGTGCACTAGCTGTGCGCTTCATTTATTTCAAGCATCAACTTTGATTCGCAAATTCTCGGGATGTCACTGACGTATAGCGATGCAATCAAAACCACTGTTTTTGTGATTTTTCAAGCTATTGATTGCATACGAAATAATAGGGAGTGTCTATTTAAAAATACACAAATTTGTTTTGAAAACGGTATTTGTTTACGTTTTAAAATTTCGAATATAAATTTGGTATCCTAAGCTCCTGGCGTACGTTCATGCTGGTGAAAACCGTTTTCAATATCTATTGTTGTTCCAGAGATATTTGAGGTGGCAGAGTTAGGTGAGACACCTTATATAATCTCCTTTGGAGTAACACCTTCCGCTGTCAAGAATTCAGTGACTGCACATGTCCTAAATCACACTGAGCGACTGACTGCGCAGTGTTGCATACTTTACACTCTAACAACACGACCGTTCAATGCTAAGGCTTCCCGCGAACTGGAGCCGTAGAGTAGAGGCTATGGAACAAGTCAATACCTGTCGCATACCGAAGCTGTTAACTGTTGAAGAGTTACGAAGGTGTAGGCATTACTTTTCAGTCAACCCTCGTAGTTTCATGATAAGACGTACTGGAAACAAACTCGTCAAGAGCTATTAGTTCGCGTATCGAAAGTCTTTTACAAATTGTGTCGGCCTTGAAAACGGCCTTTCTTGTAGCTATGGTATAGTTTACTTAAAGCAGATTATCGAAGCGACGACCATCTGGGAGGGGGGGGGGGGGGGGGGAACTAGAATCTTGAAGACTCCCCACAGGAAAAAGTAGTTTCTTGCAAAAAGTGGAGGTAATTTTCCCTGGTAAGTCAAGGAGGCAGACTGACCGGCCCAGTCAGATGGTTACCCAAAAGTGAATTCCTAAGGGACGAAACTGCTGAGTTCATTGGTCCCTAGAGCTACACATTACTTGAACTAATTATGCTAAGAATAAAACACACACACACACACACACACACACACACACACACACACACACACACACACACACACACACACACACACACCCGTGCCCGAGGGAGGACTCAAACATCCGGCGAGAGCGGCGGCGCAGTTCTTGACAGGGTGCCTCAAACCGCCGGGTACTCCACACGGCCCCAAAATGGCTGCCCATTTGTTTAGCGGAAATCGTTCCTGATGTCCGTGGACGTACGTGACCTGAGGATGCCCAGTAATAAACGTTTCTAGTGTTGTAAGTTCCAAACCGATGGAAGGTGCACTCATAGGCAAATAACACAAAGGCGGGGCAATGGGGATCTCGTGCAACACGCCACAGAAACCACCGGCAAAACTCTAGTCTTTGTTCATAGTCCGCCACAGGATGTAGGTCTTGGAAAGGTTGGAAATTAAATGGACGCTGACCGTCGTCTCTCAAAACCTCCCAGACTACCCGATGAGTGTTGTCCATTTTGTGTCCACTCAACCGCTCGAGAACTTGTCGTAGATGCTTCCTCGAAGCATTCGAGAACAGTCTCTTCAAATGCAGCAGCCCGTCATGTTCGAGGTCTTCCAGCATCACAATGATATCGCGCTAACGAGGCTAATTCGCCATGTCGCCGGTGAATTGCTGTAAACGTTTGCAGGTGTGGGTGGTGTCTTGCTGGATACCGTTTTCATACAACCGCCGAGCTTCATGCGCATTACCGCCGGCGAGTCCATAGACCAAAACCATATCTCGTTGTTCTCCACACTAATACCGTGCCGCCATGCTTACTGTATGACTAAATCGCAGGTCACGTTGTGCTCCGAAGCGAAGCTTAGGTGTGAATGCCTCTGACGTGAGGTGTAGACAAACAGCGAGACCTATTCCCCACGAGTGAATATCACATTGGGGCAGTGACGGGGTGAGGGACGTTTGTATGTGTGAACCAACAACCACAGCGCTCCCTGTCAACCGACGGACAGCAACAGGGAAATCTCACGCAAAATCGGAGAGCGTGGTACGAAGATTCCGTAGTTTGAAAATATGCGTTTTCGACCTACACAACATTAGTAATTTTTGTTCCGACTAACATCAGCTATCCGGGATTAAAATTTCGTGACACTATTTGTCTCCACCCTATATACTAAATTCTTGACACGCACACACAGATATATATATATATATATAGTTGAGTGGGGGAGGAGACGGGGGAGGGATGGAGGGTGTGTCTGCAGATAAACGCTCAGATCTATAGTCTTCAGTTTTCTGAGCAATTTGATGCGACCCAACATAATTTCTCCTCCGATACCAAGATATTAGACTTCAGCCCACTCATGAATTTTGCTGTATTATTATTTGAGTGTATATCTGTTCCTGAATGTTTGCTGCAATCCTAACGCTGATGTTCGTATCTCGATGTGATCGTGATATAGATCAGTGGGTATCTTCCTGTGTGTCGCAGTCGTTTCCAAGTGTACCTTCTCTTGAGAGTGGTGAACAGTGCGGGTCAGCCGCGGAGGCCGTGCGGTTCTAGGCCCTGCAGTCCGGAACCGCGGGACTGCTACGGTCGCAGGTAAGAATCCTGCCTCGGGCATGGATGTGTGTGATGTCCTTAGGTTAGTTACGTTTAAGTAGTTCTAATTTCTAGTGGACTGATGACCTAAGATGTTAAGTCCCATAGTGCTCAGAGCCATTTTTAAAAGTGCGTTTTCTATGTATACTTTAACTACACTCCTGGAAATGGAAAAAAGAACACATTGACACCGGTGTGTCAGACCCACCATACTTGCTCCGGACACTACGAGAGGGCTGTACAAGCAATGATCACACGCACGGCACAGCGGACACACCAGGAACCGCGGTGTTGGCCGTCGAATGGCGCTAGCTGCGCAGCATTTGTGCACCGCCGCCGTCAGTGTCACACAGTTTGCCATGGCATACGGAGCTCCATCGCACTCTTTAACACTGGTAGCATGCCGCGACAGCGTGGACGTGAACCGTATGTGCAAGTGACGGACTTTGAGCGAGGGCGTATAGTGGGCATGCGGGAGGCCGGGTGGACGTACCGCCGAATTGCTCAATACGTGGGGCGTGAGGTCTCCACAGTACATCGATGTTGTCGCCAGTGGTCGGCGGAAGTTGCACGAGCCCGTCGACCTGGGACCGGACTGCAGCGACGCACTGATGCACGCCAAGACCGTAGGATCCTACGCAGTGCTGTAGGGGACCGCACCGCCACTTCCCAGCAAATTAGGGACACTGTTGCTCCTGGGGTATCGGCGATGACCATTCGCAACCGTCTCCATGAAGCTGGGCTACGGTCCCGCACACCGTTAGGCCGTCTTCCGCTCACGCCCCAACATCATACAGCCCGCCTCCAGTGGTGTCGCGACAGGCGTGAATGGAGGGACGAATGGAGACGTGTCGTCTTCAGCGATGAGAGTCGCTTCTGCCTTGGTGCCAATGATGGTCGTATGCGTGTTTGGCGCCGTGCAGGTGAGCGCCACAATCAGGACTGCATACGACCGAGGCACACAGGGCCAACACCCGGCATCATGGTATGGGGAGCGATCTCCTACACAGGCCGTACACCTCTGGTGATCGTCGAGGGGACACTGAATAGTGCACGGTACATCCAAACCGTCATCGAACCCATCGTTCTACCATTCCTAGACCGGCAAGGGAACTTGCTGTTCCAACAGGACAATGCACGTGCCACCCAAAGTGCTCTAGAAGGTGTAAGTCAACTACCCTGGCCAGCAAGATCTCCGGATCTGTCCCCCATTGAGCATGTTTGGGACTGGATGAAGCGTCGTCTCACGCGGTCTGCACGTCCAGCACGAACGCTGGTCCAACTGAGGCGCCAGGTGGAAATGTCATGGCAAGCCGTTCCACAGGACTACATCCAGCATCTCTACGATCGTCTCCATTTGAGAATAGCAGCCTGCATTGCTGCGAAAGGTGGATATACACTGTACTAGTGCCGACATTGTGCATGCTCTGTTGCCTGTGTCTATGTGCCTGTGGTTCTGTCAGTGTGATCATGTGATGTATCTGACCCCAGGAATGTGTCAATAAAGTTTCCCCTTCCTGGGACAATGAATTCACGGTGTTCTTATTTCAATTTCCAGGAGTGTATATACTTAGTTCGATTTCAATTCTGATGAGAAATCCATTGCCAAATTTGTTTCATACCAAAAAACTGAGAAAGTTGCAAGTGGGCTATGGATTAAAAGTATCGACTACCAACGCAGTAAGTACCTCTAAACGCTGATTTAGTGAATCTGTGACCTTTTATAAACAAATTCATGATCTCATAAATAATTTCGTAACGCATTCTGAAGAGTTACTTTCACAGATGTGTAAATATGCGTTCAAGATTCTTCAGACAGAACGGTCAGAGACGGTCTGAAAAGTGTGACACGGTAGGCTGTGCTGAGAAATAGTTTTTAAGAAAGAAGTGGGATATGTTACGCCTTTTCCAAGTTAATTGTCACTGAATTTAGCCAATCAGGCCGTTGCGCACGCAAATTCAAACAACCCGCCCGATTCATGAAGCCTCCGAGATACAATTAGTGTCAGTTATTCTCATAGATGACGACTGACGAGACTGCTCAATCTTTGGCTAGGCTTCGATCGTTGCTACCGTTCCATACCTCATTTTGTTAGCGCTTTCTTGTTTTCTTTTAGGAACCCAAACGAAAAACATGTTTGACGACACCGTCTCTGGCGGGCCGTGTGAATCTGCACTTCGCAACGCCGTGATTGGCTAACTTCAGTGCTAACGGCGCAATGTATGGAACTTTTTTTTAACAATTACTATTTTTACCACTCTTGTATGACTACACTTATCACAACAAACATCACATTCTGCCCTCATGAGCTAAAACATTGTGACCACTACCCAATGCAAGACTGAATGCCGTCAGGTATTGCTGTGGGCGTATGAACTGGATATAAACGTTTATAGCAGGGCATTGGACCCCTTACCTACCTTGCATTTATAGTGAATATCTCGCCCAGCACAAAGTCCCAAGGGACTGCATAAAAGCGCTGGTGACTCAAGTAGATAAAAAGGGTAAAAAATGAACCAAATAATTACAGACCAAAATCCCTTACTCATGGTCGCTGCAGAATCCTTAAAGATATTAGCAGTTCTAAAATAATAAACTTTCTTGACACTGACAAGCCTATATCCACGAATCAGCATTGTTTCAGAAGGTATCGCTCTTGCGAAACTCAGCGTGCCTTCTTCTCGACAGACTGGTGAACCTGTAGTATGGTCCTATTTTCTCCAGACCAGTCAACCAAACTTATGAATGAAAGGCAACAGACAGATTCCATTCTTCTAGATTTAAGGAAAGCATTTGACACGGTGACCCTTTGCAGGCTGTTAACGAAGTTACGAGCATATGGGATAAGTTCACACATATGTGACTGGCTCGAAGATTTGTTAAGTAATAGAATCCAGTATGTTGTCCTCGACGGCGAGTGTTCGTCAGAGACAAGGATATCGATAGGAGTGCCCCAGAGATGTATGATAGGACCGTTGTTTTCTCTGTATACATAAATGATTTGGCAGACAGGATGGGCAGCAATCTGCAGTTGTTTGTTGATGATAAAGTGGAGTACGTTAAGATGTCGAATTTTAGTGCCTATAGGAAGATCCAAGTAGACTTAGACGAAATCTTTAGTTGGTGGGATGAATAGCAGCTTGCTCTAAATTTGGAAAAATTTTAAGTTAATGGGGATGAGCAGGAAGAACAAACGTGTAATGTTCGGTTTCAGTATTGCTAGTGTCCTGCTTGAGGCAATCAAGTCCTTCAAATATCTGGGAGTAGCGTTGCAAAGCGATATGAAATGGAACCAGCATGTGAGAACTGTGGCAGGGTGACAAATGGTTGACTTTGGTTTATTGGAAAAGTTTTAGGAAAGAGTGGTTTACCTGTAAAGGAAACCGCATTTAGGACGCTGGTGAAACGTAATCTTGAGTACTGCTCAAGTGCCTGGGATCCGTGCCAGGAAGGACTGAAGGAAGATGTCGAGGCAATTCAGTGGCGCGTTGCTGTACTTTTTACCGGGAGGTTCGATAAACACCTCAGTGTTACGGAGATGCTTCGGGAACTGGAATGGGAATGCCTGGAGGGAAGGCGACGTTCTTTTCGAGAAAGTCTGCTGAGAACATTTAGAGATTCTACTGCGCCAACATGCATTGTGCATAAGGACCACGAAGATAAGATTCAAGAAATTAGGGCGCATGGGGAGGTACATAGATAGACGTTCGTTCCTCGCTCTATTTACGATTGGAACTGGGAAGGAAATGACCAGCAGTGGTACAGGGTACCCTCTGCGATGCACCGTACGGTGGGCTTGCGGAGTATCTGCGTGGATGCAGATGTAGAAGCTGCGCGCAGGAGAGTGGAAACTCATTTTACCAACGATGCGGGATGGAAAATCGACTGATACAGATGATTTTGACAGACGCAAGCATCCCGGTAAAGAGCGAGGCTGGTCGGCTCTTCGCTTGCTTCTGTTGTCAGAATCTACGGAATGTGGTGAAAAAAATGGTTCAAATGGCCCTGAGCACTATGGGACTTAACAGCTATGGTCATCAGTCCCCTAGAACTTAGAACTACTTAAACCTCACAACACCCAGTCATCACGAGGCAGAGAAAATCCCTGACCCCGGCGGGAATGTGGTGAAGGATGGTGAAACGAAGCGTAGGCGACACGGTCTTGGAAATAAAGGTCTCATCCCAAAACGTGGCCAGAGGCTTGCACGTTCAAAATAGCAGTATAAACGGAGGCATGCGAAAGATCTGACAACAGGTGCAGTAGTAAGCGTTTCAGAGCACGCCGTTCGGTGCTCACTACTGAACGTGGGCATCCGCAGTAGATGACGCCCTACATTTTCCCGTGTTGGCACAACGACATTAAAAACCCACCATGGTTTGAAAATTTAAAGGCCGCGTGCTATGAAAAATTCTGAACATTGATCGTCCCGAAATTCATCCCAAAATTATTGAACATTGGTCACCTCGAAACGCAGTATGTCTCAGAACTTCTCTGAAGAAACGAGTAACTCGAGTTTGGCGTGCAGGTGCGCATACTATGAAACAAGGCAACGCAGGAAACAGCCTGTTCCAACATCGTCAGTGACTATTGTAATGGGAAAGAGATTAAGCAGGTTGAAACACGGATTAATGAACACTGTCGCCTTCCCAGAAGAATCACTTTTATGAAATGTATAGTTTTTTGATAATTTAAAAATCTTTTAATGCCCTTACCGTATTTTTTTTCCTTTAAAATAAACCACGATGGCTAGTTCTTCGTAGTTTGTACTACCATCTTCAGATCGTCCAAACCGCAAAAAAAGCCTTGAATATGCAGTAATAACTATCATCATTAACTGCATTCGTGCAATTACATGCATTCATATTGTGTCTCAACAAGACAATACTGGACTATAGTAAAAAAAGGATGAAACTGACCATTCGCCTTCTTTATTACCGTCGCATTTGAAGACTATGGTTTACATCCTGACTCGTTCACGATGATGTTTGTAACCACATAATGTAGCTGGACCAATATACAAATGCATACAACTGCATTACTAAAATGCTTTCACTCTACATTCAACGCTTTTTTACGGTTTGGACCAAGAAAACAACGGAAGCTAGTATTCGTGTTTCATTTGAAAAGGAAAAAAATGTAGTCAAGGCATTAAAGTATTTTAAACTCAAAAACATTATTTCATAACTTTCATTAAGAGCGCCGTCTCGTCCCTGACTTAGTCAGTCTTCACTATGAATCAGTTTTCTTGTTACTCCAAATCCTCAGTCATGTCCGGATACACTACCACGAAGGCGAACTGTTGTTTGGAACATGCACTGTACCACGGACGCCGGCTTTATACTTTGGGAGAGATTCACCTAGGCATCCAGAGTTCCTGTGGTAGTAATCAAAGAAACCATGCCAGCTGTGGACACCGTGAAATTGATTGCAGACCACATGGCGTCCCTTCGTGCTGGATGTCTTCCCCGACGGCCATGGCCTCTTCCAGCAGGATAACATGACCTCGCACACAATGTAGGTTTGTTGCGAAGAGTCGTATTTATTATATTAAATTGGTCGCCTCCCATACATACCACATTTTCAAATGTCTCATTCGGTCAGTGGCAGATACGCGACAATATTTTCTGCGTTCTATCAGTTTTTAATACAAATGCATACCTCAATTTCGAGTAACAATAGTTAAATTGCGTTTGCTCTTTTGCTGTTCTCTTTTTTTTTAAATATGTAGCTTTACTGTAGATAAATAATATCTTACAATATGTACTAGTGGAGAATATTTAGAGGTGGTGTTATACACAGAACAAGTATTACACATAGAACATCCTTCCCCTCGTCCCCTACCCCATATTTTAACATTGCAGCTTATCAGTAATTATGTTTCTCGCTGGTCTGCTTTCACAAGCAGTTAGTAGTCACTGCTTACAATATTTGTTTATTTGGTGTTTACTTCTGGTCTGTTATCTAGGTACTAAAACAGTACATATGTTGTGCATAAAATTATTTATGTAACTTAGGGTACATTTACATAAAATGTAAAATATTCTAGCACAATGCCTCATCTAACAGATTCATTACTTCCAACAGGAAACTTGCTGGTGTCATCGTATTATATATGTCTTACTTTGTGTATTGCTTGAAACTCATTGATTTATAGTTAATTTCTAGCTTAGTTTTCAGTAACTTCATATTACTCAGAAAGGTGATAACAGTAATTTGGTACAATAACGTAGCTATTAATTCGTTATTTGACATTTTAGGTAGATAATTTGTAAGTAGGCTGTTTAAGTTTTTTTTATTGGTAACGCCGCCGATACGTAGCGCTCTGTATGAAAATCACTGGCTGTGCCGTGTGCAGTCTGTGGCTGGTTGGCATTGTTGTAATACTCGCCACTGTAGTGTTGCTCAGCGGCAGCTGGATGCTAACAGCGCGTAGCGTTGTGCAGTTGGAGGTGAGCCGCCAGCAGTGGTGGACGTGGGGAGAGAGATGGCGGAGTTTTCAAATTTGTAAGAATTGGTGTCATGAACTGATATATATATATTATGACTATTAAGGTAAATACATTGTTTGTTCTCTCTTAAAATCTTTCATTCGCTAACTATGCCTATCAGTAGTCAGTGCCTTCTGTAGTTTGAATCTTTTATTTAGCTGGTAGTAGTGGCGCTCGCTGTATTGCAGTAGGTTGACTAACGAAGATTTTTCAGAGGTAAGTGAATTGTGAAACGTGTAGGTTAATGTTAGTCAGGGCCATTCCTTTGTACGGATTATTGGAAGTCAGATTGCGTTGCGCTAAAAAATAGACTCCCCCCCCCCCCCAAAAAAAAAGAACACCGTGCAGCGTCTGCTTCGTACCATCGTTTGTCAAACATTTCCCTGCTTTGAAGAAACGTATACATTCATACATGCCATTCATATATGCCATCATGCCATTATCTGTCGGACCTTCTTCGTGCTGTCATCGTCTGAGTTGACTGTAGCGCTGATGTTTTGCAGCCTTCCTCCAGACCATTTTCACAGCAGCGTTTCGTGAAAATCAGACCGTCTTCCTTTCAATCGCTTGTTTGTGGCTCTGTCATCCTGACAGTTCAGCAGGTACAGCTGGTAGCACGTCTCAGGCAGTCTTCGATCCACACTACTAACGAACCTGTGCAGGTTTCCAAATACTCATACAGTACCGATGAATAGGTTTACAAAAATCATTACATAAACGTTTTGTTCTGTTTACCTAATTATCCTGTATATCCCCATAAATCTTTGCTACGACTACTGGACTGTTAATAAGCTAATCTGCTGCGTTCCATCCACATCACGTGCTTCTTAACTTTAAGCTTATATATGTGATCAAGTTGTCTGAATCCATTACCATTCTGTGCTCCAAGGACAGTAAAAATATTTTTTCTCGTATCCCCACAAACCGTCGTCATGTTGGTATCAAGTGGTTATTTTTTGCTTTTAGTTGTGAATTTGCCTACATGTAACCAACAGTGAGACTGGAGAAGACTGTATATGCTACCTTCAGCATTTTATTCGTCTCACATACCGCTACCAATTATTTAGAGCTGGTGGTGTTACATGTCGCGTTCTTTGGTTCTGTAATCTTATTTTCCATGTATGTGACGTGTTAAAGCACTTATTTTGTTCACTTTCGCCGTATTAACTGTAACACTCATATTTTATCGTGATAATACAATGTTTCCTTCTACCGATGATCTATTTTGTGTATACCGAAAAAATAAATACAGGCCTGAAACCTTTATGTGGAAAAGAAAACAAAAGTGCGTCTTTGATTAGAAGAAAATTATCTGTTTTGCTTTGCAACTATGGAGAGCAAGAAGAGCTTCAATAACCAAAGTACAACGTTGATACTTTTCTAAATACTACAGAATCATAACAGAACCACCTGTGGGCTTCTATTTGTCAGACACATACAGTGAAAGAAAGGATTTGCAAGTAAAAATCATCGAGGTAAGTAAATGATAAGGTATTTCATAACGTCGATCTTTAAACATAATTAGGTACCTAAATCGTGTATATCCTTTAATTTTCATGGTCTTAAATGTTCGACACCACAATTTGCTCGATTATTAGAGTGCAGTTGTAACAGAGTAACAGAATGTAGGAAACATTTCATCCTATTCTTTTAGTGCTACGTTTTTCAACGTTTGTTATACTCTCGACCCAGTCTGGACAGCAAGCGAGGGAGCTGACACTTACTTTGCGTAAGGAACTTTTCGGTACTATATAAGAACCTTGAGAAACCCTCAAAGAACTTAATCAAGGTACGGGGACCACCACTCCTCGTAATAACCCTGCTCACGACTGGAGCATTTGCTGCTGCACTACTTCAGTGCAAAATTAAGCAATTGGAAGTTTCCTCTTTCCATTAAGAGGACTGTTTGAAAGTTAAAACAAAACTTTAACATTCTACTTTCTTGGTACTTAAACCAGTCGAATATTCGATGTGGGTCGTTTAGTTATTCACCTTGTTGATGCCTTTGTTAAAACACTGAGGCAAATTTTCTACATTCGAATTACTATCCAACATTATAATTTTTGTATTCCAGTTAAATGTTGCAGCATAGTTTACAGTAAGACACCGCGATTGACATAGTTAAGTGAATTGTGTAATTAAATGTACCGCGAAAGTTCTGAACAATATTTGAAATTATATCAATTGGTAACGTTCATAAATTTACATTGGAAGTTAACCAGTAAGTTGGTTAACTGTGCTGTTTCTTCTAACGGCAGCTAACGACTTCTCTCCAGCACCAACGTCTTCACTTAGAGTAGGACACACACAGCGTGCTCAATTATTTTCGAGAAAATGCCACTACGGATTTTTCCCTCTGCAGTTCGGTCTGAAAACTTAACAACTGTCATCCTGTCTCTTGTTCTTGTGAGCCACAAATGTCTCGAGATCAAGTCGTTTGAAATTTCCGTTAGAAACCAGCTATTTAACTTCGCGAATAAAACTTTTATGTTTAGCTGCTATTACCATAGGAACAGACCCAGCTTTAGGAACACTGAAATCAGTAACTTCACGTGCTTCATTTGACGATGTCCTGCGAGATAACATTTCCGCGTAGCGACTTGGCCGACGGTACACCCGTTCTTGCAAGCAGAAAATGGTGCTAAAAAGATAATATCAAATGTTATCTTCATTCTGTTAGCCGAAATTACCGTGGTGATACTAGTAATTCAGAGACATCAAAGTTAACATGTCTACAGGACGTAGGTACATTGTTTTGTGTTGACAAGATAATTTGTGTCGTGTGTATTATCTATGGAATATGTAACAAATTAACTAGCCAACAGCTGTCTACATCAGCTATTCCTGGAGAACAGAAGGACCAAAACAAAAGAGTTCCGTCGCCTCGAGATATATTGCTCGGTTAGTATCTGAACATGAACTGCAAATAACATTCTTCTCTGGTGATTTATCACGGTTGATGATTAGTTTGTGCAATACCCTCTAGCCTGACATTAATAATCAGTTGTTTAGCAAAGAAAACGGTCTTCGGACTTCGCGATCCTCGACGCATCCAGTTCACAATATCAGAGATGTACGCATCGGCATACCCATGCTAGTCGATTCCCGCTCTCTTGCCTCCTCTGAAAGTAAAATTGTTTTGTTGTCTACTTCTGACACTGAACAAAAGTACGACATTAACGCACTGTCTATATTTTAATGCCCTGGGACAGACTACCTACTTCCAATGGAGCTTTTTGGGTCTGATTATCAATGTGCTCTCTCTAGCTTCGGACTTATAGTGGTTATTTCCTTTTATTTCACTTCAAGTTTTATACTTTTGTAGGATAATTGTACCATTTGGTTTGTTTCATCATTTGCTTAATTTGCAGTGTTTCTATCCATAACAAGCGTAACGAAAATACGCCATATAAATATCATTATTCTTGCCCGTTAAAAAGCCGCACGGAGTTTTACACAGATCAGAGAAATGCTTCCACTTTTATTAATAAGGTGATTACAAGAAAAAAGGAAAACTGTATTTGGTATTCTACTATTATACACTAATAGCTGAATATCAAGGGAATGTTTCTATTTTCGTTACTACTGTCGTGATCTGCCAAGTACCGACGGAGAATTCAGTTAATATTGTATTAACTCTTGATTTCTCCATCTGGTAGAAAATTTGGTGTTCTGTGTATATATTTCAGAACTACAACTATATAACTTTCTTTTACACTGCTGGCCATTAAAAATGTTGCACCAACAAGAAATGCAGATGATAAATCGGTATTCATTGGACAAATATATTGTACTAGAAGTGACATGTGGTTACATTTTCGCTCAATTTGGGTGCATAGATCCTGAGAAATCAGCACCCAGAACTACCACCTTTAGCCATAATAACGGCCTTGATACTCCTGGGCATTGGGTCAGACAGAGCTTGGATGGCGTGTACAGGTACAGCTGCCCATGCAAGTTCAACGCGATACCACAGTTCATCAAGAGTAGTGACTGGCGTATTCTGACGAGCCGCCAGTGACCAGACGTTTCCAATTGCAAAGAGATCTGGAGAATGTGCTGGCCAGGGCAGGAGTCGAACAGTTTCTGTATCCAGAAAGGCCCGTACAGGACCTGCCACATGCGGTCCTGCATTACCCTCCTGAAAGGTAGGGTTTCGCAGGGATCGAATGAAGGGTAGAGCCACGGGTCGTAAGACATCTGAAATGTAACATCCTCTATTCAGAGTGCCGTCAATGCAAACAAGACGTGACCGAGACGTGTAGCCAATGGCACCCCATACCATCACGCAGGGTGATACGCTACTATGGCGATGACGAATATACGCTTCCAATGTGCGTTCACCGCAATGGATGCGATTCATCCGAAAAAAATGACGTTTTGGCGTTCGTGCACCCAGTTACTGTGGGGCGGCGGGTGGAACTATGATTGTTAATGAATGTGGAATGTAATGTAGAAAAGATGCATTTCCCGGCATATGCGCCATATGTGGGGCGGCGGGTGGAAATATTGTTAATAATAATAAATGTGGAATGTCCTTCCCAGCACATGCACCATATGTCGGGCGGCAGGTGGAAATAATTGTTAATAAAAATGTTCCTGTTATTTATTTAATGCTATTGTTTGCCGTTCTCAACACTGGCTCTCTAACTACAATATTGGCAACCAGAGAGTGATTAGCAAAACGTGAAGCCTGTAATTATTATTCCTAGTGCCCACTTCATCTGAGAAATACATTTATAGCTACAGCTTATAGCTCTGAGGAATTAGGAGATTGTCTGGGATTCATAATCAAAACGATTTACTCTGAAATGTTCACTACATTCTGAAAGTCACAGACCAAAAAGAATCCACACAATCCAACTACCAGAGCAGTTCAGAGTGTAATGCGCTGATGCAACTGTAACTGCTCAAATTAAATGTTTAAGTGAATGCTCGCCATAATTTGTTGATAATGTTCACCAAACGCCACGCTAAATAATGGTAGAATGTCTCTCCCGCGGCGGTGAAAATACGACGTACACAAACTGAAGATATATCGTTAAAGTCATCCCAAAATTAACACTTCACTCGAAAATGATTTCATGGTTACGCGTATCCCGAGTAACTTATTGTGACATCAGAGGCTGTTTATAGCAATGATACCGATGCGATGCGACTCCTGGCACAGATGGTGCGCTAATCAGCGTCTAGAGAGAACTGGGGCCTTTCTTTCTCGCGCAGAGTTCTTATCTAAATATAATTTTTTTAAGTTTCTAGCTCTTTTCTGTTGTGCCAACGCTTTTTACAGAAAAACGTCCAAATTTCAAAAATGGTTAAAGTTATTGCACTAATATTCAACTATATTGATTTAGTATTACTCCTGACATGCTAGAAACATTTCAGGTTATTTACTTGATTTTTAAAGTATTGCGCAACATTTATGACATCAGAGCTAGTTACAGCAGACTGGCTGGCACACAATGTAAAGACTGATGTGAATTTTATACGGCGTGAGTAGGCTGCTTCCCTACATCACCCCATACTTTTTTTCTAATGAAAATTTAAAAAATTAATTACAACAAGGGCAGCAAGAGAACAGCTGAACTCCCTAAGAAAAATTAAAATTAAAATGTAAACATATAGAAATATTAAAAGAAAACTTATTACCTACATCAATTCACTCCCTCTTAAGCAACATTATCGCTCAAAATTTAAGCAAAATCAGTGAAACACTTCGGTATACATATTGCATATATAAACACATAAAATATGTAAAACTATAAAAATCTTAAATACATTTTTACATACACAAATTCATAGAAAATAACAAAGTTATTCATGATACATAAACAGATAATTATATCCTAGCAGTCTTTTCTAAACCTGAAAGAAAATTTCACAAATCAAGACAATTTCATTTTTACACACATGGTTGTAGTCGCTTTAGTTTCATGCCATTTCTCTCAATAGCCTCTAACACTTCCTCTAATAAAACTATGTGTTCTTCCCAGGTAAGAGTTGCTATTAACAGATCATCTACGTATACTGTGATTTTATTACTAAAGGCTGGTCCTAAAACATGGCACATCACATGTACGAAGGCACTAACAGAGATAGTAAGTCCGAAAGGTACCACACGGTATTGGTAACAAACTCCTTCGTACAAGAAAGCTGTATACTTCCTTGAACTTTCCGCCAGTGGCAAATTCCAATATCCACACGTGATGTCCATAGAGGTTAAGAATTTTACTCCCCGGAACTTTTGCAATAACTCGTCCATGTTCTGCGGTCTATCACTTTCCCTAACCACTATTTCATTCAACCAACAAGCGTCCAAGACCAATCTGACACTGCCGTCTCTTTTTGGTACAACAACAAGAGGATTATTGTACTCACTGACCGCTTTTTCAATCACACCCCACTCTAGCATTCTCTGTATCTCCTTTCGAACCGCCTCCTTCCTAGCTACATGTATTTGGCATGGCTTCCTGAAAAACACTTGGCCTGGTTTCACCTTTAATTGACATTCATAACCTTTGACCACGCCAGGTCGATTTGAAAATACTTTATGATGCCTTTTTAAAACCTGTCTCAGTTCTTCCTTCTGATTATCTGAAATTTTATCGATTTCCTGCAATTTAGCTTCTATTTTGTCCAAAATAATTGCTTCTTCTTCTGTGTTTAGCTTACTTTTACTGCGATTAACACCTTCGTCCCAATATCTCCTATTTTTCAGAACTCGTATAGGCAACTCCCAAGTTTCGTCATTAGTTACTGCATGTTTATCAATAAAAGGTACCGTAATTACTCCGGTCATCGGCAAGACTAATTTTAACTGGCTTCTTTCAAAGTCAACAACACTCTGATATTTTGACAAGAAATCTATGCCAATTAAAACCTCAATACTGAGATTATTTACAATTAAGCATGGATGATCAATTTAATTACGATTAAGGTCAAATGGCAGCTAAGCTTCTTGCTTTACCGTTTTTGACACCTTGCCAGTAGCACCAATTATTCTTAGTCCTGATACCCTCATTATTGTAAGCTTGTCTTTACCAGGTAATGCATCAAAGAAGGACTGAGATATCGCACTCACCTCACTTCCACTGTCTAAGAGACAACGTGCATTGATACCCAACATATTCACTATTATTATAGGGTGGCTTATTCTAGTTTGTACAGGTGGTTCCTCAAACTCATCCAATAGTTCTTTTTGGATTTGTCTCAAACTAAAGTGATCGACATCTGTCTTCATTACATTTAGGTCAATGTGTGTAGGGGTTTCCTGAATTACATTTTCAGCTGCCTTTTCCAGTCGGTCTATTAATTTCACAACACCGCACGACTTCATTACATTTAGTTTGCTGAACATGACCCAAATTACTGTAGGCTGAGCGATTCTGCGTCTCCAGACCGGGCATAACACTAGTTATAGCTAAACCACTTTCACTATTATCGTCGGGTTCCTTCTCAAGTGACAATTGGCCACAGCTACTGGGTTCATCGACCCCCAACAGGCTATCCTCTACAGTCTCACTTACCCCCTGTTCTAAATCTATTAGTACAGTATCAACATCCTGCACAGGCACTTTAGATAAGAGCACATCATCCTCATCGTAAATATAAGCATGAATTTCTTCTGCTTCTTCACCTGACAATTCGGTATTTTGTAGCTCTTCCCTACCGTTACACTGCTGCGCCTTCTCTTTCTCTTCCCACTTAGAAAGCCTCTCTAACACGGTATCTATCAAATACTGTGAGTGATCTAATATTTCTACTGTATCCTTAGATGCTACCGACCCCTCATCCACATGTTCAGTCTGAGTATTCTGATCTGTCTTACCAATCACTGTAATTACTGGCTTAGGTAAAGTAACCGCCCGGTGAGCGCCAGTGTCCTCATAGACGGGGTCTAGTTTTCCTGCCTCGGCCTACTACTGTTTCCTTTACTTCCATTATAGTTAACTGGCACAGCATTGCTTTCCGCACTGTTGCTTAGCTGCATAATTTTGTTTAGAACAAAATTACTATCATTTGGATGCCATTGTTGGTTCTGATAATTATTTCTCCAATTCCTACCTCTCCTAGGATGGCGAACACCTACTGTTCTGATGTTTACATTGCCATTCTGCTCGTTCTTAAAATTACTACTAGTGTTATTACCATTTCTGTTATTACGTGCTTGCTCCTCATTGGCAGCAACACGTTGTACACGTTCCAAATATTCAATGAAATGATCCAGATTGTCTCTAGGGGCAGATATAATTCTAGTTTGCCAATACCATAGCAGTTTTGCTTCAAGACCTAGTATTATCATTTCAGGTTTTAGCTTTTCGGCCAAATGTGACAAACGTGAGATCCATGACCTGGCCAACTCTTTAATACACTCCTGGAAACTGAAATAAGAACACCGTGAATTCGTGGTCCCAGGAAGGGGAAACTTTATTGACACATTCCTGGGGTCAGATACATCACGTGATCACACTGACAGAACCACAGGCACATAGACACAGGCAACAGAGCATGCACTATGTCGGCACTAGTACAGTGTATATCCACCTTTCGCAGCAATGCAGGCTGCTATTCTCCAATGGAGACGATCGTAGAGATGCTGGATGTAGTCCTGTGGAACGGCTTGCCATGCCATTTCCACCTGGCGCCTCAGTTGGACCAGCGTTCGTGCTGGACGTGCAGACCGCGTGAGACGACGCTTCATCCAGTCCCAAACATGCTCAATGGGGGACAGATCCGGAGATCTTGCTGGCCAGGGTAGTTGACTTACACCTTCTAGAGCACGTTGGGTGGCACGTGCATTGTCCTGTTGGAACAGCAAGTTCCCTTGCCGGTCTAGGAATGGTAGAACGATGGGTTCGATGACGGTTTGGATGTACCATGCACTATTCAGTGTCCCCTCGACGATCACCAGAGGTGTACGGCCAGTGTAGGAGATCGCTCCCCACACCATGATGCCGGGTGTTGGCCCTGTGTGCCTCGGTCGTATGCAGTCCTGATTGTGGCGCTCACCTGCACGGCGCCAAACACGCATACGACCATCATTGGCACCAAGGCAGAAGTGACTCTCATCGCTGAAGACGACACGTCTCCATTCGTCCTTCCATTCACGCCTGTCGCGATGTTGGGGCGTGAGCGGAAGACGGCCTAACGGTGTGCGGGACCGTAGCCCAGCTTCATGGAGACGGTTGCGAATGGTCCTCGCCGATACCCCAGGAGCAACAGTGTCCCTAATTTGCTGGGAAGTGGCGGTGCGGTCCCCTACGGCACAGCGTAGGATCCTACGGTCTTGGCGTGCATCCGGTCACGTCCACGCTGTCGCGGCATGCTACCAGTGTTAAAGACTGCGATGGAGCTCCGTATGCCACGGCAAAGTGGCTGACACTGACGGCGGCGGTGTACAAATGCTGCGCAGCTAGCGCCATTCGACGGCCAACACCGCGGTTCCTGGTGTGTCCGCAGTGCCGTGCGTGTGATCATTGCTTGTACAGCCCTCTCGCAGTGTCCGGAGCAAGTATGGTGGGTCTGACACACCGGTGTCAATGTGTTCTTTTTTCCATTACCAGGAGTGTAGATTCGTTTCCTACATTGAAGCGTTTTCCACTCCATAATTCTCTCAACACTTCATTTTGCTTATTACTAGACCAATACTCATTAATGAAAGCTGTCTTAAATTCCGCTAATGTTTTACACTTCAGCATCACATTAGTTGACCAACGCATGGCGTCACCTGCCAAATGGCTTCTAATACATGAGATTTTCTCTCGTTCAGACCAAGTTGGTGGAATTACATCTTCAAAATCGTTCCAGAAATCTAGCGGGTGGATATTTCTATATGGATCGAACCGCAAGAAGTGCCGACACCCGATAAAAGCGGCGTTTGCAGCTACAACTTGTTGCATACTACCATTACCAGAAGTTACTGAAGCTACTTTACACTCAATGTTAGCAATGTTAGTACTAATATTATATACTCTCATTTCAACATTATCTACTCTTTGCACAATATGAGTAGTATCAGTTTTGATTGCGTCTACTTCTGCTTGATATCTGTTTACCTTTACATTAACATCTTTAAACCTATGTGAGCAAAGTTCAGATTCCGCCTCGATCTTTTCTTTTAAATTGTGCTCCAGCTTCGCTTCTTCCATTTGGAAGTCTTTGCGAACCTCAGTAACATCGGATTTTACTGTTTTATACATTTCAGAAAATTGTTGAGCAACCTTTTTTTTAATATCCTCATGGTTGTAATTAATTTTATGATTTAGACTGTCCAGATCTTCTTTCAACTTATTGCAGCCAGCCTTGAAGGTATTGTCCATTACCTCCAATCGTTTATTAAAATTAGTTTGGCTGGCCACAATCTCATACATTAATTCAGCATTACTGGCTGACAATTTAGCATTACTGGCAGCTATTGCTTGTAATATTACATTTAAATCAATAGCCCCAGTATCTCTGGGTTGCTCACTAGCTGGCTTTCTATCACACTCAGGTGACGAAAAACTAGCTCCAACACCAGAATCATCAAAACCAAATGAAACTTCTGATTGATCAATCTAACTTCTCCTGTTTCAACTCTACCACCTCTGATGACTGTTACATTTTTAACTCATCAGAGAAACCTTCACCCAATAAATTGCCAACTTCTGATCTCTGCTTTACTACGGGGTCTCTATTACTGAATCATTGCCCCTTTTCACACTACTGTCAGGAGACAATACTTCATATTTCACTTTAACATTACTATTTTCATACATATTTACACTTGAAACATTATCTGGATTTACAGTTCCTTCAACAGACATACGTCTTGATTTAGGGTTAACATCTGTTTCTTTTTGCAGTTCCATCGCCGACATGTTAGTGCAGGTTAGTAAAATTTTTAGCAGCTTTTCACTTCACTTAGTTCCTTCTGCACGGCGTATGGCGTTGCCGGCGCGGCGTACCAGGATTACTGATGCGACGCGGCGCGTTGAACTGCAGACTGCACTTCGACGTCTGCTGTGTGTTTGCGTGGGCCGCAATTGCAAGCGCGGCTCCGGTTGCTGCGGTGAGGCGAAACTGGCTGCCGCGCCACTAGACTCAGTGCCAACTCCGTCAATCCAGATGCGTTGTTAATGCAATTGCGTCGTCCACATGCACACGTAACACTATCACTGTTCTATTACTTAGTTGCGTGTTGCATTTCACTTCCGAATCCGAATATTTAAAAATTATTTTCCCTTTTACTCAGTTTAATTCCCGGCCGATGCACCGTATGTGGGGCGGCGGGTGGAATAAATTGTTACAATAATAAATGAATGGGGTGTTTTTCCCGGCCGATGCACCATATGTGGAGCGGCGGGTGGAAATATTGTTAATAAATGCGGAATGTCTTTCCCAGCACATGCACCATATGTCGGGCTGCGGGTGGAAATAATTGTTAATAAAAATGTTCCTATTATTTATTTAATGCTGTTGTTTTCCATTCTCAACACTGGCTCTCTAACTACAATATTGGCAACCAGAAAGTGATTAGCAAAACGTGAAGCCTGTAATTAGGAATCCTAGTGCCCACTTCATCTGAGAAATACACTTATAGATACAGCTTATAGCTCTGAGGAATTAGGAGATTGTCTGGGATTCATAATCAAAACGATTCTCTCTAAAACGTTCACTGTATTCTGAAAGTCACAGACCAAAAAGAATCCACACAATCCAACAACCAGAGCAGTTCAGAGTCTAATGCGCTGACGCAACTATAACTGTCCCAATTAAATGTTTAAGTAAATGCTCGCCATAATTTGATGATAATGTTTATCAAGCGGCACGCTAAATAATGGTAGAATGTCTGTCCCACGGCGGCACATGAAAATACGACATACACAAACTGAAAATAGATCATTAAAGTCATCCCAGAATTAACACTTCACTCGAAAATGATTTCGTGGTTACGCGCGTCTCGAGTAACTTATTAAGTCATCCAAGGCAATGATACCGACGCGATGCGACTCCCGGCACAGCTGATGAGCAAAGCAGCGTCTGGAGAGACCTGGGGCCTTTCTTTCTCGCGCAGCGTTTATATATACACTCCTGGAAATTGAAATAAGAACACCGTGAATTCATTGTCCCAGGAAGGGGAAACTTTATTGACACATTCCTGGGGTCAGACACATCACATGATCACACTGACAGAACCACAGGCACATAGACACAGGCTACAGAGCATGCACAATGTCGACACTAGTACAGTGTATATCCACCTTTCGCAGCAATGCAGGTTGCTATTCTCAGATGGAGACGATCGTAGAGATGCTGGATGTAGTCCTGTGGAACGGCTTGCCATGCCATTTCCACCTGGCGCCTCAGTTGGACCAGCGTTCGTGCTGGACGTGCAGACCGCGTGAGACGACGCTTCATCCAGTCCCAAACATGCTCAATGGGGGACAGATCCGGAGATCTTGCTGGCCAGGGTAGTTGACTTACACCTTCTAGAGCACGTTGGGTGGCACGGGATACATGCGGACATGCATTGTCCTGTTGGAACAGCAAGTTCCCTTGCCGGTCTAGGAATGGTAGAACGATGGGTTTGATGACGGTTTGGATGTACCGTGCACTATTCAGTGTCCCCTCGACAATCACCAGAGGTGTACGGCCAGTGTAGGAGATCGCTCCCCACACCACGATGCCGGGTGTTGGCCCTGTGTGCCTCGGTCGTATGCAGTCCTGATTGTGGCGCTCACCTGCACGGCGCCAAACACGCATACGACCATCATTGGTACCAAGGCAGAAGCGACTCTCATCGCTGAAGACGACACGTCTCCATTCGTCCCTCCATTCACGTGTGTCGCGACACCACTGGAGGCGGGCTGCACGATGTTGGGGCGTGAGCGGAAGACGGCCTAACGGTGTGCGGGACCGAAGCCCAGCTTCATGGAGACGGTTGCGAATGGTCCTCGCCGATACCCCAGGAGCAACAGTGTCCCTAATTTGCTGGGAAGTGGCGGTGCGGTGCCCTACAGCACTGCGTATGATCCTACGGTCTTGGCGTGCATCCGTGCGTTGCTGCGGTCCGGTCCCAGGTCGACGGGCACGTGCACCTGCCGCCGACCACTGGCGACAACATCGATGTACTGTGGAGACCTCACGCCCCACGTGTTGAGCAATTCGGCGGTACGTCCACCCGGCCTCCCGCATGCCCACTATACGCCCTGCACATACGGTTCACGTCCACGCTGTCGTATCATGCTACCAGTGTTAAAGACTGCGATGGAGCTCCGTATGCCACGGCAAACTGGCTGACACTGACGGAGGCTGTGCACAAGTGCTCGCAGCTAGCGCCATTCGACGGCCAACACCGCGGTTTCTGGTGTGTCCGCTGTGCCATGCGTGTGATCATTGCTTGTACAGCCCTCTCGCAGTGTTCGGAGCAAGTATGGTGGGTCTGACACACCAATGTCAATGTGTTCTTTTTTCCATTTCCAGGAGTGTATAAAGCCGCGGTGCGGACGGCTAAGGGAACGCCTGATAAAATCCGCTCTCCCGACTAGCCGCTGCGCTAGTAATGCACCACTTTAAGTTATCGAATAAATTATTGATTCCTTTGCTGAAGGCCGATGAAGCTCTAAATTTAAATGTGCAATCAGCACACAGGTAAATAATCATAATAAAAGTCTGACGTGGCTAAATCAAATATTTTGGGCGAGAGAATTAATTTGATTACACTATACGCAGTAGACGAGCTCTGAACTTGCCCTTTGGAGATACGCTATCGCTGTAGCTTTATAGTTGGTCTGTTGAAACCTCTCACATCTTTATGATTATAGCGTATCTCCCTTCTACTTAAATCTAAACATCCTAGCTTTATTTATTCACCTACTTGATCTATCTTGCTTCCTTAATTTTTAAGACAACAGCCAGAAAATCATGAATTACAAATAAAATTTTAATTTGTGAGATCCAGAATAATGTTTCTACTAAATTATTATGCAAAAGGAATCTAAATACAAATTTTTAAGTTTCTAGTTCTTTTCTGTTGCGCCAATGATTTTTACAGAGAAACTTTCAAATTTCAAAAATGGTTAAAGTTATTGAACTAATATTCAACACATATTGATTTAGTATTACTCCTGACATGCTAGAAACGTTTCAGGTTATTTATTTGATTTTTAAAGTATTGCGCAACATTTATGACGTCAGAGCTAGTTACAGAAGACTGGCTGGCACACAATGGAAAGACTGATGTGAATTTTATACGGTGTGAGTAGGCTGCTTCTCTACAGTACGTCGTTGAGTACACCATCGCAGGCGCTCCTGTCTAGGATGCAGCGTTAAGGGTAACCGCAGCCATGGTCTCTGAGCTGATAGTCCCTTCTGCTGCAAACATCGTCGAACTGTTCGTGCAGACGGTTGTTGCCTCGCAAACGTCCCCATCTGTTGACTCAAGGATCGAGACGTAGCTGCACGATCCGTTACAGCCATGCAGATAAGGTGCCTGTCATCTCGACTGCTAGTGATACGAGGCCATTGGGATCTAGCACGGCGTTCCGTATTACCCTCCTGAACCCAGCGATTCCATATTCTGCTAACAGTCATTGGATCCCGACCAACGCAAGCAGCAATGTCCGACCTTTATCAAAGTCGCAAACGTGAATGTAGCCATTTCCCCTACTTACACGAGGCATCACAACTATGTTTCACCAGGCAACGCCGCTCAACTGCTGTTTGCGTATGAGAAACCGGTTGGAAACTTTCCTCATGTCAGCACATTGTAGGTGTCGCCACCGGTGCCAATCTTGAGTGAATGCTCTGAAAAGCTAATCATTTGCATGTCATAACATCTTCTTCCTGTCGGTTAAATTTCGTGTCTGTAGAACGTCATCTTTATGGTGTAGCAATTTCAATGGCCAGTAGTGTACTATTACGCTGTCGATCTTGGCTAGCACTAGATGGATCATCGTCGGGGTCTGCCAAATGCTGTTGCCAAGAGAGGTGCACTTAGCCCTTGTGAGCCCAATTGAAGAACTATTTCATTTGAAGTAGCGGCACTGGCCACGAAAATTGACAACTGCCGGGAGAGCGGTGTGCTATCAACATGCCCCTCCGTATGCACATCCGGTGCCAACTAAGAGCTCAGAATGATACGGCGGCCGGTCGGTGCCATTGGGCCATCCAGACCTGTTTGGACGGTGTTTGTTTGTTTTGTGTTTTTATGCATCGGTTGTTCATAGTTTCATAAGGCAAAAGTTGTGAAGAATATTGTGCAGATTAAAAATATTCTAATCCTGTTCATTGTGTTTTGTAACTTTGTTTTAATATGTCTCTATTTTTACCTGTGGAATTATTTCATACACATATTTTTATGTATTAGATTTTTTCACATTTACATGATCTCCTTGGAAATTCGTACTAACGTAACACTGCAATGCATAATGAAGCCGACTAGTGAAAAGAACTGTGGGACAATGTTACAGTAATTTTGTCACTGCGGTAGATCGCAGTCTTTATTTATACAAGCCTTCTGAAAGCCAAAAGGAGCGACGTGGACCTGCAAATAAATTTCCTTTCCGTTATGTACGTTTACTTGAAAAATAAACATTTCTCCCTGCCATTTTCTATCCTTATGCGTCTGATCTCTTTACTATTCATTTTCATATGCTATGTTTTAATATATATCTCTATTTTTATCTGTGGAATTATTTCATACACATATACATATACTTTGTAACAGTGGTATCTATTTTATTTTAACACATCATCCCGTTAATAAGGTGCATTAACTTAAGATGCAGCTCTATTGGTCCAAATTTAATTGATTATACGGAAATTTTCTCCACCCCCAACAACTTTCCATGTTTCGAAGCTTGAAAGTTTTCATTCCTTTTTTTCCCACAAAACTTCAAGGCCTCTTCCACCCAGTGCTCCAGAGACTTTCTGTGTTTATTGAAACAGACGGGCGGATTTTAAACTCTTCCTCAGTGATCAGTGTTTCCGGCAAGTTTGCCAGCACCGCCTCCTTGAGCAAATTTTTCGCCGTGCGCCGGCGAGCAGCTGCGAATCGGCCGCTCATTAAATCTTCACGACGGCTGCACCCGCCTCCACGGCCTTAAAGGCGAACCTCTGCCTGGCGTCTCGGACACGACGTGCTCCTATTTCCAGTTATCTGTACGTTACAGATCCTAAGGTGCACTTTTGTTCATGTCTAACCGCTGTAGAATAAAGGCGGCGGGCGTTTCCCTATATTGTCTGACTTAACTGGTTCCTAAGACTGTACTTCGTTGACTTCATTCCGGGGATGAGGGGGGGGGGGCTGAGAGGCGGGGAGGGAATGGAATTCTCTTCCACTCAATATACTCTATTTCAGAAAATCCTACCATGTCTAAAGTATTTCAGGCAAAAATAAGGTGTATATACTTTGTTAGGCTACAGATCGTGTAACCATTCACAGACCACAACGTACAGACATTGAAACTCCTGTTATGTCGCTGCATCGACCAACGTCGACCATAGTCAACCACTACTCCACCACACAACCACTGAGCGAAGTGAGTGGTAAGCACACTGGGCTCACATTCGGGTAGGTGACATTCCAAATTCTCTTCTGGCCATACAAATCTAGGTTTCCCTTGGTTTCCTTAGATCCCTCCACAATAATGCTGAGATGGTTCCCTCGATATGAAATCACTGATCTCTTGCCTAATCCTTGAAGCAATCCAGTCTTCTTCTACTTGTGTTGGAAAAATCGAAAATTTGTGGTAAGGTCTTATGGGAACAAACTGCTGAGGTCACCGGTCTCTAAGCTTACGCACTACTTTAACTTTAACTTAGGCTAACAACACACACACACACACACACACACACACACACACACACACACAGATACCCGAGAGAGGACTCGAACCTCCGACAGGGGGAGCCACACGGACCGTGACAAGGCGCCCTAGATCGTGGGGCTATCCTGCGCAGCTGTGTGTAACGGCCTTCACGCCGACCGGACGCTAAATGCTCCATTACTTTTGCTTCGCACAACCAACAGACAAACCCATAGTATGGAAAGACTTAAACTTTTGCTAGGAATTGTCTGTCATTAAATACGTTCTGTTATAATTCTCACGCACCACTTTGACGACCAGTCAAGGTTGAACACCGCTGCGAAATACGAATACGCTTCGGATCATGATACACCCACCGTAAAATTTAGTTTTTAGTCATCATACGTTGATAAGACAGATTCCACGCTCTGAGGAAATAATGTATTTCCAAAAAATCTCATACGACTAAAGAATAACTCTTCACCAAACACAGGATGGTAACAACCGGCGGGGCATTATTCAGTTCTACCCTGCTCGAATGTTAGGTATTTTGAAACGTAAGAAGCCTTTCAGCAGTACGTAGAGACGTGGTAAAGTGCAGCTCAATATCACTACACTATGTACGAACGTCCTGCATTTATCTCCACAGTTTACTGCAGTCTCAACAATATCGTCATGGTTGGAGACAACACCTCACGAGGATACCAGGTCACAGAACATCTTGAACTACGAACCGGACTAGAAAACAGATATCGAAAGAGTTCGAGAAAGGTTGGAGTCAATTTGTTTGTCTATGAGTTCGAACAAGCAGCAGCCTAATCCGTGAAAGGAAGACGAATAAAAGAAGAAGAAAAAGAAGAAGAAGAAGAAGAAGAAGAAAACTCGTGCATTGTTTTAAGTGTGCACTGTTTGCCTGGTGTAAGACTGGCCTCATTTGCAAGGTACTATGCAGGCCCCTGCTGTTCTGAGACCTCCTACATTTTTAATTGGTCCACACACCACTTGAATAGTTAAATGACAGCTTTATTTTGGGCTGAATAGTGGGAACCAGTTGAGACCTAGGCTCAAGGGTAAAAATTCTCGAATTTTTGCTTTCCTCGTCCCTGTATTTTGTTGACTGAGTATAACCATTTTGAGACAAGATTTGAACAATAAGAGGTGAGATATTTTCTTTGAAAAGTGTTCATGTTCTTCTTGATATATGAATTTTATGGTAAATAGTTTTTATTGAATGTCTTCAGACAAGCAGCAGAGCTGCGGGACAGCAAAAGTGATGGTGGTGATAACGATAATTTGAAAAATAAGAATGATAATGCCAGTACTAGATTAGAAATCAAAATGGCAACCTATATGACCCGAATTACGTATTACATATATTGAAGTAATGCTTATTTTGATTGATTAATGATATGTAAATAACTCCCTAAGTAATATCCTCTGCAAAATGAAGGGCTGCCACTTGAAATCTGGTAGAACAAACGTTACTAGAATTGGAAGTGAAGTTAAATAACGTCAAATGTGATGTGTTAGGGTTATCATACATACTGTGAAAATCCAACAAAGTATGTACTTAGCACACTTATTTAGGAACAGAATAATGTTACAGATATTAAAGGAATTAGAGTTATTACACTTTGTTTTAGAATTGTTTAGGTCTACTGCATGTAAATGACTACAGTCTACCTGTAAATTGAACCTACAATGAAAGTCACTGTGTCTTCCAAAAAGAAGAAAACTGTGTGGGTGTATGGCTGTACTAAATCACTTTCGAAATTCCGTAAGAACAGACTAGTACGATCAACAGGTTAGTTCAAGAGGATGTCAGAAATAATTAGAATTTGGTAACCGAAACAGTTTGGAACAATGTCAGTAAGAATGAAGTAAAACGGATATGGATAATCACTATTCGTCAGTTAATATGTTAAATGGTACTAATAATAGACAGAAAGTGGAACAGTGAATACAAGAACTCCATAAAACTTTGTAGAATTCAAAAGGCGAAACATAAATATGTTGTTGTTGTTGTTGTTGTTGTTGTTGTCTTCAGTCCTGAGACTGGTTTGATAAAGCTCTCCATGCTATTCCATCCTGTGCAAGCTTCTTCATCTCCCCATATTTACTGCAACCTTCATCTCTTGGTCTCCCTCTACGATTTTTACCCTCCACGTTGCCCTCCAATACTACATTTCTGATCCCTTTATGCCTCAGAACATGTCCTACCAACTGGTCCCTTCTTCTTGTCAAATTGTGCCATAAACTCCTCTTCTCTCCAATTCTGTTCAATACCTCCTCATTATTTATGTGGTCTACCCATCTAATCTTCAGCATTCTTCTGGAGCACCACATTTCAAAAGCTTCTATTCTATTCTTGTCCAAAGTATTTATCGTCCATGTTTCACTTCCCTACATGGCTACACTCAATACAAATACTTTCAGAAACGACTTCCTGACACTTAAATCTATACTCGATGTTAACAAATTTCTCTTCTTCAGAAACGCTTTCCTTGCCATTGCCAGTCTACATTTATATCCTCTCTACTTCGACCATCATCAGTTGTTTTGCTCCACAAATAGCAAAACTCCTTTCCTACTTTAAGTGTCTCATTTCCTAATCTAATTCCCTCAGCATCACCCTAATTTATTCCACTACATTCCATTATCCTCGTTTTGCTTTTGTTGATGTTCATCTTATACCTTCCTTTCAAGATACTGTCGATTCCGTTCAACAGCTCTTCCAAGTCCTTTGCTGTCTCTCACAGAATTACAACGTCATCGGCGAACCTCAAAGATTTTATTTATTCTCCGTGGATTTTAATACCTACTCCGAACTTTTCTTTTGTTTCCTTTACTGCTTGCTCAATATATAGATTGAATAACATCGGGGACAGGCTACAACCCTCTGCTTCCCTTTCATGCCCCTCGACTCCTATAACTGCCATCTGGTTTCTGTACAAATTGTAAATAGCCTTTCGCTCCCTGTATTTTACCCCTGCCACCTTTATAATTTGAAAGAGAGTATTCCAGTCAACATTGTCGAAAGCTTTCTCTAAATCTACAAATGCCAGAAATAAAGGTTTTCCTTTCCTTAATCTATTTTCTAAGATAAGTCGTAGAGTCAGTATTGCCTCACGTGTCCCAACATTTCTGCGGAATCCAAACTGATCTTCCCCGAGGTCGGCTTCTACTAGTTTTTTCCATTCGTCTGTAAAGAATTCGCGTTAGTATTTTGCAGCTGTGACTTATTAAACTGATAGTTCGGTAATTTTCACATCTGTCAACACCTGCTTTCTTTGGGATTGGAAGTATTATAGCCTTCTTGAAGTCTGAGGGTATTTCGCCTGTCTCATACATCTTGATCACCAGATGGTAGAGTTTTGTCAGGACTGGCTCTCCCAAGGCCGTCAATAGTTCTAATGGAATGTTGTCTACTCCGGGAGCCTTGTTTCTACTCAGGTCTTTCAGTGCTCTGTCAAACTCTTCGAGCAGTATCGTGTCTCCCATTTCATCTTCATCTACATCCTCTTCTATTTCCATAATATTGTCTTCAAGTACATCGCCCTTGTGTAGACTCTCTATATACTCCTTCCACCTTTCAGCTTTCCCTTCTTTGCTTAGAACTGGGTTTCCATCTGAGCTCTTGATATTCATACAAGTGGCTCTCTTTTCTCTAAAGGTCTCTTTAATTTTCCTGTAGGCAGTATCTATCTTACCCCTAGTGAGGTAAGCCTCTACATCCTTACATTTGTCCTCTAGCCATCCCTGCTTAGCTATTTTGCACTTCATGTCGATCTCATTTTTGAGACGTTTGTATTCCTTTTTGCCTGCATCATTTATTGCGCTTTTATATATTCTCCTTTCATCAGTTAAAATCAATATTTCTTGTGTTACCCAAGAATTTCTACTAGCCCTCGTCCTTTTACCTACTTGACTCTCTGCTGCCTTCAATATTTCATCTCTCAGAGCTACCCATTCTTCTTCTACTGCATTTCTTTCCCCCATTCCTGTCAATTGTTCCCTTATGCTCTCCCTGAAACTTTGTACAACCTCTGGTTCTTTCAGTTTATCCAGGTCTAATTTCCTTAAATTCCCACCTTTTTGCAGTTTCTTCAGTTTTAATCTACAGGTCATAACCAATAGATTGTGGTCAGAGTCCACATCTGCCCCTGGAAGTGTCTTACAATTTAATACCTGGTTCCTAAATCTCTGTCTTACCATTGCTGCGGGACAGCAACAATGATGTGTATTAAATGTGTTTTAATTCAATTTTCATTAGAGACAGAGTGTCCTGATGACATGGTTTTGCTAATTTAAGTTTAAGAGAGGAATCTGTGCTATTCTGGCAGAGTTTTAACATTTTGTAATGGTCTCGTTTTATTTGATTAACAGCTTCATGTCCTTCTTGTCATAGTAGCGCAGACAAGAGAGTAAATTAATCATTTCAGGTCTGGAAGACATTATTTATTATTAACTTCTCTTGTGAAGATAATTTTGGATATTTTAACGTATCTCCTCTCTTTTTTCTTGCTTCTTTTTTACAATCGTTGTTTGAGAATCAACTAAGTTATTATTTGAGTACTTCTTACTAACGCTATGTAAGTACGAATATATGTACCAATTTAAAAGACACTTTTAAGTAAATATTACACAATGGAGCTGGGCGTCTTCAAGTTATTTAATGCAAGTACTATCATTTCAGTAACGTTGGTGTATACATGCTCTTGTAGAACTCATGTACGTAGAATAATATCAGCTGATGTTGATATGTGATTTTTATTTTCGAATTCTTTTTACTTAACACTAAGCTTGTAGGGTATCACATACGTGTCTCTTACTATTTATTTCGTTCATAGATATTATATATTTCCACTTTTGTTGTTACGCTTTAACCCCTCAATGCCTGGATAAATTTCTAGATGAAAGATAAAAATCTAAAATCGTGGCGCTTTAGAGTTACTCGAAACATTCAGGAGAATGCAGCCTTTGTCATAAGCGTTGGTAGCTTCATGCATAATCAGTACCTACCGGCACTGGTGCTCCAAAAAGTTAGCTTTCTAACTATTAGCTCAGCGAGTGAGCGATATCAAGTGTTTAAAACCATACTTTACTGAGGACGTGCAGCTGACATAGATCTTAAGAAATATTCCTTTTAATGTTAATTAGGTTAGTTTGGATCATTTTGCTTTTAGTAGTTCCATTTTACCAATTTTCACATGTAATTTTTCTTAATGCCAGAGTAATCGACTTTTAAATACAACGTTCAAATATAACTTACAAACATCGCCTGTAGCTCCTGCCACCATGACGTATTAAAATCATCCAGCTTCGATTTTGCGAACCATGGCGTAACAGTGTGCAAAGTTAAGCCAAAAGGCATTACCATGAGGCTACCCTAGTTTATTTTTCATTTAACACTCATTTTATTTAATCTTGTTAGTGAAAACGTTTTATTACGTAAGATACTATTTTTGCGGTATCCTCTGGTGGTCTTCTCCACAGCATATTTCAATTTTTTTCTACGATGTAAATTTTCTGTTTATTTGGCACTTCCATTTCATCCCATTGTAGTTTTGTTTTAGTACATTACGTCGTTTATCTTTGCAATACTTTACACGTATTGCTCAATTAATTGATATCAGTACTGTGAACAAACGTTTTATTTGATCGCTGTATACGATTTTGTATTTCTAAGGAGCTGACAGTGGGAACCATTGACGAGTTGGAAGCCATGAGGCTGGCGTAGTTCGAAAGAGCATTCGCCTCTGCACTGGTTTCTGGTGCTAAGTTTGCAGGAATGCTGTTCTGTGTTTCGCCTCAGAAGGAAGACTGCCTATGTTTGGTATGCGGAATGTACAACAACGAAAGAACTGAGTGGGACCATTTTAATTATTGTCAATGTCAATAACATTCATCAACAACCGTGTACCTTAAGACATTATTTTATTGTGGAGGCTACCAGTTTCAGCATTTCATTAAGCCATATTCAGGCCCCATACTCTGTTGCTATTACATCTTCCAATGAAGCAATATTGTAACGATCGAACTCGTGTTATCCAGAGATTAATGGCGCTACACGAAAAGTTCGTTTTTTGGATAGATGAATATGGTACCTGAAGATGGCATAATGAAATGCTGAAACTGGTAGCCTTCACTATAAAATAAAATAATATCTCAAAGTAGACGGTTGTTGGTGAATTTCATTGACATTGACAATTACTTAACCAACCGATGTCTCCTGGCCACGATGTACTGACATAGATTTCAGTTATTTGCAATAGCAATGCTTAGTTAACGTGGTTTTATAATGAAATGCATACCATTAGCTGCTTACAGGCGTTGACATACGTTAACGGGGACAGATGAAAATGTGTGCCCCGACCAGGACTCGAACCCGGAATCTCCTGCTTACATGGCAGACGCTCTATCCATCGTTTTTTTTTTTAATTTCATTTTATTCGTTTTCGTTCGTTGTATGTGATCGGGGCGGACGTCGTAAGACATCCTTTCAAGTTCGTTGTTGATCTATTAACGTAGTTTTTTTATTACAGAGGGCGGCTAACCCTCTGACCGAGCACGCTGAGCTACCGTGCCGGCTTATCCATCTGAGCCACCGAGGGCACAGAGGATAGCGCGACTGCAGGGATTTAACTCTGGCACGCCTCCCGCGAAACCCACATTCTCAACGTATTGTCCCACAGTACATTCGTAGTGCCCCCGCCCATTATAATCATTACTCGCGGCGCGTTGAAGATTCCCGTACGAGTTCGGGCACTGTTTGTGCATTCGCACAGAAGAAGACGATGGTCAAGTGGCCGGTGTGTCTTAACTATATATACACACGAATATGGTATCTGTTCTTTCGGACGTGTCCGAAAGAACAGATACTATCTTAGTGTATACAGGGTGTTACAAAAAGGCACGGCCAAACTTTCAGGAAACATTCCTCACACACAAATAAAGAAAATATGTTATGTGGACATGTGTCCGGAAATACTTAATGTCCATGTTAGAGCTCATTTTCTTTTCGTCAGTATGTACTGTACTTCCTCGATTCACCACCAGTTGGCCCAATTGAAGGAAGGTAATGTTGAATTGTGCAATCACGTTATCAACACAGATTTTCTGTGAACGTTTGAGCAGGCATTGTTGGTGATGTCTTGATTGGGCCCCATGTTCTTCCATCTACGCTCAATGGAACATGTTATCATGATTTCATACGGGATACTCTACCTGTGCTGCTAGAACATGTGCCTTTACAAGTACGACACAACATGTGGTTCATGCACGATGGACCTCTTGCACATGTCAGTCGAAGTGTTCGTACGCTTCTCAACAACAGATTCGGTGACAGATGGATTGGTAGAGGCGGACCAATTCCATGGCCTCCACGCTCTCCTGACCTCAATCCTCTTGACTTTCATGTATGGGGGCATTTGAAAGCTCTTGTCTTCGCAACCCCGGAACCACATGTAGAGACTCTTCGTGATCGTATTGTGGACGGCTGTGATACAATATGCCATTCTCCAGGCCTGTATCAGTGCATCAGGGATTCCATGCGACGGAGGATGCATGTATCCTCGCTAACGGAGGAAATTTTGAACATTTCCTGTAGCAAAGTGTTTTAAGTCACGCTGGTACGTTCTGTTACTGTGTGTTTCCATTCCATGATTAATGTGATTTGAAGAGAAGTAAAAAAAATGAGCTCTTACATGGAAAGTAAGCGTTCCGGACACATGTCCACATGACATATTTTCTTTCTTTGTGTGTGAGGAATGTTTCCTGAAAGTTTGGCCGCACCCTTTTGTAACACCCTCTATATAAGTGGGTTTATTGTTTCGACGTTGCTTGGTCACTCACTATCTCTCCACAATAAGGGAGGCAGCAGTGTACTTTCTCATGGTAAAATTAAAATTCGTTGGTTGTTCATACATGATCGAACGGAAGGTAGTTATAGCGAAGTATATAATTCTTTCAGTTTGTTGTGCTGTGAAATTAAAGACGCCACCCTCTCCTACATCATGAAATAAGTATTATTTCGTTCGAGACGTTGCGGTTACTTGTCGTGAATCTGAATTTAGTTTCTGTTGCCTTGGAACCTATGTAGGTCCCCAAATCATTGATCTGTGTTTAGTACCAAAATACGTTTATCAATCTACTTACATCGAAATTTTTATATGTAAATCACATATTTGTATGTTACTAATGTTTAACCTAGTGCCCATGCAGCGTATCCGCCATCTTGTGGTATATTGTGGATTCACCACATACAGTAGTCTACATTTACATCAACAGCCATACTTTGTAAACCACTGTGAAGTGCATGGCTGAGGGTATACCTCACTGTACCACTTATCAGGGCCTTTTCCCGGTCCATTCCCAGATGAACTGCGAAGAGAATGATTGTTTAAATACCTCTATGTCGGCTGCTGAAATTACCGAACTATAAGTTTAATAAGTCAATGTTGCAAAATATTAACACGAATTCTTTACAGACGAATGGAAAAACTACTAGAAGCCGACCTCGGGGAAGATCAGTTTGGTTTCCGTGCAATTGTTGGAACCGCGAGTCAGTACTGACTGTACGACTTACCTTAGAAGATAGGTTAAGGGAAGGTAAAACTACGTTTCTAGCATTTGTAGACTTAGAGAAAGCTTTTGACAATGTTGACCTTAATACTCTCTTTCAAATTTTGAAGGTGGTAGGGGTAGAAGGCAGGAAGCGAAAAGCTATTAGCAATTTGTACAAAAACCGGATCGCAGTTATAAGGGAAAGGGAAGCACTGTTTGAGAAGGGAGTGACACAGGGTTGTAGCCTATCCCCAATGTTATTCAATCTATGTATTGAGCAAGGAAACAAAAGGAAGCTTTGGAGTAGGAATTAAAATCCATCGAGGAGAAATAAAAACTTAGAGGTTTTCTGCTGACTTTGTAATTCTGTCAGAGACAGCCAAGGACCTGGAAGAGCAGCTTAACGAAATGGACATTGTCCAGAAAGGACGATATGAGATGAACCACAACAAAAGCAAAACGGGGACAACAGAATGTAGTCGAATTAAATCAGATGACGCTGAGGGAATTAAATTAGGATATGATACATTCAAACTAGTAGGTGCATTTTGCTATTTGGGGAGCAAAATAACTAATGACGGTCGAAGTAGAGGGGATATAATATGTAGGTTGGTTATGGCAAGGAAAACTTTCATGGAGAAGAAAACTTTGTTAATATCGAGTGTAGTTTTAAGTGTCAGGAAGTCTTTTGTTAAAGTATTTATATCGAGTGTAGCTATATATGTAAGTGGAACATAGACAATAAACATTTTAGACAAGAACAGAATAGATACTATCTAAATGTGGTGCTACAGAAAAATGCTGAAGGTAAGATAGATAGATCACGTAACTAATGAGGACGTATTGAAGAGAACTTGGGAGAAAAGGAATTTGTGGCACAATTAGAAGAAGGGAGCGATTGGTAGGACACCTTCTGAGGCATCAAGGGATCAACAATTTAGTATTTGAGGGAAGCATGGAAGGTAAAAATCGTAGAGGGAGAACAAGAGATGAATAGACTAAGCAGATTCAGAAGGATGTAGGTTGCTGTACTGTAGTTATTCAGAGATGAAGAGGCTTGCACAGGATAGAGTTGCATGGAGAGCTGTACCAAACTAGTCTCTGGACTAAAGACCACAACAACAACAACAACAACACATACTCTGTAATGTAATTTTGTTCTCATGATCCCTATGGGAATGATACGTAGGGAGTTCAAGTATATTACTAGAGTCATCATTCAAATCCGATTCCTGTAACTTTATAGTGGGCTTTCTCGGGACATTTTACGTCTAACTTCCTGACTCTGCCATTTCAGTTCTTTCAACATCTCTGTGACACTCTCCTGCACTATTCGCGCTGTCCTACTCTGTGTACATTCCATACCTTCTGTCAGTCCTATCTGGTGTAGATGCCAAACACTTGAGCAGTATTGCTGGATGGGTCAGACAAGCGATCTGTAAGCAATCTTTGTAGACTGATCGCATTCCCCTAATATTCTACCAGTGAACCGAAGTCTGCTACCTAGTACACCCACGACTGAGCCCAGGAGATCGTTCCAAGTCATGTCCCTACAAAGTGTTACACTGAGATACTTTTATGGGTTTATAGATTACAACTGCAATTAAATGATATTATACTGGGTTTCTTTCGTTTCGTCAAGTGCATAATTTTACATTTCTGAACATTTAAAGTAATTTACCGATGTTTGCACCACATTGAAATCTTACCAAAATATGACTGAATATTTGTGTAGTTTCTGTCAGACTTAATTTCATTCGACTGCTACGGTCGCAGGTTCGAATCCTGCCTCGGGCATGGATGTGTGTGATGTCCTTCGGTTTGTTAGCTTTAAGTAGTTTTAAGTTCTAGGGGACTAATGACCACAGCAGTTGAGTCCCATAGTGCTCAGAGCCATTTGAACCATTTTTGAACTTAATTTCATTATAGAGAACAACACCATCTACGAAAAGTCTGAGGTTACTCCTAATATTGTCCACGTACTTAAATATTCTGGTGTACTAGAAACCATACGCTGAGTTGCAGTCGCAAAATATTAGTAACAGGTATCTTTTCTTTGGATGCTGTCAAGTTTCAGGCGCAGATGAAGTAGATCGACAGGTGTCGTTTGGAAAATTGATATTTGCTTAATATTTACGTAGTGATTTTACACATTATGATGAAGTCTCACGCATTGCAGTGAAGTCGTGTGAAAACGATATTCACAAGTCATACCTTGGTGCTGATCATTTACTGTTTCTACTTGAAGTCAGTGATTACAAATCTTTGGAAACATACGTACTGCATAGCTGACCGCTATAAGCAGAAAGCTAACACTTTTTCAGCTCTGGATTTCTGACTTGACGAATCATGTCTCACTGTGTAGTATTCCAGTAGTAGTCATGCAAGTGCAATTTTTTCTCTTGCGCTAAATTATGATGGAACATTGTCTGCCTGTGTGTGTGTGCGTGTGTGTGTGTGTGTGTGTGTGTGTGTGTGTGTCTGCGTGTGAGTGAGTAACTATCTCTGTTATACTATACAAGTCCGATAGAGTCTCCAAATTATTTTCTGGTGCCTAGCTTGCGCAGTTTGAAAGGTTCGGATCTAAACTACTACGTACGGAAGAAGTAATTACTTTTTACGATACACACGTCTTTCATGTGCAAACAGAATTTCATTGAATATTGCTGAGGAGATAGGTGGGATGACTACATTGAGGCACACTACGTGGGGAACTGTCTGCTAAAGTAATAGGAGAATACATGGAAAACGCTTTGTCAGAAATTCGGCATCCTACATTTTAGTCATAATCTAACAGAGCTTTGCAAGACTTGTGGCATAGTAAGGCAGAAGATATGCGAAACTTTCCCTCAGAATTCCAAAATCGTTGGGGAACTTGGCTGTAAGCAGACTATCCATGATTGTGTGTATAATCTATGGGACTGGAAACATACCATCTTATTTCCAGGATATCATACACTAAGGTGACAAAAAATGTTATGTGATAGCGATATGTATATGTACCACTATAGATACAGCAATAAGGTACAGCTCAATAGTTAGTACAGTTGAAGATTAATGGATATCTCTAGAACGGGCAGTAACATAAGTTGGAAAGAAAAACATACGTTAAAGTAAGGAAACTGCGAAGAAACCGTGGGTAACAGAAAAAATACTCCAGTTGATCGATGGAATAAGGAAGTACAAAAATGTTCAGGGAAATTCAGGAATACAGAAATACAAGTCACTGAGGAATGAAATAACTAAGAAGTGTAGCAAAGCTAAGACGAAATGGATGCATGAAGAATGTAAAGAAATCGGAAAAGCAATAATTGTCGGAAGGACTGACTCAGCATGTAGGAAAGTCAAAACAGTATTCGCTGAAATTAAAAGCAAGGGTAGTAACATTGAGTGTGCTACGGGAATTCCACTGTCAAGAGGACAAAACCGACAGGTGATATGAATACATTGAAGGTCTCTCTGAAGGGGAAGATTTTTCTGATGTGATAGAGGAAGGAACAGGAGTCGATTTAGAAGAGATGGGGGATTAAGTATTAGAATCAGAATTCAAAAGAAATTTGGAGGACTTAAGATCAAATAAGACAGAAGGGATGGATAACATCTCATCAGAATTTCTAAAACCATTGGGGGAAATGGCAACAACACGACTATTTACGTTGGTGTGGAGAGTGTATAATTCTGGTGACAAACCATATGATTCTCGGAAAAATATCATCCATACAATTCCGAAGAGTGCATGAGCTGAAAAGTACGAGAACTATCGTACAGTCAGCTTGGAAGCACATCCATCCAAGTTGCTGAATAGAATAATATACAGAATAATGGAAAAGAAAAATGAGGATGTTTTAGACGACTACCAGTTTGACCTTAAGAAAGGTAAACGTACCAGAAATTCTGACGTTTCGGTAGATAATGGAAACAAGACTAAAGAAAAATCAAGACACAATCGTAGGATTTGTCGACCTGGAAAAGCATTCGACATTGTAAAATTGTACAAGATGTTCGAAATTCTTAGAGAAATATGGGTAGGCTCTAAGGAGAGATGGATAATATACAATATGTACAAGATGCAAGAGGGAATAATAAGAATGAGCAACCAACAACTAAGTGCTCGGATTACATATGCTGTAAGAGAGTATGTAGCCTTTCACCACTTCAGTTCAGTCTGTATATCGAAAAAGCAATGATGGAAATAAAAGAAAGGTTCAGGAGTGGGATTAAGACTCAAGCTGAAAGGATATCAATGATTCGATTCGATAATGACACTGCTATTCTGAATGAAAGTGAGGAAGAATTACAGGATGTGCTGAATAGACTAGACAGTCTAATGAGTGCAGAATATGGATTGAGAGTAAATCCCAAAGACGAAAGTAATGAGCAGTAGTAGAAATGAGAACAGCGACAAAATTAACATCAAGATTTATGGTCACGAAATAGATGAAGTTAAGGTATTCTGCTATCCAGTGAGCAAAATAACCAAGGACGGACTGATCTAGGAGGACATCAAAAGCTGACTAGCAATGGCAAAAAGAGCATTCCTGGCCCAGGGAAGTCTACTAGTATTAAACATAGGCCTTGATTTGAGGAAGCATTTTATGAGAAGGTACGTTGAAGCACTGCATTGTACGGTAGTGAAACATGGACTGTGAGAAAACAGGAACAGAAGAGAATAGAAGCATTTGATATGTGGTGTTACAGATGAATATTGAAAATTAGCTGGACTGTTAAGGTAAGGAATTAGGTAGCTCTGCACAGAATTGGAGAGGAAAGGAATATGGGGAAAACACTGACAAGGAGAAGGGCAGGATGATAGGACATTTGTTAAGGCATCGAGGAATGCCTTCCAAGGCAGTATAGGTAGCTGTAGACGGTAAAAACTGTAGAGGACGACAGAGATTGGAATACATCCAGTAAATAATTGAGAACGTAGGTTGCAAGTGCTATTCTGAGGTGAAGAGGTTGGCGCAGGAGGGGAATTAGTGGCGGTCCGCATCATTGGCGGTGATTAACGTGAAAATGTTTCGACTCGATTATGGCCGCATTACGAGAATTAACAAACTTCGATCGTGGAATAGTATTTGGAGCTAGAGGTATGCGACATTCCATTTTGGATGGCGTTAGGGAATTCAATATTCTGAATTCCACAGTGTCAAGAGTATGCTGAGAATACCAGATTTCAGGCTTTACCTCTCACCACGGACAACACAGTGACCGACAACCATCTCTTAACGACCGAGAGCAGCGTCCTTTGCATCAAGTTGTCAGTGCTATCAGACAAGGAACACTGCGTTAAATAACAACATAAACCAATGTGGGACGTACAACTGACGTATCGTTATGACAGAGTGGCGAAATCTGACGCTAGTAGCCTATGGCAACAGACGACCGAACGCGAGTGCCTTTGCTAGCAGCACGATATCTCCTGCAGCACGTCTCCTGGGCTCGCGCCATATCAGTTGAACCCTAGACGATTGGCCCGACGAGTCCCGATTTCATTTAGTAAGAGCTGATGGTAGGGTTCGAGTGTGGCGTAGGCCCCACGAAGCCATTGACACAAGTTGTCAACGAGGCACCGTTCAAGTTGGTGGTGGTTACGTGATGGTGTGGGCTGTGCTTACATGAGCCAGTGACTGGGAATGGCTCTGTTTGGCTACTTGGGAACCATTTGTAGCCATTCATGGCCTTTATGTTCCCTAACAGCGATGGAGTTTTTATAGGTGACAATGTGCCGTGTCACCAGGCACAGTTGTTGGTAACTGATTTGAAGAGCGTCGTGCACAGTTCGAGCGAATTATTTGATCACTCAGATCGCCCAATATGAATGCCAGCGAACATAATCGAGAAGTCAGTTCGTGTACCAAATCCTGCTCCGGCAACGCTTTCACAATTATGGACCTCTTTAGAAGCAGCATGGCTTAAAATTTCTTCAGAGGACTTCCAACGACTTGTTGAGTCCATACCACGTCGACCTGTTGCACAACGCCGGGAAAAACAATGTCCAACATGATGATAGGAGGCATCCTACCACTTTTATCACACACTTACGAAGATACGAAGGGCAGTAAAATGAAAAAAAATGTCGCACATTCGGGATAGCAGCTCATACATCCAACTTACTGAACAGAATAATATGCAGAAGGATGGATATGAGTATTGTGCGTCTCTTGGTTGACGACTGATTTTAGGACAGATAAGTACATCAAAGACCCATCTCTGACGTTATGCTTGATAATGAAGAAATGGTTTATAAATATTAGAATACCTTCATAGGTCTCGTCGAACTAGAAAAAGCTTTCAACAATGTATAAAGGTGCTAGATCATCGAAGTAGGGAAATACAGGTATACATAACTCGTCCAAGAACGAGGAAGGAAGAGTAAGGATGAAGAGAGCCCGCCCGGTTAGCCGAGCGGTCTAACGCACGGCGGGAAGGAGCGCCTGGTCTCCGGCACGAATCCTCCCGACGGATTTGTGTCGAGGTCCGATGAGCCGGCCAGTCTGTGGATGGTTTTTAGTCGGTTTTCCATTTGCCTCGGCGAATGCGGGCTGGTTCCCCTTATTCTGCCTCAGTTACACTACGTCGGCGATTGCTGCGCAAACAAGTTCTCCATGTACGCGTACACCACCATTACTCTACCACGTAAACACAGGGGCTACACTCGTCTGGTGTGAGAAGTTTCCCTCGGGGCGGAGGGGGGGAAGCAACCGGGGGCGGCGGAGGGGTGAAGTGGACTGCGGTAGTCGTCGTGGGGTCGTGGACCACTGCGGCTGTGACGGGGACGGAGCCTCTCCGTCGTTTCTAGGTCCCCGGTTATCATACAACATATAACAAGGATGAAGAGAAAGAACCAAGTGCTGGCATTAGAAAAAGCGAAAGTGAGGTAAGCATTCTTTCTTCCTTACTGTCCAATCATGCATCGACGAAGCAAAGACGGAAAGGAAATGTATACTGAGGAATGGGACTAAAATTCAGAGTGAAAGAATATAAATCAACTATTCGTTCATGATATTGCTACATTCAGGCAAAGCATGGAGCAATTACAGGACATTCTAAATGGAATAAACAGTCTACTGAGGAAAGAATATGGATGGAGAGTAAATCGAAGAAAGAGGAAATCAATGAGGAGCAGCAGAAGTGAAATGAATGAGAAATCTTCAAATGGTTCAAATGACACTGAGCACTATTGGACTTAACGTCTGAGGTCATCAGTCCCCTAGAACGTAGAACTACTTAAACCTAACTAACCTAAGGACATCACATACGTTATCAACTTAGCAAAGAAACATATACAAAAATTTACATGAAAATAAAGGAACTGTGACTGTATCATTTACTTAAAAATGAAGTCAATAGGTAGTACGTAGTATATGAAGTGATAATGCTGCAGATAAAATCTGAAGAAGTCGGAACAGGTGTCTCATTGAAAGGAGATATTCAAGGAAATATGGGGAACAAGAAATACTTGCAAGAACCAAGAACGAATCATACGTGTTCAAAAATAGTGTAGTACTCGGATCAATTATGAGTAAACTAGGAGGACGTCTTTCTCCTCTACTGTTCAACGTGGTGAGTTCAGCATTCCTTACCAAAAACATGTCGGCTCTTATAACAAACAGGGTTCTGTCTGCGGAAAACGTACGTCTGAAGCACAGCTGTGTATAGACGTTAATCGTGAAAGCAGGGAAAAAATAGAAGTGCGCTCCCTGCCGCCGTTGGATAAGCAGCTGCAGCAGCAAGTCGTATAACCCTAGCTTACATATTTGTTAGATAGTTTAATTAATTTCTTTGCGTGTTTTTGGGTACTTGCATTGTTTAATTCATATATTTCGGGCGTATTATAGTATTGGACAGTTGTAGCATCGCGCTTTAGTGTTTACTTCGTAGATTCTTATTTAAATTGCGTGTGAGTTTCGTATAGGAGGTGCAATTTCATGTTTTAGTTACTGTAATCGTGAATTCAGCAGATTGTAGCGCAGTCGTTAGGCATTTGTACAGGTTAGTTGATACATTCTTTGCGTGTTCCGCTTGCGTTATCTAGGCACGGACTCGTGTTTCGGTAACTGTTGTTAAACATCGATTAGAATGGACAGGGACTGCGATTGCTGTGTTCGGATGAGGGCTGACTTGGCATCCCTTCGCTCACAGCTGCAATCGGCGCTGACTTCGGTCGCGCAGCTTGAGGCTGTTGCCAATGGGCACCACTGTGGGGAGCCGGACTCGGGTATCACGGGGATGTCAACCTCGTCCCGTCTGTCCCCAGATCGGTCTGCCGCTGTGGTTGCCCGCAGTGGGGCTGAGCCCTCGCCTGTGGTTGATTGGGAGGTCGTTCCAAGGCGTGGCAGGCAGCGAAAGGCGGCCCCGGAGGCTGATCAGAAAGCCTCCCCGGTGCGTCTGACAAACCGGTTTCAGGCACTGTCTCTGGCTGAGCCAGATGCAGCTGCCTGCCCTGTTTCAGAGGATCATTCTCAGCCTTCAAGGTCCGGGCAATCGCAGAGGGTGGGCTTACTAGTAGTTGTGAGCTCCAATGTTAGGCGCGTAATGGGGCCCCTTAGGGATACGGCGGCTAAGGAGGGGAAGAAATCCAGTGTGCACTCCGTGTGCATTCCGGGAGGATTCATTCCTGATGTGGAAAGGGTCCTTCCGGATGCCATGAAGAGCACAGGGTGCAGCCAGCTGCAGGTGGTGGCACATGTCGGCACTAATGACGCGTGTCTCTTTGGATCGGAGGAAATTCTCTCTGGATTCCAGCGGCTATCTGATTTGGTGAAGGCTGCCGGTCTTGCTTACGAGATGAAGGCAGAGCTCACCATCTGCAGCATCGTTGACAGAACCGACTGCGGACCTTTGGTGCAGAGCCGGGTGGAGGGTCTGAATCAGAGGCTCAGACGGTTTTGCGACCGTATTGGCTGCAGATTCCTTGACTTGCGTCATAGGGTGGTGGGGTTTCGGGTTCCGCTGAATAGGTCAGGAGTTCACTTCACTCAGCTGGCGGCTACACGGGTAGCGGAGGCTGTGTGGCGTGGACTGGGCGGTTTCTTAGGTTAGAAGGCCTCGGGAAAGTGCGGAATGGGCTGCAATGTCAAAGGGTGCTTGGCAATTACAGGACGTGCTTGGATCAAGGAACAGTCGGAATTATAGTTGTAAATTGTTGTAGTTGCGCTGGAAAAGTCCCTGAGCTTCAAGCGCTAATAGAAAGCACAGAAGCTGATATCGTTATAGGTACAGAAAGCTGGCTAAAGCCTGAAATAAGTTCTGCAGAAATTTTTACAAAGTCTCAGACGGTGTTCAGGAAAGATAGATTAGGCAGAATTGGTGGTGGAGTGTTTGTGTCTGTCAGTAGTGGTTTATCTTGTAGTGAAGTCGAAGTAGATACTCCGTGCGAATTGGTGTGGGTGGAGGTTATACTTAACAGCCGAATTAAGTTAATAATTGGCTCCTTCTACCGACCCCCAGACTCCGATGATACAGTTGCGGAACACTTCAGAGAAAGTTTGAGTCTCGTAACAAATAAATACCCCACTCATACGGTTATAGTTGGTGGGGACTTCAACCTACCCTCGGTATGTTGGCAAAAATACTTGTTCAAAACCGGTGGTAGGCAGAAAACGTCTTCCGAGATTGTCCTAAATGCATTCTCCGAAAATTATTTCGAGTAGTTAGTCCACGAACCCACGCGAATTGTAAATGGTTGCGAAAACACACTTGACCTCTTGGCCACAAACAATCCAGAGCTGATAGAGAGCATCATGACTGATACAGGGATTAGTGATCACAAGGTCATTGTAGCTAGGCTCAATACCATTTCTTCCAAATCCATCAGAAACAAACGCAAAATAATTTTATTTAAAAAAGCGGATAAAGTGCCACTAGAAGCCTTCCTAAAAGACAATTTCCATTCCTTCCGAACTGACTATGCGAATGTAGACGAGATGTGGCTCAAATTCAAAGATATAGTAGCAACAGCAATTGAGATATTCATACCTCATAAATTGGTAAGAGATGGAACGGATCCCCCGCGGTACACAAAAAAGGTCCGAACGCTGTTGCAGAGGCAACGGAAAAAGCATACGAAGTTCAGAAGAACCCGAAATCCTGAAGATGGGCTAAAATTTACAGACGCGCGAAATTTGGCACGTACTTCGATGCGAGATGCCTTTAATAGGTTCCACAACGAAACATTGTCTCGAAATTTGGTAGAAAATCCGAAGAAATTCTGGTCGTATGTAAAGTACACAAGCGGCAAGACGCAGTCAATACCTTCGCTGGGCAGTGCCGATGGTACTGTTATCGACGACTGTGCCGCTAAAGCGGAGTTATTGAACGCAGTTTTCCGAAATTCCTTCACCAGGGAAGACGAATGGAATATTCCAGAATTTGAAACACGAACATCTGCTAGCATGAGTTTCTTAGAAGTAGATACCTTAGGGGTTGCGAAGCAACTCAAATCGCTTGATACGGGCAAGTCTTCAGGTCCAGATTGTATACCGATTAGGTTCCTTTCAGATTACGCTGATACTATAGCTCCCTACTTAGCACTCATATACAACCGCTCGCTCACCGATAGATCTGTACCTACAGATTGGAAAATTGCGCAGGTCGCACCAGTGTTCAAGAAGGGTAGTAGGAGTAATCCATTTAACTACAGACCTGTATCATTGACGTCGGTTTGCAGTAGGGTTTTGGAGCATATACTGTATTCAAACATTATGAATCACCTCGAAGGGAACGATCTATTGACACGTAATCAGCATGGCTTCAGAAAACATCGCTCTTGTGCAACGCAGCTAGCTCTTTATTCGCACGAAGTAATGGCCGCTATCGACAGGGGATCTCAAGTTGATTCCGTATTTCTAGATTTCCGGAAAGCTTTTGACACCGTTCCTCACAAGCGACTTCTAATCAAGCTGCGGAGCTATGGGGTATCGTCTCAGTTGTGCGACTGGATTCGTGATTTCTTGTCAGGAAGGTCGCAGTTCTTAGTAATAGACGGCAAACTGAAGTGATATCAGGTGTCCCCAGGGAAGCGTCCTGGGACCTCTACTGTTCCTGATCTATATAAATGACCTGGGTGACAATCTGAGCAGTTCTCTTAGACTGTTCGCAGATGATGCTGTAATTTACCGTCTAGTAAGGTCATCCGAAGACCAGTATCAGTTGCAAAGCGATTTAGAAAAGATTGCTGTATGGTGTGTCAGGTGGCAGTTGACGCTAAATAACGAAAAGTGTGAGATGATCCACATGAGTTCCAAAAGAAATCCGTTGGAATTCGATTACTCGATAAATAGTACAATTCTCAAGGCTGTCAATTCAACTAAGTACCTGGGTGTTAAAATTACGAATAACTTCAGTTGGAAGGACCACATAGATAATATTGTCGGGAAGGCGAGCCAAAGGTTGCGTTTCATTGGCAGGACACTTAGAAGATGCAACAAGTCCACTAAAGAGACAGCTTACACTACACTCGTTCGTCCTCTGTTAGAATATTGCTGCGCGGTGTGGGATCCTTACCAGGTGGGATTGACGGAGGACATCGAAAGGGTGCAAAAAAGGGCAGCTCGTTTTGTATTATCGCGTTACAGGGGAGAGAGTGTAGCAGATATGATACACGAGTTGGGATGGAAGTCATTACAGCATAGACGTTTTTCGTCGCGGCGAGACCATTTTACGAAATTTAAGTCACCAACTTTCTCTTCCGAATGCGAAAATATTTTGTTGAGCCCAACCTACATAGGTAGGAATGATCATCAAAATAAAATAAGAGAAATCAGAGCTCGAACAGAAAGGTTTAGGTGTTCGTTTTTCCCGCTCGCTGTTCGGGAGTGGAATAGTAGAGAGATAGTATGATTGTGGTTCGATGAACCCTCTGCCAAGCACTTAAATGTGATTTGCAGAGTAGTCATGTAGATGTAGAAGCGTTTGAGATCTGGCGCTATAGAAGGATACTAAAATTAAATGGACTGGTAAGATGATAAATGAGGAAATTCTGCGCAGAATGGCAAAGAAATGAATATGTGAGAAACTGGCCACAATAAGCGACAGAAAATTAGGACATAAAGCGTCACTACAGTCTACAGACTGTAGTGACGCTTTATGTCCTATTTTTCTATACTGCTATAACAGCTACAATAAGTTATACTTGAGGTTGTTCATCTTACGTGCTCCTCTGAGATGATGAGGTTCATAGTCTGCATCTAGCCAATCAGGAAACTTAACATCCAAAATACACTTGGTTGCTTGTGAACATATAACAAAATAAATACAGCTTTTTTGGGTTAATTAAATATTTCTTTTTAATATTTATCCAATTAGAGCATTTGCAATGCAGTGTCTTATGAGTAATTAGCAAACTGGTATGTTGAGCATTCCGTTTAGATTAATATTCTCTGTTGACTAGGAGCGTAACGCCTATACATTGTTCTGAGTTCTCACAAGAGTTCTTTGCAAGAGTTCGTTCACAACTGTTATTTACTGCCTTCAGTTGTATATAGCATACAACATATAAAGATTTCTATTCAGTGTTAGAGAAAATATTTGCACCTTTTTAGCCTGAATCTTATGTACACTACTGGCCATTAAAATTGCTACACCAATAAGAAATGCAGATGATAAACGGGTATTCAATTCATTGGACAAAGATATTATACTAGAACTGACATGTGATTACATTTTCACGCAATTTGGGTGCATAGATCCTGAGAAATCAGTACCCAGAACCTCTGGCCGTAATAACAGCCTTGAGTCAAACAGAGCTTGGATGGCGTGTACAGATACAGCTGCCCATGCACCTTCAACACTACAACACAGTCAATCAAGAGTAGTCACTGGCGTATTGTGAGGAGCCAGTTGCTCGGTCACCACTGACCAGGCGATTTCAGTTGGTGAGAGATCTGGAGAATGTGCTGGCCAGAGCAGCAGTCGAACATTTTCTGTATCCAGAAAAGCCCGTACAGGACCCGCAATATGCGGTCGTGCATTATCCTGCTGAAATGTAGGGTTTCACCGGGATCGAATGAAGGATAGAACGACGGTCGTAACACATCTGAAATGTAACGTCCACTGTTCAAAGCGCCGTCAATGTGAACAAGAGGTGACCGAGACGTGTAACCAATGGCACCCCATACCATCACGCCGCGTGATACGCCAGTATGGGGATGACAAATACACGCTTCCAATGTCCGTTCACCAAGATATCGCCAACACGGATGCGACCATCATGATGCTGTAAACAGAACCTGGATTCATCCGAAAAAAATGACGTTTTGCCATTCGTGCAGGGTCTCCGAGCTGACAGTCCATGCTGCTGCAAACGTCTTAGAAGTGTTCGTGCAGAAGGTTGTTGTCTTGCAAACGTCCCCATCTGTTGACTCAGGGATCGCGACGTGGCAGCACGATCCGTTACAGCCATGCGGATAAGATGCCGGTCATCTCTACTGCTAGTGATACGAGGCCGTTGGGATGCAGCGCGGCGTTCCTCCTAACCCACCTATTCCATATTCTGCTAACAGCCATTGGATCTCGATCAACGCGAGCAGCAATGTCACGATACGATAAACCGCAATCGCGATAGGCTACAATCCGACCTTTATCAAAGTCGGAAACGTGATGGTACGCATTTCCCCTCCTTACACGAGGCATCACAACAATGTTTCACCAGGCAACGCCGCTCAACTGCTGTTTGTGTATGAGAAACCGGTTGGAAACTTTGCTCATGTCAGCACGTTGTAGGTGTCGCCACCGGCGCCAACCTTGTGTGAATGCTCTGAAAAGCTAATCATTTGCATATCACAGCATCTTCTTACTGTCGGTTAAATTTCGATTCTGCACCACGTCATCTTCGAATGAAGACCAGTAGGTCTAGTGTATAATGATATGTTGAATCAAGATTATATTATAGTCTATAATGATTCACATGCAGACAGCAGCTACTGTGTGCTCATATGTCGGCCTCGGACTTTGCATGAAACCTCTCACTTGCTGTCAAAAGTTAACAGTCAGTAAAGCACGGTATCAGGAAGGCTTATTTTTAAATATGCTGAGATTTCACTACTATGATACAAAATCGTACTATTTTCTTCACAAATTACGAATTAAAATGATCAGATCAGTCAATTTATGAAGCTAGAAGTTAGCTAATGCAGCGTACTTTCAAAATCGGATCTACTTAATGGCATTTACTAGATCAAAATATGCTGAAACTTCCTGGCAGATCAAATCTGTGTGCCAGACCGAGACTCGAAGTTGAGAGTTTTGGATTTCACGGGCAAGGGCTTTACCAAGCACGACTGACGACCCCTCTTCACACATTTACTTGAGCCTGTACCTCGTCTCCTACCTCGCTAACATGGTTCAAATGGCTCTGAGCACTATGGGACTTAACGTCTGAGGTTATCAGACCCCTAGAACTTAGAACTACTTAAACCTAACTAACCTAAGGATATCACACACATCCATGTCCGGGCAAGATTCGAACCTGCGACCGCAGCAGCACCGCGGTTCCATACCGTAGCGCCTAGAGCCGCTCGGCCACCCCGGTCGGCTTACCTTGCTAACTTCACAGAAGTTCTGCGAACTTTGCAAGACTAGCACTCCTGGAAACATCCCCCAGGCTGTGGTTAAGCCATGTCTACACAACTTCATTTCTTCCAGGAGTGCTACTCATACAAGGTTCGCAGGAGAAATCCTTTGAAGATAGGAAGGTAGAAGATGTGGTACTGGCGCAAGCAAAGCTGCGAGGAGGTTTCGTGAGTCGTGCTTCGGTAGCTCTGTCGGTAGAGGATTTTCCTGCGAAAGACAAAGGTCCAGAACTCGAATCTGGCTCCGGTTCCCAGTTTTAATCTGCCAGGATGTTTCATATCAGCGCGCACTCCTCTACAGAGTGAAAATTTCATTCTCAAAATATGTAGTCAGACACTAACAACCTGTAACTGCAATTCTACATTAGAGATACTGCAGTTACACATCCTGGAAATTTATCAACGAGAGAAATTCTCTCTCACTGCACGTAAGGCGCTTTTCTTCTTCTACCGTAGTATTCATGACTAACTAGTTACTACAGAATAATTATATGTTACCTAATTTATAAATCTCATTATTACTTCGTTTTATGTAAAATTAGTGTTCAGAATTTTTAGTTACAAAGAGGGTTCTGTCTGACTCATATCGATGTAAACTGTAGTCATGATGTTGATCTGATGACAGGAACATCACATTGTGTAATGCTACTTTCCTGCCGCACTAATAACGTTTTCCGGTTTCGGGACACAGCTTACTAGTTGCAGCCAAAGTTGTACGTACTTCTAGACAGGAGATGGATTTCTCGTGCAAACCCGTACGTTGCTTTCCAGGCCACTTCTCGAGGGACGTGACCATTTAGCAGTGATTGATGGAGCCCTCTGAAGACCAACGCTATGCTCCTACAACTCTCCTCGTACAAAGCTGGAGAGCGCAGTACTAACGATAAGACCTGAAATCCCTAGTGGTGAATATTCTGTTCCTACCTTCTTAGTCCAAATATGAACCGATAACTAGGTTGAGTTTTAGAAATTGTTAACTATTAAAGGTATTATCACTGATTGATCGGTTGTTTCGTATAAATATCATAGTCATAAATAACACAGTATTGATGTTCCACAATAATACATTTGTATTTCATTCTCCTTTAGAATTTCGGCTTTACGACTATGAATCTAGAAGAGAAACACAAGCTGACTGAAATACACAAAGAAGCTATGAACAAACAAATATTATATCAAATTATTCTCAGAGATTGAAAGTGTAAGAATGTAAAGGCCGAAACAGTAAGCACATGAGTATTCGCACTGTTTTATATGGACAAGATAACTGGTGAACACGATGAACAGGCAAAAATAAGAGTGATATTTAGGAGGGAGTAGTAAATGGTATGTGAATGGGAAACTGTTATACTATTTATAATAAGCAAACAGTACCGGCTGTTAAACGATATATTTCGTTTCAGTTAACAAATTAGGTTGCGCATTCGGAGGCTATTGCGATGTTAACTTTATATTCTAGTCTGATTATTTCTGAATATATGATGTTGCACGTGTTACAATTTTTGGCGTCGCAAGGTACCTGATTATGATATTTACGGTGAGAACATTACGACAGTGTAAATAATATTGCCATTATAAGCAGTCAATCACGTCATCTACACTGTATTACTCAGTATATCGATGTCGTGATTCGCTATACTCTTAATAAGTAACCAATTTTTATCGTCATGGACGGTGAGGGTGGTTTCCTACCATTTCGAACAGGATGAGTGTGATGTGCGACAGACGTGAAGGGAGTGGGACAAAGAAGAAGGCAACGAATATCGAAAGGGAAGTAAAACTGAGTGGGCGTGTGGAACGGATCGGACACGTGACTGAAAATGCAGCTGGAGTCGCGCAGGCCGATAATGGAACGGACGGCACACGGCTTTGGGAGAAATCCTTTGAAAGGGCGGTGGGATAATGGAAAGATCGGCAGGCGACGGGGCACGGCGAGCGGCGCGCGTCTGGCATTTGTAGAGCTCTTCTCTTTTTTTCGCAGCCGAGTGACTATCTCACAATGCTGCGTTATCGTTTCTCACTGGGGCAGAAGTGCTCGATAAAGGCCCCGCGCTTCGGGGCTATCTGGACGCGCCCTACAGGTGAGCACCGAGGCCGGCCAAGCGGCGATGCCATCAGGCGTACTAAAGCGCCGATACTGTAACTTGCCTTCTGTTGGAGGCACATATGACGCCACGAAAAGTGCCAGCAGACAAACACATTTTGTAAACTTGCTGCTCGAGAGCCGGCCGTCGTGGCCGAGTGGTTCTAGGCGCTTCAGTCTGGAACCGCGCTGCTGCTACGGTCGCAGGTTATAATCCTGCCTCGGGCATGGATGTGTGTGATGTTCTTAGGTTAGTTAGCTTTAAGTAGTTCTAAATCCAGGGGACTGACGACCTCCGATGTTAAGTTCCATAATGCCTCGAGTCATTTGAACCATTTGAACATTTCCAGTATGATTTTTTTTGTGTCCAACATTTTATTTAAGCACGTTCGTGAACGGTGAACAGGCAACACGACAAAAATAATCAGATGACAAGCTTTTCATACACATAGTCCCGAATTATGTTCATTTCTCACACTACAAGTGGTTTTCATTATTTTCCTTGGCGGATAGGTAAACTCACGTGTGGCGCATACTGTCCTCTACAGTTGACAGCTGCTAATCGTCGCTTCTTTGGAGTTTTCAACAAGTAATGACTCTGCAAATGCTCACAGACTACTCCAATGAACTGACTCTGGTGGTGGTGTACCCTGCACGCAATTGCAACCTCATGACTGATTTAAAACGAGAGAAACGTGGCCACTAAAAGCTGTCCACGGAAGGTAAAATCATACACCACATGGTTAAATCAAAATTGCAGCAATATGTCAAGTCTTAGACACTACAGATCATCCATCAGATTTTGTTTATGAAAATTATATTTCATTTACCAAAATAAAATCCAGAACGCCAATATTTATATCATTTCTTTCCCTGAGTCTTGTTTTTAGCTGCCCTAAATTCAAAAACATAATCAGCTGGTTTGAAAATTTATTGTTAAATCGTTCAATTCTTTTCAGTGTGCTGATTGTAAAGAGGTGAAACGAAATGTGATCACCAACCTTTCTGTTTGTTCTTCTTTATCCTTTTGAATATATTTCTGAATAGTTTTGTTTAAACCAGCATTGAAATTCTGTTTGCTTTTTCTTACTTTACACCAGAAAAACGTTTTGTTCTTTTCCTGAGTGCATTTCTTAAGTAATAGCCCATTTCGTCGTCTGTCAACTACACCAAGTGGACGAGTTACGGAACCACGTATACCTATTCGGTGTTAACACATGAGCGTCAAAGACAATGTTGTATTACTTTTGAATAACTTCATGTTTAAGCGAATGGAACACTGTGATGCGATTGTCGACGGTTCTTAACAGGACTTAGTTGATTGCTCTAAGAGAGGTCTGTTGCTTTTTGATGCCGATATCACTAAAGATTGGAAAGTTAAAAATACCCCCAAACTACTTTCACTCACTAAATCCTAAGCTGGCGAGCCTGACTTACGCTCCTACTCTTTAGCAATGTTTGACTACAATTCCTAGGGAGTCTCCTCTTCCATCATATCAAATGTATTTTATTGGATTACTGAGATTATTAAGGTAACCGTGATGAGATAATTTCTGTTACTCTTACTTAACTACTATCGTCACTCACCGCATATTCAAGGTCATACTGAACCAACATTTAGGTGATTAAGGCCTAGTTGAACTGATAATTAGAACAACAAGGCGCGCACTGCCCGTCGGGATAGCCATGCGTGTTAAACAGCTGCTTCCGGGACGTGGAGAAGCGCCGGTCCCGGATTGAATCGACCCAGTGGATTAACGAGGGGTGTTGGTGCGCCGGTCAGTGTGGGTGTGGCTTTTAGGGGTTTCCCAGACCCCACTAGGTGAATACCGGATTGGTTCCCAATTCCACCTAACTTACGTGATACACAAACAACTAGAAAACCTTCGCTCACTTTCACTTGGATAACACGTGTTCCGTCCTGGGGGATAACGGGGTGGCGACAGGATGGGCATCCGACCACCGAGTGAAGTAACCATGCGATCGTGTGGGACAAAGCCACAAGAAAAAGAAGCACACAAGGGTACGGTAGCGATCGTTTCTTTCAGGATTCATAACTCATTTCGAAACTCAACAAACCTCTCACGTATTCTTCCTTTGACAATGCTTGTTGTGGGGTGAGAAGCGTGATTACTGCATACATACTATATACTAACGCGAGCGTAGTGCCGAAACAGGAGATCAGCTACAATTAAATCGCCATTTCGTACACTAAAGTCCACTTCTATACGGTATTACTATCATTACACCATGAACAAACATTAGTTCACTAAGGTCCCTCAAACACAGGAAACATTCATCTAACTGACTAAGTTAGTAAGGAGTATCTTCCGGAAGGATGCTGTGGAATTAACTACTTAGAACTACTTAAACCTAACTAACTTAATGACATCACACACATCCATGCCCGAGGCAGGATTCGAACCTGCGACCGTAGCGGTCGCGCGGTTCCACACAGAAGCGCCTAGATCCACTCGGCCACAGCGGCCGGCTGCATTCTGTTATTTTATCATTAGATTATTACTGTACCCAGAATGAGATTTTCACTCTGCAGAGGAGTGTGCGCTGATATGAAACTTCCTGGTTGATTGAAACTGTGTGCCGTTCTCATAGCACCTGAATAAAATTTTGCCATAATTCCTGCTCTCATTGCATGTAATGCGTTTTGTACCACATGCTCATCAGTGATATGAATGCTTAGCACCTGGGAGATAATAAGTAAATCAAATTGATTAACGAGTTTGACAACTAAAATATTCTTCATCCTGCAAGATGATTAACGCATATTCCTTAGCTCTCTCGCGTTCCTATACCACTGCGTTCTTTCTAAACTTTTCGCTTTCGCAGCCATCCAATACCTAATTTTAATACGGACTGACTTTGTTCAGGAATCACATTTAAAACTATTTTAGAATGACGTATTCACGATTTTGTATGTTAAGTGAAACATTGCGAATATTGCCCATTGCGGTGACGGTCGACCGGCGATGCTTCCTACAGTTTTCTTGGACCAAAAATGATGCTTATATCACTACAACTCCTACCGCTGAATTATGTCATTCCCATTGGCGAATAATGGTATCGTCCGGGATACAGTCAAATATTCTCCCTGACAACTGACACAGCGTCCCCATCGACACGTTTCTGACCACGTAGGCGAATGCACCATTATATTCGTCCGTCCTCATGTTTTAAATGCTCTGCAGATCTTTCCGTCCTGTTTGCTTTCAGTTGGAAGTAAAGGTACACGTTGACTGGGAATTTATATTATAGCAATCTGTATAACATTGTGCAGAGTTACAACAGGCGCGTGCTTATGTGTTTACAGTGCAGCATTATAATCATATTACACCTATTCTACACGCAGGGATCAGTTCTTCATACCTCAGTCTCTATATGTAACTTTCAGTCAGGCGTTTTAGACATGTAGTAAGCATACATTATACTTATTGATAATTCTCTGAAATACACTATTGGCCATTAAAATTGCTACACCAAGAATAAATGCAGATGATAAACGGGTATTCATTGGACAAATATATTATACTAAAACTGACATGTGATTACATTTTCACGCAATTTGGGTGCATAGATCCTGAGAAATCAGTACCCAGAACAACCTCATCTGGCCGTACTAACGGCCTTAATACCTGGGCATTGAGTCCAACAGAGCTTGGACGGCGTGTACAGATACATCTGCCCATGCAGCTTCAACAAGATACCGTAGTTCATCAAGAGTAGTGACGGCCGTATTGTCACGAGTCAGTTGTTCGACCACCATTGACCAGACGTTTTCAGTTGGTAAGAGATCTGTAGAATGTGCTGGCCAGGGCAGCAGTCGACGATTTTCTGTATCCAGAAAGGCCCGCACAGAACCTATAACAAGCGGTCGTGCATTACTCTGCTGAAATGTAGGATTTCGCAGGGATCGAATGAAGGGTAGAGCAATGGGTCGTAACACATCTGAAATGTAACGACCACTACTCAAAGTGCCATCAATGCGAACAAGAGGTGACCGAGACGTGTAACCAGTGGCACCTCATACCATCACTCTGTGGGATACGCCGTTATGGTGACGACGAATACACGCTTCCAATGTGCGTTCACCGCTATGTCGCCAAAGACGGATGCGACCGTCATGATGCTGTAACACAGAACCTGGATTCATCCGAAAAAATGACGTTTTGCCATTCATGCTCCCAGGTTCGTCGTTGAGTACACCATCGCTGGCGCTCCTGTCTGTGATGCAGCGGCGAGGGTAACCGCAGCAATGGTCTCCGAGCTGATAGTCCCTGCTGCTGCAAACGCCGTCGAACTGTTCGTACAGACGGTTGTTGTCTCGCAAACGTCCCCATCTGTTGAGTGAAGGATCGATACATGGCTGCACGATCCGTTACAGCCACGCTAGTGCTACGGGGCCGTTGGGATCAAGCACGGCGTTCCGTATTACCATCCTGAACCCACCGATTCCGTATTCTGCTAACTGTCATTGGATCTCGACCAACGCAATCAGCAATGTCGCGATACGATAAACAGCAATCGCGATAGGCTACAATCCGACCTTTATCAAAGTCGCAAATGTGATGGTACGCATTTCCCCTCCTTACACGAGGCATCACAACAATGTTTCACCAGGCAACGCCGCTCAACTGCTGTTTGTGTATGAGAAACCGGTTGGAAACTTTGCTCATGTCAGCACCTTGTAGGTGTCGCCACCGGCGCTAACCTTGTGTGAATGCTCTGAAAAGCTAATCATTTGCATACCACAGCATCTTCTTCCTATCGCTTAAATTTCGTGTCTGTAGCACGTCATCTTCGTGGTGTACAGTTTTAATGGCCAGTAGTGTATCTGTACTGCATATAAACCCTACGCTAACGTGCTGTTTCTCTCTTACCTGCCAGTTCACCCTGTGCATTTATGTTTTCTGCAGACCAGAGACAATCACTATATTTACGTTATTGTTCCACATTATTATTTCAAAGGTTCGGTATACTTGTTTCAGGTAATTTTCTATTTTGTGTTTCTATCTGTTATCATTTTCTTAAGGAAGCATTTTCATTCAGTTTCCATCTGATGTGATCTTACTTCCGGAGAATTCTCACAAAATGTTTCTTTTGTTCATTGCAAGATACCTCAGGCAAACAGATAAAAATTAAAAGGCAGATTGGTTTCTTTTTCACTTTTCGTGATTAGAACTAAACGTTACATATCGTAAAACACATTTTGAAGTCTTAGTGAAGTAAAGCTCCTAGTGCACTAGAAGCACGTCCTTCAGAAGCTGCTTCTGGTTCACAGTGCTCCTGTCTTGTGGAGCTTGCATTAACTTGCCATTCCTTTAACTTTTAAGACGTCTCAATACCTTTTCTGGTATTTTCCGCTTTCCAAATGCTCTTTCCTATATCCATTACACAACCTATACGTAGTGGGTACGTGATAACTATGCTACCCAATAAAATAATCCTCACGTCCGCCCAGCTTGAATAGTAAAAAGAAACATATAGGTCATGAGACGCGCGTACGCTACAGTCTGGAACCGAACGACCTCTACGGTCGTAGGTTCGAATCCTGCCTTGGGTATGGATGTGTCTGATGTCCTTAGGTTAGTTATGTTTAATTACTACAAAGTTCTAGGCGACTGATGACCTCAGAAGTTAAGTCGCATAGTGCTCAGGGCCATTTGAACAATTTGAACCAGACGCGCGTATTGTCAATATCAGTAAGTAATGCAGTTCCGCCGAAGTATTTTGTTGATAACCATAGAATGATCATTCATTGGAAGAAAAAGGCTGTGGTCTGTGAGTGTACCATTGGCCGATCGAATAGGTCACATTTTTTTTTTTTTAAATATATCATTTGCCTGTTGCGTTGGGGTAGGGAAGTATTCATTTCATTGTCCAATTAATAGGTCCCAGTTAATACCTCCTGCTCAGGCAAGCTAAGTATTCTCTAAAACTGTTTGTCATCTCAAATTTCTGTATGTGGCTCCGTAAAGAGATTTGATATCAGAAGTTTTTCCGACGGCCAGCTAAGAATAGAGAGCTGCTTGGCTTTGTGATGGATGCTTTGGCTTTGAGGAAGACCGGTGTCTACAAAATTCCCTGCCATCAAGGGAAAGCCTATATTGGACTAACAATTCCTACGGCCCAGGATCGATGCGTGAATCACCATCGCCACATGCGTTTATTTCAGCCATTAAAAATCTGCAGCTGCGGAACCGTGTCTTACAGAAGGACATATAATGTTGTACGATGAGACACAAGTGGTTGCCCCTAGGTCGCTTTATTGAGTGAAAGGAATTATTGAAATCCGGCTACCTCATAATATTGTAAACAGAGATAAACGGTATCCTTTAAGTAAGCGTTCAAACCTTGTTGTGTTTGACACTAAAAAACACCGGCCTTGTTTCGCTCATGACAAAATTGTTAACAGTGGTTGATTTCGATTTATCGTTTCCGCCTCCGGTGGGCTATCGTACTTTGCGCTAGAGCAGAGCAGTGGTTCTCAACCTGGGAGGGATAAAACGAAGTTTTCTGAGGGGTGAAAACTAAACGATTAGAATATTTTTCAGTCACTAAACTAAATTACTTTCAAAATATCATTGTTATTATCTCAATTTTGTAAGACTCTAATACTGATTACATAAGTAGTCAATAATTAAAGCGGTAAAGGTTACAGATTCCTCACGTAGTCCACCCATTACACGAGTACGTTGTGCTTTGTCACGTACTTTACTGATGATAAATGTGAGGCATATACGTAAAAGCCTAAATGCCTCAAGAAAATATCTTCTGAAAGGTGCAGATAGTACCTGCAGTAGTCCAGAAATTGCTTCAGTAGTCGTTTCGAAACTTGTAAATGAATTAATTGACACCACGATACGGCAGTAACTACAAAGTGCTACGCAAGTGCTGTAAAAAGTATTATTATTATTAGAGTGATTAGACACGAAGCGTTAACCATTTGAAGTCGTCCAATTTCTGCCAGTTCAAAAGTAAGGAATGCAGCAATGAAGTGATTTACGAAGACATCTGAACTTGTTTGACTTTAAATGGCGTTGCAGTGTGTACTGCCCAAGCAAGTGCGAAATGGAGACGAGTAATGTTTTGTAACAAGTGAGTACCCTCACTGTGGATAGTTAGGTTTCTTTTCTGAGAAGGTGTTATGGGTAGCATTTCCATGCACCACGAATTCCTGCGTCATTCATTCTCATACAATCGCTCGCACGCACGCACACACACACACACATGTTTCATTTCAAAAATAAAAGTATTCCGACAAAACTATTTCATTCTAGAGTTTAGTGAGGTGCTAAAGTTATTGATAATGAGGGGGATGACAGGAAGGGGTAGTGGGCGGGGGTACTAGGTACTAGCTAATTTCTGATTACACTCAGGGGTAATGGTCCAAAAAAGATTGGGAACCATTGCGCTAGAGGGCAGCTGCGTTCGCGCGGTGGACCTATAGGCTGTGTATAAAGGAGCCGCCGCTGCGGTTTGATTTCACTTCTGTCGAGTTAGTGCAACGGCTTACTCACCTGACGATGGCGACCAGGTAGACCGTCGAAATATTCTGTCAAGATGACGATATCTTCCTGCTGGAAACCCAATATGAATGCCACAAATTTCTGTAAGCCGATAACTGATGACACGTTTCTCTGGATACACGCATTTCGGCATCCAAGTTTAAATTCCATGAAGGACCAAGTAAATTCATTGCCACAATCATACCAAATCTTACAGAAAACATTCAATGTCCGTGACAGAACAGTACCGTTCAGAGCCAGTTCGGAACATCCACTTCCAAAATATATTTAACTTCATTGTTCGAAAAATGATGGTCCCAATATTGTGGCATTGTGTGCGTTTCTCTTCCTTCGAGGTGCAAACGCTTCTGACACGTCCTGTTCTGGTTAAGGCGCAATGAGAACATAGCCCAGATAAATAATCCAGAACAAGTCTATTAATAAGTATATATAAAAAAAATCTCCTTCCTGAAGTAAGTCAGTTACAGGAACTGTTTGTAGTATTTCGTGGGAAACCTAGAACTTAATTAAAGTTCTTAAATGGGCATACGGCCACAATAATGAATAAACTCAGCATCAGACTTCATTCTATAGTAGAACAGTTAACAATGTTAGATGATAAGGACGTCTAGTAGCAAATCCTTTAACAGTCTCAGGCGTAGGGAGCACTTCCTGGCGATGCCCCATAGAGTCACGCGTTGCAGTGACTGGCTGCTGATTGCAGTGTTATCCTTAGCGAGAGCTCTGATTGGTGGGCAACTGCAGTGATTGGCAGCTGGCGCAGAGGACTCGAAAGAAAAGACTGGCCTAAATACAGGCTGGCGCCAAGACATATCGGGATCTGTTCGTAGCCACGTGACTCGCGGAACCACGTAGCTCACTGAGGCTAGTGACCTCTTCTGGCGCTCTCAATGCAGCCTGCCAGCCCAGTAAGCGTGCTCGAGTTTTTATCTGTCGTGTGGCCACTGTGACTTGGTATAGGGCAGGCCGGAGTGGCAGAGCGGTTCCAGGCGCTTCAGTATGGAAACGCGCGACTGCTACGCTCGTACTTTCGAATCATGCCTCGGACATGGATGTGTGTGTCGTCCTTAGGTTAGATAGGTTTAAGTAGTTCTAAGTTCTAGGGGACTGATGACCTCAGATGTTGAGTCCCATAGTGCTCAGAGCCATTTGAACCATTTTGAAGTTGGTGTAGGCCAGACGCATGACGCTGGTGTGTGAAGGGTTGCTGGTACTAAGGCGAACGGCCCATACTCAGAAGCTTTGTGCCACACACTTAACCAGCCTTACAACCGATCGTGATGTGCCACGTTGATTGTTCATACCAGAGGCATCTCTTTTATAGCTGCTGCCCCTATCTGCAGTGTGATCTCAGCAGGAGGCTGTCGTCATGCAAGTCTTTTTCTTATTACTGTGCAGCTTGCAATGCATCCTACTCATCTTCTAACCTTTATTTTAATTGCTTCGTTACGTGTATGATGAAACGCCGTTTCATTTGAAATCGTACTTTTGCTTAATAAGTAATGGTGCAACATTAACTATGAATCATACTACGAATGAAACCGAGACTAAAATCTGTTGCTAATACAATCCCATATGCAACCCCACTTCTTCTGTATGAATATGAAGATGGTACCTGATCTTTCGGACGTGTCATCTTGCAGCTCTCGCAGAATGAAATTACAATTAAATCCAGACAATTAGCTGCTTACAGGCGTTGATTAATATAAACGAGGACAGTTGAAAATGTGTGCCCCGACCGGGACTCGAACCCGGAATCTCCTGCTCACAGGGCAGACACTCTATCCGAGTGAGCTTCCAACTTACTGGCCACACGTTACAATTGTAGTTCCACTGCCCACTATACTCACTGCTCGCCGCAATCCACCGATTCCCGTAAGAGGTTGAGCAATGTGTGTGCATCCACACTGAAGAGGATCATTGCCGTGTAAGAAAGAAATTACAATGAAATCCAGACCTATAGCTATATACAGGCGTTGATAAATGTCAACGGGGACAGTTGAAAATATGTGCTCTGACCAGGACTCGAACCCGGGATCTCTTGATTACATTCTTCGAGGGCCGCAAGGTCACCAGTGGTATCTTCATGTTGATATGGCTTACCGGCCAATGATCTTCTTCGGTGCAGATATACTCACATTGCTCAAAGCCTTCCGGGAATCGGTAGATTGACTGCCGCGAGTAATGAGTATAGTGTGCAGGGGGGCTACAAATGTACTATGTGGGCAGTAAGCTGAAAGTGTGGCTCTCGCGGGAGCGTGCCAGAGATAAGTCCCTTCAATAGCATCATCATCTGTGTCACCTATGGCTCAGTCGGATAGAACATCTGCCATGTAAGCAGGAGATCCCGGGTACAAGTCCCGCTCGGGGCACACATTTTCAACTGTCCCCGTTGATATTTATCAACGCCTGTAACCAGCTAATGGTCTGGATTTCATTTTAAATTCATTTACTTCAACTTTCACGTGTCATTCTTTGTTTTTACCTAGATCATTTTATTTAGAAATTATTCACTAATTATTGGCTGCATTAAACAAAAATTAGGCGGGATCTCAGATAATCCACTTCTTGGAGCAAATTTATGTCTTCAGGTGAACCTTCATATTTTCTATAATATGCTGCCGTGGTTGATACTGTTCTTCATTAGTAGCCATAACATGGTTTTCAACTTTTATTTAAACATGAGTATAGTTAAATAAAGTGAGCAGTCTTAATCTATAACGGCCGTGATGACACTTTGTTGTCATCTCATAAGCCATCTAAAGTTAAAATATTTTCAATTATCGTGATTACTACGCACCTTCCTATACCACTAATTTCCCCGCACTTTCACCTACTGCGTAGGCTTTGCATGCTTTTAATCTCGTTCTTCAGCTCTTTCAAATGCCTATATTTCCTCGTCTGCAAGTTTAAATGCTCAAGTTATTTTTTTTCATTGTGATAACTCACGATTATAGTATCGTTCTGCCTTCCAAGGCTCGCCAAATGTAGGCACTGCTACTGCCGCTGCCTTCATATAGATAAGGCTTACCGCCCAATGATCTGCGTGCTGAGTTCTAATCTCTGTCTTACTTGGTACATACTACATTCCATTAGTGTACCATGTCTGCCTACAGCTGATACGCTATAGTATTGCCTACTCTCTTTTTCGGGTTCCTTTTCATTTCGCAATCTGTCGTCGCGAAGCCGCCAGCCCCTACAAGATTCATTCCGAAAGAAAAGCTTCCTGTTTTTCTGTATTTAATTTGCCCGTCCGCCTCAAATCCTTCCCAATCATTACCTGTTGATTTCAGTCTGCTGGGACAAATATCGGCAGCAGGGAGTGTTGCAAAATAGCGTCTGACATCGAGAATTGCATAAAACAGAAATGTCTCACTAAATTCCTAACAGTTATATAATCTCTGCCAATTGAAACCCATAAACACTACGATGAAGATATGTGGAGATGATACAGTAGGTGTGAATCACGTGAGCTGCTAGGTACTGCATTTCAGTAGTGGTGAAAAGGATTTTCACGACAAGCCATTCCAGTTGCCATCCATCACTATAAACGCCGCTTCCATCAACCCTTCCGTGATGATGTGGTGTTATGCCCAAGCCATTGAAGGCACAGCTGAATGTCGGCTGTAACGTCTTACCAATATTTTACTCAATCTTGGTTATCGCAGTTTACTAGTTCGCACCAAAAGAATCATTGAATGTAAGCTTGTCGGATGCTGCTGGACTAATGTAACGTGGAAGGTGGAAATTTTATGAACACTATAATCACCAGTCGGGAAGTAGTGTCACCACTACGAAGCAGAGTTCAAAACGCAGTCCGTGGACACGGTAATTCTCCATTAAAGAAGTTCAAGTAACAGCTCTCTGGAGAAAAGTTATGTGCACAGTGTTCTGGGATACGCAAGATGTGCTTCTTTTGGATGTCTTGGCGCCTATTCCATCTATGGTTCCTAAAGGCTAAAGAACGAGACTGAGTATATTGAAAGTCCGAATTTTCAGAGTAAGGCCACAGAAGAAAACAAACGTCCGCTTGCACTGTAAATGTTTACTGCATAGTTTTGACATCTTCGGAAATGCGATTTTCGACGTCGTTTTGATGATGGTTTGAAAATGGCTCTCGGCCCGAAACTAGTTATCGGATGAATAAAAAGTAATAATTTGCTGCTTGGTCTGCTTTTTCGTTCTACTGATTAACAGAAGTTGCTGACTCAAGCTACTCCATCATGCTGTAAGTTCGTAGAAAAGTAAGAACGCTCCTAGTACATTTGCCTACTCCTTTCAGTTATGCTATTTCCATGTCGCTCTGTCCGTACTTCGTAAAATTTAGTAATTACAACATTAAATATTCATGCTTTGCGATTGCGTACAATCTGAAACGTGACGTAAGATGTGAAACAAAGAACATATTCGCTTTACCTAAGAAAAATTCATAGCGGTAGGTGATAGCAAGGATCATTGTTCACATACGGAATGAAGATGTTATGGTATCATTGTACCCTTATTTCAAAGTTGTCCTTGTGTCTTACGCACATGTGCAATATTCTTATTGTCCATTACAAAAAAAAAAAATCCCTTGAAGATAAGATCTTTTCATCATTTTGATGAAGTGTTTTCTGTGCATTTTGCTCTGAAAAAGAGACACCGTACTGGAGAAAGTTTTCAAGGCTGCATCTTTATTTCTAAAACAAAAAGTTTCAAATGGCTCTAAGGACTAAGGGACTTTACATCTGAGGTCATCAGTCCCCTATACTCAGAACTACGTAAACCTAACTAGCCTAAGGACATCACACACATCCATGCCCGAGGCAGGATTCGATCTTGTGACCGCAGTAGCCGCGTGGTTCGGTACTGAAGCCCCTAGACCCACTCGGCCACCGCTTTTATTTCTAATTTTCAGAAAACAGAATGCCATGTGTGAACTAAGCTCAAGGTCAAAACGTTCAACGTCAAAAGTGGACTTAATTATATCCTCAGAACAGAAGTTTTCAGTGAATTATTAATGTAATTATGCATCATCGTAAATTCGTTTGGGTAACGCTGGTCCTAGCCTTTCGGCTCGAGGATATTCTGTCTCCATTTTGATGACTGGTGAGTGCGTGTGGAGTTGCAGTGTCGTGTTTGTGTAGTTGATCATGAAAGAGAATCGAGAACCTACTGCTCTCGAATAGCACCAAGGCAACCGACGAGCTTAATGACACCATCTGTCATGTTCTACACCGATGAGACCCTGGTGAAATGTCGGATGTTATCAGTAACTACTGCACATATCTACCGATCACATTTACGTCTCTTCCCCATACTGGCAGAATTTTGGTTATCAACATGTCTTCGGTCACTAGAGGTTAAACGTGTTGCCTCGCGACGACTGTTACTGCATGAACGTATACTTCCGAGCTTGCACATCGAAAGAAGAAAATTAAAATAATTGCTACAAATAATTTATAAAGTCGTCACGTACAAAACGAACTGTTTTTTATAATTTCTATTGACGAATACCAGGTTTAAATAAAAGGAAAAGATGGAGATAAATACTAAGTTAAAGTTCATGGCAAAGGAAGAGAGAAATACGATGCCAATTTTTACTGAAATTAACACCAGCACGTGCCCACAGAACATTCCCCTTTTATTATATGAACTGTCTGTCCTTAGATTAAATATTTAATACGACTTGAAAGTAATCAGTAATTGGGTGGGACCGGTTCAGAATATAAAACTACCCCACAGCTGGAAAGTTTGACTTATAACATGTAATCAACGGTTCTCGAAGAGGTTCGACGACTCCTCTAGGAGTAGCAACTCAACCACTCCTTCATGAGCAACATGAAGATCATACAACCATATAGCGAAAATTTTCTACACTAAAAGGAAAACACAGTTACGAACGAATACGCTCTGACCACTGACCTCCAAGGGATTGAATGCGACCTGGCGGCGCTACGATAAATCGCAGTTGTCGATGTTGTACAGAAGAAGCTTTGAGAATTTCAAGACAATTTTTTTGGTTCCTTACGAATGACTATAAAAGTGTTTTATATCCTTCTCACGGCTATTACAGAATAACTAGAGGCGTTATCACTTGAAAATGACGATTATTAATGGTTCTCCTTTCATGGTAGAGACGAAACAAACAAAATGACATAATCAGCAGTATTTATCAGGAAGAACCAGCACGATTGATCTTTTAGGGACACGCCAAGCGAGTATCTTAATCGACTAGCGTTCAGTGCGGCCGGTCTCATAAGAACACGGCTCTTTGTTCAGCAAGGTGAGTTTCCTACCGAGTCGAGAGAGACCTAGGTGCCAAGCGAGGCGCGTTCGGTGTGGCCATAGGTTTAGTTGCGCCGCAGTCGCAGGCGGCTCGGCGTTATCCTTGTAGGCTCGAGACACAGCACATGCTCATCAAATTCAGTTAATTAAACCAGTTGGAAAACAGCTGGGACGCTGTCGGGCGCCAACTCTGCTCCTACAATCCGTCGGTTCGTAATTTACAAGAGCCGCGTGACCCGTGCATTAACATCTGCTATGATATACATCTGGAAACGTTCCATAGGTTCGCCGCTGTTTTGCATTCCACTGGTGGACCAAGACGCTATTATTAAGGAGACCATATTATTCTGGGCGATCTCTCCATGTCTTATATTGACTAGTGCTTCATTGTGGAACAACAGTTACATGCAAAGAAAGATTATGATAACAGAAAAACACGAAAGAAAGCGAAACTGGTATTAAACTTAAATTGGAGAATCAAGTAATCACAAGATCCTCAACCTACACAATCAGTATAAATAAATAGAGAACTGTTCTAATTGTTGAATTACCAGAGAGATTCGTCAGATTTATAAATATATTCTAGAGAATAAAATCAGTCATTTCTGATTAGAAACAATACAGTATTCCCCACATTTAATAACAAAAATAAAGATTTCAGTGTGTTAAGCGCTAGCTATAAAGTATAGTCAATAGTGGTGGCAAGAAAGATGGGTGAAATTGATAGAGCCATCATAAGAGAACAATGGGTTTCATAAATGAGGAGCTACGTAGTTATATAACATGACAGATACATGCGACTAAGGACATAATAAAAGAGATATCCACATTTTATTCATAATTTATATGAAAACACTTGATCTAGTAAAATAAGAAAATATTTTCGGATTATTAAAAAAGTATTTAGTCCACATTTAATAAAAGCTCTCGAATTTTAGTAACATAAAAGTGACAAAAAATGGTATGCACTAATATAGTCTTAAAACTGGGATGCAGTTGATTGAGAGTACTGTTAAGAAGGTAGATAAAGGAAATTATGATCAAATGAACAAATATTTTACACATGTATGATCTCAGTGTATAATAGTTGACGCTGTGTCTCATCACATCATTTTTCAGGCTACCTGTATGCGGAATGGAGGGACAATTGTAATTTGCGTTGTGTTGAAACCAAAATAATAAACAAATAAAAATTATGACTAAGAAGTAAACGTAATGGCTGGTAACATTACTTGTACTTGTGTACATTAAAAAAAAATTGATGAACTTTAAAACTATGGAACAAGTTATTCATTTTGATTTTCTTGACCATAAAATGTCACACATTGATGAAATAACGCTGTATATGAAATGGAAAAATTCAACAATAGCAAAGGTATCATTACATGTATACCGGAAGCAATGCTGATACGCTGTTGCGTTAACAGGAGTCTGATGTGAACACAACAAAATGAAAAGTATCGCGTGTAGAAAGCGCAGAATTTATTTTCTCAATTCTGTTGCTGTATACGTACGCCATGAAGAGAGAAAATCTCATAAAATTAAATAATAGTTAGGAATATCTGGAATAAATGAGAAAGGAACCAATCGCCAACATAACTGGAAGAAGACATGTAATAATAATTGAAAATGGTTGAGTACTAATATATTAGGACTGTAAGACACAGGGATTAAGGAATATAGAACGGAAGAAGACATAACGGAAAGATTTATAAATGGCTTTATACTAATGATTCTGACAGTCTTTACACGAATGATGAATCACACCACGCATTAGAATGACTTAATGTATGGAGATCACGCTCTCATGACGTCTGCAATTAACGAAATTGCTATTACCAAGTTTTTTACGTAACCATAAATTATAAATACTCACCTTGTGTAAGATCAATAAAGGGTTTCAGTTCCTGTACCTGATGACAACTGTCGGTGTTTATCTTTGACGTTCCCTTTTAAAGACTTATTCATACTTAAAAAGAAGTAAGATATCCTCAACACTCTTTCTATGCAGCATCTCTTTTCAAGGACGCAGCGATTGACACTATTGTATACATAAAACCAGAGCAGGAAGAGCTCGTAATACAATACTCGCGGCCCACCGAACTATTAAAGGAACTGTCGGCTCGGTACCCCACGTGACGTGAGGTCGCAGTAACTCCACTGCGAATGAGCGGAGCACACGGTGGGCAGGCAGCGCCCGACCTACCCCCATGCGTCGCAGCTCCCGCCGGACGCTTTGCCGGCAACGGAAACCCCGCTGGCTCGATGCGTAACAGCCATTAACAGCTCTTTGGTGAGTGGGAAGCGTCTTCACGATCCTGGAATTAGCGCGAAGACAAAGTGGTTCTAGTATGCAAACGCTTCCAGTGAAGGAATTAACAGGACCGCCTGGTTTTTCAGCGGGCAAAACGAATAACGTCACGGGCAAAAAAGATAGGCGGACGATGCACTTGTCAATCTTTTCATGGGTCATAACCATTATCAGACATAGACTCGCAGCTACGGTGGATAGTAAAAATAATACCGACTGAGGACGTAGTTTAATATCGCAACCAAAAAATCCGTGTGAAGATAATGCTGAAGATGAAAAATTTTAACACAAATGTTTCACAAGAAAACGAAGACGATTCAGTACTTCTTAATGCAAATCTTATTACTTCTTTCTTTCTAAAGATCTACAGACGTTTTTGGAGCTAGCATTAAATGTATTTATTTCGATACATAACCGTTTGAACGAAGTAGTAGGGTAATTCATTTTTTGTTGTGACCATCTAGCAAATAACTTTCAGAGCGTGCAGATTTTCTCCATAATGCAGGAGACTTATGAGCCATGTATGACTTATTTTTTCGCCTCCACTTCATTTGATCCACCATCTAGTATTTCATAGAGCAACGTATGGATGCAATATCCATTAAAGTGTTAACAATCGGTATTTCATGCAGAGAACTGTAGAGCTTCTAAAATAGCTACTGAACTGAACAATAGATAAACTGATTAAGTAAATTACTAAATAGTGATGAAATAATAATAATAAGACACAAATGATGTATTGGATCTTACGTCAAAAAACTAGAAAAAGTTGCCAATAATGAGCGTATCATATCACTGTAGGATTTGCTACTCATAAGACAGATAGAATGGAGGAACATATGTCACACTCCACAACGGTGGAGAAAAAGTGTGAATCAACGACGTTGCCATTCTAAATGATAGCAGACTAAGAGAAAGGGCGTAAAAATTGCAGATACAAGGACTTGAAAAATCACACTACAGCGATTGAGACATAAACATCAAAGAGACCGAGGTGATTCTTGGCATACAGCAAGTAGTTACAAAATATCTCAGTGGGCACCTCAAATCCATTACTACAGACCAAAAAAAGGCCACAGGATATAAAAGCCACTTTACTGTGATCTGCAACAATTATCCACCTATACATCACGCACTCCTAAACCCAAGACAAGTATCGGGCTAGTCATGAAATACGAAGTCCAGCATAGTGTGAAATTTCTTTAATAAAATTTTACCTGAATAGAAATCATTGGGAAGATGAAACTTCTTAATTTATTTAATTCTGAAACTGACGAGTGAAACTGAACGTGCTGAGCCTACTTTGTCTTTACTTATTATTATTATTTCAACACTGACCTACTGAATTTGCCTTGACTAATACAGCTCAAACTTATTCTTTTCATTAATTACTCAGAATATTCAAGGACAACGCGATCTGACTGCTTTAAAATTAACTCAGAAAAAATGGTTCAAATGGCTCTGAGCACTATGGGACTTAACGTCTATGGTCATCAGTCCCCTAGAACTTAGAACTACTTAAACCTAACTAACCTAAGGACATCACACAACACCCAGCCTTCACGAGGCAGAGAAAATCCCTGACCCCGCCGGGAATCAAACCCGGGAACCCGGCCGTGGGAAGCGAGAAGGCTACCGCACGACCACGAGATGCGGGAATTAACTCAAAAGAATGGCCCTGAATAAGTTGAAATCCTAACAATAACCTACACATTTCATACGTCACTTACCTCACAAAAATCTACATTATACGAACTACTGTAATACAGCAAGCGCCAAAACAGCCAACTAAATAAAAGATTTTAACTACTGAAGGCTCTAACTACTAATAGGCATGTTGTTGGCAAAGGAAAGATTTTATTGCAGAGCAAATAACGTATTTACCTTATGAATGTGACAACCAGTTCAAAAATTATATAATCATCAGTAATAAATCTCAATGACGGATATACATTTAGACCGTCCTCTACCGCGAATACTGCAAACCTCCAACACTGCTAATTATTAACCTCTAACCTTCATCACTGCTGGCCGTTCACCTCCAACCGCCATCACCGCTGACTGTTAACTTCCAACTGCTAGTGCGACCAGCCATAGAGTCTCTTACAGAGTGCGCCCAGCGCCGTCAGCAGCTACATAGCGCTGCCAACGTACAAACACATAAACAAGCTACTTACAAGTGTTCTCATATGATGTATTTACTGTTATAGTTATAATTATATCAAGAAAGGATTAATTTTTACAAATTTGTAAATTCAGTTCGTAATCTGCCGTCTTACTGAGTACCATGCAATGACATCAAGTTTCTAATTGTCCAGAACGACTGTGCTTCTATTTTTCACTAGAGTCAGTGTCCCACTAGTGTAATTTATCTCCTGCAACTGTATTTACTAAAACTACATTTACGGGGTGATCAAAAAGTCAGTATAAATTTGAAAACTGGATAAATCATGGAATAATGAAGACAGATAGGTATAAATTGACACACATGCTTGGAATGACATGGAGTTTTATAAAAACAAAAAACAATATACAAAAGTTCAGAAAATATCCGACAGATGGCGCTTCATCTCATCAGAATAACAATAATTAGCATAAGAAAGTAAGACAAAGCAAAGATGATGTTCTTTACAGGAAATGCTCAATATGTCCACCATCATTCCTCAACAATAGTTGTAGTCGAGGAACAATGCTGTGAACAACACTGTAGAGCATGTCCGGAGTTATGGTGAGGCATTGGCGTCGGATGTTGTCTTTCAGCATCCCTAGAGATATCGGTTGATCACGATACGCTTGTGACTTCAGGTAACCCCAAAGCCAATACTCGCACGGACAGAGGTCTGGGAACCTGGGAGGCCAAGCACGACTTAAGTGGCGGCTGAGCACACTATCATCACCAAATGACAAGCGCAAGAGATCTTTCACACGCCTAGCAATATGGGGTGGAGCGCCATCCTGCATAAACATCGCACGTTGCCAGGCTGGGGATGATACGATTGTGTAACATATCGACGTACCTCTCACCCGTCACGGTAGCAGTTACAAAACCAGAATCACGCATTTCTTCGAAGAAAAAAGGCCCAATAACGGTAGATGTGGTAAATCCACCTCAAACCGTGACTTTCCCGTCGTGCTATGGAATTTTCAAGACAGTTCTAGGATTTTCGGTAGCCCAAATTCTGCAGTTGTGGGCATTGACAGACCCTCGGAGAGTGACATGAGCTTCGTCGGTCCACAACACGTTACTCAACCAATCGTCATCTTTTGAAACGCCCACACCGCAAATGCCCTCCGCTTCACTAAATCGCCAGGTAACAGTTCATGATGCCGATGGATTTTGTACGGATAGCATCGGAGGGTATGCCTCAGTGCCAACCAAACAGTAGTGTATGGAATGCCGGTGCGACGTGCGACAGCACGGGCGCTGACTTCCCCGTGCATAGACGAACCCGCAACAATTTCTTCCTGAACTGCCTCAGCAGCATTACGTATTGTGCTCGGTCGGCCACTACGGGGTCTATCGCCTAAACAACCCGTGGAACTTCGAAATCATTCTCGCCACAGCTGCATTTGTCAACGGACCTTTACCCTGCGAATCCCCTTCCTATGGCGATCGGATCACAACGCTGAACTAGCACATTCCCCATTCTGATAATACAGCTTAACTAAAAGCGCCTTTTCAGATAACGTCAACATTCTGTGACTGCTGGCGCCTTTGATTCTCTCTCTCATTACAGCTCCTTTGATACACGATTTTCATGCGCAGTCACTGACGTTTTGCTGTGCCGCGCCATGTGTCGGACATTTTGTGAACTTATTTTTTTCTAGTCCTAATAAAACCCCATGTCATTCCAAGCATGTGTGTCAATTTTTACCCCTCTATCTACATTATTCCGTGGCTTATTAATTTTTCAAATTTATATTGACTTTATGATCACCCGGTATAATTGATATGCTTTTGTCGTTACATTAACAACTATCAGATATGCATAATTAATATTTAAATCGTATTAGTATGTTTCAGTGTGCTGTCTGGGTAACGGCTCGTCTTATTTTTGCTGCATCTGGTCGTTGGTATTGACTATACTAACAGTTTTTCTAACAGCTGCTGATAATATCCACATGGGGAAACGATACGCCTGTCTCACAGAGAACGTCAGCTTGTCTCTCAGCTTCACACACAATGATATTGTTCATGTTTACTCACAGTAATTTAGTCGTGTCACGTATCCTGTCGTCCACTATCTCACATCAGCAGAATCACAGAATGTGTCTTGAGATACAGATTAACCTGCTGCCACGATACTGCGTCAAAAGCTAACGTATTCGGAAAATAATTGTACATTTTCTACGTTATATCCTGTGAACAGAAGCTGAAGTAAACTGAGCTGTTATTATCCTATAACTTTTGTATCTCTATTGTAATCCTGAGGATTGCAAGCCGGGTGGTTACGGAAATGCTATCTGATAAAAGACTACCAAAACTGAAATTGCATAATTGTATTTTTAATTAACTTTACATAACTAATTAGAAAACCAAAAGGGACAGGCATGAACAGTGATACAATACGTGACGTCACAGTATGTGACTTGCAACTTCAAAACACAAAGTTAACAGAAATGCGCTATAGAATTACTAATCAGATTTAGAAAGATTAAATCACCAAAATTTTTCCATGTTAATGCCCTACGTATGGAGTCTGCGTAAACAAATTTCCGAACACAGAGTAATTCACTCGCAAATGTGACACTCCACTGTGAAAATAAAACTGCCTGCATAAGAAATTAAATCTGAACAGAACCTACCTTAAGCTGGCTTGATGATGAATTCTCAATAGCACGTAACTCTGAATGTTCTTATTTTGTTCTCAGTGTTCCACAACTGGCCTTAACCAATTTTTGTAGCTTTCCTGAGGCAACGGGAGCTCTCTACTTTTCAAAGTGATTAACATAAACTATGCAGCGCAGCAGAAAGCAGTCGAAATAAAAGATAACCCTTGCACCACTCCAATGCAAGGAAGTTTTAGCCACTGTGTTCCACAAAGTGCAATGCCGCAACACACATAATCAGCAAATGTGAAGTTCGTCTGTGAGAACACGGTGGTGGAGTTTGAACATTCCAAATGATTCCAAGAATTGATCTTTAAAAAACTATATTGTGAATAATGAACTCATCCTCTTACTATTACAAAGGCTTTTACAAAAATTTATCCTCTATAACAAATTTTACTCTGCCAAGTACTTAATTTCTGTATACGGTAAAGGAGTGGTGAGATCTATAACCTCTTAGTGAAAGCCATGTGAACGAATAATTTTACTTACTCATGTCTGAACAATAAAAGTGATATACTCAAAACAATAAAAATAATCCCTAAAAATCTTCCGTTATTCAATCACATCTTAAATTACGCTCAATAAAGCAATACAGCAACAAGTTTTCCTCATAGTCATCACTTGTCCTATAAATCTTTACAAAATCTTAATTCACAGTGCATCTTTCTCTGTATCTTTAATTCTATCCCCTGCAAGCTATTTCCTTCCACTCAGTATCATAGCCAACACGCGACTCTCTCACTATCTGCTCTTGGAATTTCCACTGAAACGACAGCCAAGGATCATAGTGCTTGTACTCGAAAACTTTGTGACGTAACAAACCGACCGTCGAAAACTACTGTTTGAAACATGTTTAGTGTGCTACTATGAAATACGACACATACAATGAAAATTAAAAGTTCACATTGCTAAATTAAAAACTTTACGCAGTGTGATCACCTCCATTGCTGTCCTCTTGGTATCAAGGATCTTCAGATACCATATCTTCCGGTGTTCCGAACTCTCCACACTCTAATTTTCCTTCCTGTCATCGACCGATTCGATATTAATGATATACGTAAGGGCAGGCGAAGAAATTAAACATACTGTGATTACGAGTTTTAATGTTCCTCTGATATCTGCAAAGGCTTTGTACACTCAACGGCCTTTGTTTGATACATTCTGTTTACCCTGACAAACAGCCAGTTCGCTACAGTTCGTACATTTCATACAACCCACATAAAGTACCTGTAACGCATTTTCCTCTTCATGGCAATTCTCGGCAGCACATTGGAGGGGCAGTGAGGACTCCCTTGGAGCATTTTCGATGAGACATTCGATCACTCACCATACAGCACGGATTTGGCTACCTCTGATTTTCATCTCTGCTCACATAGACCGCTGTCTATGAAGACAACATTTTAGCACAGACAAAGAACTGCAGATCAGAGTACACAAATGACGGAAAGCACAGGCGGCTACCCTCTCTGACGAGGCTATTGGAAAGTTGGTAAAGGTGTCTAAGACGAATCGACGAGCAGGTAAAGAAGCAGTTGAAAGACGTGGAAAATTGCTGCAAAAATCTTTTTGATTTTCTGTGTGGTTTCCATTTCACGACCGAACGGACCTTACTTTCCGAAGAGCCCTCTTATTTACAGACGTATTCCTGCATTCATATCTATTCATTGCGAAGAACAACATTTCGATGCTCTAGTTCTCTGCGTAGCACTGGGTGTAGAGATCCCACTCCAGTTTTCGCAGAAGTAGACACAGTGGGTACAGCTACGTACGATTGACCTTCCTCGACATATCCAGGCGAGATATTGTGCCTACATTGAAAGTGGGCTCCTATCCAGTGCGAGGACGCCCTCTGCCGACCACTACGAAACTGGGCTCAGTACTACGTCTGAGGCACACTTTCTCAAACATAGGTTAGAACGATTAATTTATCTTATCGTCTTACTTGCATTGACCAAAATTTAACAACTCCATATAGCACTTGCTTGTTGGTATCCATCATACACCTCTGCTGATCCAAGTAGCTGCATGTAACATTTCATTACCTGTGAAGAATCTGCACTTTGACGCCACTTCGCCAGCCTGGTTACGCCTCCAGCTTGTGGCCCAGGGGCAAATACTGCCGACATTACAGGCCTTGTGAGCGTTCAATTCGACAGAGTCTTACACGTAACTAATGTTTAAGACTTACATTAAATGTTACTACTATTAAGCATTTTTACTCGTAGTAAACGGAATATTAAATTAAACTTACTCATCTACAGCTGCATTCTAAGAGTGTCAATTGCTTAATTAATAGCTACCATGTTTAATTTAGTCGAAAATGCTAGAAACACTGCTTATCAAGAATAAAGTTTCGTACCCAACAAACATCTTAAGAAGCGCGTAAAACTAACATTACAACGACTACCTCTAGTAAACTGCGCGAATGAGCACAATAAGAATTTGTTTTTGATTGTTTATGATTGTTTGAGACTGATAAAGGTATATTGGTCGGTACCGCGTCATCGCATTTTATGAACCTTAGTGTTCCCTTCTCGTGAATCGATCATCTGGATTGTTGATACTGTCTTCAGTCCGAAGGTTGGTTTGACGCAGCTGCCCACACAAGCATTTTCTATGCAAACCTCTTCATCTCATTCGGATTATAAGTTGTTTAATTTATTCCAAAGTTGACTGTACTGTTAAAACTTCATATGCAACTGCAGTACTACACACGTTCTATATCATAAACAAACATTAGATTCTTTGAGAACTTTGTTTAGGATTTTTGAATGAACATTAGATCGCAGCACGTCAAATCATCAGTATTTTCTTTTTATAACATATTCCACATTCACGAGGATCTCCACATCGCGGTTCTGAAAACTAATGCTATAAATCAAATCCAAAACAATAAGAGAACAATACAGCAACGAATATGAAACACAAAAACCTTCCCAAAGGCTCCACGTATGTATATATGTATTCTTCGAAACTTTACTGGTTTTAGTTGTTTGACTGCTTGCAGCACATAAATGCTTCTTGAATATAACTACAGCCGGTGATAGTGATGTATACAAGGTGAGTCAGCTGCCCCTACTGAAGTAGTTTTATGCAACCTGCAATGTTATATATGGCCTTCAAAAATCACAGACGAGAGTCTGTCTGAAAATGGTTCAAATAGCTCTGAGCATTATGGGACTTAACATCTGAGGTCATCAGTCCCCTAGAAGTTAGAACTACTTAAACATAACTAACCTACGGACATCACACACATCCATGCTAGAGGCAGAATTCGAACCTGCGACCGTAGCGTTCGCGCGGTTCCCAACTGAAGTGCCTAGAACTGCTCCTCCACAGCGGCCGGCAGAGTCTGTCTCTCGCCATGCGCAACTATTAGTCTACAAAAAAAATGAACACGACTTTTTTTGCAGAAAATTTAATCTAGTTTTGTACTAGTTTTGTACTGGGATAAGTTTTGCTGAACGCCATGGTTTTACAGTTATTTAAGAAAAACGTACAAAAGTGGCCTTCAAACGCACCTCCACACTCTCATCACCAGTCATGATTCCTAGCATGTTGATCGTGATTCTCCCTCCTACTAATACACAAAAATTTCCGACTACGCGAACTATTCCACGTATCTGACCTTTTTTGGTCAGTCTTGACTGGGTTGTTAAACCACCAACATAGCCGGCTATATCAACATTAACTTAAACGGGCCAGTGGGGGAATGAAAGAAAAACTATTTTTGTGACAGTTATGGAAAAACCTACTTGTGTTAATAAGTCCATCCAAACTTAACCATTGCAAGCATAGTAGATTCATAGTCAGAAAGGCTGACGAATGCAACAGTGTAATTGTTTATTTATGCTGTAAGATCTTATAAAATTATAAAATTTGTAAGTGCTCAGCTAGGCGAGTGGCGTAATAAGGGCAGTCAATGATTTTAAAAGGAGGTCAGATGTGTGAAATAGATCGTGCAGTCTCAAACATTTGTAGAGTTGTAAGAGGGAGTGTCATGAACAATGTACTAGAAATTCTGCCTGGTGGGAGTTGAGTGTGGTAGTGGGTGTGCGTTTGAAGGTAACTTTAATACATTTGTCTTGAATAATTCGAAAACTACGGTATCTAGTGAAAACGTATCTCCATACAAAATTGAACTGCATTGAATCACCTGCAAAAATATCCTGTTCATTTTTTCTGTAGGAGCAATAATTTCGCGTTGCGAACGAGTCGGTATTTTTGAAGGCCGGATATATCATTGTGGTTTGCATAAAACGAAGTCGGTAGGGGCAGCTGTATCGGCCTGTATATGCGGCAGGAGTTTATAGCGACCGGAACGCTAATGTACGAGGATGTTCACATTTCGATATTTTACGCAAGTTGGCCTAGAGCGCTTCATGAAGTTTGCCTTAGCAAAAATTACTTCAGTATTCGAATACAGTAATAGCACTTCTGACATCTTATTTTGAAAGACGACACGCGCTGTAAGTTCTCAACATAAGTCCAGGTCTGTTCCAGTTTTTATATGTCAGAGAAGGTAATGCAATAGATCCAAATATCGTTAACTGAAAAAATAACAGAGGACTGGAATACCACTTTTAGTTTAGAGAACCAGAATTTAGTTCAACGAGAATGAGGGTTCTGATGAATGGAGCGGCGGAAGTGATGCCTCAATGTTGCCCACATTTCATACTACTAAAATGACATCGACAACATATAGACTGCCAAACCGAAACTATCTCATATTACACACGATCAATAGAAGCATTAAACAAGCTTGATATGATATTGAGCGTATTCGGAAAACTTTCAAGTGGTGGCTTTTATTTCGTCGAGACATATGTGTACTGAATTAGCGTGTTATTTTTTAATTGCATAATGGGGCCTAACATATAAGTGCCTGAGATTCATCGTAATTTTCCTCTTGAAGCTCGAGTGAGGCATCATCGAGTTGGAACTAAATCATCAGATCGCTGACCAGGAGAACAAAACCTCTTGACACTACACAGAAGGCATTGTCCTGGTATTGCTAAATTACCCCGAACAAAAAATGAAGTGATGAAATATGTTTTAGTTCACTGTAATGTTCTGTTAACATCGATGAACAAGTAAAGGCACCAGACAGCGTTGATAATCTAGCACAGCGAGCTCTGGACAGCCGGGACTCGGTGTGGAGCGAGCCACGCCGCTTTCATTGTCAACAGTGAATGCAGCAGCGGAAAAGGATGAAAACGTTGAACAGTGAATACCCAAGACAGTTGAAGATATTTAGAAATCTATGTCCAGATATCGGGTGTAATAACGACTGAAGACGAAACATAAGATCTGTGTCGGGAAACTGTCGTAGTCTTACACCCACTGTTAAAGAGGAGAACGTTGCTTTGATCAGATATTGCCAGCGGAGATGGCTTAGTTCCATTCTCCGACTTATAAAGTACCGGGTAAGTACTCTTGTTGACTTCTATCGCGAATGTTTGTGTTGTATAGCCTTATGTTCATATCGTTGGAGTGTGGGATCAATGGCAAATAGCCTACTCCTCTTGAGGACCATCAACAAGGCAATCGAGCCTAACGTATCCAGCAAACAAATGGAACGGCGTCAACTGCGCATTTACTCAAAGAGAAACCCGCAGGGCACAGGCGCAAGTTCTGGTGAATAGTAACTCTCCTCCAAATACTACTGATGAAATTTTCCTAGGCCACTAGAACTAGATCGCAGCTGCACGCCCAGCGCTACTATTCTAGCCTGTGTTAAGAAAGTCGTGAAGGATGCTGGTGGAAAGCAAGTACCGATTTCAGATACAGCAGTCGATTCAGAGCCGCAGTTGTGGAACTGATGTCGGCTTAGAAGAGCGTTGTGGGGGAATTTTTTGTGATCGTCAAATTCAGATTTCATCTACATGTCCCCTGTAAGACACACACTTTTACCTGTTTCCTCAGTGCATCGACTGTACCATCGGCAGAATTACCAAGCCACTGTGTGAGCTGCGTAGTTAATACCCAAATAATCAGAACATAAATGTCAAATAACTGTGTTTCTTGGACAACTCTGAAATTTTGCGAAATAAATGTTTTTATAAATACACGTATCACTGTGCTGCGATCTAGTCATTCTCCGGTTAAGAGAAAGAAACGGGTTTGGCAGTGAATAAGCAATTTCGAGACAGTTAGTACATTTATTATAGGCTACGTCAATCATAGAAGAAGAAACAGGCTTCGGAAGGCATATTATTTGTTCCGACTATGGTCATACTAGTACAGATTGTAGCAGTGTATTGCTTCCTTTCGATTTAAAGTGTGCTTATGTAACATGCCCAGACCGCTGTTCATTCCTGTATATTCATTTTTGTATATCTCCCCATTTATTTTCATTTGCTTAGCGATTACCCTGACGTTATGCTGTAGCGGCTTTTTTCGTCTTAAACTGATAGCCAGTGCTCCTGTCCGCAATGCTTTGGTAGCTTACCACAGTCGTAGATGATCACAATCGTTCTGTCATCCGGTAAACTGATTTAGCTTTTGCAAGACGTATTACAAAAGTGAGAAAGTACTGCAGGCACTCAGTGGTCAGGAATAAATTTCTACATGATAGATGATAACAGGTGGCAGTTTATTTTATTTTAACGTGTAAGTGGCGGGTTTATTTTGTGGGAATATAACAAAAATCTGAGACCTCTCCTACAATATCTTTTGTCTTAAAAGTATTTCCATTTCTGACTCTGTCTCAAGAGTGTAGATCAAACACAGGACAAGGGTAGATTTAGAAAATACTGGTGTCATAGTTGTAAATTTACTGTCGTAACCGTAGTGTGAAAGAGCTTGAGCACCGAGTGCTCATAGAAAGAACTGAAGCACCAATCGCTATACATGGCTAATGCTGGAAGTAAGTTCAAGTTTCTACCAGCAACCTAGCGGTCTTCAGTAAAGATAAATTAAATTCAGTTGGTGGTCGTTTGTTTCTTATTGTTAGCAATTTATCTCGTATTGAAACTACATCTACATCTTCATCATACTCCGAAAGCCACCTAATGGAGTTGGAGGGTAATTTCAGTACCACTACCTGATCCCTCCAACCCTGTTCTACTCGCGAATGGTGCGTGGCAAGAATAATTCTCGGTAAGCCTCTGTATTGGCTCTAATTACTCGATTTTTCTCCTCGTGGCCAATACGCGAGATGTATGTAGGGAGAAGTAATATGTTGTTTGACTTCTTTGTTTGACTCCACCTGAAAAGTTCTGTCCCGAAATTTTAATAGTAAATCTCTCCGTGATGCACAACGTCTCTCTTGTAACGTTTGCCAGTGGAGTTTAGCACCTACGTAACGCTCTCTCGCTCGCTAAACGATCCTGTGACGAGACGCGCCGCTCTTCGTTGGATATTCTCTATCTCCTCTATAAGCCCTACCTGATAGGGATACCAGATAGATGAACAATACTCAAAAATCGGGCGACCAAGCACCTTATAAGTCACTTTCTTTGTGGATGAGTTACATTATCTTAAGATTCTTGCAATGAATCTGAAGCTGGTGTCTGCGTTTCCCACTATCTGTTTTATATGGTCATTCCACTTAATGTTGCTCTGGATAGTTACGCCAAGATATTTTCCGACAGACGCTGTCTACAGCTGTTTGTGTTCAACAGAGTAGCTGTCCAGTATGTATGCGCAATATGTTACATTTATTTACGTTGTAGGTCAACTGCCAGAGTCTGCACCGTTCATCAATTCTCAGCAGGTCGTCCTGAAATTCTTACTATCTTCCAGCATTGCTACTTTGGTACAAACAACTGCATTATCTGTGAATTGCCTTCAAGAGCATCCAACGCTTTCTACTAGACCATTTATATATATTGAGAACAGCAGTGGTTGTATCACATCTCCCTGTGGTACTCCGGATATTACCTTCACATCTGTGGATTTAGTTCCGTTAAGAGCGACGTGTTGAGTTTTATCTGCAAGAAAGTCTTGAATCCAATCGCAGGTCTACACTGATACTCCGTTAGCTAGTTTTTTTTTTATTAAACGGCAATGCGGGACGGTGTCAAATGTCTTACTGAAATCAACGAACACAGTATCAACCTGAGCGGCGTTGTCCACTGCGCTGTGGGTCTCACGGAGGAACAGAGAGAGCTGAGTTTCGCAGGATCTCTGTTTGAGGAATCCATGTTGATTTTTATAGAGTAGCTGTTCATTTACCAGGAACGTCACAATCCTTGAGCATAAAACATATTTAATAATTCTACAACAGATTGACGTGAACGGTATAGGTCTATAATTGTGCAGATCTGTCTAACGGCCTTTCTTAAAAACGGGAATGACCTGTACTTTTCTCCAGTCGTTAGATACCTTTCGTTGCTCAAGCTATCTACGATAAGTTACTGCTAGAAGGGGAGAAAATTCTTTCGCATAAATTTTGTAGAATCTTATAGGTCTCATCTGGTCCTTAAGCCTTTCCACTACTAAGCGATGCTAGGTGCTTTTCTGTTCTGCGATCGGTTATCTCAAAATCTGCCCTTTCGACGTTCGCACGACGATGGAAATGAGGGGTTGTGTTACGAACTTCCGCGGTGAAACTAAAGTAGATAATCACTGTGACTGGTTATGAGTGAAGGTTACACTCGGAAAGTAGAACAAATTAACAATGGGTTCCTTTAACAGAACCCCCTGAATCAGATGATAGAGTTGCTCAATGTATTAACGAAAATTTGAGTGTTATTTCGAATATGTGCTTCGACTCACACAATTATGGGTTATGATGACTTCAATCCACTGCAATCTTGGTGAAAACACGTGCTTAAGCCGAAACTGAATTAGAGACATTAGTCCATGCGCCAACACGACGTGTAAATGATTACGATATCATAGTACACCTCTTAGAAACAAACGATCCTCATCAAACATAAAGTGATAAAAAATTTGGCTAACACATTTATAACAGTCTCCGTTCTTACAAACATTAGCATCGATCAGATGTAGCTTAAATTCAAAGAAATATTGTTTGACAGCAACTGAGATTTTCATATCAAGTAAAATAATATTGAAGGGAACAGATTCCCAATAGTACACAAATCAGGTCATGATATCTTGTAAGAGTTTTCACAACGCAACTGTCACAAAATGTGGCATAAAGTCCCAAAGTGATTCTGGTCGTATGTCGTATGTAAAGTACACCAATGACAAGCAGCAATCAAAACTTTCACCTCCCGCTAACAATTTAAATGGTATCGATGAGTGCGCCACTAAAGAAGATGCAGTAAAAATTTCAGAATTCGGATAAACAGCAGCTGCCAGCACGAGTAATTTAGAAGTATATACCCTCAGTGCAGCAAGCCTTCCGGTCTAGATTGCAGTAATATTTTGGAACATATATTGTGTTCGGACATTAATATGCAATCCGATCTACTGACGAACAACAAGAAAGCATTCGGATAATATCGCTCTTGTGAAACACAACTGTCTCTCTATACACGAAGTAATGAATGTTATCAATAGAGCATCTGAAATTGGTTCCATATTTTTAGATTTCCAGAAAGCTTTTAACACCGTTCCTCACAAGCGCCTTTTAAACATATACCTTGCCTAAGGAGTATCACTTTAGCTGTACGACTGGAGTCGTGATATCCTGTCAGAAATGTCAGAGTTCACAGTAACTGACTGACAAACAAGGACTGAAACAGAAGTGATATCTGAGTTTCCCCAATGAAATGTTATAGGTCCTGTGTTCCTAATCCATATGAACGATTTATGAGACTATCTGAGCCGTCCCATTAAATATTTTGCATATTATGCTATCGTTTACCGTCTATTACACATTAAAGCTCAAAACGAATTGAAAAATCATTTAGACAAGGTATCTGTATGATGCGATAAATAAGAGTTGACCCTGAATAACACAAAGTCTGAGGTCCTCCACGAACAACCAATAAACTTCGGTTACACGTTAAAGAACACAATTCTAAATGTTGTCAACTCAGTTAAATACCTCGGCACTGCAGTTACGAACAACTTAAACTGCAGCCATCACATAAAAAAATTTTGCGAGGAAGACGAATCAAGACTGCATTTTATTTGTAGAACGCAAAAAACCTATTGAAACTGCCTGCAATACACTTGGCTCTCCCCTCCTGGAATAACGCTACTCGTTACTGGGTCCTTACCAGTTACGATTGACGGAGAACCTCTAAAAACTTTAAAGCAGGACAGTTCCTGTATTATCGCGATACGATACGCGACATGGGGAGACAGTAATTGGAATAAAGGCTTTTTCGTTGTGATGAGATCTTTTCACGTAACCGTGCTCACCAACTTTCTCCTCCAAATGACAAAATATTTTGTGGACTCCCGCCAACACAGAAAGAAATAATCATTGTGATAAAATAACATTGATCAGAGATATCTTGGGACGACTTATCGCTTCATTTTTCGCACTAGATGGTCTCAATTGGAACGATCGGGAAATGTTCTGAATTAACCATCTTCCAAGCACTTTAATGTGATCTGCAATGTGATCCAGCAGATGTAGATGACGCTTAACAAACAACTTGCATTTTTAAACTGAATCATCACAGTTCCATCTGTGACTGTTGGAAAAGAATACAAAGAAAGAATAATAAAAACTGAGCTACTACAATTCTAAATGGATACAATGAGGATTAAATGTCATATCTCTCAGAAACAAAATCACCAAAAAGTAAATACACAAGATTGCCTCGAACAGGCTTGTAAAAATATAAAATTGGTATGAATCATTAACACCTGCTTCAATATTCAAGCGGAAATAAACTTTCACAATTGTTTTTAAAGGTGGCAGTCGTAATTCCTTCTTGGGATACAAAACGTTATTTCATTTGCCAATGTAAAATTCACAAATACACTTTTCATTAACTAAAAGTAAGGGAACGAGCAGGTGATAAAATTATTCGTCATCACAGACAATAAAAACTATAGTTAAAACGTATCTGGTATCTTGTTAAAATAGTGAACATTCTTCAATAATTAAAAGATTGATATCTCGTTGCTGATCGTCATGTGCTGTAACTTGGAGACCCATGGATTTGTATTAAAAACTCAAAGTTAGCAGGTTGCCTGCGCCATTTCTTTAATTTTACCACTAAACTAAGCAAAACTGCAGATCAACGTGTAAACTGTTCTATTTACTGATTCAGCATGGGAAGCTGTCCTGGAATCGGTATATCGTCGCCTCTCCCTTGTCTCAAAAACCGGTAACGGAGCTGGATACAAGAAAAACTATATGGTAATTGAAGATACGATGGTTCTGTCTGCCTTTTTTTTTTTTAGCTTGAAAACCTTACGTCAGATGTAAATGTCAGGCTCCCCGAAAATCTTCGTATTGGCAATTAATTGAGTTGCCGTACTAGACTATGATCTTTTACTACCTTTAAATTCTTTGTCTACTGACATCTTTTGCATAATACATTCTGAGTTTGTCACTGCTTTGAAGATTTGCTTTTTGTACTTACTGATTTGGGATAGATTTCCTTTGTTTCATTTCTGCAGCTATGTATGAAGGAATAGACAGGAAAACAATTTCTGTTCTACGCTCTGGTACGACAGAATTCCTTGTTTTTCCCTTTTATCACACAGTTCAGTGTACACCATTTAACTGGTTATGTGAACGAAGTTAGCATGAATGATTGGCCTACTTTATTCGAACTCGAATGATGTGGCACACAGTGCGTCTTCACATCGAGTGACATAGTCATTCAACACAGAACACAGAACACCTTCGTACACTAAAAGATCCTTCTTGCTTTCCAAAAAATTGTCATGAACATTTCATAAAGTACCAGTGTGGTGGATGCGTGGTGGTTGCATATCAACTCAGGAATTCATATTTGCGAGCTGGGCTACGACAGCACTTTGTTTCAACTCTATGTTACTGAAGTTTACATGTAGAATACTGTTATTATCAGGAAATTGGTACAGCTTACTAAAAACAAGCCAGGAAGGAAAGTGACACTAAATGACTAAATGAACTAAAAAATTCGTAACATTAGCAGCTCTCATTATATAACGGGTCAACAACCATAAAACGAGTTGTGTGTAATAAATTTTGCACAATAAGGTTTCTAGCCTATAAAGTTCCTACTCCAAATGCTTTGTTTGCGAGTGCGCTTCGCATACATTAATGTGAATGGATAAATGTAATTCTACTGACGTCCGAAATACAGTTCCTTCCTGTGGAAAGCTACGCGCGCTGCCAAGTTGGGCGTGCCGGAGACTTGTGCTTGGTTTGCACGAACAGTAGCGGAGCTGCCACTGTTTCCGGAGAGGAGCGGCGCTGTTCATTACAGTGTGTCGTACGAGGGGCCCACACCTGGATCTAGAGAAACTGTCTGCCAGGCTGCTTCGCTGCCGTATAGTACCTGCACACAATGGACGTCATGACGTTTTGGAGACTTGCATTCGGCGGTATTAATCCAACGCACAGTACATGGCGCTTCATGTAAAGCGGAAACCTAAATCAATTAATTCTAAGTACAACTCTGGGCACGAATAGAGCAACAGTGGTGTTCTAATTGTGTCCGCTGTGCTTCTGCTGCTGACCACATGAGAGATTCTCACAAATAACTTTGTAATTCGACTAATGTGGGGTGGCTGACACCCTTACAAATTGTCATAAACACAAATCTATTATGTGTAAAACCATTCACATACAAAAACGAGTGGCTAAGGTCAGTGAAGAAAGGCCTTAAGATAGCTGGTCAAAGACAAGTAAAAATATATAAATATAAATGAATAAGTATAGCAACGAAATAAGAACGCAAGATGAAAAAGCTCTGTACTGTCGTTATAGCGTTTTAGTTTTTCATTGTACCCATTGCAGATGATGTGCTGCAGCTATAATTTAAATTGACGGTAGATGTAGGCATAAAATGCAAGCAGGGTTTTTTTGAATTTGATACCATTAATTAGTTTTCGAACCGCTGCTGGTTCATCATTAGATGCAAGTGTTACGGGAACATTATTTTCTGGACCATGTGAAGCTAGACGCTAGGGTCTTAGTTACCGAAATGATTACGAAACGGGAAGGTAGTTAGTTTTAGGATACTTAGAGTGAAATACTTTGTGGTATCTATGAGAATTTCACTTCGATAATGCACATTTTATCCAGTGTATAGGTGTACTTGGTTTCAAAGTAAACAGTTAATGGTACAGTAACTCGTATTAAATTCTAAATCGCAATATTTCAGTCTGCTCATTTATAATAAAATGAAGTAACTGTACCGTGTGGGGAATACGAGACATCGACTGTTGAACAGATCGACCACATCTCTGACTTACACTAAGGCAGTATATAGTGATTGTTCCAAATGTTTCCAGAAAACATATTGTAGTCTCGTTTGTCTCTATCATGCGTTATGTCATCATTTTTTTAGTCCGTACCCAGAACGTCTTTGATTTATCTCAAGTGACCAGACAAAAACTGCACCCTTTGTGTTGGGAAATCCAGGTGAATAAATTACGTTAAAAAGACAGCGAAAATTGGCCTCGGATGTAACATGTTAGTGGTGGTTTTCACTTGGAAATCCAACGGGGGAACGTTGCATAAAATCGACGCAATATGACTAAAACTACCTTAGGTTATGACTAGTGAAAATATTCACTTCATAAAATTCCGCATATATTCATGAAGTTGTCATTTGTACTCCTGCCGGCCGCGGTGGTCTCGCGGTTCTAGGCGCGCAGCCCGGAACCGTGCGACTGTTACGGTCGCAGGTTCGAATCCTGCCTCGGGCATGGATGTGTGTGATGTCCTTAGGTTAGTTATGTTTAAGTAGTTCTAAGTTCTAGGGGACTAATGACCACAGCAGTTGAGTCCCATAGTGCTCAGAGCCATTTGTACTCCTACGGTATTTGCATCAGTATTTTTGTTGTTGTGTTACGTGCCTGTGTTTCAAATTGTCACGGCATTCCGCCTGGATTTTCTTATTATGGTAGCATGGCAGTAATAAATATTGTGGAACGACCAAAGATTCCCACTGATATACGCTGTCGTCCACTACTTCCCATAAGTCAAGGGCGCCCGGTGTATTAAAACCGATAAAAAAAAACTGGGAATAGGGCGGTGCATCACTGTGATGAGCTCCCGACTGCAGCTGCATATCGTGGGCGGCTCCATATGCAGCGGAGTAGGGGCAGGTCCGGCGATTTGTGGGCACATTACCGGGATGGACGGCGGCGCCCCAGGTGGGGCTGTTCTCGAGTCCCAGGAGACGGCGCCGGCGCCGCCCCAAGTAGACAAACCGCGGTCGCCACAGCGGGACACATTGCAAGCGGGAACTGGCGCCCTGGAAGGACTCATCGATTGCCGATTACTTTAGCTGTCTCTCGTTGCAATGCAGCTGCGCAGAACACCACCAGTGCGTCTTAAGCTGGGTAGTCCAACGTAGCGCAAGCTGTGTGATTTTCCATACAAATGTATTTTTGACAGCTATGCAAAGTTTATTGCCAAATTTGCGAATTTCTAGCCAGATAAGAGAAAACAGCAATAGTTTTAAGACTGTGTGATAACATTGTCCTAACGAAAAATGACTTCGGTCAGTTATTCAGAGATCAGAGGCTCCGTGCCTGCGTCCGCTACCCCATAAAACGTCGAAAGCAATCCATTGGATCACGTACCTCCCTAACACAAGTATGGGCAAGTATCAGGGGCCTCTACGGCTTCCAATCCCTTGCAGGTGTGCCAAGTATTTCCCATGGTGATGCTGTCACCGAATATTCTGCGGAGCATTATGATCGCGCGTCTGCGTCTGAGAATTACCACCCCGCCTTTCGGCTCATAAAATAGCGGGTGGAGCGAATGCTCTTATCTTTTATCACCCGCCACTCTAGAACAATATAATGCTCCATTCACTGAATAGTAACTCCTCAGCGCGCATCCACAACGGAATGCTGAAGCATCTCTCAGCGGATTGTAAGCGTCACATCCCTGCCCTCTTTAGTCGGATATGGAACGAAGGTCAGTTCCCATCTCAGTGGCGAGAAAGAGCAATAGTTCTGTTACTGAAACCGAGTAAGAACACCCTACAGATGGGTAGTTATCGCCCAATCAGCCTTGTTGACGTACTCTGCAAGTTGCTCGTATGCACTGATGAGCAAGCGACTGTGTTGGCTCCTTGAATCTCAAGATCTTTCGACTGCATCGCATGGCTGTTTTCGCAAAGGCAGCTCCACTGGTGGTAATTTGGTTCACCTGGATTCCACCATCCGGCTTTGCATGTCGTCAGGATCACATCGCTACGGAAGGCAAGTGGGGTCTCCGTGGTCCGACCCGATTTTTGTCAAGAACTTCCAGTCAAAGCGTACGATCCGGGTTCAAGTGGATGCTTCACTCAGTCCCCCCCCCCTATCCAGGAGAACGTGGTCCGAAAGGGTTCTTTATTGAGTGTCTCCCACCTCTTTCTTGGCCATAAGTGGTCTAGCAGCAGCTGTGGGGTCTTTGGTATCGTCCTCCTTATATTTCGACGATTTTTGATTTTATTATCACTCCTCTAGCATGGATGTTGCTGAGGGCACCTACAGGGTACCATACGAAAGCCACAGCCGTGGCCTCTCACCCATGGCACTCCCAGCTTCAGGTGAATTTAGAGAATGTTGCAGCAATTGCTGCCAACAATTAACCTACATCTGCTACACTGAAAATGGCAGTAACTCGGAGAACAAGTGCATTACACACATATTAACATTAAATAACATCAGTTATTCTATATTAACGACCAATAATTATATTTAGGGATAGCAGACAGAAATTATGACACCCCAGACCTTTTCATCCAAGCAACATGTACAAGTTCGCATCTTATTTTTCCAAGGACTCGAACAGAAGTAAGTGTTATAGTATCAGAGTTTTTACACAATTGCCGCGCGGGATTATCCAAGTGGTCTTAGGCGCTGCAGTCATGGACTGTGCGGCTGGTCCCGGCTGAAGTTCGAGTCCTCCCTCGGGCATGGGTGTATGTGTTTGTCCTTAGGATAATTTAGGTTAAGTAGTGTGTAAGCTTAGGGACTAATGGCCTTAGCAGTTAAGTCCCATAAGGTTTCACACACATTTGAACATATTATACAATTAGTGTTAACGAAGAATATCGTATTTTCTTTGATTTTGTTGCATTGAAAATACGACTATTATTTTAGTTTGTTGGATTCTGTGGTTTCATCACATCGTATCTTTTCAGACGCAAGAAAATATTTGTTGCACTTTTTTCCATTTCCAGGCAACAATACAGCTTCACGTCAGTACTCTTCACTGCCTCAGCAACACTAGCGGGGTTTCGATCGCTATACCCTTTTGAGGCTCTAAAAAGCCCTGATTTTGTTCCGTCTTGATTGTGGGAGTCTTGAATAGGGTTCAGGATAATCCTCAGCACTGAGTATTTTGGACACCATTCATTATTTTGGGGTCCAATTAGCGACAGGGGCCTTCTGAACTAGTCCTGTGAACAGCTTACTATTCGAGTCTAGAGTCCCTCCAATACTTATCAAGCGCCAATAATAGTCGCTGAGTGACGCTACACGCGTTTGTAGCTTCCTGAACAGCCCAACTACCATTTCCTTTCTCAGAAAGGGAGCTCCACCACCCACAAAAGCGATCCATAACTGGGTTTACAATTGATGCGCTCCTCAATGTCTGTCAGAAACTGAAACTTCCTCCACTGTCAAGATTGGTCAGGGAGACATCGGATCTGCCCCCATGGCTTGAGCCCCACTTCGGTTTTGTCTTGAAGTCCTCTTTGGTCCAAAAGGTTCCGCTAACCCACGATTTTTCGCTTCCTGTTCTTGGTTATTTTTGAGATGTATTCAGATTCAGAAGTGTTATTCACCGACGGCTCAACAATCGACGGACGAACAGGCTTTGGATCTACATATGCCCTCAGTGCAGTGATGTCCACTCTCTGCACAAACTGCTGCAGTGTTTTCACTGTTGAATTGCTGGCCATTAAACTAGCCTTTAGCCATGTTCGTTCCTGCACTAGCAAGAGTATCCTAGTAGTGACTCAGGCTACAGAGCCACTGATCCACTCGCTCCCTGAGCTCCATCATGCTGGAAGCCCAGTCGTTTTCGTTTGGACTCCCACTCATGTTGGTATTTCGAGAAATTAACAAGCTGATCGGTTGGCCAAGGTACTCCAGGGTATCTATTCTGAAAATGAGGATACAAGAACCAGATCTTTGGTCGTTTATACGTCTTATATTGCTGGAAAACTGGAACTCAGAATGGTCTGTCCTGATATCCCCAATCGAACTGAGGACAATTAAGGAGACAACTCCCACGTGGCAGTCTTTCCTGCGAGAATCCACCGTCCTCTGTCGACTCTGCATTCGCTACACTTGTCTGACCCATGGCCTTATTCTCCGACGTGAGGACCCCTCACTGCTATGTGGAGCCCACCTGCTGGTGGCCCACTTACTCATAGACTGCCCTAATTTGGCTGCTCTGAGGCGTAATCTTAATTTCTTGATAAACTCCCTCTGGTGCTAGAAGAGTTTAAAACCATTATATACTCAAGCTTACCATTATATAATCAAGCTGATACCTTCCGGTGTCTCCAGGTCTCTTCCACTTACACAGCCTTTCTTCGTGATTCTTAAACCAAGTTAGCGATGATTAAGTTGTGCTCAATGCAAAATTACACCAGGCGGCCTCCTCTTTCGTTCCTTACCCCCAGTCCATATTCACCCACTACTTTTCCTTATCTTCCTTTTCCTACTACTCAATTCCAGTGCCACATGACTGACTGTAGCAGAGGACACATGGGAGCCCCTAGCGACTTGCACCTCTGTTACATTTTATTTTAATTCTGACTATATGGTGCTGTCACGTATGACCGCAGCTTTCGTATTTCTTGGTATGTTATGAAGTGACAGTTTTAATTTTGTCCGAAGAAGGTATACCTTGCTATACCGAAACCTAGGTCACAAATTAATTGTGTTCGCGACTGAGGGCTATGTTTTTCTATATTTTGTACTTAAGGAATAGCCCTCGTATATAGCACAGGTGACAATGGAACGGAGAGAAGTTTGTAGGACATTATTGAGAGTGCAAAACCTTTGAAGTACAATTTAAGAACACTTAGTTTTTCAATAATTCAACCTTACTCTGAGAGTTGTCTAACAGTGACATTTGTCCATCGAGAATTACACTCTACCAGTATAACAACCTACAGTCTCTGAGTACTACCTTTTTAAATGCTTTGCTACCTTTTAGCATTGCTTTGCAAGCGACTCGTTCAGATTATAGCATCAAATACTCGACTCAAGATAAAGAGACGAGGGCGAGACAACCCTAGTTCCTTACACACAGAAACTATGCAATTATTTATCGTTGCCACTCAAACGACTAGACACGTGGAGACAAGTGTAAGGCGGTGCATGTTCCTCTGGATATTCGGACTATAAAAATACTGTTACTCTTCGCTACTTCTAGAGAAAAACTCCACACAGCTTGTTCTTTACTAACATGTAGAAAACTCAACGAAAGAACTGTGGTGAGATAGTTATCGGAAAATCAATGCCTCCCTCGAATATGTATAGTTTTTTTTCATGGTACTGTAGCATCACTAAACTGTCACTTTATAGTGATGGTTCCCGAAAAGTCGTCTGCGACCTGGTGATGGCTACGGATACGACTCAGCGACTCTTAAATCCATTGAAGATCCTGTCAATGCACGAAATCTACCTAGTAGCTTCTCAAACTTCCGGAAATAGTCTATAAACATCCCACATGGGCCAGCACATCCTTTTTTTTGCATCGTTTAGCTGGGCGTAGCTATTTTCATTGCTTACAGCATCTTGTCGACCCAAAAAAAGACTGCTACTGTGGCTTCCTCTTCTTTCTGTTGGTCATATACAGCACGAGGCCTGTGTCTTACTTGTTAACAACTTTTCTTCTCTTTTCATAGCTTCCACAACACTTCTTGTCTCAATAACATTTAACCTCTTAAGTTAATAAATCTTGACAGCCGTGACACAACAGCAACAGTTCGACCCTCCTGGAAACTGAAATAAGAACACCGTGAATTCATTGTCCCAGGAAGGGGAAACTTTATTGACACATTCCTGGGGTCAGATACATCACATGATCACACTGACAGAACCACAGGCACATAGACACAGGCAACAGAGCATGCACAATGTCGGCATTAGTACAGAGTATATCCACCTTTCGCAGCAATGCAGGCTGCTATTCTCCCATGGATACGATCGTAGACATGCTGGATGTAGTCCTGTGGAACGGCTTGCCATGCCATTTCCACCTGGCGCCTCAGTTGGACTAGCGTTCGTGCTGGACGTGCAGACCGCGTGAGACGACGCTTCATCCAGTCCCAAACATGCTCAATGGGGGACAGATCCGGAGATCTTGCTGGCCAGGGTAGTTGACTTACACCTTCTACAGCACGTTGGGTGGCACGGGATACATGCGGACGTGCATTGTCCTGTTGGAACAGAAAGTTCCCTTGCCGGTCTAGGAATGGTAGAACGATGGGTTCGATGACGGTTTGGATGTACCGTGCACTATTCAGTGTCCCCTCGACGATCACCAGAGGTGGACGGCCAGTGTAGGAGATCGCTCCCCACACCATGATGCCGGGTGTTGGCCCTGTGTGCCTCGGTCGTATGCAGTCCTGATTGTGGCGCTCACCTGCACGGCGCCAAACACGCATACGACCATCATTGGAACCAAGGCAGAAGCGACTGTCATCGCTGAAGACGACACGTCTCCAATCGTCCCTCCATTCACGCCTGTCGCGACACCACTGGAGGCGGGCTGCACGATGTTGGGGCGTGAGCGGAAGACGGCCTAACGGTGTGCGGGACCGTAGCCCAGCTTCATGGAGACGGTTGCGAATGGTCCTCGCCGATACCCCAGGAGCAACAGTGTCCCTAATTTGCTGGGAAGTGGCGGTGCGGTCCCCTACGGCACTGCGTAGGATCCTATGGTCTTGGCGTGCATCAGTGCGTCGCTGCGGTCCGGTCCCAGGTCGACGAGCACGTGCACCTTCCGCCGACCACTGGCGACAACATCGATGTACTGTGGAGACCTCACGCCCCACGTGTTGAGCAATTCGGCGGTACGTCCACCCGGCCTCCCGCATGCCCACTATACGCTCTCGGTCAAAGTCCGTCAACTGCACGTACGGTTCACGTCCACGCTGTCGCGGCATGCTACCAGTGTTAAAGACTGCGATGGAGCTCCGTATGCCACGGCCAACTGGCTGACACTGACGGCGGCGGTGCACAAATGCTGCGCAGCTAGCGCCATCCGACGGCCAACACCGCGGTTCCTGGTGTGTCCGCTGTGCCGTGCGTGTGATCATTGCTTGTACAGCCCTCTCGCAGTGTCCGGAGCAAGTATGGTGGGTCTGAAACACCGGCGTCAATGTGTTCTTTTTTCGATTTCCAGGAGTGTACTATCAGGTTGGCTCCCAGTGAGCAAATGGAGAGGTATCCAAGTCTTCATGACAATGGACGAGAGTAGAGCAACTCACAACGCTAAAGTCCCGCAGTTACACACATCCATGCCCGAGGCAGGATTCGAACCGGCGACTGTAGCGGCAGCGCGGTTCCAGACTGAAGCGCCTAGATCCGCTCATCCAGAGGCGCCCGTCATATAGTCTTCCTCTGGAGATATAGCACGTCGTTGAATTTTATCAAACTTTCTTGGAACAATTCAGCATAAAAGCATTGAAAGCGATTTACAACTGACTTACTTTTTGTGTTGAAAATGAACTTACAGAATAAAATCGCAGCGTAATCGATATCTTTGGAGGCGGGACCCAAGCTCAATACAAGAAAATGGTTTTCATTTCGATGTTATCAATGCATGATTTAAGGAAATCTCCTAAAACCTGCTTACGTATTGTTTGACAAGAGTGTGACAACTCCTAACGGTTACAAGCTGCGTCATAAACCATGTGTCCCCTCGCTAAGTTTAATGTAAAATTACTACTTATATTTTCTGTACGTTATTAGAATACTGATTAATTTAATGTAACAAAACTCACACTTCCCTTAAAAAAGAGTGAGTAGCTTTCTTTTTTGTAATTCATTATATTTTCACGAAGTATTACGACGAAAAATTTCTGTTACTCTCCACTGTGCTGGTCAACTAACGGATGTCCTCCCACTCGAATGAAGATATTGATTTTTGTCGCTAATGGTAGCACTGTGTCAGTAAGAGCATCACAAAGGCCTCTTCTCGGAAGGCAACGTACTCGAGATCCGCAAGCGAGCGATGACTGGATGCATAATTGAATCGCCTGTGCGTTTACACTCCACAGCGCTGCTGTCAGTCTGTCTCCCTCTCCCTCCCTCCCTCCCTCCCTCCCACCCTCCCTCTCCCCCCCTCTTTGTGTGTGTGTGTGTGTGTGTGTGTGTGTGTGTGTGTGTGTGTGTGTTGTGTGTGTGTGTCTGTGCGCCCATGCCTGTTGTATTTAGGCTGTGCATTTTCTGTACATCAGCACTGTTTTGATTAACCTTCTTCTCCCGTAATTCCCAAGTTAGAGTAAAACGGGCACTTTGAGCCTTAATGCCTTTATCAGAAGATAACCTGGAACATGTCGTATTAGAATCAGTTAATAGAAATAACAGGTCATCGGGATGAATGAAGCTGAGCTTTGCCTTTTAGTTTCTTGATGCAGGCTATGTATCTAACATAGCCGCGTACACTTGTAAAGCCGAAAAGAACACACTATTCTTCTGAATAACGTGTCCAATCATACTACAAATCTGAGTATGTATGCAACAGTGACACATCATACGATAGAATGGAAAAAGCGCTAAGTTAGGCTCCTGGGACTGTAATCTTTGTTTTTACTGTTAATGAATCATACAATAAGAGGCATATGATTTTTGCTTGCCATGTTTATGGGATAAACGGTACCAATAGAGTAACAAGTTTGGCACAAAAAAATTAAAAATATTTTCGACAAAGCATCTCATGTTGTAACTAGTCTTTTAGCTATTAGGGATGACAGAGCTGGCTTCATGAGAAGGTCTTTCCATAGTTTAAATTGTTTGCAGCCGGAGGCTACTATACTGATTAAAACGTCTCCTTTCGCTATGATGGCAGGAAGTGTTGGTCAGAGGCAGCGCTATGCAGGGGAGTGCTACTAGTGGCAGTCAGAATGCCCGCATTTTGCTCCTGAGGCTGACTGGACGAAATGCTTGAATGTAAAGTGACAGACATAGAGCTGCTTGGAGGTCGAAAGATTGAGACGCAACCTGTCAGCCGTTGCAGATATTTAAAAAACAAGTCACTGCTTTGAAGCGTTTTGTGGACGGTAGATATTGATCCTTACTCATTAACGAAGTTATTTTTTCCAATATTTAAATCGTGTGACACCTAGGAAGTAAGTTCCCATGTACGGGTTTGTGGAATTTTACTTAGTAATTTTTCAGTTTTCCAAGCAGGTATACAGTTGTAGTGACGGTGAATGCACATGGCAGGAAGATTACGTACATTGGGCGGACATCGAACATCTAGGTTAGCTGGTGTATAATGAAAGAAACGGATTTGCAGTGGTGTAACTGAAGCCAAGAAATTATATTTACCTATGTGGAAGCTTGAAGTGTGGTGATTTTGTATGTTTCTGAAACTAGTGACAGAGCCTGTTCTGTCTTAGTGGAAATAATCACTGGAATATGTGAAAGTAGTGAATGTTACAATTACCGCTGACTTTGTTGTTGTTGTGGTTTGATGCAGCTTTCCATGCTGCTCTATCCTGTGCAAGCTTCTGTAAGTAGGCTGTTTAGTTTTTTTTATTGGTAACGCCGCCGCTACGTAGCGCTCTGTATGAAAATCACTGGCTGTGCCGTGTGCAGTCTGTGGCTGGTTGGCATTGTTGTAATACTCGCCATTGTAGTGTTCAGCGGCGGCAGCTGGATGCTAACAGCGCGTAGCGTTGCGCAGTTGGAGGTGAGCCGCCAGCAGTAGTGAACGTGGGGAGAGAGATGGCGGAGTTTTGAAATTTGTAAGAATTGGTGTCATGAACTGCTATATATATTATGACTAGTGAGGTAAATACATTGTTTGTTCTCTATTAAAATCTTTCATTTGCTAACTATGCCTATCAGTAGTTAGTGCCTTCAGTAGTTTGAATCTTTTATTTAGCTGGCAGTAGTGGCGCTCGCTGTATTGCACTAGCTTGAGTAACGAAGATTTTTGTGAGTTAAGTGATTTGTGAAACATATAGATTAATGTTAGTCAGAGCCATTCTTTCGTAGGAATTTTTGAAAGTCAGATTGCGTTGCGCTAAAAATATTGTGTGTCAGTTTAAGCACAGTCTTGTATAAATTGTTCAAAGGGGACGTTTCATATGTCGACCCTTAGCCAAGGATACCTCACTGGAATCTTCTGATTTTTTTTCTTGTAGTTTGTGTAATTAGTGTAGCTTCTGTTTATTGCTAGCGCGTAATCATAGAATTTCCTTTGTAGTTGCAGTCTTTCATTGTTGTACAGTAAAACAGTTGTGGCATGCATGTAGTTTTGCACAAAGTATTTCGCACCTGCCCTTGCAATTAACTAGATATTATTTTCAGTGATATGTTAATGTGTTCTCTTATTTTTGCTTTTCAAATTGTGCTTTTTTTGTGTTGTCGTGTGAAATATTGTGACAATAATGGCGTGTGAAAAACGTAATACTAGGCTCCAAAGTAAACTGAGAAATGACAGTGAAGACGAAAGCAGTGTGTTAGCGCCACCATGTAATGAATTAACTAATGTTCACAGTAGTAATTTGGTAATTGTGCATAGGGAAATGGAGCGGGTTGTAAATAATGGTGTAGGCAGTGAAACAATTAGTGAACAGGAAAGCGTTATCGATCGATCGGTCGGCAACAGTTCGCCTCAGGATTCCGAAGTGACAGGACACAATATTGCAAATACTGTACATTCAGGTTTTGCGTCCTCACCGTTTTCTCAAATAAGTCAAGACACATTTTCTGTTTTTCAAACTGCGAATATTGCCGGTGCAAATGCATTGCCGAATAGGACTAAGGAACATGTTTCAGACACCAGTGCATTGTTATTACAATTAATGCAACAAATGGGACAAAAGCTTCAAAAGTTAGACACAATGGAACAAAATCTTCAAAAGTTAGACACAACGCTTGAACAAAATCAGAAACAAATGGGACAGAATCTTCAAAAGTTAGATACAATGGAACATAATCTTCAAAAGTTAGACGCAATGGAACAAAATCAGAGACAAACACAGCAAAAGCTTCAAAAGTTAGACACCACACTTGAACAAACACGTGAAGATTTAACTAATGAGTTACATAACATCGAATCGAAATGTCAAAAAGTCTGTAATGACGTAAAAACACAAATTTGTAAGCATTTCCAACCTATTTTTTCGAGGCATGAAAATGCATTACAGAATCACGAAGCAGCCATAAAAGAACTGCAAACTATTGTTCATGAAAATCATGAGACCTTGCAAGCTAAAATTGACTCAGTTGCATCTACCGATTCGGTTACGCAACTTGCAAAAACTCAAGCGAACTTAAAGGACACAGCAGACACTCTGAAAATTGGTTCAGAAAGACACACAGAGGAAATAATTTCACTGTCGGATAAAGTAGCCGAACTTTCAGATCAGTTCACTAACTTATCTACGAAGGTAGATGATGATCTGAATGACACAAAACCTGTAGCCTTCACTGACACTGAAGAGTATGAACAAATTAGGAAATTCAAACAGAATCAAAATCAAATCAACACACAGTACAAAAGAGAAATGCGGGAAGTACAAGATCAGTTGGCTCAAGTAATACAAGAATTACATATTTCAGAGGACACTCGCGCCCCAGTATGGGAAGAGGGACATAGCAATACAGAACAACCACAAAACAATAACACAGGGCATTTCGGAAATCATGAAAGTAATTGGCAAGGTGCACCGAATTTTGAGATGGAACCGCCGATACGACGTAACAATGACCGATATGCTACCCGCCGACACGATGATTTTGACTATAAGCTGTTCATTACTGCATGTAAATTCAAAACATTTAAGAATTCTGGCAACGACATTCATCCACAAGCGTGGCTCCATCAATTCTCTCATTGTTTTCCTCCCAACTGGTCATTAGAACACAGATTAGAATTTATGTGTGGCTACTTAGAGAATGAACCAGCTGTAAGAATGCGATCGGTCATTCACGATTGCCACAGTGAAGGAGAATTTTACCATGCCTTCCTCTCAGCATATTGGTCCCAAGCCACACAAGACCGAGTAAAACATAGCATCATAATGATGAAACATTTCGAACAATCTGAATTTTCCAGTCTTGTCAAATATTTTGAAGACATGTTGCATAAGAATCAGTATCTTTCAAACCCATACAGCCCCTCAGAACTCATCCGCATTTGCTTAATCAAATTACCTGAACATTTACGACAGATTATTTTAGCAGGACGATGCAAAGACGACATTGAAGCTTTTCCGGGACTGTTACAAGAACTGGAAATTGACACTGAAAATCGCGGAACGCGAAAACAGGAACACAACAATTACAGGTCACACCTGTCACAATTCCGCGATGACAGAAATAATACACGACAAGGCTATTCGTACAACGTAAATCGTGACCAAAACAGACACCACCCATATGACAACCACTGGCAGAGTAATATTTACAGAGAAAGATCGCATTTCCGTAGTAATGAATGTCACAGACACAATCAGAGAAACAGACAATACGAGAACCATAATAATTATTATCAAGGGAGACGGAATAACTTCAGACGCAACGGTCCAGCGCGCAGTTACGATTCAGGGAGAAATTCTCCACTACGTGACCGACAAGATATTAATTACAGTAATTACCGACATGACAACAGACGATATGATCGTAACGACAGACCTGAATTGCATCAGAACTGGCGGGATTCAAACAGAGCTGGGCCCTCTCGACAAGGTGAATTTTTAGAAGTTAGGTCTCCTAATCCCAATAACGGCGCGCGCCAACAAAGAGACAGACAATGACTCACACCGCAGGCAGCCGCGTGCGCCGGCTGGCTCACAGAAAAATAAGTTAGACGCTAACCTTGAGAAAAATTCCAGTATTCTTTGCTGACGTATACCACATGATAATTGCGTTGAAGTTGAAACTCTGCGTACTAGGAAGAGTAAAGGTTTACACCATATTTCACATGTAAAACCGTTTATTGAAAGATAATCTGCTTTTTAACTTTGTCTTTGCGATAAAACATTTCACTTCACATTTCTAGTATGCTTTGTCACACTGAGAAACTGTGAACATGCAACAATGTTTGAAGTTTACTATCCAGTCTAGAACCTACGGAACATATTTAGACAATATTTACGAGTGCATTGTTATAGTGAACAGACATCACTGTGTTATTGAGTGTGTACATTCTTGCTTGTTAGTTGCACGATTGCGTAACGACTATAAGGCTTACATACTTAGAACATATACTGTTAATGAGATTTTAATGCAACATTTTGGTTTAGTTGAATAGACATTCTTTATTTGGAGTACTTTCTGTGAGATTAAAGATGACTTAGCATTTGGTTTCTATGATAGCTACACGATTATATCACGACGCTACTAATGTGTGACACAATTTACATTGTGCTTTTGCGGTGTATCTGTTTTATATCTGCACAGTTTTTCTGTATTGTTCTGGAAAGTAAAACATGTTTTAGTAGTAACGTTTGTGATATAGCTACAATGAGACAGCCTTTTCTGTAGCACAACAATACGTACAGTACAGTACTTACTTCATCACGGCAATAAGCGTAATAACTAAGGTATCTATACGCAAAGCATTTCAATTTCGTTTATCATGAGGTAAGTACATTGGCTTCTGCAGAGTTTAGCTTTCGGAGGACAATAACTACAACACTTCCACAGAGATTGACTTACAGCAAGACGCACATTTAGCGCTACAGGACACACATTAAACTATTTATTTTTCAACATATTTGAATTACAAAGAAAGTTTTCCGTGATACATTTCATTCCATTGCTGTAATCTGTAACACCTGAGGATATAATTACATTAATCCTCAGGGGGGTACACGCCTACTTTGTGTACCATGTGTGTGGCAAGCACAAGGAGCCCTAGCTAATATGGTATTTGCTTATACAACTTTACACATCGGTACCGTATTTCTCTAACACATTAATTACACAGCTATCTGGTCATTTAACTGAGAGATAAACATTTTTTTTTACTACATCATCAGTGACACATGTTTACGCAATTACACAGTTGGATGACTTAACACCTATGAAATTGTATTTTGTCTGTACTTTGTGAACTGTTCATATTTTTTCGGAACCATTGTGATACTATGAGAGCTTTGAATGACATATTTGGTATGGCATCATGATTTTTAAAGTACGTTTGAGGCAGATGACACTTTTGACATGAGCAGAGAATTTTTTTTTTAGGTTTTGAAATTATTGGAGGAAGCTACGGAGATTTTGAGAATTTGACTGTGGTGTTATGATGTTATTATTACGATGACGATGTGAATTATGCTGCTGAGGTATGTTTAAGCTGATGTTATATGAGTTATTTGGTTATGCTACGTATCTGTTATGATGAAATATTGAAGAAGTGTCGACGAATATATATGTGTGTAATAAGGTAAGAAATAATGAGTAGTGGTTAGGGACTCTGATTTATGAAAAAGGATGTTGGAAACCGAGAATCGTACTTTAAGAGTTATGAAATGAGTGTATATGCGTGAATGTATCACTATGCTGGCGAAAATTATTTGGACACTATTCTAATTAAAGGATTTTGTTTCTACATATTTGTAACGCAAATTCTTGACCTGTGAATTTTTTTATATGAGACTGCCACTGTAGCGGAAACTGGTGTCGTAAATATTTCGATAAGACAGTTAAGTGACCACCTGCATGTAATGCGTCGTGGGCACCCAGCTGCGCGACAACCACCTGACAAAAGAAAGCCATTAGTGTGTGCCTGTCAGAGGCACAGGTGGAGAAAAAAAAGAGGTCATTATCCTCGCTATTGAGATTCCTTTGTAGAAAGCATCGCAAATACTACACGCCCAAACTTGAAAACATATGATTACACTGTGGAGCTCTTAATTTATGATATTTACTAAAATGCCTAATGAAACGACGAGAAACATTTCATGGCTATTGTCCTGCTAGTTGAGAGAAATGCCATGTGGCTTGCTTTATGCATTTATTTACTCATTTTGTTTAATATCTAGTTTCTAACTGCACTGAAGCATTGGTTAAAATAAATTTTATGGATGTACTAATATAAATATTTTATGCCTACAGATCCAGTAAATAATAACTTTATGATGTACTTAAAAAAAACGAAGTAGCACAAAAAGACATTGCCCTTCACAGAAATTGCTTACAGAATTGTCTTTTCAAGTACATGGTAATATTTTTTACAATAAATTTTTGTGGTGCACCACTTTAATTGCATAGAAATTAAGATGTGAATAGACATTGTCCTTATCTGCATTGTTGTCTTTAGTGTAACATTTTTTCTGCTTGAGCTTTGTCATGTTTAGGTATAAGTTATAGCATTTTCTGCGACTGTTTGCCATTCATAGTGCTACTGAATGTCACTTTGTATTACTAGGTTAAGCCAATCTTATTACTGATTTATTTTTCTTGTTTGCTGCGCATTGCCTTATATTAGTTGTAATATTGCTGCCTTTTTTTGCCAATTTCCATTTTTTTATCAATGCTGTTTGTGTAAATTGTTTTGTGCTGCTGCATTGCCTCGTCCCTTAGTTAAGCATCTGATCTCAGTAGAATTAAGTTAGCTTAAGAGGGGGTAGCCTATATAAGAGAATGAGTTGCGATGGATTTGAATAAATGCACTGAGAGGTTATACGAGAAAAGTACAGAAAGCAGGTATAGATAGGACTTTTTGGAAATAATGAAGAACAAAGGGAGATCTCCGAGAAGTAAAGAAAGTTTTGTTTGCAAAGTACTGCAGTAAAACAAACCCTGTCCTTTCCTTTTGTGTTATCCCACTATGTGTACCCTTGTGTATTTGTTTTCTTCCTGTCTCTGTGTGCTCTTTCATAGAATTTTTTCTCTTGTAATACTAAGCTACATTCACTATGATGAGGAATACTGTTATCCTCAAATATAATTTGCGTAAATAACATGTTATTTACTTTCGTAAACATGTTTACACATAATTTATTCTATTTTGTTTTAATGCTCATGTGTGAAGTTGATGTTCAAAAGTTATTCTGATCTTTTATGTATGTACTTATGTCGTAAATTTTGTAACACTGATGCATTTGTTATTTCAATTCTTTTGTAAAGCCTGTATTACAGCAAATGTTATCTGTACTATTATGTTCTTTAATGATATATTTTGTCCTTTGTTATTGTATTCTTATGTTATAAAATTGTAATTGACACCAGTTCATCAAATTAAGTAACTTGTAAATTACATTTCACTGCACACATTTCTGTTGGTCATAGTATATGGACAATATGTGAGAAGTAGGGACTGATAGTGTTTGCACGTGTGTTAATAATTCAGTAAGGGACTGGATAATAGCATTGCTGGTTCTAAGGATATTTCAAAAACAATTTTTGTGAATAAACAAGTGGTGGTTTATGGACTTGCTGTATTCTCTGCAAGCCTCTTCAATGGTGATTGTGCACCTGCACAGTTGCAACAGATGGCTGCTGGCCGTCTCTACAAGGACTACAGTGGGTCTGCACCTTTGATGACCCACCAATACCATTATTTCTACAAGGACTGCAGTGGGTCTGCACCTCCGGTGGCCCACCAATACCCTAATCTCTACCAGGACTACAGTGGGTTTGCTCTGTTGTGGCCCATTAACTGTCTGCATGTCAAGAGTCAGCACTGTCTGTCCGTTGGAAGGACAACACCACTTCTTCAAGACTGCTTAGAAATCCACTACTTCCAAGTGCATTTTCTTTTACTACTCAGACTTTGAGAAAAACACTGCAATTTTACTTTGATGAATGATCAGGACTGTCTATATGGACTGTGAGAAAATTTTAGCTTTTGACCAACATTGTATCGATAAGTGTGTGCATTTCATTTCTTTGTTATTGTAATTATGAAAAAATTTTCAAATCTTTATTGGCCACTGCCCAAAATAACTTTTTTTGTGGGGAGCATGGGGGCTATGTAAGTAGGCTGTTTAGTTTTTTTTATTGGTAACGCCGCCGCTACGTAGCGCTCTGTATGAAAATCACTGGCTGTGCCGTGTGCAGTCTGTGGCTGGTTGACATTGTTGTAATACTCGCCATTGTAGTGTTGAGCAGCGGCAGCTGGATGCTAACAGCGCGTAGCGTTGCGCAGTTGGAGGTGAGCCGCTAGCAGTGGTGGACGTGGGGAGAGAGATGGCGGAGTTTTGAAATTTGTAAGAATTGGTTTCATGAACTGCTATATATATTATGACTAGTGAGGTAAATACATTGTTTGTTCTCTATTAAAATCTTTCATTTGCTAACTATGCCTATCAGTAGTTAGTGCCTTCAGTAGTTTGAATCTTTTATTTAGCTGGCAGTAGTGGCGCTGGCTGTATTGCAGTAGCTTGAGCAACGAAGATTTTTGTGAGGTAAGTGATTTGTGAAACGTATAGGTTATTGTTAGTCAGGGCCATTCTTTCGTAGGAATTTTTGAAAGTCAGATTGCGTTGTGCTAAAAATATTGTGTGTCAGTTTAAGCACAGTCTTGTATAAATTGTTCAAAGGGGACGTTTCACTTCTTCATCTCCCAGTACCTACTGCAACCTACATCCTTCTGAATCTGCTTGGTGTATTCATCTCTTGGTCTCCCTCTACGATTTTTACCCTCCCCGCTGCCCTCCAATACTACATTGGTGATCCCTTGATACCTCAGAACATGTTCTAGCAACCGGTCCCTACTTCTACTCAAGTTGTGCCACAAACGTCTCTTCTCGCCAATCCTCTTCAAAATCTCCTATTCTCTTCTTGTCTAAACTATTTATCGTTCATATTTCACTTTCATACATGGCTACACTCCATACAAATACTTTCAGAAACGAGTTCCTGACACTTAAATCTATACTCGATGTTAACAAATTACTCTTCTTCAGAAACGCTTTCCTTGTCAATGCCAGTTTATATTTTATATCCTCTCTACTTCGACCATCCTTGGTTGGTGGGTCACGTGGTCCATAAACCGCCCTTTTCAATCTATTCGAAGCATGTTCATGTCTGGAAAATATGCTGGTCACTCTAGTCGAGCGATGTCATTATGCCGAAGGAAGTCATTCTGTCGTCCATGAAGACCAATGACTCATCAGTATGCTGCCGATGTGGCTCTCACTGTCGGTCGGAGGAAGGCATTCACGTATTGTACAGCCGTTACGGCGCATTCCATGACCACTAGAGGCGTACATCGGCCACACACAGTACCACCGCAAAACAGTACGGATCCTCCATCTTGCTGCGCTCGCTGGACAGTGTGTCTAAGATGTTCAGCCTGACTGGGTTGCCTCCAAACACGTCTCAGACGATTGTCTGGTTGAAGGCATATGCGACACTCGTCCGTGAAGGGAACGTGATGACAATCCTCAACGGTCCATTCGGCATGTTGTTGGGCCCATCTGTACCACGCTCCATGGTGTCGTGGAATGAAGTGGTGCATCATGCAGCCTACTGCGCACAGTCTGAGTCGTAACACGACGTCCTGTGGCTGCACAAAAAGCGTTATTCGACATGGTGGCGTTGCTGTCAGGGTTCCTCTCAGCCGTAATCCGTAGGTAGCAGTCATCCACTGCAGTATTAGGCGGCCTGAGCGAGGCATGTCATCGACACTTCCTGTCTCTCTGTATCTCCTCCATGTCCGAACAACAGCGCTTTGGTTCACTCCGAGACGCCTGGATATTTTCCTTTTTGAGAGACTTTACTGGCACAAAGTAACAATGCGGACGCGATCGAACCGCAGTATTGATCGTCTAGGCGTGGCTGAACTACAGACATCACGAGCCACGTACTTCCTTCCTGGTGGAATGACCGGAACTGATCGGCTGTCGGACCCTTTCTGCCTAATAGGCGCTTCTCATGCATGGTTGTTTACATCTTTGGGCGGGTTTAGTGACGTCTCTGAACAGTCTAAAGGACTGTGTCTGTGATACAATATCTACAGTCAACGTCTATCTCCAGGAGTTCTGGGAACTAGGGGTGATGCAAAACATTCTTTGATGTATGTGATTTGACACTAAACTTTATGTCTACTTTGTTAAATTCATGAACCCCTCCTGCTAGAGAGCTTATTAATTAAACACGCAATCATTTTTCTTTCCGCCGTCGAGATGAGTCAGATAATGTTGTCCTGGATAATGTTGATGCTGAATATACAAATGTGCAGGTTTTGAACTTGCTGTCGGAAGCAGACGATCAGTATCTTACTGATGTGTTACTTGAATTTGGTGATGTTAAGGGCCTTCGCCGGGAAAGCTTGTTGAGTCAACATCTCCTTCATTGGTTTAGCGGCATTGTTGCATCGAGATGTACATTAAACAGAAAATCCCGTCACTCCTTCAGATTTGTGGTTACCGGGGTCTACGTTACAGTGATCACATGGGGACATGCTTCTTATGTAATGAAAATAGTCACCAATGCCTCAGTTGTCTGAAGCGTGTTTTTGTTCTCAAAAATTCCTTTGAATAATGTCATGAATTGATGATAATGGGTGTCTTCCTTCCTGGTGATATTTCTATTGCAAATCCACTTCCCAATTTGAGTTTAACGGAGGGAAAATTTCCTCCGTTAAAAGGGAAGACGAATACTGCATCGTCAGCACCCTGTGCCGATGTTCAATGATGCAACATTAGCGACGCTGTTCCAGGATTCAGATGTTTGTGATATGCAGCCCGCCGTGCTATCCTCCTGCGTCAAGGAGGATACACGCTTTATAGTATCCTCCAGACCTGTTGTGGAGACTGTGGGGGCAGCGGATTCAGGCTTTCTTAAAGTCTATGACATGGGTCTTACAGAGTCGCGTCGGGGATCGGGTGTGCCTGATACGTACCCCTTGCCGCCCTGCCAGATACCGCAGTCTCAGAGGCAGCAACGCCTCCCTTCCTCTGTGACGACCACCATCGGCGGCGCTTCGGCTGCGCGACCTTCAGAGCTTCCGCTAATGAATCTTTCAGTACAGAAGTACCCCCCGGTAATTTCAGTCTTGTCGCCTGCTGAAGCTGCTGTTCCGTCCCTCTGTGTCATGACGGATGATCCCCTGCGGAATATGTTACTTTACCTGGTCCAGCGCCACTGCCCTTGCATTGTCATACACACGAGAAAGAATCGTATGAGGCAGAGCACCGACAACTTCTCGCAGCACAGTAAATAACTTTCCAACCAATTTACCATCCAGATTAACAGTCGGCATAATTGTACAGGAATGCGTTAAGGCATTGATATCAGTTGATGCTGATGCAATTCTCTTGGTACCTCTAATATGGAAGGTTCGTTTCATTTCCTCTTCAGATCCCGTCTGGTCGGAGTTGAAAACAAATTTCTTATTGAACTATGCGATAAGTTTGTTTATCTTGCCTACAAATTTTCGGACCAATTACGCAGTTTGTGCATCGTCAAACTAACACTTTGAAAAGTCGGTCCTTAAGTCTTCCCATTCTGCAGCACTGTTTGAAGTTATGGAACCATCCACTGCTTCCCTGGAAATCACTGTGATGTATGTCGAGCGTAATTTGATGGGCATAACTTAGTAGGCCACTTCAATTCACATCCTGTAATTGAAACGAGCATGCTCAAAACGCGTTAACACAAGTTTTTGTAAGAAATACGCCTCGTTCTACCGTGAATATCCGTAGCTTTATGCATTACACGGTCATATTGCTGCGGACTCATTCTAAATCTGTTCATAATTGCTTTTTACTATGTTGCACATAATATTCCATGTATAATGAAATAATAAGCAAACAGTTGCATAAAAGAAATTCAATTTCTTAACCGGTTTCGGGCAATTCATGCCCTTCTTCAGAAGGCTGTACAATAAAGTACATCGTAAATAAGTAAAAGTCAGATAAAATTACGAAAATTAGGGACAAAAATACTTTAAAAAATTTAAAAGATAAAAAAATGATACATACGTATGCCTACGGTTTATTTGCAAGTGTCAGTCATAAAGTGCATATAGCACAATGCCATGGTCCTAAAGATATGTGCAGGAACAGTAAGTAATACAATACTGAGTCCATTAATACAATAAGAGCTCTCAGATGCCTACATGAAGGTCACAGTGTCTGCATAAAACTATACAGAGAAGCGAAACAAAAAGTGCTGACATCACGCCACAACATGAGCCAGTCAACCAATGGCATGCATATCTTGAAGGCGATATCAGAGTGGAGGTAAAAGTACAATAATGTAATAAAACAAAAAACCTATTGACAAATCAGATAAGATAATATCGATGGCAAGTGGCGCTATGGGTGGGAAATATGGGAACTAGTGTCCATACAGCCTTTGCGAAAACAGTAGCATGCTTGTCGAGAACCTGCCAACAAAAACAAAGAGCGAAGCGCATCATGGGGCTGGAAAGTGTGAGTGGAGTGAGGGGAGGGACTATTCACAACCATTATCTAATTTCAAGTATCAGAAAATGAATGTATAACGAATGAAGCGTGGCACAGTTATATAATAATGAAACAAATAGCACATTATATATGCAAGTCCCAAGTACGTTTCGTAAAAAAAAAAAAAAAAATATCCAGAGGGAATTGACACCATGAATCCTGCAGGGCTGTCCATAAATCCGTGAGAGTGCGAAGGGGTGGAGATCTCGTCTAAACAGCACGCTGCAATGCATTCCAGTTTTGCACAATGTTCATAACTGGGGTGTTTGTTAGCCAACGGAAGTGTTTAAACTCAGAAGAATGTTCCTGGAGCCACTCTGTAGCAATTCTGGACGTGTGGGGTATCGTATTGCCCTGCTGGAATAGCCCAAGTTCGTCGGAATCCACAATGGACATGAATATATGCAGATGATCAGACAGGATGCTAACGTACGTGCCACCTATCAGAGTTGTATCTAGACGTATCAGCAGAGCCATATCACTCCATCTGTACACGCCCCATATTACTATAGAGTCTTCGCAAACTTGAATAGTCCTCTGCTGACATGCAGGGTCCATGGATTCATGAGGTTGTCTCCATGCCCGTACACGTCCATCCACTCGATACAATTTGAAAACCTGTTTCCAGTCATCAACAATTCAATGTCCATGTTGGCGAGCCCAGACGAGACGTTAAGCTTTGTGTGGTGCTGTCATCAAGGGTACACGAGCGGGCCTTTGGCTCCGAAAGCCCATATCGAGAAGTTTCGTTGAATGGTTCGCACACTGACACTTGTTAATGACCCATCACTGAAATCTGCAGCAATATGAGGAAGGGTTGAACTTCTGTTGCTTTTAACGATTCTTTTCAGTTGTCATTGGACCCGTTCTTACAGGATCTTTTTCAAGCCGCTGCGATGTCGGATATTTGATGTTGTACCGGATTCCTGATGCTCACGGTACACTGATGAAATGGTCGTACTGGAAAATCCTAACTTCATCGCTACCTCGGAGCTGCTGTGCTCCATCGTTCGTGCGCCGACTATAACAACATATTCACACTCACTTAAATCTTGATAACCTGCCACTGTAACTGCGCCAGACACGTTTTGTCTTATATAGGCGTTTCCGACAGAAACTCCATATTCTACCTGTTTCCATAACTCGGTATTCGAATAAGCATGCCTATGGCACTTTTTTTTGGAGCTTCATTGTCTATATTAACTTAAGTATAGAATCAGTTACTAACTTTCTCACAACAAGCAACCAATAGGTGATGTATTAAATAAGTCTGGCATTTAGCAAATGAAATGTAAAAGTTGTCAAGCCAGGTATATTGGCCAAACTGGTAGATCATTTAAAACCACATCCCGTGAACATCTTCCCAATAAAAAAGGAGAAAATCCATATAGACCAACTTTTCTGCAGCTCCTCAAAGATGGAAAGCATAGAGCTTCAACCATTGATAGCTTAGACTTTTACACTTTGTTAATAAAGGAGCAAAAATGAACTTCCTAAAAGAAAAAGAAATATACAATCAAAGTAAGCTACAAGAATGTCATTTATCAAATAAACTTTTTTATAAACTATTTTTGATTGTGTATCAACTGTCGTAGGAGACTATTACTTTACTGTTTTAAATTTGTAAAGCTCACTAAACATCAGCATTTGTTAAAACTGCAACTTAATTATTCCTGGGTGTTATTGGTTCTTGTAAAATGCTTTCTAAAGGGCAACTTTGGTTGAAACTGCAACATATTCATTCCAGACTGACTTTTGTAAAACATTAAGTGCAGACATCTGTTGCAGTCGTATTACTATTTCTCCTTGTTATTTACATAATTTCCCCCACCCCATAAAAATGTCACCCCCCCCCCCCCCTCCCGTCTTCTCACATGATATGATATGCTCAGGCAGGTTTGCTCATGTAGTTAAGCTATTCCCCTTCTTATTCTCCCCCCCCCCCTCCCCCAATACCCCATCTGTTTCATAGAGACACTTCCCTGTCTTTCCCTTCCCAATTGTCAAACAACTCTCCCCACCTCTTTCAATTGTTCTACTATGATTACGTTGCTTCATAATCCGTCGCTGATTTATAATTAATTATCTGTCTAAAATACAAGCAGTTACAAGCACTGTATACCTTTCATGAGTACAATGTTATCATTCTGTAAGTGACTACAATTATACGTAGTAGGCTATACTCAGTATTTTCAATCACTATCTCAGAATTCGATAGCTATCGCCTTATCAGTCATAAGAACCCAGTTGTTACAAGCTAATTCTTTTCACTTATTCCTGTGTATCACTTCTTCCCCTTCTCCCCCTTCTCCTCCTTCTGCCCCCATCATTCCAGTAACTCGTTACCCGTAGCTTACCAAATTATTAGACTACTTTCACACCCCAAACCCCACCACCAACCCACGCAGCTCCACATGTAATTGTTTTGTGCATACAGTTTCACCTGCCAATTTTGTGTGTCTTCTCCCCTATATTTCTTCCCATAATTGGTCTGTTGTAATTTCAGTGGTTTATTACCAGTTCCTCATATACAATCAGTTCCTCTCCTCTATAGAATTTGTTACAGAAGCCATTCAACTCTCATAGGTAGAATGTAATTACTTAGTAAGCTACAATTGCTGCCTCAATCATTCCATTACATTTAAAATCGCTTGATTTCACTCCATAATTTACCATTATTGTACACTTTATTAGTTGTAAGAATTTAGCATTATTTGTTCCTATTCATCACATTATCCCATCTCTCCCTCCCTTCACCATCCGACTCCACCAACCACTTCCCATATGATTTATCACCTTACCACACCTCTTTCTCGCAAGCAGCCCCCCAAACTCCTCCACCACACACACGTTATGTTACCCCATACAGTTTTATTACCAGTAATAATTTACACGCTATAGCTTGGCCATATACTGCGGAATTTAGCTGCTGTTAGTCAGCTATATATGGTCACATTTAATCATCTGCTCAGTTACAATTTGTCCACCTTTTATTATTGGTACATTTGTTACAGGTAGGTAGTATCTCAATTTTTTCATAGATTTCAGTGAGATGATCATCTCTAGCTGAAGGTTATTAGTCATCTACAGTTCTAAATAGTGAAGCATTTGCAGTTCTAAGTGGTTAGCTGCTTACTTTGCCAGATAGTTAACCGTTTATTATTGCAAGTACTAAACCATCTACAACCTACACTTGGTTAGCTCTATGTAAACAATAACATATACACTCCTGGAAATTGAAATAAGAACACCGTGTATTCATTGTCCCAGGAAGGGGAAACTTTATTGACACATTCCTGGGGTCAGATACATCACATGATCACACTGACAGAACCACAGGCACATAGACACAGGCAACAGAGCATGCACAATGTCGGCACTAGTACAGTGTATATCCACCTTTCGCAGCAATGTAGGCTGCTATTCACCCATGGAGACGATCGTAGAGATGCTGGATGTAGTCCTGTGGAACGGCTTGCCATGCCATTTCCACCTGGTGCCTCAGTTGGACCAGCGTTCGTGCTGGACGTGCACACTGCGTGAGACGACGCTTCATCCAGTCCCAAACATGCTCAATGGGGGACAGATCCGGAGATCTTGCTGGCCAGGGTAGTTGACTTACACCTTCTAGAGTACGTTGGGTGGCACGGGATACATGCGGACGTGCATTGTCCTGTTGGAACAGCAAGTTCCCTTGAAGGTCTAGGAATGGTAGAACGATGGGTTCGATGACGGTTTGGATGTACCGTGCACTATTCAGTGTCCCCTCGACGATCACCAGAGGTGTACGGCCAGTGTAGGAGATCGCTCCCCACACCATGATGCCGGGTGTTGGCCCTGTGTGCCTCGGTCGTATGCAGTCCTGATTGTGGCGCTCACCTGCACGGCGCCAAACACGCATACGACCATCATTGGCACCAAGGCAGAAGCGACTCTCATCGCTGAAGACGACACGTCTCCATTCGTCGCTCCATTCACGCCTGTCGCGACACCACTGGAGGCGGGCTGCACGATGTTGGGGCGTGAGCGGAAGACGGCCTAACGGTGTGCGGGACCGTAGCCCAGCTTCATGGAGACGGTTGCGAATGGTCCTCGCCGATACCCCAGGAGCAACAGTGTCCCTAATTTGCTGGGAAGTGGCGGTGCGGTCCCCTACGGCACTGCGTAGGATCCTACGGTCTTGGCGTGCATCCGTGCGTCGCTGCGGTCCGGTCCCAGGTCGACGGGCAGTGTCCGGAGCAAGTATGGTGGGTCTGACACACCGGTGTCAATGTGTTCTTTTTTCCATTTCCAGGAGTGTAGACAATACGTTCTTCAAGTTAAGATGCTTTACAGATACAAAGAATGTTTCCAGCTAATAATCACATTGATTCACTCATGGTTAGATAGTCAAAGCTACTGTGCTTACTTCATACATCTTACGTGAATTCCGCTGGTTATATTCACTTCAAGAAGCTTATTTAGGATTTTGTACACGTTTGTGAACTAGTAGTTATCCATTGTATCAAAATTATACAACGATACATAGTTTCCTTTCTCCTATAGTCTAGTTTTGCTTACTGACTAGGAATTGCTGTTCCATGTACTCCAATTACTGCTGCCCGCCCCTTGATGCAGTTGGCGAGTTGTTTTCGCGGGGACGTTTCCTTCTGCTACGGTATTGACATCCCTACTAAAATTCACCGACGTGTTCTAAAAGTTACAGTACCAAACAATCGGTATTAAAGCCACTAGATAAAATTCTTTCACGAACGTACTTGCGACCTGCATATATTCCAGTGCCATTTGTTTCATTTTTATATAATTGTGCCCACGCTTCGTTCTCCACACAGTCACTTCCCGATACTTAAAATTAACTAGTGATTGTGAATAGTCTCTCCACACATTTAAGTCACATGTCCCAGACCCATGATGTTCTTCGGACTTCGTTTTTGTTCACAGTTTCCCTACAAGCATGTTACTGAGCTCGCTACGGATGTATGGACATTAGTTATCAAATTTTCCGTCTATAGCGCCACTTGCCATCGATATTATCTTATCTGATTTATCATTGGGTATTTCTGTTTCATTATTTTTCGCACTCTTACCTCCACTCTGAGAGCGAATTCAAGACGTGCATTCCATTGACTGATTGGCTCATGTTGTGGCGCGATGTCTGCACTTTTTGTTTCGCTTCTCTGTACTAATTTTATGCAGACACTGTGAACTACAGGTAGGCATCTAAGAGCTCTCATTCCATTAATGCACTCCGTATTGTATTAATTATTGTTCCTGCATATATATTTTAGTACCATGTCATTGTACTGTGTGCACTTTACTCGTATTACTCACACTCGTAAATAATGCGATAGGCATAAGTATGTACGATACCATCTTTTATCTTTTAATTTTTTTAAATGTTTTTAAGCTTTTTGTCCCTAATTTTCGTATTATTATCTAACTTCTACTTATTTTTGTTGTATTCTCCTGTACAGCCTTCTGAAGATGGGTGCTAAGTGCTCGAAAATGACCAAGAAATTTAATTTCTTTTATGGAACTGGTTGCTAATTATTTCATTATATATGACTATAGATGCTGAAGATGGACAAATCACTGATTTTCCATGTACGTAATTATGTTAGTAACCATCCCCTGGACAATGATTTTGCTTTACTACATTTCACTGTGAGACGGTATTTATGGCTCCCTGTCTGACAAAGATGATGCACTACATGGGTCGCACCAGCTTCAATATCAATATCCGAAACGTCCTTAGTTTTTAATATACTGGCCAACGCGGTCATAAACCCAGAAAGTTTTTATTGAGTGCGACAATGGCCGCGGAAGTCTACGTTTATATTCGGCAACTATTGTTATAGATATAGCGTGATATTTGCTTCGTTTGTCGTTCCATTGCTCTGCTTTGAGTCAACGCCGCTAGCACTGTAGTACTGCTGTGAGTTACCCGTCGATTAAGCAGTTAACTACGCCCCGTGGGCCCATGCTGTTTTCACCATAGGGTATGTCCAGCCCCACCCCCTGTTGCATTAGCAGACAATGTTGTGGTTACATGGTAGACAATATGTGGGGCGTAGAATATAGTTAACTTTATTTTCCTTTTGCGACCTACCACTCAAGGGGTTCCTTGTAAGACACTCCTACGAGTTAATAAAATCCTTGACACTTGGCAGTGCTTTTGACAGATTTCAACTGCGAAGTGCAAATGGCTGTAGGCGAAGACAATAGCCGTGTACAAAGCGATGTAGATTCGTTGTCATACAGACGTACACAAAATCGCTCTGTAGAGCCGCGAAGCAGTTGCGTCCAGGGTACAGAAACTGTCTGGAATTGTCTCACACCGAGTCTAAGGCAAAAGTACATAGAAGATTTGGTTTCTAATAGAAAATTGTCAGAATGAATACTTGGGCAATGCCTGGCATGTCAGTTTTTAATGCTGTAAATGTTATAAAGACAGCTGTGATTCTCTCGTTAGCAAGAGAAGACGCACTCATAAAACCTTTGTTCACCGTGGTTCATGGAGAATTCATAACCCTACTTTCAAAAAAACTGTCACGCCTCTCTGAAAAAACACTGCTACGAACAGTTCATAGCAAAATGATTGTTGCTGTTGTACTTCGTAATTTAGTGATCAGTCATAAATTTTGAATACATTATCCTCCCACGTTTTGTAAGACTTGTTTTCTACGAAACTGCTTTTTGGATGTACTTGATTTGCGCGAAAGAGAAAAAAATGTCATAATGCGTCCAGTGAATTACTCTTCTCTTTGTCTGAGACCTTTTTATGAATCCCTCTTTGACGCTACAGACAAGGTAACTTTACGTACTTACGAGGAATGTGACGATTTCATTGTTTTTTGGCGTGATTGCTGTTTTAATATCTACTGCGTCTGTTCAGAAGCCCTGTAGTCACACAACTTTTAATTATGGAGCTTTGCTTTTGTAGCGTAGCGCTCCCTCTCCCTTCTCTCTCTCTCTCTCTCTCTCTCTCTCTCTCTCCCTGTCTCCTTCGCTCTCTCCCTCTCTCCCCTTCTCTCTCCTTCTCTTTCGCTCTCTCCCTATCTCCCCCTTACTCTCGATGCTGGTGTTCTGTGACACCAGTGTCTGGACCCAACAAAGGTGAGAGGCTGCCCTACCACACCTCTGCTCGTAATTACATCAGCAGATAAGTACAGCAGTGTGACTTGGACATGGAAAGCCTGGTTTGAGACTGCTGTATAAATGGTTATATTTTTTCCGCTGCAGGAGAATTCACTTAATTACAGAGGTAATTACGCTCTTCCTTTCATGGCGAATCACGGAAGGCGGTTATTCAGTTCTATGTCTCTTTGAGTAATGCGATTTCAGTTCCTTTTCGATGGAAAAAACACATTGTGACTAAATCAGGGTTCAAGGAAAAATGTAACAGCAGTGAAGATGTGCGACACTGTCTCCCTGCAAGTGACTAGCTGTACTCTTCCTAGAATTTTTGATCTATACTGTTTCTATCCGGTTTCATCCACTTTACTCCAATGACGCTACGTGATGTTTAATGATATTCACTTTTAATAAATATATGCATGATAACATATTTCAGACTTCCGTCTGTTTCAATTTTTTATATGCATTTACACCATGGCCTGCCATGCATTATAACACATTTTATCACAATTCTAATGTCAATAACTCAATTAATATACCGAAAACTGGACTGCATTATTCCTGACTGCCTGTTATTGCCTGATATTCCACAGAACGCGCACACAGCAGTGTAAGTAAAACCGTATTGCTCTCAATTAACATCTTCGAACACTTTCTGGAAGAGAAAAACTATAACAAAGTATTCCCATGTGCAGAAATTCAGTCTATTAACGCAGATATACGAATAGGGAGAAATTCATCAGTTTCTATTTTTAAAGCCGTACAGTTCAGAATCGGTATGCCAATCAGGGAAAATGGGCGCGAGCGTTGAGGTAATGGGTCAAATGGGTCTACGCACTATGGGACTTAACATCTGAGGCCATCAGTTCCCTAGACTTAGAACTACTTAAACCTAACTAACGTAAGGACATCACACACATCCATGCCCGTAGCAGCATTCGAACCTTTGAGCATAGCAGCAGCGCGGTTCCCGACTGAAGCTCCTAGAACCTCTCGGCCACAACGCGTTGAGGTAGTCATACAAAAAAAGAAGTTCCAATGTGTGTGAAATCTTATGGGACTTAACTGCTAAGGTCATCAGTCCCTAAGCTTACACACTACTTAACCTAAATTATTCTAGGGACAAACACACACACCCATGCTCGAGGGAGGACTCGAATCTCCGCCGGGACCAGCCGCACAGTCCGTGACTGCAGCGCCTCAGACCGCTCGGCTAATCCCGCGCGGCGGTAGTCATACCAGCGACGCACCAGGCTGAAAATACCATTTTGGTAAAACACCGTGTCCTTCTTCGTGAAGAAATTCGCAAGTAACCGTCGACCCTTTAAGGTCTTTTTTTAGGGACCGAAGGCGTGATAATCATATGGGGAGACATCAGTAATATAGAGCAGGTACTCGAGCATCACGCACTTGAGATGGAGCAACTTCTGTGTTACCACATTTGCGATACGGGAACGAGCGTTATCATGAAGCAGAAGAACCACGTGTCGCAGTTTCAAGAGCGTTTCGCCTTAACTGCACGCTGTAATTGCTCCATCGTTCCCCAGTACCACTCCACAGTGTTGGACACACCAGGTTCCTTTAATGGATGATGTTGGCCTCCCAGATCGACCGGAGTCTCGTGGCGAAACGCGACCAGCACCTAACTTGGCGCACCATTCCACAATGGTGGTTTTCGACAGACATGCTGCCCCATACACGCTCTTCATTCTCCTATGCATATCTACCGGTGGTTGTCCTTTGGTACTCAAGAAAAGAGTAACAACACGTTGATCTTGTCTTGAAGCCTTTGGTAATGACATCGCCATAGTTCACGTTTACACATTACCTCATGCACATCGAAATTATACGAACACCAAACTGATCCCTTGCCTACATCTCGATGATTACCAACTCGCATCGCACTCGCTCGACATTGTATATACCCTGTAGCACTGCCATGAAAAGGAAGCTTATATACAACACTGTAGCAAAGAACCTACTAAACATAGTGAATCTGGAGTACTTGCCATGGCACCTCAAGTTTGTCGAGAGCGATATATACGGTTTTTAACTTGTGGACTGGACTTTGCACACTTTACCAGTGCAGATTGCGATATCCCAATCATGCTTATATGTAGCGTATTTGAAATGTGACTCATTACTAATTACGGTGGTAGTGACTGCTAATTACAAAAAATGGTAATGGAGTGCAAAATGCAAAACGCAAGAGTCCACACTGCAAGAATAGCTTATCAGTGGCCGCTAAGTAAAACATAAACATAGAGCTACAACCCTAGTGGGACATAGGAACATATATACTCGTAAATAATACCTTCATGTCTCCAAAAGGCTACAGTTTTCATTTTGCTTGGGGAAAGTTACCGGTTTACTTTCTTTAAACACAGACTTATTACTAGGTAGATATCCTTCGAACTTAGTTTTGAAGTTCTTGTAGAAATTTCGTGTATTGCTTCTTTCGAGGCTCTCTCAAGTTGACCTCTTCGTGTTTTCTTTTTGTCTTTCCGATTAAATTTGTTATACCTTTTCACACTGTAAAAGACATATTGTGGTCATCTTCTACCTTATTACTGTTCCAATAGTTCTATGCATCCTGCGACTGAACCGTATACTCACATTCCCCATTCAACAAAGAGTGCTTTTCCTTTTTACTTAGAGGACTTCCTGTTTGTGCTTTTTAGAACAACTTGATTTTAAGCTGATGACATTTGTTTGACTGCATTTCTTCTACTTCTTTCGTGGAAGTTGATTGGATCCTGCTGGTGCAAAACCTGAGAATTTGCGTCTTCCTTTTTGTGAAGCTGTAGGGTTTTAAAAGTATTGCTGTTCTGGTTAGGTAATGGTATGAGTCTATTTTTGCACCGTTTCTGACTTTGACGTTAATAATTTTTCGATGTCCTCAATAATAGGTTGCTTTGTGGTCAATTACGAATTCAGCAACGATTTTGGTGACCTCCATGTCAGCTGTCTTGTAGGTTTCTATTTGAAATGTGTTGCCATGATTTCAAAGTTGAATATCCTGCAGAGTTCAACTAATGTTCGCCCGATTTGATTGATGCATTTCTCTGCGGGAACTTTCCAACTGTTTTCTGTACTTTGTTTCTTTGTCTACCTGTGCACTGAAACTGCCTAGTCTTATTTTCTTCTTGTTTTTCCCATTATATGTGTACCTTTCTGATGTTGGTTCTATTTTCAACATTGACTGACGTCTGTGCATTGATTGGAGTGTAGTTTTTATTTGCTCACTTCAGGTTGACTGTCATTGTTCTCTTGTTTACAGGCTTCACATTTGTTATAGAAGTGAGTATGTCTTTCTTGACCGAAAAAAAGAGATCCCTAAGAGTACTGTGCTTTTCAGTATTCGTTCCTCCGTTTTATTTTTGCTATTTCCCAAAATCTTTTGCATTGTTATCAGTCAGTCGTGTTTCTGGGAGTGCTAGTAGTTGCGTAGTTTGTTCGTTTAGGTTCTCCTCTATCTGATGCAACTTTCCTGCTCGAGAATAGTTTCAGTGTTTGTGCGAAGTCGGCCAGAGGATACCGTCTCCATCTGTTTGTGTGTCAGCAAAGACAGCCCATAGTCCGATAGTCTCAAAAAATGTTCAAATATGTGTGAAATCTTATGGGTCTTAACTGCTAAGGTCACCAGTCCCTAAGCTTACAAACTACTTAACATAAATTAGGCTAAGAACAAACACACACACCCATGCCCGAGGGAGGACTCGAACCTCTGATAGTGTCGTTGTTCTGTTCTTGGTGGCATTGATGACCACGGAGATTAAGGTTTGTGTCCTGGCGAGTGAGCCGTGGTAAATTTTGCTGTTTTGAACAGCGCCGCAGCGCGTAGTGTAAAGCAGTCGCCTTCTGTTCCTGGCGGTGGCGCTGCTGTGGCAATCGCAGTTTGGGTGTCTCCCTCTGGTGGGAAAGGGAAAAAGTTGCCTGTTCATGTGCATTTAAGGGGTGCTATGAGCTAGGCAAGGGGTCAGTCTGTCAGTCACGGTGAGTCTGGTCAGTTGGTCAACCGGGTCAGTGGGGGGCAGTCAGTGTCTGTCCGTACCGCGTAGTGCTTTACAGAACTTATAGTTGAGACAGGGAGCGTAACGATTCACACCTCACGTAAGGACATCGCTAAAGTTTCTTTACTAGATGTTTTGATGTGTTTTGCGCAAAGTGTAGTAACATTAGACATCTCCACAGGAATTCTAAACCAAACTTCGAAATATCACGAGTAAAGCGGTACCGTTCCTACAGAACTCAGAATTATGACTTTTACTGACAGTTCTTGAAAAATGGCAACGGCTCTTGAATAACATGTAAGTATACATTACAGTGTCGATCCTATGTTAAATAACGACAAATCAACGAAGTACCCACCCAAATAATTGTTAAATCCCTCTCCAGGGGAAGTCCTATAGTTTTAAAACTAATTATGTACAGACAACACTGAATTACGCCGTCTTCGTCCACCTCTCCAACTCTTCACACACCGAATACAGTGTTGTGATTCTATACTATATGTATTGGACCAGCTCTTGATATACGATATTGCAGTGCCTGAGATATTCTGATTGTGACGCAAAGTTCCTTTGGATATAAATACATGGTTCACGACATTTGAAGTTTGGAGCTGTCCATGACTCGTGCACGGATAGCCAGTTGTAAGGCGACCTCTCGCGATGAGCAGGAAATCCGGGCTCGAGTCCGGATCCGGCACAAAATCTCATTGTCGACATTCCATTCTATAGCTGATGGCAGTCTTTATTCGTAGCTGCGAATACATTTAGTGTATAAGGTCTCGATAGGTTGAAAGGGATGGAATACATATTGTTCTTATTCTGTCTCCAGAAAGGTATAGTACGTTTTAGAAAACTGAGCAATAAACTAGAGATATAGTTCTTTGGTTGTGTGCAACAACTCGATATTACTTCGCAGAATACATTTTACATTTCTACTAGAATTCTAAAACCGCAGAACAGGTGTATTTCTGACATGTGGTTGTACTATCCTTGAATTACCAAGTTGACGTATTCACATTTCTACTACAGACCTGAAACCATCGCCATTTGGAAGGTGAACCTATCACACACATTTATGACGGGCAGTACAACTTTTCAACCTGTAAGACATTACTCTCCTTTTTTGAGAACCAGACGTATGCATGTTAGATGGGAGTGCAGAACACGCACACTGCAACAATGCAGCCCATAAACGTACAATCAGCTAGCACGTTCCACACTATGGTCACAAACATTAAGGGGGTAAAATTACTATAACATTGATTAGGTCTCACAGTCATTCATAGTTTTGCAGAAATGTGTAACGTAATTTTTTTAAGAGATTAACGTACGATTATGGTTTGGAAATTACGCTACTATCGCATCATCTTTATAAAATGATCGTCAGCGACTGTAACTCTTTGTGACGAAACCGTGACGTTTTTAGGGATTAGTAGTACGTTAACTTCATGTACACAACATTTGAACACGAAACACAGACACCAATATCAGACACCAGAACACATTGCACCCTGTATTTTACACTGACCAGAAGTAACGAACTCTGTCTTCCAACACATACTTGACAACATAATGATATGTCCATCATAGGTTGAGTCTCTCTCGAAAGCAATCCATATTTCAGAGTAGAAGGCACACAGGTTCGCCAAACTCGAACTCTTGAAGTTACATGTCAGCCACCAATTTGTTTTCTCATTGCTTCATATGCAAGAGGAATATCAAAAGGGTGCAATCCGCATTGAGATACGATATTCTCCACAATGTGTTGTATGCGGACTTGCTACCTATAAATAATATATTGGAACAATACAGCATGGAATTATTTAACAATGCGCTACAGAAACCTTTCTAATTTTATGTTCCAACACATTCTCAACAATATAATCGAAGAGACGTTTAAGTTATGTGCAACACAGTTTGAGTAGCTCCACGGCGATCTATATTGCAGGGCTCAAGTCACACAGGTTCATCACACTCGAACTCTATATCTTACGCCCATATTCATTCCCCATCTCTCCATATGCAGGTGGAGTAGTAAAATGCATCGACTAGCTGTAATCTCAGATATTCTCCACAGTGAGTTGTTTGCAAACTTTTCTAAGGTTTGAGGTTCATCAGAAGTGGCATTAAAGTCTCCAACAACACAAACAAGACAGACATCTCATTTCTGAAGATTTGTATGAGTGTTTTCACTGAAAAAGCTGCTATAGACCTTCTTACCGACGATTGGCGATGGATCGAAGTGTGTTGATGTTGGTATTCCAGCTGACACTTGAGTTCGAAGTTATAGTGGAAATAGTGAATGTCCAGCAGGATTCAAAGGGGCAATTCAGTGATATGTAGTGGGCTCAATTATGCACCAACCTAAAACACATTGAGGATTACATGTCAGCTGAGTATAGACCATTCTCTCGACACATCAGTACCTTCAGCAGCAACAACACATCCATTGTCAACATGTTTGGCGCAGATACATTGAAGTTAACACCTCAAGACCCAACACAATCTGTATATTTAAAGTATCCATGTGTCAGCAGGCCAGTAAGATGCAGTATTGATCCTAAGAGAGAGACTCAGTCTATGGTGAACATATGTCAATGATACTGTCTACCATGTATTGGAATATGAAGTGCATGACGAGGATGAGGAAACAGATTTTCATTTATACTCTTTAAATCAACCATGTATTCATGTGAACCAATTGGAACCCTAATACACTTGTAAACTCCACTTGTATGGAATTTCTGTTAATAGGAGTAATACTAGCAGGCAAAGGTATGACATACATACACAAACCTAGACACACACTTGGCTCATCATCATTGTCATGCACTGCATGTTCCAATAGACACTTAATAGCGTCATTGAACAGCAGCTTTAACATATGTTCGCCATAGAGTGAGTCTCTCTGTGGAGAAACATATTGCATCATACTGGCCATGCAGGTTTGTGGCACTTGGACACTTCAACTATAAACACTGCGCTGGGTTTTCACATATTATCTTCATCGTATCACCCATAAACACGATGATGTATGTGTTGCTGTCAAAGACATTGATATGTCAAGTGAATGGTTTGTGTTCATGTATTTCAACTTGCTGAATAGTTGACCCCATTCCATTCCCCCTTTGTACCCAACTGGAAAGTCTTTATTTCCACTATAGCTTCAATCAAAGTCTGTGTCTGGTGCTAAACCAACATTAACACGCTTCAGTCCATCGGCAATCAGTTACGCATGGTGCTGAACAACAACAGTCTGTAACGATTTAGCTGACATTTTATGAATTGTTCAGTTCTTGGGTGTAGTGAAAAGTCAGAGTCTGGAAACAATTCCACGTTCTGCTCTAACATATTGGGTCCTGTATCGCAGAGCTTGTCTCAACACTGAGTTATTTGTGCCAATGATAGATATAGTGAAAGCTCAAAGTCTTGAAACGAGTCTCCATGCTGAGTTGGTTTCCAATCCAGAGTACTGGGATCTGCGCTAGGAAGCTAGTCTGCATATTAAATTGATTTCTGCTTATGCTGCAGCTCAGTCAGCTCAGTTATTTTGAATTCCACTCCTATGTGTTGGGCAGTACATAAGAGAGCGTGTCTGCCTGCTGGCTTGATATGTCCCGCTACTGATGTTGCTCCTGAAATGTATCAGGCAACACTTCATCTACGTGAGGGAACTGTTGTATGCGAGGGAGAAATAACAGGTCATGAAAAACACACTCACACTCTAACACACACTCACACACTCACACACAAGGATAAAGATTGAGAGAGAGCAACGGTTTACTACTTGCAGTTGGTTGTATGTCAATTTCTTCTGCCTGAAGGTCGTAGCTCTCTGAAGATACTTTTTGATTATGGCAATCGGCCTTTCACCACGGCGTACAGAGCACAAGGTTTGGGTCCGCTTGATGGCTTGGAAGTCTGCAGTGGGGATGAGTGCCGCAGATAATTGACCACAATGCCATGGGAATCAGAACAGCTATTGTGGTTATGTTCGTATCTGCATATCAACCACATGATTCTGATGGCATCGAAAACATCACAGATTCTAAACTTAGAACAATGTTGGGTATTACCTGCGCTCTGACATAGAAAATCGTTGCTGTCCTCAGGGAAATTCATAGCAGGGACATCATTCTTGGTAATCAAATTATCCACGGGTGTACTGCCGGTCTATAGTGTCCAACGGGCACAATATTTCGGCGATCAAACATGTCGCCATCATCAGGTGAACTGACGGACTGAGCTCCTGTGAACGCGACGGCACGGAGATCCGTACGCTATGGCTGCTCAGGGGGAACTGGGTTCGGTCGCGGCGGCGGCCGATTTAAATAACATCAGCAACATCAGGGCACCTACATATTTGTTGGCTAAATTCCTGACGGGAATATTAAGTCCTTATGTGGGTAAATGCCCTCATCACATCCGTACTTCCGTGGATTTTGTTAAACGCCTTGATAGCTTCAGGTTGGATGAGTCAGATATCATGATGAGTTTTGACGTCGTTTCCTTGTTTACGAGGGTACCCCTGCGAGAGTCGCTAGAGTTGATTGGTCAGAGGTTTGACGAGAATACCACTGAACTTTTTAGGCATGTCTTGACTTCCACGTATTTTCTTTTTAATGGAGAATACTACGAACAAACGGAAGGATTCGCCATGGGTAGCCCACTCTCACCGGTGGTAGCGAATTTGTACATGGAGAACTTCGAGGAGGAAGCCCTGTCGTCATCCGAATGGAAACCTACTTGCTTTTTCCGTTACGTGGACGACACGTTCGTCATCTGGCCACATGGTATGGATAAATTCCTTGACTTCCTTACACATCTAAACTCCATACACCCCAACATCAAATTCACTATGGAGACTGAAACGGAGGGTAAATTACCTTTCCTTGACGTCTTGGTCAGGAGAAGGGCTGACGGCACCCTAGGTCATGGGGTGTATCGAAAGACAACACACACTGATCTGTATTTGCACGCAGACAGCTGCCACCACCCTTCACAGAGGAATGGGGTACTTAAAACTCTAGTACATAGGGCGCGCACTATCTCTGACACAGAGAGTCTACCCCAGGAATTGGAACATCTGCGAACTGTATTTCGAAAAAATGGGTACTCAGAGTGGTAGATCCAACGTGCTCTCCGCCCAACCACTGCATCACAACCTGTTGAAATGGATGAAGTCACGAGGGAGGAGGTAGGCACTGCATTTATTCCATACACAGGCGCACTCTCGAGGAAAATCGCCCGCGTTCTGAAGAAACACTTGGTCGGAACTGTGTTTTGTCCTCCGAATAAAACTCGTGCACTGGTTGGGAGCGCCAAAGATGACCTCGGTTTGAGGAAGGCCGGCGTGTACCAGATTCTGTGTCAATGTGGCAAGTCGTATATTGGTCAGACGATGCGTACCGTCGAGGATCGATGCCGTGAACACCAGAGGCACACTCGACTGATGTATCCGAACAAGTCGGCAGTGGCTGAACATTGTTTGTCGGAAAATCACGCTATGGAGTATGACCGCACGAGGATTCTGGTACAGACGTCGAGATACTGGGACAGCGTTGTTAGAGAGGCCATCGAAATTCGCACCAATGACGACCTCATAAACCGTGACGGTGGCTATAATCTTAGCAAGGCTTGGGAACCAGCGATTGGGTTAATCAAGAGTAAATCGGGCAAACGGATAGTTGTGACAACCACGGCGGACAGAGCCATCACACCGACGTCATCTCAGACGCCATCGCAATCTGATCCACCGCGCTACCGTGGCGCGGGGCACGGACGGCGGAGGGAGCGCGCCTCGGGCGGAGGGTATTTAAATCGGCCACCGCCGCGACCGAACCCAGTTCCCCCTGAGCAGCCATAGCGTACGGATCTCCGTGCCGGCGTGTTCACAGGAGCTCAGTCCGTCAGTTCACCTGATGATGGCGACATGTTTGCATGTTTGATCGCCGAAATATTGTGCCCGTTGGACACTATATAGATGGATATCACATCATTCTTGGTGGTTAATAAGTCTAAACACTACAGGCGAGTAGTGATGAGATATCTTTCGGAGATTTTAACCGTCCTATGAACAATGTAAATTACATGTAATTTCTGTGTAGAATCTCATAATCCAGTCAATGCATCCTACAATAATAAATATGCTGGTGTCGCTACTTCATTAGAAACCAAACTTTTAAAGAATTTATCTCATAAAGAGGAGCTGCTTAACATATTCAGCGAAGTTTTTTCTTTTTTCATATCTTCTAAAAATTTTGCCCGACCTATGCGTTTATCGTGTTGGGGTGTCATATGTGAATAACGTGGTATAAATGCGTAGTAGAGATTTCATTCTTGGTGTGTAGTAGTCCAGAACACGGCAGGTGGACAGAAATCTGATGGAAATTTTAAATTTCCTATGAACAACTTAAAACATTTATAGTTCAAGTGTCAAATCACTTGAAACTGCAGTGGCAGATAGGACTTTAGATTACATTCTGTTTATCGGAGGAGCGTTGGCTTTTAACGTTTTGTCTACATCTATAACAAATTTCCATCACACCAAGTTGTGTCTTCACTGAAAATCAGCATTTGTTACAATGTTGTATTGCATCTATCTAAAGACTGTGCGGATTACTATGGTACAGACAGCTTAGAATCTTATAGTTGGTTGGAAATCTAATTCGTCATTAGGGTAGGGAGAGTGGGTACTACATCTGCCACGCTTATGACATATCGACACAGCAACCTTAGCGCTTGACAGCTGTGCCCACTCTTCTGTGGGGCGGCACTGGTGACCGGTGGCGGACTTTTAACGTTATGCTAAGGCTGTATCAGTACTCTACATCAGCAAGCATGACAGTGCCAATATGCCGGAATTCTACACTGTTATAAACAGCCCATCAGTTTTGAGCTCCATTGTGATGTCGTAGAGCTGCGCCAGTATGCCCATTGGCCATATTCGATCAACATCTTGCTTTCTATGCCATCCATATTGGATTCTGACGTCATAATTAGTCTGGATGCTCATATTCCAAGTCTCTGTTTGTGATGTCATCGAGCTGGGGCCAGTAGTGCAAATCAGCAACAATGACAATGCACCATTTTGAATTTCCCGCTAGTTCAGACTTAGGACAACAGCTCTATTTCCATAGCAGTCACATTTGCCCAACTGGGCTATTTTTTTCAATGTCACGCCAAAATTTGAATTTTCCGCTATTTTATACATAAGTCAACTGGCCTTTTCCAGATCGAAGGAAGGAGGATAGAGTGGGAGCAAGGAAATCCCATGACACCATCGATGACGTCATCGGTCATCAAAGATTAGAGAAGCAGTATTATATTACATTGTAAATATACCAGAGCGACTTGTAGTTCGTGTACGTGACCTCGGGTAAGATAGCGTGAAATGGGGTGCCGTCAAATATACTTAATGCGAAATGCACCGAAGTTGCTGTTCTCTTAAAATGCTGCCGACAGACACGGAGTTTAATTTACGGCACTGTCGTATGACGAATATACCAGTGCCAACGCTCCAACATCTCCCTTCCTCCTAAACGGGTGGTTTACAGTGATGAAAAATTCCTGCCAGTCTCTTATTTATAGGTGGCAACCTCGTTTCACTTTGAAGGGAGAATGGCGCTCCCATTTCTCTGATTGTGTTCTGTTTGAGTGATTTGATATGTCAGTATGAATCTAAATAAGTATATTTTTTACTTACAGAACTGGAACGTGTTTTTTAATCTTCTTAAAAGTTCCCAATCACAAATTTGAATCCAAGAAACCTGTAATTTTGAAAACTGGGTCTAAAAACGTCAACAGATAAGATAAACATGTCCGCTTTTTGTTTGTAAATTTCTTCCCAAACTTCCAAGTTAATGACCAAGTTTAATTTTAAACACATCACATTTATTTCGTTATTTTCTGTGACTGAAACAGAACATGTGGTACTGTACAATATGTTGCTAAATCTATGTGTATATCTTCTAGTGCTTGGTACAGTTCTTACATTAGTGTTTCATCATTTCCGAACATGTTACAAAATATTTTTAATTAATACGTTTTTCTGTGATCCAATATCAACTAAGAATCATGATTAAAGTTCTTTTCTTTTTATTTGAATACTTATAGCGAATCTTTAGCATATTTTGATGGCACAACACTTACAATGAAACCATATAGACTTATTTCGTTCTTAATAGCTCACATCAAGAAATGATCTCACAGATGTGCATCAGTCGTATGTTTCCTTAAAATGTAGCCGAAGACAGAGTTTTTCCAACATTGTGACATGCATTTACTGACTGGAGGAAACATTTCACTAATGAAATTTCTGTATTGTGACATAGTTTCTCGCGACAGTTCCCTGCGAAACGCTATAAAACTGACTCTGTAAATGTCTGCTTGGGTCGTGACTCACTTACAAAATCAAGAATGTTACTGTTTGTGGTTGACAAATCTAAAAATCGTTGTATCAAATGGATGCTGAGTATCAAAGCTGTCTTAAAGAATGCTTAAAGAATACTTACATACAAAATCCAATGGAAATGAATACTAACAAAAAAAACCATTATCGTTCCCTCTGTGTCTTCAGCATTTACGTTCCGATTCTGAGGTTATGGCAGAGGGACATCACTACGTGCCTCAAAGAGTCTACTGCTTGTTTTCAGGTACCGTATAAATTTGTAGTCATGTCACTCCGTTACGTGTCATGATGTTTCCAGTGCTCTTTTTGTACACTCATTATTGCTACGGTTAATATTTCTCGTGGATTTCGTTGTAGTGAAAAACCAGCATGTTTTCGTGTATGTAGAACGACATATGTAGAATTAATATCAGATGAGCCCCAGGGAATTGTTTTGGAACCCTTTCTGTTCAAGTTTTATGCTGATGATCTTATAGGAAATATTAATAGTGATCTATGACGTTTTGTAGATGATGCAGTTATCTGTAAGATGACGCTATACTCCCTGGAAATGCTGCACAAATATTCTGTCAGATTTTTACAACATTTCAAATTGGTGCGAAGAGAGGCAGTTTGCTTAAAATATTCGTAAATATAAAACTGTGCTCTTTACAAACGGAAAACATGTAGTCGTCTGTGATTACAGTATAACAGAGTCCAGTGTCCTCGAGCATCCCCATCACAATGACAAAATATCAACGAACTCAATTGAATAAAAATTAGCAAATTCGACTAATGGTGTTTATATGAATTTCATTGATGTATATATAAAATAATCAGATGGAAGCTCCTGGGGAACTCACAGTCGTGAATGGTAAATTACTGAAATCGTTTTCAGTAATTATGGTTCATTTTACCTCGATTCGCACTCTTATTTGTTTCTTTTCAGGAAAGAAAGAAAGGAAGAGAGAGAGAGGTCTCCTTGTTTACATTTAGATGCCGTGTTTTAAAAATTTTACCAAAACAAACACACTCGCCGTGACAACAGTTAAAGAACACTTGAATGGCTCATTCTATTGTGTTCAGTTACGTAAAACCAAACATCAGTGGCTATTATACAGCAGAGCGGCACGCACTCGAAAAACCGCACACTCGTATCTCAAGTACCACGCGCGAGCACAAGGATGACGGCTATAGCGAAGTATTGCTGTGACTCATTCTCGAATGAGTAGCGCTCGGATTAAAAACTCGTCGCGTAAACACTTCCCTATAAAAATTTAAAATTTTAAAACATCCTACACCTACCTAAAATGGATTAAGTAAGGACGAATGATGAATGTTCTACTGTACAGAGTATAGCACTAAGACGGCACAATAATGTTAAATTTAATTAGAGATTTATCAAGAATGGACCCAGATGCTTTTGTATGAGGCGAGGACTTGAGCCTCTTAGTCCCTCCACCTGAATTAGCTACTGAAGATGGTGGAGTAGGGACACGGGACCAAACATGTATAAACTACGCATCTAGTAGAAAATGTAGACGGTCGCTTCTAGCAGTGTTTTTTACATTAATAAACATCAGCACAGTGAACAACTGCAGTCTCTGCCTTTGTTTAGGAACAGTAAAAGTCCCTCCATGTTCAGATTTGCCGAGGAACTGTCTGTAAATCTAATGAGACCAAATCGTGAAGGTAGGCTACGTATCTCCAGTTTGAGAAGGGATATGATAATAACACAAAATCTGCTTGGAAAAGACGCAATGAAGAAGAACAAGAGATGGTGAAGAGCGTCCAACTGAGATGAAAGAGGAAATGAGGCCATGTCCATACCAACAACAGGAACACTGCATATGAGTGTGTGAATTGTAAGAGGTATGTGTGCCTATAATGTTCCAGCAAAATGTCTGTTAAGTGTTTCATAAATTTATTAAATAAAAATATTTGTATATTTGAAGCTTATGCTTGACATTTCTTTATACAGTTCATGCATTTTTCTGGAGTTCCATTACATCGTTTTTCATAAAAGTAATACATATTGGAATCCTTACTTGCTGGGAATGTTTAGTGAATCATTCGTCAGTTCGTTCACTGCAGTAATGTATTAATATACCACTTTGCCAGAAAAGCAAGATTTTTTGTAAACCATGTCATTCTGACACATTTTTCAGCAGAAGTAATAACAATCATTTTTCTTCTGAAGGGTTCCCCTTATATAATTCTTGAAGAGACTGAAAACATAATTCCTCGGACTTCTTTTGTCAGAAATATTTTTTTAATAGCTGATAATAGTGAATCGCAGTTTTGGTTGTCAGTAATAGAGGCACCATTCCCGAATGGTGGTGTATGTACCTCTGAGTTGAAGGATCTGCTGCTATTTCTGTTGTATCGCCTTATCAAGTTATTGATCGTAGAGAAGATTTGTACGGTGCAGTCAAATTAAAATGAGAAAGATATAGAAAAAGTAATAAAATTGCCTGTTACTTCCAAAGCAATCTTCACAACTCATAATATATGTATCGCTGCGAGACAAGATGGTCAGTTTCATTGTGGAGAGATGTCAGGAGTTGGCTACGGAACCACGAGTGCAGCCAGGCGTGCACCTCTTCGTCCCAAGTAAATCGATGGCCTCGAATATCATCCTTCGGCACTACAAAAGTATTGAAATTTCATGGGGAGAGATCGGGATTGTGTGGAATATGGCCAAGGACTTCGCAATGACGCTTTTGCAGCGTATTCGAAACAACCTTAGCCACACGTGGACGGCCCACAAGTTTCGATTACCCGTCCCAAGTTTCGCTTGGAAGCCCTTACACATCCTCCATGTATTCCCGATCTTTGCTCATGCGATTTCTATACACTTGGAGCCTGAAAAAAGACATTTGTGACCGTCGATTTGCTTCGGACGAAGAGATGCTCGCCTGACTGCAGTAATGGTTCTGTAGCCAACCACACACATTTTTCCATGAACGGACCATCTTGTCTCACGGTGGAGTAAATGTATTAAAGTTATGGGGATTATTTTTGAAATAATAAATAGTCTACTTACTTCCTTCCATGTGTTGTGTCTCGTTTTCACGTTTCCCTTATATATTGAGCTTCCGAAGTTCTTCGCCACGTTATACAGTTTGCGAATTAAGTAACACTGGTAGGCACAGTGATTGGAGGTACTAACATGATCAATGCCATAGTTCGTGATTTTTCTATTAAGCTCTGGTAGAACATGTATCCTGTCCAGTCTGCTTGTCGATTCATCAGAGACTAATGTATATTCAACAGTATCGCTGCCTAATAGCTCCCAGGTGTCGGTTACACGTAATGTATGTACGAGATGTTCTACTTCAATACACTTGCTCAGATTTGCAGTTTGGTCCTTATTTCGAATGATACTGTTGAAATTGCCGCCGTCAATTAAGTCGTCAGTGCAGTTGGCAAATATTTCTAGAATATTCGCTCAGAACAGGTTGCACGACGGTGACGGTTTTGGCTTCCGGACCGCGCTTTGAGACTAAAAGCCCGAAGGCCGTTATATTAACACTGATGTCTTTACCATTTAAGACTTCGAAAATTGTGAGGTGAAAACGATCAGGAATTAAAATTACAGTTCCAGTTTTACTCTCTTTACAGAGATTAATTATGTGTTTATACCCCGCTATCTAAAAACCTGTTGTAGAAGTGCCTCGTCTACAAGTTCCATACAAGAAGTCCCTAAGTAATCTAAACTTGACTTTAGTTAGCATCCGGTTTCTGTTGAGCATACATATATTGAAGATTTGCATACTGTCGGTAATTGTTGATATCATTGTGAGTGATTGCTGTAGGCCGTCCGCTGCGACCGAGCAGTTCTAGGCGCTTCAGACCGGAACCGCGCTGCCGCTACGGTCGCAAGACGGTGCAAGACATCACACACATCCATGCCTGAGGCAGGATTCGAACCTGCGACCATAGCTGTCGCTCGGCTCCAGACTGTAGCGCCTAGAACCGCACGGCCACTCCGGTCGGCTATTCTCATCTTGCTCTTTCTACCAGCCATCCCTACTGCAGTCCTGAATCTGAGTCTCATCAATATGCATTACCTCATCTGTGTCATCGGCCACAATTTTTTAAAACACTTGCGTCTTGATCTCGAATGTACTTGAGAGTGGTTCTTATAAACACCTATAATTTTTCTGTCACAGCCACAGGCCTGCGATACGGTTCTTTCTGTTTTTGCCCGATGGTGGTTTATCTTCGACAAACGATTTCATTTGACTGGTAACCTTGCCAAAATTGGGAAACAGAGCTGCCTTTTGTTAAGTATGCCTTGCAATCTGCTTCCGAATATTTTGGAAATTCTTTTGACTTGCTACCTCGATCTCCGACAGTTGCCTTCTGTCCATCATGGTTTTTAACCAGTTTTTTTTACATACATAAAAAGCTCGAAAAAAGTTCGTATGTCAGTAACTGCATTGTGCCGAGGACCGAAGAAACACATGCATCCTTGCTGTTAACGCTATTAGAGATTTTAGATTCCTCATCTGTTCGACCTACATTCAAATTATTGCCTCCGAAAAGTAGTTAGTTCACAGGTATGACCTTTCGGCGAAATCTCATGAGGAGCACACGGTAAGTGCCAAAGCCCTACTTCCCAGAAACTTCGCTAAGTGGAAGAGGAGCCAAATTAAGTGAACACGTGTATGGGCTTGTCCGTAAATACTACACCTCTTCTGAGAAAAAGACCGTTAAAGTTTTCAACAAACTTTTTGATATGTTTCAGTGCGGGGCCAACTCAGCCCTACTGCTGTCATAGTGCCTAGCGTCACAGCCTTGAAATTTAGCACCCATTGTTCGAAACCCGAGTACTGCTTTATTTAACTACCCATGTCCTAGGTTGCTACACAATTGTTTCTTACCAAGTTAGGGGATACAAGGGCATTACATTCATCGTAAAACTGCAACTAGGCTTTACAACAACTGCCATAAATTTATTACATAATATATGTGTGTATAGTAATTCCACAGATTACAATCTCTTTTCATTCTCATCTTCTTACATTTCATTCTTATATAAATTCTTAATTCTTATGTTTTATTCTCATATTTATTCCTCAGTTATATTTGGTGCGTTTAATTGGATGATACCTATCGTAGAAAGATGCTAAACATCGAATTTCGGAACAGAACCAGCATCTTGCGAAGGCAGGTTCGTTACGGCGATGTTTCCTTGTATGACTCTCGAACAGAAACAAACGAAGATTTCACGCGTTGACAACAATTTCGCAGCAAACCACGCATAATTGATCATTTTTCCGAAAGCTGGCACTTGTAATTGTTTGTGAATCAATATATACTACAATAATTCAACGAAAACGATTTCAAATAGTTTTCGTATTCATTTAATGATTTTCGATTTTTATATTCATTCGCCAGATATATAATCAGTAAACGAATAGGATAACATTATCTCAATATACACTGAAAAACATTCATGTAGTAATCTTTTATGAACGTGGGGCAAATAAACGAAAAATGAAAACCAAAATCAGTTTCGAAACCGGGGCGGAAAATTTTAAAGCAGCGACGTTAGCCACTGTTCCACCGCTTCCGTCGAAATGGTTATCCACTAAAAGGAATATACCTCGAAAACGTTTACTGTTGTTTTCTCAGAAACGGTCGTGTACCTACGGATAATCCGAGACACGGGCTAGCTTATTTTGACCCCTCTTCCGCAAAGTGAAGTTACTGGGAGCTCGGGTTATGGCACATACCGTGTTATGCTCACCGGTACGAGTTACTTCGGGAACGCTAGCCCTCCGCAGGCCACGGTGGCCGAGCTGTTCTAGGTGCTTCAGTCCGGAACCGAGCGACTGCTACTGTCGCAGGTTTGAATCCTGCCTCGGACATGGCTGTGTGCGATGTCCTTAGGTTAGTTAGTTTTTAGTAGTTCTAAGTTCTAGAGGACTGTTGACCTCAGATGTTCAGTCCAATAGAGCTCAGAGCCATTTGAACCATTTGAGCTATTCCCTCGGATTTCCTCAGAGTTAACGGGGCAGCTGTGCTGTTCCGTTCTACGCTAGACTGAGCGGCCAAATATGCTGGTTGCGACGAGAGCATTCAGCCCGTATGTGTTCCGTAGAGTTAGAAACAGTTCTTTTGTAATAATACTCCAGCAACAGGGACATTATTTTACTAGGTAACCAGTTTCGGCTTTTCATTCACGTCATCTTCACGCTTGTTACATGAATGACACCAAGTACCATTCGTACGTCTTGTACAGAAAAGCATCAATATTCGTATCTCGCTCTGTAGATACCCGAACTTCATTGGCATGTGCGCCCTTCACAAACGTGACGAAAACTGTCAAACACGTCTTCATGATGCACACATTCTCTTGAATTTCGGATATCAACGTAACCAGTTACGAATGTTGGTGTTTTGTCTTATGCACGCACTTGGAGTCATTCATGCGACAACCCTGAAGATGAAGCAACTGGAACGTTGAAACTGCTTGCCTAATGAAACAATACCAAAATGACGGCTGTTGGTACAGTGTTTTTATATTTCATCTACCAGCTGCTGTCAAACACTCCTGCGCACCAGATGGAGTTTCATCTTCACAACTGTTCTAGGCTACCAACCATATTTTGTCAACGTCCAAAATCCATTAACAAACAAAGCGCCAGAATATGTTTCTGTAAATCAATTCTCAAAGTGCTAACACCGTTACCTACTTTGAAGTGCATACTACCGACCTACTTATCGTTTGTAATACTCTAGACATTTCCATAAGAACAAAAGGCCTGACAGACGACACCATGATTAAACTGGAAAGGCAAATTATAGATCTTAAACGCCCCTCAGCTCCAAACCAGCTTAGCTTCGCTGTAAGGTACAGAAACCGTTGTTGCTGTGTGTGGAAGTAGAGGGTCCGCCCATTGCGTCCATGAGTCTTTCACACTTTTGTCTGCTAACAACGTTGACGTAGAAAGAGGTAGTAACAACGTTGTACTGAACTCCAGAGACTTAGTCCTCTCCAAGACCTATTTAACCGAAAACCCGGGCTACAAAGTCAGGAATTCTAGGGCGAAGTTAGTCATCTAAAGCCAGTCTTCAAAGTCTTGCGCCCAGTCGCAGGTAAAGGAAACTTTGATTCATTAGTGGGATTCTACGAGAATTAAATGTCTAGAAAGGAGATTGCTTACAATACACTTGTGCGACCGATCTTAGACTGTAGTTCTTCTGTGTGAAGCCTGCATCAGATAAGAGTAACAAGGGACAAAAGTGTAGAGAAATACGTACAGCACGAATAGTGACGGTAAAGGCCACAGAATACTGTAAAAACTTGCAAACGCTTGAAGTTGGACGAGAAATTACAAAGTTTCAATGACCAGCTCCAAGCGAAGACTGTAGGAGTATGCTACAACCCTCTAGCTATTTCTGTCGTCGGGCCTCGAAGACTAGAACATTTACAGCAGATAAAGAGGCGTTTAAGCAGCCGTTATTCCTGCAAACTCTACATGAAAGGGACAGAAAGACGCCCAAACATGTATGCAATGGTAAGTGATTTCTACCATTCAGTAAAGAGTGGTTCACAGAGTGTACATGTAAATGTAAATGCAGATCCCTTATTGTATCAAATTCAATGTGAATGAGTATAGTCTGTCAATTAGAACTGAAAGTGAATACGAATACTCAGTGCCCAACATGTGAGATGTAAATAAAAGGTAAGGTGAAGGTAAAATTTACCGTGGACGTCTATTACAGGGCCTTAGTGCTGTCTGCAAGTAGAGTACAGCCTCTTGCCTCTGTGGCACTAGTCGCGGGAGGTTAGCGGACTATCTCTTCGGCACCCTTTTGCAATCGGGAGAGGTTCCTGGTACTCATTCGATGGCAGATTGAGTGGGCCTGCAATCGTTCTGGAGGGATTAAGACGAGGGAAAATTTCCGCCTTCATCCGGGATCGAACACTGGATCTCCAAGATCACTAGACCGTTAGACCACCACTATTACACAGATATGTTGTTAATTCAGTAAATAAGTTATGAACAACGACGCAACCTATTCTGAAATGGAACTAAGCTGCCGAAGGACAGCGTGTCTTATCTCAACACTCACTGGTTCACCGTAATCGCTGCAGGATTCTGGGACTTATTTTTTACTTCAATAATTAATGAGTTTGTTTCTAGGGTTCCTTGTCTCAATAGGTAGAAATGGGAGCCTTGTAGGATCACTTCGTTGTCAATCTGTCGTTCTCTCCGTCTGTTCGATTTTTCAAAACCCTTTTTCTCAGGAATGTGTAGACGAATCAAGTTCAATTTTTTTATATTGAGGTTTACGGTGCATTGACTACATAAGAACAGATAAGCTTCTATGTCAATGCAATCCAAAGAAACGGCCATCTGTGTCACATATTTTGATATTCACAAACTGACTCATCAAAACCTACTGTGTTTTTTCCGTTGACTTATAATCATTAAATGTGCTAAGGAGAAAGGTTTCACACGGCAACCCAAAGGAAAGAGTCCGAAAATTGTTAATTTGTAATTGTGCCACACGAAAAAAAATTTTTGTCATTTCTCATCAGGCAGTCTTTCTGTACATCAGTCTATTAATACCTCTTTTTCTGAGGAACGTTTAGATAAATCAAGTTTAGATGAGTGCGTCTTACTAAAGATCTATTGTACCTTGGCGATTTAAAAAACATTAGTTTCTAAATCAATGCAATCAAAAGATGTGGCCATTTATGTAACATATTTTGGCACCTGCAAACTCACTCACTAAATTGTACAGGATACTTCTTGTTGACTTAGAATCATGAAATTTACAAGTATCAAGGTTTTACACTACAACCAAAGAAATTATCCGAAAATTGCTTATTTGTAATTATATCACACGAAAAAATTATGTCATTTGTTATCACACTTTCTGTCTGTCCGTCTGTAAAGACTCCTGTTTTTGAGGCACGAGAAGATGGATCAAGCTGAAATTTGTGTCAATACTAAGGTCTATGTTCTGTTGGGGATACAATAAACATAAGCTTGTAACTCAAACTGAAAGATACAGCCACTTATGTCATATAATTTGAAACTGATAAACAATGTCTATAGGATAGTTCCTGTTCACCTAGAATCATGAAATTTGGCAAAAAGAAGGGTTTCACTGTATAAGCGAAGAAAAGTTTATAAAGTTGTGAATTTGTAGTAATTCCACATGAAAAAATGCAATTTCTTGCTGACTGACAGACTGTCTGTCCGTCCATCTATTTTTTTTCTCTGTAACGGATAGACATTTCAAGTTGAAATTTATGCCGCATATTAAAGTCTACTGCCCCTTGGCGATGTAATAAGAGTAAAGCTTCTACGTCAGTGCTGTCAAAAGATACAGCAATTATGTCATGTATTTTGATACTCGCAGACTCAGATGTGAAAGCCTATGGCGTACTTCTCCTTCACTTCGAATCATAAAACTTCGGAGGAACAAGGGAGTCGCAGTACGAATAAAGCAAAAAATCAGAAAATTGTTAATCTGTAAGTGTATAACACGGAAAAATATTCTTTTGGCATTTGTTATTTGATTCAAACTTGAATTTAAGTCACTCTTGGAATTCTTGTAATTTCTGGAACGATATACTGCCAGTATCGATATTGCTAACAGGCAAAAACCGTCTAGATATTCCCGGAATGGTTGAATTAAAATTGTACACTCATTTAGCCAATTATTTTTTCTTTTTTTTCGGACTCATCGTAATTCCCTCAATGTCATCTATTTTCGGTGATAATGTCACCACAAATTCCGCTTAACGATGTGGAAGGAGTGTGGTTTAGAAACACCACCAGAAAGAAATACATAAAATGCGTCGTATGTGCTATCTGCCTGAGTGTATACGTAAAGAACCTGTCTCTTTTCTTTGGCGCGTAAAGCTCGGATTGCAATAACATTCTTCTTTTGTTCAGCAGGAGTGTTCCGCTTTCGTGAAGAGTTCTGTACTCCGCACATTTCGACAAAATGCTGTCCATTTCGCAGTTGCACTGGGAAAACGCACGGCTAAAACGTTTCGGGTTTCAGCGCGGCATGCAGTCCTGCTTCTTAGGAATATGGCAGACAGGGTAATGGAGACTATACAGCAGCAGTCTGAGGATGTAGCCACCACCGACGCGGGAGTCTTTCCAAGGCCTCCGTAAAAGCTGCAGTGGAGGAGTGCCGGTAAGGAAAGGGAGCATTCCAGGGGCAGCGCCGGCTGCAGCCCTTAAGTGGCCCACATTTCCCACCCACATTCCGCGGCCGACCTCCCATTTCCTCGCTGGCAGGGAGGTGCCAAGGGGCGGAATGCAGTCTGGAGAGATTTCTTGTGCACTCGCTGCCCGGGAAAATTCCTCTCCATGTTCCGGAACCTTAACGCTTAATGGTAAATACTTTTATCCGGAAGTCACGTGAGTACACGAGACAGGACAAAAGGAATCATGTTCAGCACTATTTGTCGGTATTTTCACTGGCAACGCTCTAAGGTACAATAATTTCGGTTCTTTGAAAAATGGTACTGAATTTACTACCATACAACTGCTTTGAATGTAGATAGCTATCACATAAGATAAATGCTTTGGTTAGTAAAATTGGCAGTCGTTAATATCATACTTAAAATATAGACCGTAAAAATTTGGTTTACTGAATGGAAAGTCGAGACGCACTATTTTTTTAGACGACTGCCTTCGGTTCTTCAGCCATTCTCAAGTATTCACAGTAGTCTTCAGTTGACAATGGCCTTTGAAACAAAGCGTCTTCGTCTGGAAAGAAATTAGAACAACTGGACTTGCCATTCAATAAAAATAGTACATAAAATTGCGGACGTACTGTCAACAAGGAAAAATGTTCCACAAAATAACTAAAACAATCTGTTCAAATTTGGGGAAAGACTTCATTGTTCCAGACTGTTTCCAAAAGTGCGTTTAGCACGGCTAGTTTGGAGCTTGGCCCATTTTCAAGTGTACGCTATCTAGAAACATAACACAACACAATGAGAAAATTACGACTTTAAAACCAAGCAACTATACTGGATGTAGTATTTAGGCAAACAAAGGAATTATCTGTGGCGTACATGTATACACGGCCCTCATCTCACTATACAAAACTCGCATGTCATGCATAATTTTCCATAACACTATCGTCAACTGCATAAACTACAATAAGAAGTGCACAGAACGATAGTGGTTTCAACGACTAAAGCAGTAACACACAAGCAGAATGTCACTTCTAACCAGCACAACCGCAAGATAAACCTCGTGATATACAACTACAGAACACACCTGCTCACAGCTGCTTATGGTACTGATACATGTGCACAAGTGTATATGCGAAAATTGTAACTATTAGCGAGCGAGTGAAAATAAAGAGGATCTTACAGTACTATCTACACAAAATTTCAAACTACATCATATATCTTATACCAACAGTTAAAAGGAAGGACATATCTTATTAATGCTTACAAAATGGTGTCACGCGTAAGTAACAGCAAAGAAAACTGTTTATGCAAATATCATTAAGTATTATTAAACAGAATGTGATCCTTTATAGTACACATATTCGATACAATTTTAGTAAGAGACAATACAATCTCACATCTCCAACCTAATACCTCGGTAGAAATATTGAAGAATAAGTGGAATTATACACATGCTGACTACAGCCATAGTTCATCCGCTGGAGAACTCCAGCGGTGGCGTCAGTGTAACTATTCCCTGCAAGGTGTCGTTGTTCCTATCCTACACTACACACATAGTCTCCTTGGTCACCTGACTACAGAAGACCTTGACCTGACTGAAAATGCCCACCTACCTGTTCTCCCCACAATCACCGACACACAAACTCATCCCCATACACACCACTCCAATCTTCATCTAAGAGTTATCCGAGACTATTCCCATGGCAACTGTAGTGTCACTTGGGAATTCACAGAAATCCAAATTGGAAGCAACTCCATGACCTTCCAGTAACCTAACGATATCCCCGTCCCACGTGATTAGTTCAGAAGAACTTGTCATACGCTAGATCCACCTACATTCCTACTAAAACCATATGTCATAACAACCGCAACCCCCCCCCCCCCTCCAACAAGGTCTACTCCTCCCTCCCCCTCCAAGCATGATGTCGCTTTTTGCACTCATTACGCACTTGTGAGTGGCCACTAGCGAATACAGGGACACATCAGGAATGTATTAAATGCAAAAAGCTCTGGGACTGGTGCCATACATGCTCCATACGCAATGTTACATTCACCAATAACTCTTCCAGGTACTGGAAAGCATTTCATCAACCCACTGCCCGTAAGTCCATTTCTTGATACTTGCTTTTCTGTAACAACTGTAACAACTATCGATTACCTGACAACCTGAGAATAGCTGAACACTATGCACCAATCTCTCTGTTATGTTCCCCATTCCCGGTCACCCCATCTTGATTATTCCCTGTTCCCTACAATCCACGGACGCACAAGCACCACTTATTCATTCCTGGCTCCCAGCTACCAGCACTTGGGCAACATGACACGAATTGATTTGAATTCACTAGTCACATCACACAACATATAATGAGTACAAAAAAACTCTCCTAATCATGATTGCATTACCTATCGACATTCAAAGAACGCCCCCTTTGGAGCTATTTATAAAGAGCTAGTTAAAAAGTAGAATTGTAGCATGTACACTCTACAATTCTGAACAGTGTAAAATCTATAAATTAGTTTGTTTGTGAGTTTCATGTTCCATAATCATTTTACACAGTAAATCATAATGGCGTGAAATGAGTCATTCCACATTCAGATTGCAAGCTGCACAAACCCCCTACTGGTGCCTCTTCTTGCCCCATCAGCCTCAACTCAGTGTTCAGCAGGGTCTGCGAATCCATCTTTTCCCTACTCATTCGCCAATTTTTGAACCAACAACACCTCCTTCTTTTCAACCTGTGTGTCTTCCATCCCAACCTTCCCCAGTGACCATCTTCCGTACCTGACTCAATACCCATCCCACCAGCTCAACAATCGCAAATATCTTATTTTTATCTTTGTGGTTTCTTTTTGAAATAATCCGCCTACTGCACATATGTCGCAAGGCTCCATCCTCTCTCCTTCTGCTTTATCTACCTTGCACTGCCAAACATCAGACCACCTCCGCCTTCCATCTCCTTCAGAATACTTGGATCGACTTCCACCCCATGCTCCAGAAATCCCACTCATCTCTCCAAATCCACATCAGATTTACCTCCTGATGCAACCAATGATTCCTTTAAATAAACCCAACCAAATCCCAGGCAATAATTATAGGACGAATCACCCACAGTTTTCGTTTTCATGACTTCTACCTTACCGTTAACCACCCTCCTACCTGTTAACAAACACATAAAAATACCTTGGACTAACCAATACCAGTAACTAACATGGAAAACGTACCTCCTAATCATCCAACAAGAAGACGACAATGGACAAAAATGCTACAAAACTACTGCTGGCTGAATTAAGGGACTGGACACTTCCACTATCATCCACACCTGCTAATGTTCATGGGAATATGCCCCACTAATATTTTATAAGTCCTTCCACATTCTTGAACATCATGTAGTCCGAATCTCTTTCTACATCATTTTACCTTCCTCACTCAATTCCCACCCCTCATCGTCTAGATCAAACATGTCCACATATCCTACAATCTTCACAAACTAGCCTCCATCACTATACCTACGCACACCGTATCCCATCAAAATGCAATTTCAACCGACTCCTTCCCTCAGTCAATGCGATCCATACCAATACTTAGCTGTTGTACCAACTATAACTCTTCTTCACTTATCCGACTCCACATCAGGGCTTCCTTCTCCTTTGCCTCTTCATTTCTGTCCATTCGTTTCTTCTTGACACCACTGTCCTAACTACAATCAAACTCTTTGAGTTTAATTTTAAATGAGGTTTTTTCTATAGAATCCAACCAATTTTTTCCTTCTTATTCTCATCCAAAACAATCTGGAAACTTCTCACTTTTAGTAATATTTTATTTACATTCTTCTTATATTTTGGAGAGCTCTTGGCTGAAGAGCAGAATGTTGTACCACGCACTGCTGTCAACTCCTAGCATCAGCCCCTCCTCACCCACCCCCCATCCTCCATGCGGGGCTAGAGGATGAAATAACGATAAAGAAGAAAATCACACGTTTCTAGTGTAGAACATAGCGTTTGTAAACATAATAAAAGAAAGCTTATCACAACTGCACAGTGCATCATTCAATTGAGGAGAAACATTGGACATTAAGTGCAGGTAGACAATGTTTTCATAGATATCATAAATAACTGAATAACTGTACGTGTACAAAAAAGCAAATGAGATGAAATTATAAAGGTGGAACAATGGTAAAAGAAATAAGACTATGAGGCCAGTCGATAAGCGGTTTTGTAGATGATATATATCATTACACGGCATTAATATATGCTTATTGTGTGTGTGTGTGTGTGTGTGTGTGTGTGTGTGTGTGTGTGTGTGTGTGTGTGCGTGCGGGGGTGCGAATGAAAATGAATGTATACAGGGTGATTCTGACTAACTATTAAAAAACCCGAAGTGACGTAGATGACACCGAGATCAATAATTTGATATAAGGCACATGGAGCCACAAATATCAGGAGACATCGCTTTACTGAGCGAGGTGGCGCAGTGGTTCCAACCTGAAAGCAACAAACGGAAGTTTGACAAGGTTGCGTTCACTTTGCCACAAAACAGAATAAACAGGTGATAGTACTGTAGCAACAATGGAAAGAACACAGAACGTAAGTAACTGCAAGATGCATAATGGTAAACAAAAATATCGTTCCCTGCAGAGCTGCTCGCAGGTCTTGGAGAGTAGTTGGTGGATGCTGACGTGGTACAACCCGTCTCCCTACTGCATCCCCACATGCTCTATGGAATTCATATGGAGAGAGCGAGCAGACCACCCCATGCATGCAGTATCTTCTCTCTTTCCTAGGAAACATCGACCACCTGGGCTCTTTGAGGTCGAACGTCATCGCCCATAAATACGAAATCTGAGCCAACAGCACCGCGCGACAACCGCACATGAGGTCCCAGGATCTCGTCACGATACGTGACAGCAGTTAAACCTTGCCGATTCACCAGTAAAATTTCATGATAGGTATTTCAGTGGTCAACATAATCCCTGACTAGACCATAAGGGATCCCAGATATAGGTCTCTTTCCACAATGTTTGGATCCCGAAATCGTGTTCCACGTTCCCTCCAGATGCGAATCCGTCGAGAACCATACTCCAGTCAAAATCGGGATTTATTTGCAAGATTAGCACACTGTTCGACCGTCCAGGTGGCATGTTGACGGCTCCACTTTCGACGTTCGCCGAATACGCGTCAGAGATACACATACAGCGGGTCTCCAAGAATAAACGCCCCTCTGCCGAAGACTTCTGTATGTCATTTGCCTCGATACAAGTCCAGTAAATGCTGCGAGGTTAGTTGCCCGTTGCCGTGCAGTATTAGGCGACACTGTCGTGGTCTTACACGCAAATAACTATCCTCTCTTTCTGATGTCACACGCGTTCGGCCCTGCACTGGTCTTCGTGGTACAGTTTCGCTCTCTCTTACATTCAAGAAACAACAGAACGATTCACACTAAACCATCATGTCACATCAGTTTGCGACTGTCCTGCTTACATGATCCTACAGCGTTCCACCGAAGAGAGTCGGGAAGGCGTTTTCTCTGTAACATACTGCACTGTGACTGTGTAGTCAACAACTACGGACGTGGGACTACCTGACAAACAATACCCTATTTGCTAGATGCTTGGACATTATCGTTGGTGTGGTTGACTGGGATTCCATCTTCCGTGCAGAACACGATCACACAGGCAAATGTTGACAGTTTGTACGTTTATATCGTGATTTAGGCACAGGACGGGGAAATAGCGGTTCGTTGATTAAATTTTGAACACCAGTGTATAAAGAGAAGATAGCATGATACACTCGTATACAATCTGTGAAATGGTTGCGAATTGAACAGTGACCCAAATATGGAATAAATTTCCTTTAGGTCACGTCTATGTCACAATTTTTTTGTCATCAGGCTACTGGTTTCGATCTATAATGACCATCTTCAGATCTGCAGCAAAATATGGGAAAAACACAAATACACTAGCAGATGTCTACAGCTTAAAACTATAAAATAGACCATAATGGAAAGTATTACTCATATTCATGTGGATTTGTGCGCTTTAAATATGAAGAGGCATACCTGTTTTATAAAAACATGTCCTAATAAACGCGACCCATAGGAGCATCGTCAAATGCTAAACACAAAATGAGCTGTAGCATCGTCAAGTATATATAAATCGTAGTATAAACAACAGTCATCTTATCAGCAACACTACTGTTCAAACCATCTGCCGTACAGTAGCCACAGAGAGATATATACCACATAAATTAATAAGTGATGGTACTGATCCCCCATAGTACACAAAACGGGTCAGATCGTTGTTGTAGAAGCAACGAAAAAAGCATGCCAAATTTAAAAGAAAGCAAAATCCCCAAGATTGGCAAAGCTTTACAGAAGTTAGAAATATAGCGCGTACTTCAATGCGAGATGCTTTTAATAATTTCCACTACGAAATTCTGTCTCGAAATCTGGCAGAAAACCCAAAGAGATTCTGGTCATACATAAAACACACCAGTCACTGATCACAGTGCCGCTAAAGCAGAGTTATTGAACACGGTTTTCCGAAACTCCTTCACCAAAGAAGACGAAGTAAATATTCCTGAATTACAATCAAGAACAACTGCCAAGATGAGAAACATAGAAGTAGATATACTCATTATAACGAAGCAGCTTAAATCACTTAACAAAGGCAAGGCCTCCGGTCCAGATTGTATACCAGTCAGGTTCCTCTCAAAGTATGCTGATAAAATAGCTGCAGTTTTAGCAGTTATATACAACCACTATCTCACAGGAAGATCCGTACCTAAGAACTGGAAAATTGCTCAAGTCACATCAATACCCAAAAAGGGAAGTAGGAGTAATCCGCTGAATTACAGGCCTGTGTCACTAACGTCGATTTGCAGTAGGACTTTGCAACATATAATGTATTCAAACATTATGAAGTACCTCGAAGAAAACGATTTATTGCACATAGTCAGCACGGTTTCAGGAAACATCGTTCTTGTGAAACACAACTAGCACTTTATACTCATGAAGTAGTAAGTGCTATCGACAGGATATGTCAAATTGATTCCATATTTTTATATTTCCAGAAGGCTTTCGACACCGTTCCTCACACCGTTCCTCAGTTGTGTGACTGGGTTCATGATTTTTCTGTCAGAAAGGTCACAGTTCGCAGTAATAGACGGAAAGTCATCGAGAAAAACAGAAGTAATATCCGGCGTTCCCAAAGGAAGTGTTATAGACCATCTATTGTTCCTGATCTATTTTAACGACAAAGAAGACAATCTGAGAAGTCGTCTTAGATTGTTTGCAGATGCTGCTGCTATTCACCGCCTTGTAAAGTCATCAGATAATCAAAACGACTTGCAAAATAATGATTTCGATGAGATATCTATATGGTGCGAAAAATGGCAATTGACACTGAATAAGGAAAAGTGTGAAGTTATTCGCATGAGTACTGAAAGAAATCAGCTAAATTTCGATTACACCATAAGTCACACAAATCTGAAGGCTGTAAATTCAACCAAATACTTAGGGATTACAATTGTAAATAACGAAAATTGGATAATATTGTGGGTAGAGCAATCCAAAGACTGCGATTCATTGGCAGAACACTTAGAAGGTGCAACAGGTCTACTAAAGGGACTGCTTACACCACGCTTGTCCGCCCTATTCTGGAGTATTGCTGTGCGGTGTGGGATCCGCATCAGGTCGGAATGATGGATGACGTCGAAAAAGTGCAAAGAAGGGCAGCTCGTTTTGTATTATCGCGAAATAGGGGAGATAGTGTCACAGACATGATTCGTGAATTGGAGTGGCAGTCATTAAAACAAAGGCGTTTTTCGTTGCGACGGGATCTTCTCATGAAATTTCGATCACCAGTTTTCTCTTCAGATTCTTTTGACACCCACCTACGTAGGGAGAAATGATCATCACAATAAAATAAGAGAAATCAGGGCTCTCACAGAAAAATTTAAGTGCTTGTTTTTCCAGCATGCCATTCGGGAGTGGACCGGTAGAGAGACAGCTTGAGATATATATATATATATATATATATATATATATATATATATATATATATATGCTTCAATGATAAATTGTACAATATAAAATAAAGTGGGATACAACCGGTAAAGTCTGTAATGGGCTTATAACGTGTAAGAGGCATTACAGTAACAAAAATTAATGAAATAAAACATTACAAAGTTACATTGTTCAAAAGGAAATAGTTGGAGCGGTGGTCTGATCATTTAATATTGAAAGACTACGACCAAGGTGTTGACGGGGCCAAGGAATTGACATATCAGACGTGATTTAGCACATAAATAATTTATTCATAACATACAATACATAACACCAAGTACGTAAATTCTGCTTCGATGATTTCAGTTGCCCAAAATGAGAGGGCCACCACTTTCGAATTGGAAAGGCTTTAATTTAAGAAACTGAAACCATATTAACCCTATTAACCCTATTATAATTTTTTTTAAATAATAATAACACAACACATAAGTAAGCGATAAGTGAACGCACTCTTAACTCTTTAATTATTAATCACAAAGCGTGGGTTTACCACATTTAAATTCTCATTGCAATATAAACATAAATACATGAATTCATAACACAGCATGGCTTCAAAATTTCTACCTGGACAACCTATGGTCCTAAAACTTTCGTATTACATTCCAGCCAATCACATTAATAACTTATAAACACGGTTGGTAAAATACAAACGTTTGCACTATAATCAATTTTAATAATCCACAATCACTCCAAAAAACAACAGAAGTTCGATACGGAGCATGTGAGCCTGTTTATACAATCTTTCGGAGCAAAATAGGTACGAGGGCCACCATAACAGAAGTGCGCTAGTTGCTTTTAGTATAGGTGCTTCCATTAGCTTAATCACGGAGACGATATTTACTTAAGTGAGAGGTATGATAGTTAATGCAAATAGAAGGTATTTCTAAAGTTTTTTTCTTCCTCCCATTTAACAAAGGGGTTTTAGTATGGTGGAAATTACATTTTGAGGATATAACACTTCTGTCTGTCACTGCTGTACCATAACCTTAAAGCAGGTTGTGAAATAAAACAATCTTATTAAAGCAATTATGGTATAACGCAACAGAGCAGTGTTACCCTCTGAGAGGAATTTTGTAGAGTCGACCGTGTAGTACCTAACGCAGGTGGCTTATCGGAAGTAAAGTCAGAATTACGGAAATATTTGAACAGTAACAAACAAAATTTTGCCTATCTGTACTGTTTAACGGGTAAAGAAAACGCTCGCCAGCCTAACTAGGCAAGAGAATGATTAACATTCTCGTTCAAGAAAATAGTTATTAGTAATTTTAATGGATAAACACAATCTATACTTTGTCACACGTGAGTCATTGAACTCTTGACACATATGTATGTTTTAAGATTGAAGCTAACAACTGGAGCAGCACGAACTATTTGCAAAATTGTAACTGATACCGGAACACACTATTACTTTCAGGGCTTACACAAACTGGATGGTCTTCATAACATTATTATTACTATTCACTGCAGAACCATTAATTGGATATAAGTTAAGTCTCTCTCAGTTAAATACTTTACTATTTAAAATGAAAGTTAATTGGAATCCAATAACAGGTTGCTTCTCACTATCATTTCAATAAAGAAATTATGGTTTTCATAATTAATGGTCTTTCCGTTACTTGTTACCGAGTATTAACCCAATAGACAAACTGTGGATCCTGTTATATTTTTAATAAGCACTTCTAATACACAGAAGAGACAAACACTTAGCAAACTTGAGTATATAACGTCCCACACTGCAGTTGTCCACTTTTACTACACTGAGACACAAAATTAACATACATGTAAGATACTGACTCACCTTCCGTGATTTACAACAGGCAGTAAAGAGATCATTTACGAAGCAGAACTTTATAAGTCTCAGTGCTACGAACTATTAATTTGAAGTTGGCAACAATACATTAATAAGCAGTTTTATTAGGAAAATTACTTTCATTAACTTTCTTCTTTTATGTTCAAGAGGCATTAATTAGTAAAAACACTGGTCTTTAATGTTCTTTCAGTAGGGACACTCGGAAATCTCTTTAGTTCAAACTGAGAGGAACCTGATAGGTGTTATGATAAGGAGAAAAATCAAGGTAGGTACATAAACTCAGTTATAAATTACCTTATATTTGAGCACACTAACACATCCATTTAGCTGATCCTTCACTGTACATTGCTATAGTGCTCCATTACAGTGATTGAGCAATGTGGTGGCGATTGCATGTCGGTAGGTGGAATTGCAGGTAGAATTGCTGGACTCTGTCATTTCTTGGTGGCGATGATAGATACAAATTCCAGAATAGTTCCAGCTATTTATCCATCCATCCGAGGCATTGGAAAGTACCCGAAAAAACCTCTCTAGGAACCAGCACAGTACGCAACATTTACATGGCAGTGCACAATTTGGTAGCTCGTCCACGACTCGTAGCTCGTCCCCGACTGGAGGCTCGTTCCCGACTCTCAGTTCGTTAGCTCATCACAGACTGGTGGCTCGCCCCCAACTGACTCTTGTTCCACCTTTTCCCCCTAGGCCAACCGCGATTTTCGCGAGCGCGCTACACAGTTCCATTCCCGAGGGGAGTCACAACAACTTTTTCATACAGAATAACCAGGCACCCTAAGTGAGGATCAGCAGTTTACATAACAGCAGCCAAATTCATTAAACAAAACAGAACATCTGCACATATTGACATTTTTACAAAAAATTATTCACACAGAAATTACAATTATATACAGTAAGTTTTGTTCCCTCCAAATGGGACAAAGAATTTGAATGACAGATACACTACATTGCATAGAATTATATCATGATATCGAAGTTCTTACAAAGAAAGAAGTATACAATTTTTGTCATCTGTTCAATCAAACACATTTACAGTAGCTTAACAATGTAATTTTAAATGAAACAAAAGCCAAAATAAATCATTGGAGTATTAGAGCTATGGTGTTACAAGGAGACGCAATAGCAATCTAGCGGGCACGCCTTCACAAGGGCGCCATGCCACTAACACGTACTAAACTAGCATATCCGCTGTTCAAGCCAAACATTAACAACACAGTTCCATATTCCTGACATCCAAATAGTCGGGATCAAAACAAAACCAAAAATCCCAAGAGGGCAAGATCCAGCATAGTTTCAGAACAGCTCTTACTTCATGCGGTTGCCTTCACAAATACAGATATCGAAATGAAAACAAGAACGTGTAACAACATTACCTAATCAGCACAATGTTCTTCTTTAGGTCCCCAGTAGGGCTAGAAAACGCTGACATGCCAATGTTAACAAACCTCTAAGTCAATACCTTCCAACTGACAAGCCGAAACCATGTGCCCCTTATCAGCTTCGTGACAGGACTCGAACCCCCAACTACTGTCAGTGCTACTCACTTAGAATAAATACAGCGCAAATAGTATGGCGGACACATATACCCAGGGATTAACAGAACACTTGGCTGATCTAGAATTAACCTTAATAATACAACACTAAATCTTGGGAGACAAGGAACTAACTCCCCACCAGAAATCCTGCAACCACACGGCGGGAGGATGAACTAAAAAAACATAGAAGTGCAAACGTACACAAATTACTACCAATACACACCACTACACCGGTTAGCAACGATGCGTAGAGGAATCTGCACTGTCAGAATTGCACCAGTGAACAGAACAGAGTATTGAAACAGCGGTGGCCACAAGGCGGGAAAGACGACTGGATGAACTCAATCCCAAAGGATGATCAACTTGAAACATTCACACTTAACTTCTTTTCTCCTGTCCCTCGGCGCACTTCGTCGTTTGTCCGGGACTGCTGTGCACAATTCTGAGCCGTCCCCAATCGTCCGGCAGACACCGACCCAGCCGAACTACTCCCGGACTCAAACTCTCGCCGAACGGCAGCTCCAGCGCCCCATGATGGTTACTGTTTACTTGTCTTCGTCGACACAGGCGACAATTAGACTGCAATCCGCCTCCCGTGGACAACCGGTCAGGAGCGGACAGAGGGGCCCAACCAGGCCGGCGTTCCTCCACGGGTAGAAGTGGAGGTTCGATAACAAAACCCATACGCGGAAGGCAGGATGCCGACGTCTCCAAAGCAGACACGAAGGCCACTGCGCGACAACTTCCTCCAGTGTGTTTTTTTTTCTTTATCGTGATTTCATTCCCCTGCCCCATATGGGCAGGGGAGGGCTGTCAGCGGCACAATCCGCTGCTCTTCAGCCGAGTGACATAACAACGTAAAATAAGAATAAAATGTTACATACATAAGGTGAAAAAGGGGAACTTAAAACAGAATAATGGGAGAAAATGGAGGTAAAAAATAGTTCAACAATGAGGCGTTCAGGGAGGACAGTTAAAAGTCACCAGAAAGATAAAAAAACACAGTTGGTGAGTCTTCAAAACTCAGAGAAGACACTGAATGGACATGCACACGTTAAAATTCGGCCACAGTAGTAAAAACACTCCGGAACAACACACTTAAAACACACTTGGAGCACACACGACGAAGAATATAACTGCCAGGCGGGACCTGCCGAGGGAAAGGGCAGAGAGGATGGAAAAGGAGGGGAGAGCATGGGGCAGCAGGGGAAGTGGCGGGATGAAGAGAGGAGGGGCATCTGTGGGTACACAAAGTAGCAGGAGACACACGGGACAGGAGATCAAGAGGGAAGACAGGGCAGGAGGGAGCACAGAGACACTGAAAGGAGGCAAATGAGATTGAGGGATAGTAGGAGGGGAAAGTCGCTCAGGAGGACGGAGGGGGGGGGGGGGGGGAGAGGGAGCCCTGAGGAGGAGGCAGGAAGATGGGGTTAGAGTTGGTAGGAAGGATAGATGTCAGGGCGAAGATCATCATCCGGGAGGGATAGACGGTGGAATGTGTGTTGGGAAAGGAGATGGAGGGTGTGAAGATGGAGAGAGGGTGGGACACAACGGTAAAGGTTGGGGTTGGAAAGGAAGGGAAACACCAGGGGCTGACAGGGATAAAGGCAGCGGACAAGATATAGTGCGCGGATGTGTTCAAGGAAAAGGAGAAGGTGGGGGGAGGGGACGAGGTCGGAGAGGATGCGCGTGGGGGACGGAAGGCGGATGCGAAAGGCGAGGCGGAGCGCATGGCGTTCAAGGATTTGCAGGGCTTTATAGAACCGGGGAGGGGCGGAAATCCAAGCTACTCTGACATAACAGAGGATGGGGCGGACCAAGGATTTATAGGTGTGAAGGATGGTGGAAGGATGCAGACCCCACGTAAGGCCGGACAGGAGTTTCAGGAGGCGGAGGCGGCTGTGAGTTTTGTTTTGGTTGGTAAGGAGATGGGGAGTCCAGGTGAGGTGACGGTCGAGTGTGAGGCCAAGGTATTTGAGGGTAGGAGTGAGATGGATAGGACGGCCATAAATGGTGAGGTAACCTCCAACGTGACCGCGCTCGCCTATAAATAGTACAGGCCAAAGAGTCTGATGCAGCAAACACGTGAGTCGGTCGTGTTACCAACCTACGGTTTCTGAGAACACCAAAGACAGAACTCGCCATCGATAGTGGGTACACTATGGGCGGGAGTTTAAACGAAAGAGCTTCATAAAAGACCAACCCTGAATAACCGCAGAAAAACGAAATAGAAGCTAAGCAATAAAAGACAGCAACAAGATGCTAGAGCCCGATCGCGCCGAAAACTGTCGATTACCAAAAATATTGGCTCCACACGACGCTCAGGAAACGAGCCGTGGAAATACGGAAGTACACACGGCTCAATAGTCAGTAAGCAGTAATTGACATACGCTCAAGTGGCGATATTATAGATAATGAAATAAATAATAAACGGCTTTTCGAGTACACAGAACCACATAAAAATTACAAAACAAATACCTAAATAAGTCCAATGAATGAAAACAGACTGCCGCACATAATCAGCGCCGACTATTGGCGCTAACGCCAGAATGCTACATTCGCGAGAATTGGTTGGAGGAACGTGAATGACAATTGACGGTGCTTGCACTGATTTTGTATTTAGCTCCCTGCCACCGTTGGATAAGCAGCTGCAGCAGCAAGTCGTATAACCCTAGCTTACTTATTTGTTACATAGTTTAATTAATTTCTTTGCGTGTTTTTGGGTACTTGCATTGTTTAATTCGTATATTTCGGGCGTATTATAGTATTTGAGGGTTGTAGCATCGCGCCTTAGTACCTGAATAGTGCAAATTTGCGTAGTCGTCTGTCTTCTGTTTTTGTTGTGAACGGCCAGAGTCGGTTGGCCAGTCAGTGTGCTCCCTGCCGCCGTTGGATAAGCAGCTGCAGCAGCAAGTCGTATAACCCTAGCTTACTTATTTGTTACATAGTTTAATTAATTTCTTTGCGTGTTTTTGGGTACTTGCATTGTTTAATTCATATATTTCGGGCGTATTATAGTATTTGAGGGTTGTAGCATCGCGCCTTAGTACCTGAATAGTGCAAATTCGCGTAGTCGTCTGTCTTCTGTTCTTTTTTTTTTTTTTTTGTGAACGGCCAGAGTCGGTTGGCCAGTCAGTGTGCTCCCTGCCGCCGTTGGATAAGCAGCTGCAGCAGCAAGTCGTATAACCCTAGCTTACTTATTTGTTACATAGTTTAATTAATTTCTTTGCGTGTTTTTGGGTACTTGCATTGTTTAATTCGTATATTTCGGGCGTATTATAGTATTTGACAGTTGTAGCATCGCGCTTTAGTGTTTACTTCGTAGATTCTTATTTAAATTGCGTGTGAGTTTCGTATAGGAGGTGCAATTTCGAGTTTTAGTTACTGTAATCGTAAATTCAGCAGATTGTAGCGCAGTCGTTAGGCATTTGTACAGGTTAGTTGATACATTCTTTGCGTGTTCCGCTTGCGTTATCTAGGCACCGACTCGTGTTTCAGTAACTGTTGTTAAACATCGATTAGAATGGACAGGGACTGCGATTGCTGTGTTCGGATGAGGACTGACTTGGCATCCCTTCGCTCACAGCTGCAATCGGCGCTGACTTCGGTCGCGCAGCTTGAGGCTGTTGCCAATGGGCACCACTGTGGGGAGCCGGACTCGGGTATGACGGGGATGTCAACCTCATCCCGTCTGTCCCCAGATCGGTCTGCCGCTGTGGTTGCCCCGGTTGCTGCCCGCAGTGGGGCTGAGCCCTCGCCTGTGGTTGATTGGGAGGTCGTTCCAAGGCGTGGCAGGCAGCGAAAGGCGTCCCCGGAAGCTGACCAGAAAGCCTCCCCGGTGCGTCTGACAAACCGGTTTCAGGCACTGTCTCTGGCTGAGCCAGATGCAGCTGCCTGCCCTGTTTCAGAGGACCATTCTCAGCCTTCAAGGTCCGGGCAATCGCAGAGGTTGGGCTTACTGGTAGTTGGGAGCTCCAATGTTAGGCGCGTAATGGGGCCCCTTAGGGATATGGCGGCTAAGGAGGGGAAGAAATCCAGTGTGCACTCCGTGTGCATTCCGGGAGGAGTCATTCCTGATGTGGAAAGGGTCCTTCCGGATGCCATGAAGAGCACAGGGTGCAGCCAGCTGCAGGTGGTGGCACATGTCGGCACTAATGACGTGTGTCGCTTTGGATCTGAGGAAATTCTCTCTGGATTCCAGCGGCTATCTGATTTGGTGAAGGCTGCCGGTCTTGCTTACGAGATGAAGGCAGAGCTCACCATCTGCAGCATCGTTGACAGAACCGACTGCGGACCTTTGGTGCAGAGCCGGGTGGAGGGTCTGAATCAGAGGCTCAGACGGTTTTGCGACCGTATTGGCTGCAGATTCCTTGACTTGCGCCATAGGGTGGTGGGGTTTCGGGTTCCGCTGAATAGGTCAGGAGTTCACTACACTCAGCTGGCGGCTACACGGGTAGCGGAGGCTGTGTGGCGTGGACTGGGCGGTTTTTTAGGTTAGAAGGCCTCGGGAAAGTGCGGGATGGGCTGCAATGTCAAAGGGTGCTTGGCAATTACAGGACGTGCTTGGATCAAGGAACAGTCGGAATTATAGTTGTAAACTGTTGTAGTTGCGCTGGAAAAGTCCCTGAGCTTCAAGCGCTAATAGAAAGCACAGAAGCTGATATCGTTATAGGTACAGAAAGCTGGCTAAAGCCTGAAATAAGTTCTGCAGAAATTTTTACGAAGTCTCAGACGGTGTTCAGGAAAGATAGATTAGGCAGAATTGGTGGTGGAGTGTTGGTGTCTGTCAGTAGTGGTTTATCTTGTAGTGAAGTCGAAGTAGATACTCTGTGCGAATTGGTGTGGGTGGAGGTTATACTTAACAGCCGAATTAAGTTAATAATTGGCTCCTTCTACCGACCCCCAGACTCCGATGATACAGTTGCGGAACAGTTCAGAGAAAGTTTGAGTCTCGTAACAAATAAATACCCCACTCATACGGTTATAGTTGGTGGGGACTTCAACCTACCCTCGGTATGTTGGCAAAAATACTTGTTCAAAACCGGTGGTAGGCACAAAACGTCTTCCGAGATTGTCCTGAATGCATTCTCCGAAAATTATTTAGAACAGTTAGTCCACGAACCCACGCGAATTGTAAATGGTTGCGAAAACACACTTGACCTCTTGGCCACAAACAATCCAGAGCTGATAGAGAGCATCATGACTGATACAGGGATTAGTGATCACGAGGTCATTGTAGCTAGGCTCAATACCATTTCTTCCAAATCCATCAGAAACAAACGCAAAATAATTTTATTTAAAAAAGCGGATAAAGTACCACTAGAAGCCTTCCTAAATGACAATTTCCATTCCTTCCGAACTGACTATGCGAATGTAGACGAGATGTGGCTCAAATTCAAAGATATAGTAGCAACAGCAATTGAGATATTCGTACCTCATAAATTGGTAAGAGATGGAACGGATCCCCCGTGGTACACAAAAAAGGTCCGAACGCTGTTGCAGAGGCAACGGAAAAAGCATGCGAAGTTCAGAAGAACGCGAAATCCTGAAGATGGGCTAAAATTAACAGACGCGCGAAATTTGGCACGTACTTCGATGCGAGATGCCTTTAATAGGTTCCACAACGAAACATTGTCTCGAAATTTGGTAGAAAATCCAAAGAAATTCTGGTCGTATGTAAAGTACACAAGCGGCAAGACGCAGTCAATACCTTTGCTGCGCAGTGCCGATGGTACTGTTATCGACGACTGTGCCGCTAAAGCGGAGTTATTGAACGCAGTTTTCCGAAATTCCTTCACCAGGGAAGACGAATGGAATATTCCAGAGTTTGAAACACGAACATCTGCTAGCATGAGTTTCTTAGAAGTAGATACCTTAGGGGTTGCGAAGCAACTCAAATCGCTTGATACGGGCAAGTCTTCAGGTCCAGATTGTATAGCGATTAGGTTCCTTTCAGATTACGCTGATACTATAGCTCCCTACTTAGCACTCATATACAACCGCTCGCTCACCGATAGATCTGTACCTACAGATTGGAAAATTGCGCAGGTCGCACCAGTGTTCAAGAAGGGTAGTAGGAGTAATCCATTTAACTACAGACCTATATCATTGACGTCGGTTTGCAGTAGGGTTTTGGAGCATATACTGTATTCAAACATTATGAATCACCTCGAAGGGAACGATCTATTGACACGTAATCAGCATGGCTTCAGAAAACATCGCTCTTGTGCAACGCAGCTAGCTCTTTATTCGCACGAAGTAATGGCCGCTATCGACAGGGGATCTCAAGTTGATTCCGTATTTCTAGATTTCCGGAAAGCTTTTGACACCGTTCCTCACAAGCGACTTCTAATCAAGCTGCGGAGCTATGGGGTATCGTCTCAGTTGTGCGACTGGATTCGTGATTTCCTGTCAGGAAGGTCGCAGTTCGTAGTAATAGACGGCAAATCATCGAGTAAAACTGAAGTGATATCAGGTGTTCCCCAGGGAAGCGTCCTGGGACCTCTACTGTTCCTGATCTATATAAATGACCTGGGTGACAATCTGAGCAGTTCTCTTAGGTTGTTCGCAGATGATGCTGTAATTTACCGTCTAGTAAGGTCATCCGAAGACCAGTATCAGCTGCAAAGCGATTTAGAAAAGATTGCTGTATGGTGTGTCAGGTGGCAGTTGACGCTAAATAACGAAAAGTGTGAGATGATCCACATGAGTTCCAAAAGAAATCCGTTGGAATTCGATTACTCGATAAATAGTACAATTCTCAAGGCTGTCAATTCAACTAAGTACCTGGGTGTTAAAATTACAAACAACTTCAGTTGGAAGGACCACATAGATAATATTGTCGGGAAGGCGAGCCAAAGGTTGCGTTTCATTGGCAGGACACTTAGAAGATGCAACAAGTCCACTAAAGAGACAGCTTACACTACACTCGTTCGTCCTCTGTTAGAATATTGCTGCGCGGTGTGGGATCCTTACCAGGTGGGATTGACGGAGGACATCGAGAGGGTGCAAAGAAGGGCAGCTCGTTTTGTATTATCGCGTTATAGGGGAGAGAGTGTGGCAGATATGATACACGAGTTGGGATGGAAGTCATTACAGCATAGACGTTTTTCGTCGCGGCGAGACCTTTTTACGAAATTTCAGTCACCAACTTTCTCTTCCGAATGCGAAAATATTTTGTTGAGCCCAACCTACATAGGTAGGAATGATCATCAAAATAAAATAAGAGAAATCAGAGCTCGAACAGAAAGGTTTAGGTGTTCGTTTTTCCCGCTCGCTGTTCGGGAGTGGAATAGTAGAGAGATAGTATGATTGTGGTTCGATGAACCCTCTGCCAAGCACTTAAATGTGAATTGCAGAGTAGTCATGTAGATGTAGATGACGATGACACTGTGGCTCCAGTGTATTAGGACAAGTTCTTATAAAACAGGTATGCCTCTTTGTATTTAATGCGCACAACTGCGCAGTAATACTCTTCATTATGGTCTATTTTATTGTATTAAGCTGTAGACAATTCGGTAGTGTGTGTGTTTTTCCCATATTTTGCTGCAGATCTGAAGTTGGTCATTATAGCCCTTAAGCGGTAGTCTGATGAAGAAAATTTTTGACGATAGACGTGAATTAAAGGAAATTTACATTCATATACATTTCCGAGGTTAAATTCGTCAGCTTGAAACATAAGTGCAAAACACAGTGGTCGAAGTCTGAAACATTAAACAAATTTCACATGCAGCGTCACAGCGTAAAGTACCAGGCTTAATACAAAACTAACATTCTTTAGTCCCGTTCATTGAGAATATTGTTGGATATTTATGCAAATGACTGTACAAGCAATTTCTTGGAGTATGTACATCACCCTGCCCTTACCGAAACCGTGTAGAACCTGGAAAGTACTATCAATGTCTCGGATGTATTACTTTCAGTGCGTATCCTGCATTCCATTCCACGGTCAAGAGTAAACACCCCAAATAATAGCTGAGGACGTTACACAAACACTCACTAAAAACCGAAACACTGCACCTAGTCACGATATAATTAACTACCGTTACGTCAATGTATGTCCCAAAGTCGGTCATGAAACCCTCTCCATTATTAACAATACCACCCAGAGCAGTGCAAAAATCCAAAGTTCTCCTCTTCCTGAAACCCGATAAACCAACCTCAAAAACCTCGACCTATCAACCCCACGACAGTTTTCAGCAAAATCTTTGGACCTCCACATCGACTATGAAACACAGAAACTGCGTCGGTAATGAATACAACAGCCACCATTCCGACTTCTGCCCAGGGGAGTAACGCTTTAGACCACAGAATCCGTCAACACCTTGAAACAAACCTACATAGCCTCAAGACCTGCAGACAGCCGAAAAATGGCCGGTAATTATGAAGCGTTCCCTCACTCTTTGCACAGTCCAGTCGAAGTCACTATAAAATGAAAGTACATGGTTGGTAAAAGTGGGCTGTATATTTAACACCACATCGCGAGATACAGTTAGGCACGTCTTAACGGCTTGAAGATCACGACTACTCTCCCTTGCTTCTACACACATCAGAATGTACCATTGTGTCAGGTAGGATTTCTTACCTGCAGTGAGAGTGATTAGTCGCTGCAGCACCCTCGTGTTAGTGCCTTGCGTCAACACAGAACATTCCGGTCACCCAACTTATATAAATTACGCAAATACAAATAATTATAACTAGCACAAGTTAGCTCAGACAAACAAGGACATAAATGATCGAAAAAATCATGTCCATTATGCACAAAAAGAAACATAAAGTCAGATAGTCAATGAATAGTAATGTGCACCTCAGTATATGTTTCCTGTTGAACAACACAGATTTTCGACAGCAGTCGTTTAAAACTACCTGTTGCTGTGTGCACCAAAATAAATCGCAGCATGTGTGCAAACAGTGACCCCAGATTGTTACACGAGATGTGGCAACTTGTCTTCTTTCAGGAGAAAAAGTGTAGCTGGCTGTAGATTGTCTTCTATTGATGACCTCAATCTGAGTTAGAAGTGTGTAATTCTTCACATGTCAAAACTTGGCTTCCCACACTTCTCTTTAAATGCGTCTTGACGGATTTTCATACTTAGTTCCCACAGTCCACCAAAGTGCAGTGAGTGAAGTGTGATAGAATTCCAATGTATACCATTCTGCGATGCCTAGTTCTGGAATTGTGTTGCCTGGACTTGAGAATTGTACAGTTCGTACAGATCACGCATCTCATTCCTTGCTCTGACGAACATCATCCCATTGTAACTGTAAAAGTTTGTGGAAACATATCATCGTGAAATAAATTTTCAAAGAGCAGGAATGGTGGCTTCAGAGGATAGATCAGTGACCAGCTTGATATGAACTTCCCTTGTTGCCATGCAATATAATATGATGTATTTTACCTGAAGGAATAATCTGTAAACTCTGACAACTGGATTCTAGAAACGTCACTAGATCTTTCATAAGAGAAAATGTGGTGTTAGCTGTTTTAAATTCCCACTGTTTCCTCAGATTCATACTAGTGTGAGCCATCAATATGTGAGACACTACTTGCTCATGAGTAATACGTTGAAGAGAGATTTGGTGCAATTTATATTCCTGGGTTGCGCATATTCAGGGGCAAGGATACGTTCAGAGCCACATTGTTCCCTCCCACTCACCTTATCCTGTTGTTCTGCTAAGTGGTTTATGACTTCCTAGGGATTTCTATTGTTATGCTAACTGGTTTATGAATCCATATGACAATCTGACATTCTGATAAATAACCCTATCTCTTCTTATCCCCATCCTCCTAACTTACCCCTGTGGGAAAAGCGACACATTTTTGGCCCTCCTTCCCAGTTCTGAGCCTGTTTTCCGCCCCCTGGGAGATTCCATAGCCCCTCCCTCCTCTCCTCCATTTCTCCCTCCCATTCCCCACCTAGAAGTTATTGGAAAAAAGACTCAATCTGTGCTGAGGTTCTGGAGAGGAATGAACTTATGAGAAAAGTAGAAATCAATGTCAATTGACATAGTAACCTCCTGCCTTCCTCCTTTCCAACGCCTCCACCTTTACTCATAGAAACTGTGTGCAACTTTAGATATACAATGTTGGGTTGTAATAGCTTAATTGCAGCATCTTCACTCTTACGACATCACCTCACATCCTAGTGGTAGGTAGTGGTGCAGATAGGTCAAAATTCTAGCTGCATTGATCCCACAACCCATTAGTTCACAGAAATATTGAGGCTTTTTTGATTGACTACTTGCATATTTGGCAGGATATATCTCATCAAATTGATTGACTGCTTGGAATATTGCAGTGTGCGATAAATCTACTCGTCATATGTCTGAGGTTCTGTATACACAGGCACGACCTTACACAGGCACCCTCCTTGACCTCCATAATCTCTATCTGGAAAACAGCCTTTCAACCATGTCTCCACCCTGAACACAGGGCAGACATGCCGGGTACAGCAGCTGCATGGGTCAGATTGCATATTCCTACAGATACATGTCAGGAGAAAGTGCTTCACACAGTGGTGGCTTAGATGGGGTGCAGGCTGGAAGTGACCTTAATTCCCAAACAAAGCTTCAGGTGATGGAAATTCTTTGTGGTTGCGCCAACAGGTAAGAGGTAGTAGCAAGCATTAGCTTTTCGCTAACACAAACATCACATATGACATCCTGCTCTGATTACACTGCAACAGATTGATAGTGGGTATTACATAGGACAACAAAAAATCATCGTTAGTAAAGACCTAAAAATTCCACAAAGATCAAGAGTAACCTTGCCTAATATATGTATATACTGCAGATAGGCTCTATAGAAAACACACCCACCATCAGCTGCGAAGACATACACAATGCTCTAACAACTCCCTCACTTGATTTGAACTGTCGCAACAGTACATCAGCCTCCCACAGTCTTCAGAATCATTGTGCCCAGGCCTGGAGACAACTAGCGTGCACTCGCAGCGCTTCACGCAACATCAATGGGAACTACTAACATCACAAAAAAGTGACGTGATCCATCTCCACCTGTATAGACAGACGAAAGCAAACCAAGTAATTATTTCAAAAACACTCGCTATGAACCAGGGATCTTGTATGAAAAGACATTTGAGAACACAAACTCCCTCCTCCACTCGTTTCCCATAATCCACACGATCACGAATGCAGCCAAACATATACTGAGGAGCACTTTGCCACTCACACATCCAGAGTGTGCCTACAGCATCACTGCCTGGGCAGTCGAGCCACTGCAAAACAGAATACATCTCTGATACCTGGGGATTTCCCAACAAACTGCCTCCTCTTTGTGTGTTAACCAGTGTATCTAAACACACAGGTGAAGTTTCCATCCCTCCTCAGAATACTGTGTTCGTCTTAGTTAATGCTGGCGATCAAGGCAAAGCTTGAACATTTCCGAAAAAAGCATGGCAGGAGATAGTCCATTCGCGCTATCCTATGAAATTAATTGTAAAAAAATTTACGGGAGTCAGACAAATCGTATAAAACACTCACTACCACGTTATGATGATCCGTCTTCATATGAAAACATATATTTTCAACGTTTGAGAATCAAACGCCAGTATCATGCGATTTTACAAATAGAACATAGTACTAAATATATCTGATGTCTTGTATTGCACAGAATAAGCTGTGGTTTCCGGTCTGCAACTGGCTGCAAACACTGCAAGACAAGCAATTGCTGGTTGAACGTATATTTTTCACTGAAACCCCCATCCCCTTCCTCACCACACTCCCCAGTTTAAGAAATACAGTTTTTCCACTTCAAAACCGGAATATTGTTGTCCATACACCTCGAATTTCTCACGCAAAAAGCAGATATCTTCCTATTATACAAATTATTTTAGAAGACAGGAAAAAAAGAACCATACACGGTTTTTCAAATCGCTAAAGTCTCGTTAATTGTTGTGAACATCCAGTATGACATAGGCTATATATGCTCTAAGCATTTTCTCATTCAGTAAAACTATTGTTTTTATCAGCTTAATATCTGCCCATCCAGCATTACAAGATTATAATGTTAAGTTCATTTTTGGCTCATGATGGAGATCTGTCTATCAGGTTAATATTTCGTATCAGATTATAAATTCGGTAATATAGTTGCTTTTATTATTATGTATATCTCTCCCTGAGCAAGTGCGAGATTGAAATTTTGTTAAGACTTCTCACCACAACCAAATATGCCTGATTACCGCTCCAACTCGCGAATCATATCTGTAGTAATCTCACCCTCACTTTCGCCTGCCCAGCGGCACGGTTTCCAATGGAATTAGACACAAAGCTCTCTCTTTGTCCCCACCATTAGCCAATAGTAACACAATATTCTGAGAAGGGACAGAGACGTTGGTTTACACACAAAATGAAAGTAACCACTTGGAAGAGACTGCTGGTGCCTAAGGAATTCCCCATATATCAAAGGACGCCAACTTCTGCTCCGTGGTTGCTGAACAGCGAACCACTGCTCAGTATGCATTTGGCTGCCTTCATGATCGCATGGGTTACGAGCAAAACATTTTCTCAAATATCTTTGTATTAACGAACTCCGATATATAGCGAGTGTTTTTGAAATTTAATTACTTTTCTATACAGGTAGAGATGGATCACGTAAATTTTTGCGATTTGATCACCAGTTAGCAGTTCTCATTGATGTTTCTTAAAGCGCTGGTATTGCTTGCTAGTTATCTTCACGGATGGTCACTAGACTTCTGCACACTGTGGGGGGCAGACGTGCTGTCGCAACACTCCCAATGAAGTGCAGTGAGGGAATTATTTTCTAGCACTGTGCATCTCCACGGAGCTGTTAGCGGTAGTGTGTTCTATAGACCCCATCTGAAAGTGTTAGGTAGGGTTTTTCGTGATCTTGTGGAATGTTTACATATTTATTAGAGATGATTTTTTTTGTTATGCTTTGTAATTCCCATCCCAGTTTGTTGCAGGGTAATCATAGCAAGAAATAACATCTGATGTTTGCATCACCAGAAAGCTAGTGCTTCCTCCCACCTCTCATCTGTTGGCACAACCGCGCAATGGATGTAGATCACCTGACACTTTATTCAGTGGTTAGCATGAATTCTAGTCTGTCCAACACATTGTAAGGTGTCAGGCAAATCCAACACCTTCCATGAAAACCCCGACATGATAAGCAAATCCAGTAGTATGTCACATAGCTCCGAAAAATCGTGACGTTAAATTAACCAAAGTAATACGAGTAACGAGTGGCCAAATGCAATACCACAGACTAACACTAGAATGCCAAAATGTCATACCTTCCCACCGTGAGACGGACGCAGGGGAGAAATGAGAACAGAAGCCGAGAACAGAACCGTGTTAAGCTGGAAGGCCCTACGATAAGGGATGGACACCCACGTTGCCAGCTAACCACTAGGACCACCCCAGCTGCCAGTTTTAGCGTGAGAATTTTTCGCGTCTCTGTTACGTTGCAAACTTTAAAAACATTGCCCCACCACGAAAAGTATAACGTTTCTCATTGGATAGAAAGAATTTTTGTAGGTGGAGCTTAAGGTTAACAAAATGGTTCAAATGGCTCTGAGCACTATGGAACTTAACATCTATGACCATCAGTCACCTAGAACTTAGAACTACTTAAACGTAACTAACCTAAGGACAGCACACAACACCCAGCCATCACGAGGCAAAAAAAATCCCTGACCCCGCCAGGAATCGAACCCATGAACCCGGGCGTAAGAAGCGAGAACGCTACCGCACGACCACGAGATGCGGGCTTCAGATTGACATTGAGACCCTGATTGGGCAGATGAAAACACAGGCAGATAGTTTTTTTTAAACCAACTTCGGTAAATTGTATTAAGGAGAAGATAGGAGAGAGTTGCTTCAGAGACAGCGAGGTGAGCGGAACTGTGCTGTCCGCCGCCCCCTGACGAACACCGACAAGGTAATGAACGCATGTGATCCCGCATAACAGCGCATAAAGCTTCACTCAGAACTGCAGAAGTCTCATCTGTTACACCCCCTTTTTGAGTAATACTAGTGTCGATCGTAAATTAAAGCTCATGGCGTTCACATTTGCCACTTGAAGTAAAAATCTGAAACGCGATGATTTTTCTGTTATATAGTTATTGAGAAGCCACATCAGCCACTGTAATTTACGACAAGCTAGTTAAGTAATTAAAGATAATTGAGGGTCACTGTAGACCATTTTGATATTTTTCTAGTTTGTGAAACTTAATTTAAACCTAGATTATAGATGTGATATGGCATAGGTCATCCTTCGATCCATTGTAGCACTTGGAAGCCCATTCAGGGAATATTCGTTCACATTTTTGTTGAACGCAGTTGGTTTTATCATCCTGTATTAAAACATTTCCTCTTATCAATAGTGCAATTTATAAACACTGTTTTGCGAGTAGAAATAAATTTTCAATGGTAAACTTATTTTACCAGCTAACTAAAAATAGGAAAGCCTTGAACCCCTTCCACTAAATTTAGTTAGTATTAAGATTCTTTTACAGGGAGTGCAGTGGAGCTGACGCTGAAATCATTAAGTATTTGGTAATATCATCGCTAGTCTCACTGAACTCTTCTGAATTCTACATGTCATGTGTGATCTGGCGTCTCCTTACCAGCAATAGGTCCCTGGTTCAAACTAGTTAATTCCGTAAAAAAAAAAAAAAACCCACGCTCAGCGGGTCGTTGCGCGAAAGTGGTAGGGAGACACGATATAGAACAGACACCACGCAGAATTTCAGAAAATAGCGACCCTGCCAGGACGGTAAAATACCATGATTGAAGGTCGACCACATGTCTAACTAGGTCAGAAAAATATCCTGTTGAAAAATTTTCGGTTTAAACTTTTTTTTTTTGAAAGTTATACATAGTCGAAAAGAGTAGCTGCAGCGATAGATAGTAAGAAATTATTCAATAAAAAGTGAGACATTGTAGCAGAGACAATAGCATAACTAAGTTATGAATTTTAAAAATTGTTAGAATTAAGTTTTCTCCTCAATGCAAGCGCACAGGTGGCGGATGCGTTGACAAGTTTGTTCTGACCCAACAAGTAAGTGAATGGTTTGTCAAGTCGTGTGTGCAAAAAGTTTATGAAACTCTTGAGATCGTATGAGCGCATGTTGACTCGTAGTAGGGCTCGTGATTTGCTTTTAAAACAGAAAATACGGTATTCGGAAAGATTAGCAATGGCAGATAGAGACGTTGACCGAACTGAGGTAGAGACCCAGCATGAAAATGGACAGAGAATAGCGGACAGTACAACAGACGATGCAGTATCGCGAGAAATGGGACATATATCGCACCATAACGAGGATGATGTACGTCAAGGCATAGAAAACGTAAGTCAGCATACAACAGAGGAGCAGGAAAGTAGAGAAACAGTCGATGAGGATTCTAACTTCCGTCTAGAATACGTAGAACCCATAGTACAAGTAATCAGAGCTCCCTCACCGCAGAGTACAAGGAATGCGAGCAGAAACGTGTCACAGCACAGTTCAATGCAATCGGTTGCGAATCAACACTTGGGCGAAAACACAGAGCGTCAAATAAAGAAATTGCGAACCAAATTAAAATTCAAAATGCAGAAACGACGAAACAAATTGCAGAAACCACGAGACAAATGCGTGCGACTAAACAAAAAAAAAAAAAAACAGTTACACCTAAGTCATATTAAAGACGAGGCAAAAGAATCTCGAGCAGTGATAGGAAACTTAATAACAGGCCACAATCAATTGACAACAGCCACTGACAAGGTACAAGCGGACGTACAAACATTGCGTAATGACATTCAGGACGAGATCAAAACATTGCGTAACAACACCCAGGGAGAAGTCAAGAAAATAGAGAAACAGATAAACAAAATTACTAGACAAGCGGCAGGTACAGCTCGTGAAATTGTTGAAAACAGTGTGTTACACAAACGTTTCTCAAAAGCAGCGCTGAAAAGATATGATAACCACATAGTCAAAATAGAAGCGCAAACGAAGCGACAATTTCAGAAATTGCGAACAGAGTTGTTGCAAATCATTGAAGAGCGTAGTGAACAGGATCGAACAAGCACAGTGTCTGCAACCACATCAGTATCTGTAACAGCACCGGAAAAACAAGCAATTAACGAAGATATTACGCATTTGCTATTCCAATCACAGGCGGAAAGTAACGTACGTGAAATCAGACAGCCTGCACAGCAACAAACACGTTTCGAAATTCTTGATGAACAAACACATGCGGAACCACAAATGTATGTTTCAAGACAGTTTGGATCGTGCAATTAAGCTGCACGGTTAGCCAGACAAGATACCGAACCACTGACAATGGAAAGCCAGGTCGCGAAGAGGACAGTGCAATGTATTCAGCTACACGTTCACAACCGATGGAAGAAAATTATTGCGTACCACTCCAACGATATTACGCAAGGGTAGGCGAAGGTTACAGCAGACAATATCCAATGGACCTACCACAACAGGAAAGAACGACGGGAGAAATGATCAGAAACAAAAGTGACGAAGAATCGGGAATTTCATATGGACAACGATCATTTCCTCACAGTCAGAAAATTTCAACACTGTCGAGGAGGAAACTCGTTACATCCACGAACTTTTATTGATCAATTCTGAGTAAGATTTCCAGAACACTGCACGCTAGCACACAAATTAAACTTTATATGTGCACACATGTCAGGAACAGTCGCAGAAACCATGCAGAATGTTGCAGCGACATGCCGATCGTACAAAGATTTCAGAGAGAAGTTTCTCTCACGATATTGGTCCAGCGAAGCACAGAACAGAGTGAAGTACGAATTATTACAGAACCCATATTTTGAAAATTCAGGAGAGAAGAGTCCCGTGAAATTTTTCGAATTAATGGAAAAGAAAAATCAATGCTTAGATGTACCATACAGTGACGGAGAGTTGATTAAATTATGCGCGATGATGCTACCATTGAAATACCAGCAATCATTAGTAGGTCGCGGAGGCAATGACGTCGAAGCATTTAAAGGTATTCTAAGGGAACTAAAGTTCATATTTCCGGAAGATGACGCAAGAAAAAGATGAAGCGCAAGTGAAAATGAAAGCAAAAAGCAGTGGAATCCACAAGACACAGTACGAAGAAACAATAATTACGAACCATGTGATAACTTCGCACTAAGAAACGATAATATATTTCAACAAAGCACCGGTTATGGATTTAAAAGAGAATATGGCAATAACTATAATTCACACAGGAACGGCAACAACTATTACAGAGGGAATAACGACAACCGTCACACGTACTGGAGAACCAATAGCCCGCAAATTATCAGCAAAGAAACCACTATCAACAAGAAAAGAGAATACAGATAGAAGAGGTGGAGGTAAGACCACCATACCCCGATAAACGTTCGAAGTGACAACTAAGCGCTCATGTCAAAGAGAATGACGCACCGACCTAGGACAATTGCAGCACCTTGAACAGAGAAGTAAAAAGCTTATCACGAGAAGAGAAGGAAGAAACAAATCAGCAGGGACCAGATGAAAACGAAGACAAGAAAATAACAATATCGTGTTGGGACGAAATTCATTGGGACAATACTGACGAGGAAGATGAATTACCAGAGGCAAGCCCAACGAATGTAGGAGGAAAGGACGAAGTAATGAGTATTGCAGAGCTATTTGAGATGGAAATCAGGGAAAGCGAATCAATGAGGATAATCCGCAGTCGACAGAAGTTGAAAATAAGTTACGAGCGGACACACAACCCAACGTATATAATGAAGGAAGTTATGAAGCGATAATTAGAGCATTTACATGCGATTATGTGGAAGTGGCGACGAAGAAGAAGATAGACGAGGATGAGGAAAAAGTAGAGAATGTTGAAGAAAGCGTAAATGAAGGAAGAAATAGAGAAGAGAAAATAAAAGAGAGAGAAGTAGCAGTCGAAGCTTATCCTACAGAAAGTTCGAATTCAGAAGGGAAATTCGTAGAAAGACTCATGTATGATTCAGTGGAGTATTCGTTGATGCAAGAAGAAGAAGAACAGAACCAACCCTTTCAAATTCAACCAGTTGTGAAGGCCATGGTAAAGCATATCCCAGTCGATATTGTAATTGATAGCGGAAGTGAACTGACTGCGATCTCAGAAAATTTATTCATGCAGTGTAATGCCAATGAGGAATTGCCAGTTCTGAAAACACGTAAGATTAAAGTAAGAGGTCCGATTGGAAACAATGCTGCGGAAGTCACGAGAGAAACAAGGTTAACTCTTTCGTGTCAAGGTCAAAGATCGAAGCCAACTTCGTGATGATACCTAAACTAACTGTAGATTTGATTATAGGTGCAGAGTTTTTAAATGAGATACGAGCGATAATAGATATGGAGAAAGGTAGCGTAACTTTCGGGAATGTCACACTTCTCTTTGAGCAAAAGCTAAAATTAGAAGAAATACCAGTTATGAAAAAACATTACACATAAAGAGGATGAAGAATTAGCATGGTATGCGCAAAAGGGGGAATTGCCTCAACTCATGTTAGAAGTCCATAAAGAAATCGGCGAAAAATTGCAAGAAGTGCAAGGTATTTCGGAACACAGTAAAAGAGAATTAGAGGGTATTTCACGAGACAAAGCAGAGGTCAAGCAGAAGTAAAACAGCACAAACCATTTAGTGTGTCACCCTACACAATCCCATTAAGCTACAGGAATAAAGTAATCCAGGAGATACCTAAAATGTTAGATGATGATATTATTGAACCAGCTACCTCCACATATAACAGCCCGCTCCATATTGTACCAAGACGAGGTGGGAGCATCAGGTTAGTGCTTGATTCCAGAGATCAACACAATCATAAGCACTGAGAGAGATCGCCCAGAAAAATGAGAGGAATTGATACAAAACTTCCACGGTGCTAAGTTATTTTCATCAATTGATTTACGGAGTAGTTTCTGGCAAATACAATTGGCCCCAGAATGTAGAAAATTTACAGCATTTATCGTATTCGGTAGATGTTACCAGTTTAAACGATTGCCATTTGGTTTAAACATATCATCAGCAGCGTTTACTAAGGGATTTAATGCTACACTCAGTCCTGAAATTTTACAAAAAATTACTTGTTATGTTGATGATGTGATTATAGCAAACCCTCTTGGAAACATCACAACGACACATTAAATCAGTTTTTGGAGATAATGAAAGAGCATGGGGTCACAGTAAATATAACAAAATCCAAATTTGGAAGGCGAGAGGTCAAATTTCTAGGACACATAATATCAGAGAAAGGGGTAATGGTTCAAATGGCTCTGAACACTATTGCAATCAACTGTTGTGGTCATCAGTCCCCTAGAACTTAGAACTACTTAAACCTAACTAACCTAAGGACATCACACACACCCATGCCCGAGGCAGGAGTGGAAACTGCGACCGTAGCAGCAGCGAGGCTCCGCACTGGAGCGCCTAGAACGGCACGGCCACCGTGACCGGCAGAAAGAGGTAAGGCCCAACCCAGAAAAACTAACGGCAATCAAAGAATTCTGTACTCCATATAATAAGAAAACTCTCAGAGGATTTCTAGGTCTCACCGGACTCTATAAAAAATTTATTTGGATCGACTCTCTCGCAACACCACGCCTATGTGCATTGATAGGAAAAACACGCCATGGGTATGGGATCAACAAACCAATGAATAATTTTTAAAAGTGAAACATGCACTAACAACAGCACCGATTTTAGCACATCCTGATGTAACACAAAATTTTTGTATGGCCATTGATAGCGCGAAAACAGGTTTAGGAGTTGTTTTATTCCAAGAATACGAAAAGGCTGAGCTAAGATCATATAGAAAAATTGCATTTGCCAGTCGGGTACTCACAAAAGCGAGAAAAACTGTTCAGTCACGGAGCTGGAAGCATTGGTCACTGTATGGGGCTTCCAACGTTTTCGATACTTCCTATTCGGAAGTTACACTGACCACAAATCATTAGAATTTCTGTTATCCGTCAAACTAACTCATGGGAGGTTAGCCAGATGGATGTTAATATTGTAAGAATTTGACTTCACTATTACACACATACCGGGACCAGCGAATGTATTCGCAGATGCTTTATCACGATGTCCACAGGGTGCATCCAATAACATAAGTTTCGAAGCAGCAGAAGACCAGTTGACAATGTACTATATGAAACAAGTACCTTTCGAAAACTACATGACGACAGCATTCAAAAACATAGGCAAAGAACAGGACAAGGATCCCAAAATACTAGGAATCAAACACAAGTGGAGAAGTAAGAATTTTCCAGAACTTCGACAGCACTATCTCATAAAAAACAACGTTTTATTTTTTAGATGAAATGTTGCAACGAATGAATGGTTAATTTATATCCCAGATGAACTAATTAATAAGTACATATGGTATACACATTTAAGTAATGGTCACTTTGGACCAAAGAAATGTTTTTTTTTTTAAATAAAACAAAGAAGCCATTTTCCTAATATGGAAAGAGAAATTAGAACAATATTAGTCAAATGCAAAAAATGTATGAGGGCTAAACATGTCACTTTCCAAACCAAGCCACCTATGTTTCCAATAATCCCTAAAAGATTAAAACAAATAGCTGCAACAGTTTTGATAGGGCCTCTCCCAAGCACAAAAATGGATATATTTTCATATTTGTCGTTTTGGAACTTACTTCTGAATATGTTACCTTGACACCATTAAAACGGGCAACAGCTCTTACTATAAGTAAAGCATTTAGACAAGATTTTCTCAGACAAGTAGGTCGAGTGGAACGAATAATTCGGATATTGGCCCACAATACAAATCAGTGCAATGGCAGAACACATTAAAACAACACAAAATAAAACCCATCTACATATATAAGTACAAACCTCGCATAAATCCAGCAGAACGATCTATGAAGGACATAGGCACTTTATGCCGATTATATGCAGGCAAAAGACACAACACTTGGGATATATACCTTAAAGATTTTCAAGAAGTAATAAAATGCCACATAGCACTACACTACTACCTCCAGTTACTATACTTAAAAATATTGAACCCCCCAAACTTAACCAGAGAAAATGTTAGATTTCGTATTGTACCATGTAGACAGCCATTAAAAGAAAAGAAAGAGGAGATACAACAGCAATTAAAAGAACATTCTCAGTAGGCCAGAAAGTATTTGTAAAAACACACCATCTCTCCACCAATCAGAAACACAAAATACATAAGTTTTGCCCTGCATACAAAAGACCTGTCATAATTAGCCAAATTGCTCATGATAATGCTGTGGAACTAACGAACCAAAAGACAGGCAAAACCTTCAGACTTCACCATGTAAGCCATATCAAAAAGTTTGAAGATTAATTTTATTACTGGTAAATAACCAGCACAATATTTCAAAATTATGTTGCAGATAAGATCGTCATGAGAATGAAGAATGAAGAGAGAGGAAGGTGGGAAAAAGAAAGTAGTTTCAATAAAAACAAAAACAAAAATAACACCAATAGTACCATAGGTTAAGTTGAAGGAATAAAGCGTAGATAGTCTAACAGCATGAAATACTAAAATGCTATACACCACGACACTACACAAAAATAAAAAACTAATTTGAGAATTTTTGTAGAAGTTAAGACTCAAAATATCGTAGAATTGTAACATGGAAAGGGTGCTGATATTTGTAAAGCTTTTAAGAAGGCGTAAAACAGTGTAGGTACTAGACATATGTTAGATGATTATAAGTAAAACTTTTTGTAAGAACCATTGTAAAAACTCCAGCATAGACCAGATGCAACAACCCACAAGTTGCAATGCGAGAAGTATCAAGAAAGAAAAGAACATAATTAGCAAGACACCATTTCTACAGGGCAGAAGCTTCAAGAGAAAGGAAAGGACAGGGAGACCAACAGAAGGTCCTTGTAATGGAAGTGGGTCTTAAATCTGCTCGCTAGGTGGAACCCTGCTGGGACGGAACACAGAGCCACACAGTGGCGGAGCCCTGCAGAGACACGACGGGACACCGAACGCCAGAAGGCTCTCCGAGTGCCTCGACTCAGCAGAGCGAGCAAAAAACCGCCCAAAGAGAAGACGACTTGGGCAAGCCACCACTGCCAAAAAATATGTGTAGAAGTCACACTACTGCTATTAAACTAAGAGGAGAACTTCAAAGCGACTAGTTATCAATAAATATTTCCATATCGTGCCCAGAGAAGAACCAAGAAGCAAGTACGAAGCAGAGAAAAAGCAGGAAGAACAGAAGTTGAAGATTCGCAAGATTGAGACCAAGAAAGAAGATGGGTGAAGAATAGAAGACATACCTTCCCAAATCCCTATCCCATTGTAAAGTAGTCGTCTGTGAAGTATTACAACGAAAAACGACCGCTTTCAGCGACACATAACGATGAATTTCACGCATACAAAACCAGTAAACCACGAGATTCCGCACTCACAGCTCCATTCCATTATGGGACCTCCACAACAGCAACACACACTTGCAATTCAAACAAGGAACGATGAACGAAGCTGTACATCAAATACTAGCCCACATCCATCTGGCTCAAGTCCATCACCTTCGTGCAAAAACATTCCTTAAATATTCATAGGATTGTGTGAATGTGTGAAATCAAATTATGTGATGTAGGAATTGTGCAAAAGAAACATGTGAAAAACTAAATAAATTAAGCACACCAGACAGTTAATAAACTACAAAATAAGTCATCAACACTTAAGTAGAAAATAGACTATCGATAAAAATAAGTCATTAGTATTGAAATGGACAGTATATAATGAACAAAAGTAAGGCATAATAAACACTAAAACTATACGCCACTTATTTTCTCCTCATAAAAATAAAAGAATAACTATATTTTACTTAATTTCTCCTTATAAAAACAAAGAATAAAAAATTATTTTGTGGGATGTTTTCCTTTTTTTTAACATTTGTACCATTTGTTAGGATAATATCTCAATACTTGTTCATGTATGTTTCTTTGGAAATAATACTTATTTTTTAGTGTAACAATGTTGAAATGAGTGTCTAGAAACAAAAACATTTTACTTGTACATTATATTTAGAAAATGTGTTAGGAATAGATTTTACTTAATTAATAGATTTATAAAAAATATATTTCTAAGAAAATCGATGTGAAACACTCCTCACTTTCGATAACAAACTTCTTAAAAAACAAACTTCACACTTAAATAAAGAAAGAAAATAATTGAAAACTAATAATAGCATAAGAATATTCTTCTCTTGTCATTTTTGAGAATAACGTGGAAGAATATCAAAATATAAATTAGTAATACAAACTAGCACAGAACCAGAATAATGTGGCTGAACAGTAGGCAACCAAATTTAGATAACGGAATATTTTTTGAGTGGCTTAGACAATGATTCAATCATTGCCTAACTTCAGTGCAAAAATTAAGTTCGAAGGATGGTGATATGTAAAGTGTCAGGCAAATCCAACACCTTCCATGAAAACCCTGACATAATAAGCAAATCCAGTAGTATGTCACATAGCACCAAATAAATCGTGACATTAAATTAACCAAAGTAATACGAGTAATGAGTGAGCAAATGGAATACCACACACTAACACAAGAATGCAAAAATGCATTTCATACCTTCCCACTGGGAGACAGACACAGTTCTGAGGGGAGAAACGAGAACAGAAGCCGAGAGCAGAACCGTGTTAAGCTGGAAGGCCCTACGATAAGTGACGGAATGGACGCCAACGAGCCAGCTAACCACTAGGACCACCCCAGCTGCAAGTTTTAGCTTGAGACTTTTTCGCGTCTCTGTTACGTCAGGACCACCCCCTGCCCATGTTAAAAGCTAGAGCCTTAGCGTGAGACTTTTTCGTGCCTCTGTTACGTTGCAAACTTTAAAAACATTGCCCCACCGTAAAAAGTATAATGTTTCTCATTGGATGGACAGAATATTTTGTAGGCAGAGCTTAAGGTTAACATTGAGACCCTGATTGGTCAGATGAAAACACAGCCAGATAGTTTTTTTAAACCAACTACGGTAAATTGTAATAAGGTGAAGTTAGGAGAGAGTTGCTTCCAAGACAGATAGGTGAGCGGAGCTGTGCTGTGTGCCACCCCCTGACGAACACCGACAAGGTAACGAACGCACGCAATCCCGCTTAACAGTGCATAAAGCTTCAATCAGAACTGCAGAAGTCTCATCTGTTACACCCCCTTTTTGCGTAATACTAGTGTCGATCGTAAATTAAAGCTCATGGTGTTCACATTTGCCACTTGAAGTAAAAATCTGAAACGTGATGATTTTTCTGTTATATAGTTATTTAGAAGCCACATCAGCCACTGTAATTTACGACAAGTTAGATAAGTAATTAAAGATAATTGAGGGTCACTGTACACCATTTTGATAGTTTTCTCTTTTGTGAAACTTAATTTAAACCTAGATTATAGATGTGATATGGCATAGGTCATCCTTCGATCCATTGTAGAAATTGGAAGCCCATTCAGGGAATATTCGTTCACATTTTTTTTTAATGCAGTTGATTTTGATCATCCTGTACTAAAACATTTCCTCCTATCAATAGTGCCATTTATAAACAATGTTTTGTGAGTAGAATAAAATTTTCAATGGTAAACTTAACTGCTTTTTCGACGTTATTTCACTTGCTAACTAAAAACAGGAAAGTCTTGAACCCCTTCCACTAAATTTAGTTAGTATTAAGATTCATTTACAGGGAGTGCAGTGGAACTGACGCTGAAATCATTAAGTATTTGGTTATGTCATCGCTAGTCTCACTGAACTCTTCTGAATTCTACATGTCATGTGTGGTCTGGCGTCTCCTTACCAGCAACAGGTTCAAACTAGTCAATTCCCTAAAAAACACGCTCAGAGCGTCGTTGCGCGAAAGTGGTAGGGAGACACGATATAGAACAAACAGACACCACCATGAATGTTTAGAAAAAAAAACACGCTCAGAGGGTCGTTGCGCGAAAGTGGTGGGGAAACACGATATAGAACAAACAGACACTACACAGAATGTTAGAACATATTTGACGAGAGGTTTTCCAACGCACTGTAAAATTTCACACAGGCAGTCAATTTGATGAGTTATTTCTCACCAAGTACACAAGCGATCAATCGAAATTGCCTCAATATTTCAGTGGTACTGATGGGTTGTGAGATCAATGCAATAAGGGTTTTGATCTAACTGCTACGCTATCCACCAATAGGATGTGAGGTGGCATCATAAGAGTGGAGGTACCACAATTTAGCTATTTCCCATCTTTCTTTTCTTTGTATATCAGGGATTCCAGGAGGAGAGGTGGAGGTGTGGAGAAAGAGGAACGCTGGGAGTTATAATGTCAATTAACATTAATTTTTGCTTCATGTCATGAGATCATGCCTCTCCAGCAACTCACCACAGCCTGAGTCTTTTTCCTGCCAATTTTCAGATTGGTGGGGTAGGGGAGGGGAGGGCTGGTCGATTTCCCAGGAGGTGGAAAAAAGGGCTCAGAACTCAATTGGGAATGAGTGATAGAAAAAATCGTCCCACTTGCCAGAGGGGTGGGGTATGAGGTGTTGGAGGGAGAGGGGTGTGTTTTTTTCTCAGAAGGAAGGATTATCCTAATGGGGACATAAATCAATCAGCATAGAAACAGGTATCCCCAGTGAGTCAGAAACAAGTTAGCAGTACAACAGCATAAGTGGAGAAGGATGTACTTAATTTGGTTATGAATGTATGCTTGCCACTGAACATATGCAATTTGCAGAAACAAAATGTATTTGAACACTGCTTATCCTACTAGTCTCATGCAATGGAATGCCAACATGCATGACTTCAGTCATGTTCAGATTTATCTTTAGCTGGTGGATCAAAATCCATTAGTTTTTAGCAGACTCAGTTTTGAAGAATTGCAAATTCGATTGTTTTGCATGCAAATCAACAATTAGCTTGGGATTGTTGTACCTTTGAACAATCAGATCCAATGCAATCTTAAAATTTGGTCCTGTAGCCTCTAAATTTTCAATCATCTTACGAGGTTCACCGGACACACATGACAACAAATAAAAATACCCCTGTACATCAGTTTACACCGCATTGCTAATAACTAATGCCTTAAAGGTGTCCAAAATGCAATGTTATCGTTTAATTTTGGCAATGAAGTACCTGGGAGCAGAATCAATGACAGCACAACCTTTGTCTGAAGTAATGTTATCTTTTATTCTATATCCAAGCATAGCTCTTCAAAAGACAACATGTCTACATCATGAGATTTTTCCAGATAGTTAATCTCTGACTGAGCAGGATGTCGTTATATTCCTCTTTACTTATTTTTAACAGTAACTGTCTTACTGTAACGTCGTTGAGATCACATAATTCCTGGAAGCTGTTAACAAATGTGTAGAGTCTAGTCACACGGTACTTGATCACTGATATTTTCTTAATCAAACTTCGTTCTCTGGTAGGATCCTTGATTAAGTATATTAGTACATAGTATAATAGATTAATGAACCGCAACTGCTGGCGGAGTAGGAGACGGACAGCGCTGCTCACTGGTTTCTGTTTGTCGGGCTGGCTCTGAGCACTATGTGACATAACATCTGTGGTCATCAGTCCCCTAGAACTTAGAACTACTTAAACCTAACTAACCTAAGGACATCACACACATCCATGCCCGAGGTAGGATTCGAACCTTCGACCGTAGCAGTCGCGCGGTTCCGAACTGAGCATCTAGAACCGCTGGACCACCGCGGCCGGCGGGTTGTCGGGAGTGCCAGGCGGAGTTACGACGTCTGATGGCTTCAGATGCACTTCACAGCTCGATTCTCGCTGAGTTTGTAGACCGTGTAGTCCTATTGTGAACGTATCTCACTGTCGATGCGTGTGAGTAACTCATAACGCATGTTTGTTTCAGATACAGAAAGGCCACAATAACCAGATACACGTAATACGCCGTGTATACAACCCAAGGCAAATTATATTTGTGGTAGAACACTTTAGGACCGAAATGTATGCACCCGCAAAACGAATGGCAATTCTGCCCTGCTTCGTTCCACAAACCAGACGAAAGCATACACTCGATGTGAAGGAAAGGCGGTATAACATGAAAGTATATGGCTGGTAAAAGTGAGTGGGCTGTGTGCTTATCACCACAACGTGAGAAACGGTTACAGGCAGGTCTGAGGGGCTTGGCGGTCGCGGCTGCTCTCCTATACTTCCACCCTAATCCGACCGTACTCTTGTGTCGGAGGCCAGATTACAATTCTTACCCTCAGAGACAGTGACCAGTAGCTGCTGGACCCTAGTGAGGGAACGTTGCACCGACACAGAAGCACACCCAATGTGGCTTACTTTCTAACTATTCCATCGACTACCAGATTCTCTACCTAACCTGCTTTGTCTCCCAACAACTAAATAAACGGAAAACCAACAATATTTTCCTCCCTTGACATCCAAACTGTCTTTGGCCCAGTATGGCATTGTAGACTACTCTTTAAGCTGCAAACCTAAGCAGTCCTAGCTAACTATGTCCACTTCGTAGCACACTTTCTTCGCTACTATTCAAGATATGTCACAACCACACCTACTTCTGCATATTTTACCCCACTGCAGGTATGCCTCAAAACTTGTTCTGTCCTCCATCCTTTATATTCCGTATTCTGCTCACATTTCCAGCCCCCCCCCCAATTATGCCATGCAATATGGTGACGACACTGCCTACCTAACCACTCGCCAGACCTTTCATCTTTCCCACACCTCTCCCCTCCCTCCGGTCTTCTAGTCAAGCGGTTAACACGTAGAAAATTCAAGTGAACCCACAGAGAAACCAAGTCATCATCTGTTGTCGCAACACTCAATATTTGCATCGTTCAAATTTCCATTTCTCCCTCTACAACCAACACATCGCTCTGACTAACACACTGAAGCATTTAGGACTAACCCAAGTTACAAAATTCACATAGAATGCATACCTACTTACCATTCAACAAAAAACGAGAAACCGACTAAAACCACTAGCAGACTGCGCCCGATGTCTACATCCTTCTACCATTATCCTCACCCACTAATACCTCGTACACCCCGTTCTCATCTACTTCAAAGCTGTCTGGGTCTCTGTCTCGCCTAAATTCTACACTTGAAATCCTTCAAAAACATCCATCCCGCCTCGTTTTCTCCATTCGCCTACCTTCTGCAAGTAGCATCCTACACCAGCTCATTCACTTCCCACACCCTCTTCTCGTTCTAGATCACTTACGGATCCAATACATTAATTCCGTACCCCGTCTCTGTATCCAGTGTCACACCCAGTAACCACCAATCCAGGTATCCTACTGCCCCACTACATTCATATTCCATCTTCTATGTATCTTCACGTCTCATCCATCTCTGTCAACAGAGTTTCAACCAACTCCATCTACCCAACGATGAAATCATCGGTACCTAGGTACACCCTCTTTCCAAAAACTGCCACAACACTCCAGCTCACTCCATTCTTTTATTTTTCTCCCTGCTTCTCCCTCTTTCTACCTTCATCGACCTTGCTGAGTTTCAGCCACTACTTGCCATTTCACAAGCTCCATAGTCACACTCAACATTCCACCTCCATCATCACCATATTCATTTTCATGCTGTACCCCTCACCATTACACTATAGCATTCACATTATCAACAGTGATCGTACTTTCATTTAGTATGAAATCATCTATAAAGTTTTGAAAAATCATCATAATTGGGCATACATGTGTTTTTTAATAGCTCGTGTATTGTCATTTGTTGTTATGAAAACCTGCTAAATATTGTCTACCAATATTTTTCTAAAAGTCGTCATATTTGTCACCTTTTTATGTGTTTTGCAACATATTTCCAACTTGTGTCACTTTGTGGCTGAAAATGTTTTTTATGTGCTGCTATCCGACCACTTCGTGGACAATACAAATAGAAACAAAAAAAAATTGATGACTGTGCAATACATATTTACACATGGAACACCGCTCTTTTTTTTGTATGATGGACGAAGATAACTCACCCACATTTGTTGTAATTGACTACTTTTTTTAACTAAACACAAGATGCAGTGTAGTTGTATGGTTTTATGTTGTAACTTTCTTTTCGTTAAAGGCATGTTGTTATGTTTTTAGGTGCACTTGCAAAGGGCCACACCGATAACTGGTGTTGTTGTTGTTGTCTTCAGTCCTGAGACTGGTTTGATGCAGCTCTCTATGCTACTCTATCCTGTGCAAGCTGCTTCATCTCCCAGTACCTACTGCAACCTACATCCCTTTGAATCTGCTTAGTGTACTCATCTCTCGGTCTCCCTCTACGATTTTTACCCTCCACGCTGCTCTCCAACGCTAAATTTGTGATCCCTTAATGCCTCAAAACATGTCCTACCAACCGATCCCTTCTTCTAGTCAAGTTGTGCCACAAACTTCTCTTCTCCCCAATCCTATTCAATACAGGTACCTCCTCATTAGTTACGTAATCTATCCACCTTATCTTCAGTATTCTTCTGTAGCACCACATTTCGAAAGCTTCTATTCTCTTCTTGTCCAAACTAGTAATCGTCCATGTTTCACTTCCATACATGGCTACACTCCAAACAAATACTTTCAGAAACGACTTCCTGATACATAAATCTATATTCGATGTTAACAAATTTCTCTTCTTCAGAAACGCTTTCCTTGCCATAACTGGTAGTGTTGCATAAATTACACTTTTAAAATACAACTCGCTAGACACATCTCTCCCCTCAAACTTTTCGAGGCTGTGGTGCCCACATAGAAGGAAAATAAAATTCTGTTAAATCTGGAAAACATAAAAGAGTGAAGATATTACCTGCTTTCGCCGGAAATTTATTTTAAAATAACTAGGACATTTGCATTGTAGATACGAAACTGACTTCAACTGTTTCATCAAAGCTGAAGAACCATGTGTACGGAAACATTCTAAAAGTAAACTGTGGCTCATGCGCAATCCTAAGCCCAACACAAATCACAAAACAGCGCAAATTCTGCCCACCTTCACAACACAACAGATCACACAAAACAACAAATAAAATTGTTCTTCCGCTACAAAAAAAGTAAAAATAAATTAGAATGACTTCTTAGCTCTGAATATTTTTTTATTTCTTTGTCTCGTAGTGTGCTCGTACTGCTGTTAGATAAAATAGCTGACACCCAACAACAAAAAACAGTACTTTGGGTTAGGCGCACAACGAAAAAAATGAGTAACTTAAGACTCTTCATTTGCATATAAAGTGGTACATGTCGCTAACAATAACGGTTGTCATCTTATTAAACAATACGTGTTAGATAAATTTCGTTACATTATATCTGAGATATTTTTCTCTGAAAATTGGAGTTCCGTCGCTCCCTATATGTTTATATGGTAGTTACATCTAGTGGTAGAATCATGGAATGACTATGATGCCCTCAAGCCGCCATCAGAGCCAGCAACACAGATTGCTATTCTTCTGGCAAACAAAAATTTCGTAGTGGAGGGAAAGGGTGAAAACAAATGGGTAATTACTTTTTTTGGCAGGCACTGAACACATCGTGAAAGGTCATAAGAAGGGAAGAAAGATGGTACTGTGTATCACCAGCACTCGAAAAATAAATATTAAATTTTTGTACATAGCTGGAGCAGCAACCATGGGATGAAATCTTCTTACATATATAGTAAACATCCAGTCAGTTGCAAAATAGAAGGTTTATTAAAACCTCTTTACCATGGTGTCGACGTTTATAAAAGCTTCTCTTCGGAAGAAAATACTGAGAATTTGATTACATACTGTGGCATTCAAAAGCGATTCCTGAATGAGAAACGTATTGTGTGATCTTTCCTTATATACAAAATGTAGATGGCACTGCTCTTACCTATTCCCCCGGTTGCGCTGAAATGCAAACCATTTGCGTATGGAATTTGACGTTTGTTTCTTGCTGCCTTCCTGGCACTCAAAGTATCGAATTACAGCTAAGACTATTAACAATTTCTGTGAAGTACAGCACTTTTGTTCATTTATAATATTGGAGTAATGTGTTAGCGTCATCCACAAAAGGGCGGGGCGTGTGACCGAACGGTTCTAGGCGCTTAAGTCTGGCACCGCGGGACCGCTTCGGTCGCAGGTTCGAATCCTGCCTCGGGCATGGCTGTGTGTGATGTCCTTTGGTTAGTTAGGTTTGAGTAGTTCTAAGTTCTAGGGGGCTTATGACCTCAGATGTTAAGTCCCATAGTGCTCAGAGCCATCTGAACCATTTTTTAACCATCCACAAAAGGCGTTAGTTATCTACGCAAAATTTGAGTTGGCCAACTAATAGTTTCAATAAAGGTAAACGATTTATCAGGGGCAGGACAAATCTCAAATTGACCGCTGATGCTTCAGTGACATTGAAGAAATGTAGAACTACTTAGACATTATTTTCACTTCGTCTATTGAGTGGAAGCGCCAGTTAACTGGAAGAAAATGCTGACAACTAAGGGGAACAGCCCAGTGGTATCTGCTTACAATTTTAGAAGTAAATTTTGAGCGTCGGTCGTGTCTCACAAAAATATCTAGAGACATGAAGTGGGACGTCCACATAAAATGTGTAGCAGGCAAAGAGAAATGGAAGACTTAGACTTTTTGTAGGGCCCTAATAAAGTTTGCTACATCTATAAAGCCATCCGTACGGTGTTGCCAATTACAAAATACGAAGGACGTCAGAGAATGAATAAATTCAGAGATGCACTGTTAGAATTTATAGGATCAATACAGCCAAATACAAGTGTGTAACAGAATTGCTGAAGTGACTTGAAAGAAATTCTACGTTGTTGACTGGAAAAAATTCTAAATTTGTGGTAAGGTCTTATGGGACCAAACTGCTGAAGTCATCGGTCCCTAAATGTACACACTACTTAATCTAACTGAAACTAACTTACGCTATGGACAACACACACACCCATGCCCGAGTGAGGATTCGAACCTGCGACGGGGAGACCCACACGGACCGTGACAAGGCGCCCAAGACCGCGTGGCTACCCCGCGCGGTCATTGTTGACCCAAAACGGTAGTGAGTAAATTATGAGAAGCTGACTGCCTAACAGTTCTGGATCGTTTATGTCGCTGCAATAAAATAGAGATATAAGTGCGAGGGGACGACGATGACGTCATCGTTGGTAACATATTTCTGTCGCAAAATAGGATACATATGACCTGGCGGCGATTACCCAGGATAAGGTTATCACAAGAGGCAAATCTGAGCTTCGAGTCGCATCTTGGACTGTTAGATTCTTTTACCAGGTACATAATGTACATATTTTCTGTTTAGTTTCATGTCGTAAGTTCTACCACGCATCGCTCTTTTACATTAGGATTTCATTTCCTATAAACTTTTTCTTATACACAAGAGAGGTCTACTCCTAGTCTTCCATCGACTCTCCCTCCCCATCATCCCCATCATCCAGCAAACCCATACTACTGCCATAGCGTTTCTAAATGTCAGCCCATAAAAAATGAAGCCTTCGCATTCAGGGTTGTTCTGCATTAGCAGCAAAATCAAAAGGCGGTCTTTCACAGCTGCACAGCATCGCTGCTACGAGAAATTATTTAGCGAAAAATAGTCATTCCTTATCAGCGGATAACCAACGAATGCAATTCTAAAGAAGACAACGGAAATCCTCTTCTTGTCTCAAGTAAAATTCCAACTAATCAATTTGTATAGCACCTGGCGTACGGTTTTTGGAAATAAAATACTGGTACGCTAACGTTACGCTCGCTAAGCATTCCACGTAGGTATACAGAATCCTTTGGATATTTCCAACGCTACACACAATATGAAACCTCATAAATGTCGTCCAACCGTGAGTTCTATACGTTAGCATCGAGTTACAACACCTTTCACACTAAACCTCATAGAAGACCGGCAGCTACACGTAAACAAGAGAGCATATGCGGGAACAAAAGCGTCGCAAAAAAATAGTAATTCGCTTCAGAGGAACTTAGCGAGACCCTTTATTGCAAGCAGGAAATTTTTTTATTGGTGTTCCCAGTGTCATAACACGAGAGGAAAATTGTGAGGGGAATCTCTTTCGGTTTGAGGCAATATTTTTTTCCTGTTTCTTACGCTTCTCCGTGAATAACATCACTGGTTCTTTTATTTGCTTCTATTTCGTTTTGCATGCAGTTATACCAGTTTCGATCAGGTAAAAAGAAGCGACTCTGGCACGTGTATCTGCGGAAAGGCAAGCAACGGACCATCCAACTGTAAATTTTTGCTTCGGTCTTTGTCAAAAGAATTGTTTTAAACCTGTACCGCCAATTCTCCTTTACCTATGGCTTGCACCATAAGCTATTTCCAAGAACGGGAGAACGCTACTCTCAATGATAACGTCACTGAGTTGCTCTGAGTTCGAAAAAGTAGGGCAAATATACTGGCGTACTAAATCTGTGAGTAAGAGTGTAACGTGTACTTGCCTTTCTCATCTGGTATAGAATTATCATGAAAGGCAGTAGTCTTGTTTGCATCCATCTATTCGATGAAGTAATAATTTTGTGAAAATTAGGAAAAGTCTTTCGGCACTAGTTATCATTTATACTTCACAGCTACATGAAGTGTACTTTATAATTTTCAGAAAGACGATTTGACACAATTACGCCCATAATGCAAACAAAAACTCATATTTAAAGTATTGTGTTTTCCTTTTCTTTTTATTTCATTTAAAAAAGGATGAGACCATTAGAAAAATTTCTCGTTTCTGTGGGCAGCTGCATCTTTATCCATTTCTAATATTTTGGTAACATGTCAGTGTCAGGGGAAAATCCAGAAAAGATGCTAGTTATGCAACGCTGGAATTTGTTTGGGCATTTCACTGAGATCAGGCACAGTCCTCAACTGAATATTTCCACATAAAGAAACAAAGGTCGGAAGTGGTAGGAAACGAAATATCACGAACGCCAGCTCTTGATTGAGCAATACTTGCGTCTCAGGTGTTTGCAAAAACGTTTTTGTTTCATAACAAACAAATGGTCTCCACAATGACGTCTTATAATGAGAAGAAATAACACGCAATTGCCTGCTAGCTGTCTAAGGAGGCATTTCTCATTGTAGGACATACAAGAAGGATCTCGAAGAGACAGTAGAAAATTTTATGCGCATGTTTAATGCAATAAAAATCTGAATGTTGACAAACGACCATTAATTACTCGTGTCATACGATACTCTGACATTATTATCCCAAATATTTCAGACACCTTCAATAAATTTTCTTCTCCGCTGAGCTTTATGACACACATTACCACGTTTTTGTTTTGATGTTACTTTATCAGAGCCTCGTCTAGATAACTGCTCGATTTGCGTAGCCGAACTGACAGTAAAAGAAGAAACGTTGAAGTTTTTGGCTTCAAGTAAATTGGAAACTTTCCAGTGATTCATTGTACTATGTAGCCTATAACTTTTGAAAGCTAAATCAAAATTTAGTACATACCGCTGTTGCACCGTGCATGCATACCAGTACTGCAGAAAAGAGCGCTGCGTCGAGTTCCATTGCACACTTCTCGTACTGAATACAAATTAAACTTTTAAGCATTTTCCTAAGTTGGCAATGAAATGAAGACCGTCAGTGTAATGCAACTATCGTATTTGGACAGACAGCGAATTATCGACCAGAAATAGACGTCCTGCATTTCACATTTTGCAGTACTAATTAACCGCAGCTCAGTTCAAAATGGTGTTACTCTCATACTCCGATATACAAGTTAACATGTAGCAGCATATATTCGATTCAGATATTAGTGTTAGCAGGGAATATTTATTTCTACCTTGAACTGCCGTTTGTAACAAAAATTTCATGTATTTTTCTCCGGTTTTCAAAAATATGTCTGTCCGGTCAATCAAACAAAGAATTCTAATGCCTCTATGCAGTGGATTTACTATCTCTGATCTTGTGAAATAGAGTTGTTATGTGAAGTGTAAAAATTATAAATTAGTTCACTTCTGCGCAAAATGAGGTTAACTGTCACGAAAACAGAAATATAGCGCTGATAGTGGCTGTTTGTATCCGATTCCTTAAGTAACATTCCGAGGAGGAGTATGAGATTTCAATAAATCAGACTAGAAGGAATGACATTCCGTAATTCTTACCAAGAACAGTGTCAAAAGGAAAAACAAACTGTCTGGATCTGTATGATGTTAGATAGTTATTCGATGTTATGAAATTTATTCGGAATTGCGGGGAATGTTAACTGATAGGGTGTACGTGAAGTTGGTAAAATATGAAACCTTAGAGTTTTCTTCTATAGACTGTTTTCAGTTTAGAGATATATGAATATCGTTAATTATCATACAGTGGACAACGTATGATAATGATTTTTTCAGTGGTATGTTAATACAGTGTCAGAGGGAGGTACAGAGACTAGTCAGGACGTTATTTCGTACTCTGTGACAACAGTGTATGAATACACACACTTTATTTGAAAGGTACATAGGAGTGAAAATTATGTATAGATAAGATTGCTAACAATGACATCAAAGTTTGTGAATCTCCAAGATAGCGGAACTATTATTTTACCTAGGAAGCAATATCATAAAAAAAAGAAACAAGAAATACTTTTTAAATCGACTCCTTTAAAAATAGACCTTTCCTGTTGTGGAGTATTTTCGTGGGTCTGCATCTCTATATCTGGAGCACAGTGTTAAACTATGGTGGAATGTGTATCACGGTAACTGAAGAAAAAGAATATGGAAGAAGTTGAAAAGTGTTGCATATAAGGCGATAAGGAGTACGGTATAGATAGATTATTAAAGTGAAGGTTTCCGACTGGATACTGCTTTAATATGCCTGTAATTTAATACAAAGAACTGAATGCGATTCAAAACCGAGACGTATTTCTACGTCCCTACAGAGTAAAACAGGAAACTGAGATATTTCTAGTTTGTAGCAATATTTTTGCATGGTGAGGAAATTCAACTAATTTTTACACTGTATCCAGCTCCACAATCCGATCACAGAACGCCGTTCGAATAGATGCAATTTGCGCAGGTTGTGGTGAACACAGTCCTCTGGCCGTTTTGCAATTGCTCAACGGGGAATTCCAACAACGTAATTACTAAATTGTAGAAGTGTATTCTGCTGAACTTTTAAAAGTGATACTGTTTTCATAAGCCATTTACATATTGCATTAAACAGAAAAATAAGTTATCCAGATCCAGTAAAAGCGTGTTTATTTTACATCAGATTACGTGAGTGCAGAACCACGAAAATTCTCCATGAATTCATTATCACAAATGTAATTGTTGTTGTTGTCATCTTCAGTCAGACGGCTGGTTTGATTCTATAGTGAAGATACATCAGCACCAAATAAAAGGTGCGGCAAGGCAACTTGCTGACGTGAAAGATCAATAAAACACATTATTCGTATTTATCACTGTAATTATCTTTTTGTGTTTAAACATAATGGAAAATTTAAAATTACATTTTTTGAAAACTACTTCAGACAGATTTTCTGAAGATCTGATGTTCTCTTTGAGTCACTCGAGCTTATCGATGGGTGTTGCATGGTGTATTTTCTCCTTCAAGAGTACAATAGTCATTGGATGATGTGTGTAAGTAATGGATGTTACAAGTAATGTTACGAGTGTCAGAGGGTGAACTGTGAGGACTATGGTGCGGTTCAGTCTTACACCTGAAGGCGTCAGTGAAACAGCGGTATCTGTAATAACATTTTACTAGCGTGACTGCTATAACGAATGCAGTCCCCTCCGGCTCTCGGGAAACAGACAGGGCTGCTCACACAGGCGTCGCCGTGGAGTGCCAGGCACAGTACCCCGGCAGCTTTTGTATCTTGTGGCGGGTCAGGCGCACTGTACGACAGCGAGACGCTGTGCTGCACAGTGATGCACACCCAGGTGGCCCGCTGATGCGCCCCTGTGGATATGATGTGCCTCAGACCTGAACATACACCATCTTCCGGATGGTGGTTGTCGTGATGGCGGAAGCCCATGGCTCTGTCACCACACTTCGTGTACAGCCAGAAAAGCAGTACGCTTTCAGCGTGTAAGGTGGCACTCAGGTGTCCACACAGCCAGCGGAAGGTGGCAGCTTTCAATCAGTCGGTTTGGCCCTTCACCAAAGAAAGACCCAGCATGTTCGGGTCTTCTATCAGTCACGGCTGTGACCCGTCGGTAGTGGTAACATGGAGTGATGAACCACAGCCGGTAGGTTTTTGAGCGGAACATCACGGTTCTCCAGTAGAGTTAACCTGTAACTAGCGAGACTATCATTCCATGCAGGTCGGTGATGGAGGCAGAATGACCAGCAGTTGAGGACGAGATGTCTGAAACAAGACTATTGAAAGCCAGATATCACATCATTGTACCACGTTAGCAGGCTATTTACCCTCGTTTAGATGTGTCTCAGGTACAGACGGTCTCCCCTTCCTGTACCAGAACACCTTGGAATGGTGGAGCTCCTACATTGCATGTTGTAAGTCCGTACTGGGTACCGTCATACTGCACTATACGACTCTCTCCTTGGTATTTTAGTTCTTCTCGCTGCCGGGTAATGAGTTTGCCCTGCTTTTGCAGTACTGGCACGCTTTACGTGCTCTGAATTATGAATATGACGCGTGGTCTCAGTCGGACTTGGTTCTTTTGCCTTCTTTGTCGAGCAATAGCTTCGAAAATTCAGTAAGGCACACAGGAACAAGGTTTCTACGTAACAAGTATAGACAATGGATTGTAGATACATTTTACGGGACATCGTCCACCTAGATCGGGCGTCGAGGGGGAACGTGTCCCACAAAACACGGACTGTAGTTCGCGGTGAGAGTGACGGGGCTCCATCTTGACGAAACCCCTGTTCCCCAACCACAATTTTTTCAAGGTCCTGCAAAAGGAATGCTCTAAATCATGCCGATCATCACTCGGAATGCATTTGCTGCACTCGTGTTTTCTCCAAAGATGTAGGAACCAATACTTCCTATATTCGACAGTGCACACGTAAGTTTTGTTTGTTTCGAATGAAGGGTCTTTCATGAATTTCTCTGAGATTCCTAGCACTCCAGTGGCACATTCAATATCCATTCACGCACTCACACGGAGGAAAGTGTGCCTTGTTACAAAAGAAGATCAGCAGGTTATGAGGCAACTTTCCACGCAACACTTCCCAAGAATTTTGCCTAATGTTAAAATCACGTTCACTAAGTTCTTGCACTATAGTCAGGCAGCTGACAAAGAAACATCCCGACCCAATGTTTCGAATGAGAGCGTCCAGACTCTCGGCTTGCCGTGCCACAATTCACTGCTTCCTGCTCAAATCAGCAAGTTTCGTTGTCGCACTAGTGAAACAGCCATGAAGTAAATATTCTTGTATTTTTCACACTGTTGACGAACTTCATACGTTACGACTCTTCTGTCTGCGCTTGAATAAAACTTTGAGGTTACTGCCCACGAGGAATCGCGCTTTCGTTATAAACAGGACGCATGATGGACCCTTTGGGAATTATCTCAACAGAATTCATTGATATTGACGAAATAATCCAACTGAACGGACCCCCCATTGAGTCCGTAAGATACGTGCCTTAATAAAAGTCAACCCTTACGACTGTATACAGTTTCCTAAGTACCGTTAACAACACGTGTGAGAGACAAAAGAATTCATTTGAATGGAAATGCTCGTATACGTGTAACAATACATTTAATGTCAGTTTGCATGAATCCAAGTTCAAGATAAATAAAACTTGTAATTTATTAGGTATGGATTCTGTCACAGGTGCAAATAAGAATATTATTATTGACTAGTCTGGAACATTTTCGTTCATTCTCAAACTATTGACTTTATTAGAAGTTACAATGTTTTCTTCAAAACATGAAGTGCAATATTTTCAAATATGTTAAGTGTACAGATTACCACAGTGTAATAAATCTTTTACCAAATACTTGCATTTGTAATGTTTCACTGTACATAATACATTTGTTTCTACATCAAATCAATGTAACAAATGTTACTCGACTGTATTAGTATTGTCTTGAAGTATTATATTGATCTGATGCAAAAAAAATGTATTACATACAGTGAAACATTGCTAATGCTAATGTGTAATATAAGATTTATTGCGATGTTGTAAGCTGTGAAAACAAAACGTTTGAAAATATTGTACTTTGTGTTCTGTTATTAACGTTGTAACTTATCATTGACAATGAACGAAAATGTTCGGGTCTATTCACTGATGGATATCTCAATTAATAAATTACAAATATATTGAGTTGTTCATCCTGACACCAACCCAGTGTTAAGTTTAAGTAAATAACTGGAACTGTTTCACATTAGACGAGAGGTGAGATATTAGTTGCATAAATAACATGTTTTATCTAATGATGTAGATCAGCGAGCTCTGTCAATGGCAGTAAATGCTGTCCCAAGTTTCGCATATGACATTTATAAGCCGGCAAGTGATTGTCATGTATAAATGACCTATTTAGCCCTAAATTTGTTGTTAGGTACTGTCAAACTTGAATAAGCGATGGGTTTGTTGGTCACATGCATTCCAATTTTCGTCCCTGAAGCATGATCAGTGGCTTAATCTTATAATATACTGTCAACGGTTCTCTGTGGTTATTTCACAGTATATTTCACACATTGATTAAATTTATTGGTTTTGAAACATTTCATTAACCAATGAGTAAGTTTCAATCGATATTCACAATTTTTCTGTGATTCTTGTAATTACATTGTTTTCATTACCATACTGAAGGAACAGAGTATTTCTGGTACGTGTTTGTATTTCTCTTCAAACGAGTATCTGATGAAGCTGTTTGAATGTCTAAATAACCAGTAACACAGACGTGTAGAATTTTTAGTAAGGTGTGTTTTTAAGGTAGCCTGATAAAATACAAGTTCCCATCAACCGAAGTTTCCATCCATAGGGATAATAAAATGGCTTCTAAGACACCAAATCGATGGCAGTAAGACTCGCAAATCGTAAGACGGAAAAAAATAAGGGGCTTTTACTTACAGGGTGAAGCTGTTTCATATCTGACCACTGAGGTTTCCTGAGCGTCTGCTTGAGTGACCAGGTTTTTAATACTGCATCCACAATACGGAATTTTACTCAGAACTGCATCTCGTTTCTTGTCTTGATAAACCCACCTGTTTTGTGGTTGGAGAACTACAACTTTACTAGTCCAGATGCATAAATTTCAACCACGTCTCTCTTTGGTAATTTCTTTAACCAGCACACTATTAATTTTGGTGTCTTCTGAAGTAAAATATCTAACGTTAGCACTTAATGCCTTTTACACAGACTTCCAAGAGCTATTTAATGGATGATAATTCTGAATCTGAAAGAGAAAAGACTCCTACTTCATTTGCTTTTTTTTCTTCCATGTATACGGTCTTGTTTTTATGACTGATTTGTAATCTCTCCAGCAGACTTTGTAAAACATTTCTCCTCACCTCTAATGGTATCTTGTGTTTCATAAATAAATCTGACTGTGGCTGCAACAATCATTTCCCTTAGCAAACCAATTTTTCTAGCATCCACCTAGTGTTGTATAGACCTACTTCTTAGTTAGCATGTAGGTATCCCCCCTACATAAATGCCACTACTGTTCTTTCCTCCTAACTTTACAACAGTAATATATATGAAGACTATTTTCTGTGCAAATGTTGCAATATTTTCCAGGCTTGCAAAAGAATATCTTAATAGCCAGTTTCTAACACATGCGTTCATTAAAATACAATTCACAGCTTGCGGTTAGAGGTTTCAGAGGCCTGTTTGGTATTTACTGAAAACATGGTTGGTATATTTGCTACCCTAGCAAACTACAGGCGATATTTGCAGCCTTCAGATGGGTGGTATTCAGCTTGGTGTATTCGTTCAAATTCAAGTGCTCTCACAAATTAAAGGTAAGGCAATCGCATTACATCGCTGTGTCTTTTTTTACAAAGAAAATCCTTATTCTTCAATATATGATATGATATATGAACAACCCACCACCTTAAACAATTAGTGGGTCCTAATTGATACAATGCAATTATTATTACTGCAGCTTATTCTACAAACGTTAGTTCTTTTACTCACACTATGGGCACTACTGTTATGTCTTAAGTTCTATGTTAGCCTATTACTGCTTATGCTAATCTACTTTACCTGCAGCGTTACAGGTATGCCAGCATTTGTATAAACCTACGTTGTTGACCGTGTTCATTGAGATAATCCCGGTGGTTGATTGCTGCAGTACTATACTAGTGCTGCTGTCCTAGCTTATCCTACATCTAACCTAATATTTAATCTAGTGTCAAATCCGGTGAGTGAATCGGTAAGAAAGGCGCACCCTCCCCCTAATGCCAGATGTGGCGAATTCCAGCCGTGAAGCGGTTGGCCAAGTCCACGCCTCGGCCGATGGGGACAAGTGCACTGAGCCAGGTCGGTATCAATGTGAGATCTTAATTGTTGTTCCTTAGGAATTCCTTCATAACTTTGTGTGAAATTTTGTTTCCCATTTTATTCACGATTGAGAAGTGGTCCTCATGCCTGAGCGGGTGATACGTGTCATGGTTGGGTAACTGTTGATGTAATTGTGCAGCTACGTCGTCGAAGAGGTGGCACTCATACAGAACATGTTCTGGGGTGCCTGGTGCTGCCCCATAGCCACACGCTGGTGTAGCCCGTTTCCCGAACCGGCATAGGTATGCCAGGTAGGGTCCATGTCCCGTAAGAAAGTGCAGCAGTCCTCTTGAAGGCTTAAAATGTTTTAATTGCAATCGCTCCCTGATGCTGGGCAGTAATTCGTGTGTTCTACAACCGGTTTCTTCATTGTCGCACTGTTCTTACCAAAGCTCATCCCCCCTACGTCTGATTTCTAGTTTTTTCCTCACGTGAATCCTCATTAGTTCGATTACTTTGTCCCTGTTTCCCTTTTTGACCCAGTACCACGCCGCTTGTTCTCTAATCTTTATACCGAGCGGACAGAGCCCCATTTGTACTGTTAGCGCTCCCCCCGGAGTTGTTCTGTATGCCCCTACTGATCTCAGGAGCATATTTCGCTGCACTCTCCTTACAGCCATGGCAGGCATGACCCTCGTGAGCCTGTGGAACCAGACTCCTGACCCGTATCCTACAATTGATGTCAAGATACTGTTGTGGTATAGTTTTATTAGTTCTGGTGGCAGGTGGAATCATTTATGTCCGATCGCTATCAGATTGCTGAGTGTTTCTCAAGATCTTTCTATTACTGTGTAAATGTGTATAATTCCACCTCTGATAGACGACTACTCCCAAGTATAGTGCCTCATGGCGTCGAAGAACTGGTGAACTGTCTATTCTTACAGTCGGATTTCTAGCTAGTTGTCCCTTCAGTAGTAAGTATGTGGACTTGCTTGGTGAGATCTACATTTTGGCTGTGTGGCATCATGTACTAAAGATTGATATGACCCTCTCAATTTTTGGTTCTAGTCTTCTCGGCTACAACCACCAACCAGCAGGAGGAGATCGTCTGTGTAGGCTATGCCCTCTAGCACATCATCGCTGTTCTGCAGGTTGTTAAAGAGGGGTTCCATGTTAATACCCCAGAAGAGTGGCCCTTGGACAGATCCCTGTGGACATCCCTTGGTAATCTTTTTACTTATTCTCTCGCTAGAGGACGATAGCCAGACCTCCCTATTCTCATAATAGCTCCTAAGACACCCATATAGCGAGCCTGGGCACTCCCTCTCTCGCAAGCGGGAGAAGAGCGATGGCCACCACATGTTGTCAAAGGCGCCACTGATATCCACCATGATGCTTGCCACGTATTTGTGTGGGGTTGAGGCACAGGCCTCCGCAGCCAGAGCGATGGCGTCAGACGCCGATCTCCCGGATCGGAAACCGAACTGTCTGTCACTCATCCCACACAGTACTTGGTGTGCTGCCAGTCTGTCTGCTAGCAACCTCTCAGAAAGTTTCCCCAGTATGTCTAATAAACAGATGAGCCTGTAAGATTAGGCTTTTTTATGATCTTTGTCTGGGCCCTTCTTAATTATCACTATGGTAGCCTTTTTCCACATTTGGAGGAATTTCCCGAGCCTCAAGCACTCGTTGTATAGCTTTGTGAGAGGTGCCACCAGCTAGGGGGGGCAGAATTTGTACAACCTCTGCAGTGATGCTGTCTGGGCGAGGAGCATTGCCCATTTTAATGGCATTTATCTGAGCAGCTACTTCTTATATGGAGAAGGGATATACCATATTGTTATTCCTGTATTCCTCTTGATCTTGTCTCATGATCTGTTGTTGTGCCTCAGAGTCATCATTCTCGCTATCTTCAGGCAGCAGGACCTGGAGGAGGACCTCAGCAGTTTCCTGCCAGGTTTTCGTCATCCTGTATTGATCCCCGACGGTAGACAACACTTTGGGTGACCTGATCTTCTCCGATACTAACTTCTACGGGATGTCCCATGGGTCTGTAGCTAGTTGAGTTTCCACGTACTTCTCCCAGCTTACTGCCCTAAGCTTCTGTTGGAATTGCTCCTCCGTCACTCTGCATCTTTGCGACCACCGTTGCTTTTCCTCCCACACGACACTCCGCTGATAGTACCTCCTCGACCTCCTTACAGACTGGTGCATCTGTCCTAGTTCGGTTGACCTTGGTGACGGAGAGGCTGCTACGGCTCTCCTTGTGGTTGGTACGGCAGCTTTCCCCGCCCTAACAACTGCATTCACCAGTTCCTTAGCGTATCCTTCTACATTCTCGCCACCTTCTGATAATGTCAGTATTTCAAACTCCCTCAACAGGCGGTCCCAGTCAGCCCTAATGTAGTTTAACTGTGTCTCCCATCCCATGTCCCAGCGGCACTCCTCGTCTCCCAATGACAATGTGATAACATTGTGATTATTGGTTGTTACTTGATCCCAGACCATCCAATTTGTCACTCTGATGACGAGACTGGGCGTGACCGGAGTAACATCGATGTTCGTGCCTTCGCCCCCACGCCTTGCAAAGGTGGGGGGTTCCTTGTTTGTTGGCGACTATTAGCTCTAACGCAACGATGGTCTCCTCGGCTTTTTCTCCCCGATCATCACGGGTGCCGCTGTACCATAGCAGGGACTTCGCATTTATGTCTGCTGTGATGAAGCATCTGTAAAGTTTGGAAGGTAGGAGACGACATACTGCAGAAGTAAAGCTGTGAGGGCGGGACTGAGTCGTGCTTCGGTAGCTCAGGTGGTAGAGTGCTTGCCTGCGAAAGGCAAAGGTTCCGAGTTCGAGTCTCGGTCGGGCACACAGTTTTAATCTGCCAGGAAGTTTAATATATACAAAGGTTTGTCACTAATAAAACGTTTATAGCCAAAAAGTACGTTGCGTTCATTTCCATGTCATGTATGTAGCGCCCAAAGATGATTGTCACGTCATCAAAATCGCAATATACAATAAAATTCACAGTAGAAAATGTGTTTACATTAGGATGACATGATCAATGAATTGCTGAACCATCTTAGCCGATGTTTAAGGTACCACTTTGTGGACGATACACTCAAAATAATTTTCTTTTTATTTTAGTACGAAAGTGATTTTCGAAATTTTTCCACTGTGTTATAACAGAAACTGTCTTTGTTTTGTGCTGTGGAAGGAAACTTTACAGGTACTGAGTGTTATTCTACTTCCTTTATTTCAAAATCGAACAGTGAGCTACCACACATATACCAGTAAGATAACAGAAAATGTAGATAGCCTTTTTTTTCTATTCATCTGAAAGGATGAATATTTATCACCTTCTGTTATTCGTGCGCCATGTGTATGAAACAATGCGTTTAGAGCTGTTAATGTTTTTCCCTATAATAGCAAAAAATAATAACACAACATTTCTACCACTCTGTTTTTTGTTACAGGTTTCAACTATAGTGACAAACTGTACTGTTCATAAACTATTGTTGTGTCTTTTCCCGTCTATGACACGAACTTTTCCATTCTAGAAGACGAAAAATAATATCGAATTGTTTGTATTATTACAATTACTATGAAAGCACATCTTCAGACTGTATTCTTTTTTCATTCGCGTTTGCATAATACGTGTAACGACTGAGTCAATAAAACTCGAATTACACTATTCGGCAGAGGGCAGTAGTTAACATCTTCGTATTTAAACGATTCATAGCCACAATTCACTTGATTAGGTCTTCGATGACTGTCAGTGCTAATGTAAAATATTTCAGTTCATAGATATAAGCTTCTGAATGTGCGGAAACTGATGCACTCGATGCAGAGACAAATTTTCTTTGGCGTTCTCCTTCTCTGAATTCACGTTTGTTTCCACGGTAGTATGTGGCCATGGCCACCATGATGGACACTAGTGAGGTACGGGGGACTGTGTTGTTCCCATTCCATGTGGCGGTCCCCACTGTATAAACAGACCGCAGTCGTCCGCAGATGTTTACGCCGGCAGAAATACGACCCCTCCTGCGGCAGTTTATCACTGGAGGCTCCTTCCACGCCAGTGAGCAACACAAAGACACTGGCCGCCAGGTTCTCTGACAGTCCAGAGTTTACCTACGTCCAGCTCTGTTCACGATCATTTTGCAAATAGTAACAGGGAAACACTAATGAAAAATGTGCTTAATCATTTCCAAAATATTTCCAAATCGGATAATTAGGAGAGATTATATCAACATTCACAAGAAATAAATCCTGACACAGCAGAGTCTTGCACATCATAACCAGTACAACATGTAGAAATTTTTTCAAGATTTTAATGCCAGCTTTATAGATGTAATAAGTGGTGGTATATACACCCATAAAATTAGGATGGTGCATAAGTTAGTGTAGATGATATCAACATTAATGGAAAATAAATCCTGGCAAAACACAGAGTCACTCGTAATAAGCAGTATGATGTAGAGAATTTTTTTAATGTTTTAATGCCAACTTTTATGTTTTGCTTGTTGGTAGTGCGGTTCCTATGGTTTATTCATTATTTTTTATTTGTAGTTCACTGTTGCTATATGAGTTTACGTATTGTTATTTTTTCATTTGGAACTGCGGATGCTAGAAAATAGACTGCCAAGTGAAGAAATCGTAACATCTGCGACGTATTCTTCTGTCTGAGTGCGCCGGCCGGTGTGGACGAGCGGTTCTAGGCGCTTCAGTCTGGAACCGCGCGACCGCTACCGTCGCAGGTTCGACCCCTACCTCGGGCATGGATGTGTGTGATGCCCTTAGGTTAGTTAGGTTTAAGTAGTTCTAAGTTGTAGGGGACTGATGACCTGAGATGTTAAGTCCCATAGTGCTCAGAGCCACTTGAACCATTTGAGTGCAGTAGAAGTAGAAGAATGACAGCAGCGGAGACAGCCAGAAACATTTGCGCTGGATACGAGGATAATGTCATTGGACAAAGTACGACAAGAAAAAAGTTTTCTCGTTTCAACGCAGATAGTCTCGGCATTAATGACTCTACGTTCAGGAAGACTTTCGTGGATTCATGAAGATCTTTTAAAAGCATTAATCCACAGCGATTCATGTCAGTGCAGCCGAGAACTGGCAGATGTGAAGGACTGTGATCATTCCACCATCGTGAGACATTTGTATGGAACGGGGAACGTTCAAATCTGGTGGATGTGTACCGCATGCACTAAGCCTAAGTAACAAAAATCAGCTGTTGGCCATAAGTGAATCTGTGCTTCTTCGCCATGGAGTTACGTGTCGACAATGGTGACGATAAATGGTGTCTTGTGCCGACATAAGGAAAAGAAAGGAATGGTTGAGCCCAAACTAAGCAGCAACTCCTCGTACAAAGACCTGCGCGCATCCGTAAGTGATAATGTCACACATATGGTGAGAGACAACGTCCGGTGTATTACGAACAGTTTGCCTGATATGAAACCATCGCTGCTGACATTTCTGTCAAAAATTGAGACGTCTTGCAGACGCAATCCAAGAACAACTGCCAGAAACACCCTAAGAAAAGATGTTACTCAACGAAAACTATCGCTCGCATTCTGCTAGACTGACAAAAAAACTATGCAGGAGTTGCTTGGCAACACTCGCAGAATCGAAAAGTTATCCAGCGTTTACAGGCTATTGTAAATTGTAAAAGAGAATTTACGCTATGTGATAAAAAGTATCCAGAGATCCCCAAAAACGTAAGTTTTTCATACTAGGTGCACCGAGCGGGTTAGCCGTGCGCTCTAGGGCGCCTTGCCACTGTTCGCGTGGTTACCCAAGTCGGAGGTTCGAGTCCTCCCTCGGGCATTGGTGTGTGTGTGTTGTCCTTGGCGTAAGTTAGTTTCACTTAGATTAAGTAGTGTGTAAGCCTAGGTGCCGATGACCTGAGCAGTTTGGTCCCACAGGAACTCACCACAAATTTCCAAATTTCTATATTAGGTGCATTGTGCTGCAACCTACTGCCAGGTACCCCATATCAGCGACCTCAGTAATCATTAGACTTCCTGAGAGAGCAGAATGGGGCGCTCTGCAACACTTCGAACTTGGTCAGATGATTGGGTGTCACCTGGGTCATACGTCTGTACGCCAGATTTCCACACTCCTAAACATCCCTAAATCCACTGTTCCCGGTATTACAATTAAGTGGAAACGCGAAGGAACACGTAGGTACAACACAAAAGCGTACACGCCGACCTCGCCTGTTGCCTGACAGAGACCGCCGACAGTTGAACAGGATCTTAATGTGTAATAGGCAGATTTCTATCCAGAACAAACACAGGAATACGAAACTGCATCAGGATCCATTGTAAGTACTATGACAGTTAAATGGTTCAAATGGCTCTGAGCACTATGGGACTTAACATCATCTGAGGTCATCAGTCCCCTAGAACTTAGAACTACTTAAACCTAACTAACCTAAGGACATCACACACATCCATGCCCGAGGTAGGATTCGAACCTGCGACCGTAATGTTCGCGCGTTGCCAGACTGTAGCGCCTAGAACCGCTTGCTCGGCCACCTCGGCCAGCACTATGACAGTTAGACGGGAGGTGAGGAAACGTGGATTTCATGGTCGAGCGGCTGCTCATAAGCCACATCACACCGGTAAATGCCAAACAACGCCTTGCTTGGTGTAAGGAGTTTAAACCTTTGACGACTGAACAGTGGAAAACATTGTGTGGAGTGCCGAATCACGCTACACAATGTGACGATCCGATGGCAGAGTGTGGGTATGGCGAATGCCCTGTAAACGTTTTCTGCCAGCGTGTGTAGTGCCAACACTGAAATTCGGAGGCGGTGGTATTATGGTGTGATCGCGTTTTTCATGGAGGGGGCTTGCACCATTTGTTGTTTTGCGTGCCACTGTCACAGCACAGACCCACATTGATGTTTTAAGCACCTTCTTGGTTCCCACCGTTGAGAGCAATTAGGGGATAGCGATTGCATCTTAAATATGACCGAGTTCCTATTCATAATGCACAGCCTGTAGCAGAGTGGTTACACGACAGTAACATTCCTCCAAAGGACGGGCCTGATCTAACCCTATAGAACACCTGTAGGATGTTTTGGAACGCCGAATTCGTGCCAGGCTTCACCGACCGACGTTGATACTTCTCGTCAGTGCAACACTCCGTGAAGAATGAGCTGCCATTTCCCAAGAAACCTTCCAGCACCTGATTAAACTTATGCCTCAGGGAGTGGAAGCTGTCATTAAGGCCAAGGGTGAGCCAGCCCAAACTGAATTACAGCATTACCCATGGAGGGCGCCATGAACTTGTAAATCATTTTCAGCCAGGTGTCTGGGTACTTTTGATTACATAGTATTCAGCTGATGACTAAAGTATCTGCTATGTTTATTATTGTAAACTCTACGTACTTATGCACCAACCTAATATATTAATTTAATATTATTTCTTTCGGTAATCAGCTTCTCTTAGTGAGAAACATGCTTGTATAGTTAGCTTCTCTTTAAGTGAGAATATCTTTGACATCAGTTCGGAGAACTATCCAATGGTCAATTTTCTGAAGCTATTTGATTCTGCTTTAGAGAGCTCATTATGTTGCCATCGACTCTGCTCTGCACTTGGTAAATATAGACTATTAAAATTAAGTTTGGGTTAAATGGTTCTTTTGTTGAAGCTTGTTGCAACAACATCACAACCAATATTCTGCGGTCTAGAGTGTTTATTTATCTTGTAAAACACTTCCCGACAAGCAAGGTCACCATTAGCCTAACGATAGCCTTCACAAACGTTAAGAAAGGTACATATTCCACTGGAAAGAAATCACGTATGAATAATACTGGTTTAATAATCACATTGTAAAAAGCTATTTGAGAATGGAATCTTAATGTATCACACCGCATTAAAACTACTAACTTTTTCGAAGTATACCACCTCCTCGTGTGATTTATGATGAGTGTATTTGCAATTGTGGATTTAAATTTATATCAGAACTTAAAGTTTTATTTCCCTAATGTTGTTGTTGTTGTTGTTGTGGTCTTCAGTCCTGAGACTGGTTTGATGCAGCTCTCCATGCTACCCTATCCTGTGCAAGTTTCTTCATCTCCCAGTACATACTGCAACTTACATCCTTCTGAATCTGCTTAGTGTATTCATCTCTTGGTGTCCTTCTACGATTTTTACCCTCCACGCTGCCATCCAATACTAAATTTGTGATCCCTTGATGCCTCAGAACATGTCCTACCAACCGGTCCCTTCTTCTCGTCAAGTTGTGCCACAAACTCCTCTTCTCCCCAATTCTATTCAATACCTCCTCATTAGTTATGTGATCTACCCATCTAATCTTCAGAATTCTTCTGTAGCACCACATTTCGAAAGCTTCTGTTCTCTTCCTGTTTAAACTATTTATTGTCCATGTTTCACTTCCATACATGGCTACTCTCCATACAAATACTTTCAGAAACGACTTCCTGACACTTAAATCTATACTCGATGTTAACAAATTTCTCTTCTTCAGAAACGCTTTCCTTGTCATTGCCAGTCTACATTTTACATCTTCTCTACTTCAACCACCATCAGTTATTTCCCTAATATGTTATAACAAATACATAAATCGCTGATTTGTACAAATATAGTTATCCGTAACTGCGGAGAATATATGCATGGCAATAATTAGCAGAGAATTTATGTTTGAGATTATCAAAAATTAATTAACCATTGACACATATTAATTAATAATTATTCAGACATATCGTCTTAAGTTTAATTGTTGACTACATAAACAGAGTAGGTTCGGAGAATGCATGAATGAAATACGAATACACCACACTTACGTTAGATTTCTTTAACCCCATAGTTTAGTGACACAGAAAAAAAACCCGAATATGATACTCTTATAATACTTAACAGTTTAAAACTCTGTTGTTGTAAAAAGAGTGTTCATTCTATATATGATGTCAGAGTCATTAGTTAAATAGGAAAAAAAAATGGTACATTGGCAGACTGGCAGTCTTGCGCGTCAGTGCACTTAGTAAGTAGGCTGTTTAGGTTTTCTTATTGGTAACGCCACGTAGCGCTCTGTATGAAAATCACTGGCTGTGCTGTGTGCAGTCTGTGGCTGGGTGGCATTGTTGTAATACTCGCCATTGTAGTGTTGGGCGGCTGGATGTTAACAGCGCGTAGCGTTGCGCAGTTGGAGGTGAGCCGCCAGCAGTGTTGGACGTGGGGAGAGAGATGGCGGAGTTTTGAAATTTGTAAGAATTTATGTCATGAACTGCTATATATATATATTATGACTATTAAGGTAAATACATTGTTTGTTCTCTATTAAAATCTTTCATTTGCTAACTGTGCCTATCAGTAGTTAGTGACTTCCGTAGTTTGAATCTTTTATTTAGCTGGCAGTAGTGGTGCTCGCTGTATTGCAGTAGTTCGAGTAACGAAGATTTTTGGTGAGGTAAGTGATTTGTGAAAGGTATAGGTTAATGTTAGTCATGGCCATTCCTTTGTAGGGATTTTTGAAAGTCAGATTGCGTTGCGCTAAAAATATTGTGTGTCAGTTTAAGCACAGTAATGCACAATTTTTCAAAGGGGACGTTTCAACTTCATTACTAGACAGGTGGCAGTGGAGTTGGTATGGTGACACGCGGCTCTCCAAGAAGCAGTCGTTTTGTGAGTAAGAGCCAGTCACTTCCTGCATGCTGTCTTCTCGCCAACCAGAAGCGTTCTAGACACAATTTCACCAGCTGCTTATGATTAATCGCTTTATTTACGTTCTTGATCCAAGGACTAAAAAAATAGATGCCAAGGCTATATTAGAAAAACGTGTGACACTTGTTACAAGTATGCAAGAAGGGTAAGATATTTGATCGGTGCTAACGATAAAAAACTCGAAAACCAATCTCTAAGCAGCATTTGAACTTTTAACGAAACATGAAGCTAATTTAGGTAACAGACTTCATATGAAAGTTGAGACCACTCCACGCGCTAAAGAGAAGACAAATTAAAGCAGTCAGAGGCACAGCGTAATAAATTTGAACTCTGCCAAAATTTATAACTCAGTGTTTCCTGGGATCCAAATCGTTTTCCTTAACGAGTGCCTTGGAGTAGATATACCAATAAACAGGAAATGCCACATAACAGTTCCGACAGATTATATAAAATTATGCCTCAGTTTCAATTTCAGTTGTAAAACTACCGTAGGTTACCGTAAAGTATCGCAAGTAAGACCAAATTAAGGTAGTTTTCCTGGCAGCCTTATTCAGTTAATATAGCAACTGCGTTATCTATGTTAGGTGTGTTGTATACTTATCGGCAGATTACCTCATTTCGATTGCTTTGTTACATGTGATCAGTGTCTTACGAGACTCCCCTAGAAACCAGAAGCGGCGAATAATCTCGTAACTGATTGAGGATATATAAATGGCTACATAACATACGGCACATTTTAATTCTATACAGTTATCCTCCTGTCAGTTGCTTAAAAAGGAACAGTATTTATAGCAAGTCTTAATGTTAAATTCAGATTTATTCCAAAATTGTTGGCTTTAACGTGCCACAGAGTGATATTGTACTAAAAATAAACGAAAAAGAATAAAGATTTAAGATATAGCGTTCCAAAAACGCAATTACTTCTAAAAGACGTAAAATCAAGAACAAACGCAAAACAAAAATTTATTAGACACTGCTTCAGTATTTCATTGAGTTTACATAAAATACGATTCTGTTATTCTTAAATAACATTCACTGTTATGAATAACAACAGGAAACTCTTGCCTTTGATCAGGATCTAGAACGTTCTAGTGAGTACAAAATGACAAAAATAATTGTATATATTTCATACATTTGTACATAAGAACTGTACTTGCATCAACAGCAACTGATTTGATTACATAAAATCGCACAAAAACTAGTCTTTATCGGTTACAAAATGCAATATATTTCTTGAAAGAATATGAAACACTCAATGGACTAACACTGAAACATTGGCGGTTCTAATTGTATGCAAAACAAACAAATCAACAAATAAAAAAGAAAGAGAAGTCGTCATTCCCTACAGTTTACTGCGTCATTCATATAGTGTGACAAAACTACTGAACCGTGTTTTGGCAGAGTGCACCTCTGGTTTCTTTTGGACAAGAAAAAAATCATTTCTCTTCAGCGTAATTAATCGGTTAAGCTCGATTTTTAACTTTTGTATTTCGTTTCGCGTAATTCGTTCCTCGTACTTATTTTTTACTTCTTTTCTTTTCTGTCACCAAATTCAATATCACATGTGTTATCCAACAATTTCTATTGGATCTTGTCACTTAGATTAATTAATACTCTGCTGCCATCAATATTTCATCATCCAGAACAATCCTCTTTTCTTCTACTGTGTTCCTTTGCCCCGTTTCATTCAATTCGTGTGTACAAGGAAGTGTAGGGATAAAATAATGAAGGAAAGCGAAGTTTGACCAGGTAGACCTGAAGTACTGGCGGAAATGGGCCGTCGAGTATTGCGGATGGTCGTCGTAAAACATCTCATGAAATTAGGGGGCGGAATCACTCGTGAGTTCGAAGTGCAACCAGCAGTCCAGGTAGCATGTAGGAGGTGCAACGAATGAGGAGCAATTGTCGAGCAGCTTCCTATAAGCCACACATCTCTGCAGACACTGTTAAATGACGCTGGAGGAGGTATTAATGGAGACACCACTGGTCAGAGGATGACCGGAAACCAATGATTTCGAGTGATGAGTCATGCTATAATCTGTGACAGTCTGATGGAAGGGTTTGTCGTTGTCTTATATTTGGACAACGTTACCTGCGATCATGTCAGTGGCAACAGTGAAGTGCAGAGGAAGTGGTGTTTTTCGTGGATAGGGTGTGGTCCCACTTTGCGATTAAGAAAACTTTCAATACAGAAGGATGTGAATATATCTTACAGCTTTGTGTACTGCGTACTTAGCGTAATGGTCCAGAGACCGTCTGATCACGATAAGTTCCGTGTCATGAAGCAGCACCTGCGAGGCAATCGTTTGTAGACAAACATTCCTGAAGCAGAATGCCCTGCCCGCAGGCTGAAACTGAAGCCATTGAAACACCTTCGGGACGAGTCAGTATGTCGACTTCAGACTCCAAGAGTCCGACCTAGCCCCTTGTCAGGTTTCCGCTCTTGAGGAAGAATGCAATGCCGTTCCCATACAGACATTCGGACAACGCACAGAGAATGCCCCAATCGGAGTTGAAGCCCATAAAGTTCTGGAGAGGACACACTCCATATTGATGTTGACTAACATGTGTCGGGATAATTTTGATTAGACAATGTACGTAAATATGGCTTCAGGACAGTCCTGATTCTACAGTAATCATGAGTAATACTAACGAAATGTAGTTCACATTTTCATGAAACTATATACACATCACTCGTCGCTAGCCGTTACTCAGTAGTATGGAGCCTTGACGAGGGTTGGCTAGAGACTGACAATTCTCAATTTTTCACAAACACAACTTTTATTGATGTATTGTGTTGTATGTATTGTATGTTAACCGGGAACCTATAAACGACAGATAGGCTCCGTCCCCGCCGCAGTCGCAGTGGTCCGCAACCCCACGACGACTACCGCAGTCCACTCCACCCCTCCGCCGCCCCACACCGAACCCAGTGTTATTGTGCGGTTCGTCCCCCGGTGGACCCTCCAGGGAACGTCTCACACCAGACGAGTGAAACCCCTATATTTGCGGGGTAGAGTAATGGTGGTGTACTTGGAGAACTTCTTTGTGCAGCAATCGCCGACATAGTGTAACTGAGGAGGAATAAGTGGAACCAGCCCGCATTCGCCGAGGCAGATGGAAAACCGCCTAAAACCCATCCACATACTGGCCGGTTCACCAGACCTCGACAGAAATCCGCCGGGCGGATTCGTGCCGGGACCAGGAGCGCCTTCCCGCCCGGAGAGCGTGCGTTAGACCGCGGGATTTTATTGATGTAAGTTCACAAGGATGATGACTGGACAACAAACCCAAGGTAACAATAACGACGCCAGTAAAAGTCTACTAATCGAGGCAAACAAAAGTTCACTTGTAATTTTCCACAAAGCTTCGTGGCAACACACTAGTAACAGTCCAATACAGAACCGAAGACGTAATCTTCAACGGTCGCAGTACACGAGGTCGGCATCCTGCGTGAACTGAACTTCAGGGGTGGTTCTAGCCCCTAAATACCTGTCTCTAGCCAATCAGGTTTTGGCGTAGTGATACTTTCTGCAGACCTTGGCTCGAACTCCCCCTGCAGAAAGTAGTGCTCGTAATGTCTGTTTCCGTTGTTTGTATGTAAATAGCCAGTGTTTACCATGGTGCTTTTGGTACGCCTCGGGTATAGACAACCTCGTGCTCTGTGGTGTAATATGGGTTGCCAGCCCTCAGGGGTTACCTTGGCTCCGGTATAACAGTAAGTATAAGAGACAGTGACGCTAAAACGGAGAGCTCCGTGAACTGTCGTAGGTGTTTAGTCCACACGAAACAACAGTCATAGAAAATAGCTTATTTAGACCTTACCATGCATAGTAACTTCTGACGAAACAACTACGTTAGACGACCAGTCGGAAACAGATACCAGTCTGAAATTAACTGCAAATATGTTTGCCAAACATAACATATTCGGTTACGTAACTCTCGCCTGGTCCGTTCTTGATATTTGTCCCTTAGCCTTAAATACTACCAAACAGGATTAACTGAAGGAGCAGAGAAGGTTCAAAGACTAGTTACTGTATCTAGGCTGCAACAAAAGTACTTTCTCCAAGTGGAAACCTGAGGTATACATTTGTGAATGTTCAACCTTTTCAACATGCACCAGTACTGCCAACTGTTGGGCATCATCATGAAAATATCAGCAAGTCTGTGTAGCAGTGACCAAGAGCTCGTGACCGCCAAAATCCACAGATGTGATAGGTTCGCTATATTCCATAGTGTAATTGATTATTGTTACTTTGCATCGAAATTATTGAATGGTCATTTTACTATTTATAACAACAGAGAATATTTCGTTATTTGTTATTTTAGTCAACAAAATGAAGCCAAGTGTACAAAGTATGTTTTGGAAACGTGTACATTTTTTGGTATAAATCTTGCATTTAAAATAGTTTTAAAAAATCACCTGAGAGCATTACCACGTAAAAAACTGTCATTCCTCCAGAAAAAAATTATTATCTGAAAGGGTTAAGCAAAGCACAACAGTCATGATTAGGAATTGAGGCGAATATTACAGTGAGCACCACATGCCGCGCTGAAGTGTTGAGAGTGTACTGAGTACGATCGTGGATAGGATGGGAAGACTGTAGATGTAGAAGAACACTGTAACAGATCCACACTATGACCAGTTCCGCTACGAGAGAAAACTACAGCAACTAACAAAAAAATACAAGAACGCTGAGTCAGATAATGGTGCCTTTAATACTCTGGACTTAAGGGGTGACAGTTGTTAAACTACATGAAGAAAAACGTAAATTAGTTACGAACTACGGTGTTCACACACTTTTTTCAACATTTAAACGTCACTAGGTATATTCGGATTTAGTTTATGATATGTCCGATATGCCTGCCATCATTGGCGACTTATTCTGCACGACCCGCCGAAGTGTCGAAACATGGACGCTGTCGATGACCTCCTGCATGGCTGTCTTCAGCTCAGCAATGGTTTTGGGGTTATTGCTATACATCTTGTTAATAGCACAGCCCCACGAAAAGGAGTCGCATGTGTTCATATATGGAGAATATGGTGGCCAATCGAGGCACATGCCAGTGGCCTCTGGGTAACCCAGAGACAGGATGTGCTCCTCCAGGACATCTAACACTCTCCTACTTCTGCGTGGTCGAGGGCCCCCTGGCATGAACCAAATCTGGTCGAATTTAGGGTCAATGGGCAATGCAGATGAAATCATCTTGCAAAACCTTCACGTACCGTTCGATAGTCATCAAGCCATCAAGGAATATCGCACCGATTATTCCGTGACTGGACATTGCACACCACACAGTCACCCGTTGAGTGTGAAGAGACTTCTAGACCTCAAAACGCGGATTTTCCGTCCCCCAAATGCGCCAGTTTTGCTTATTGACGATCCCATCCAACCATAGCTGCTAAACCATTCCACACATGAGCACACGAATTCCCATCATGCCCCGCGGCCAACCGTGTAATTAGAACGTCCTGATGCAAAGCGTTCAGTAGTTATGACGATTTTATTTCATATAGCCCAATAATTGTCAGCCTGTATGTTATGATGGATCGAAATTCGGAATCCACACCCAATCATGCAGACCCTGGTATTCACGTTTTACATGAATCATTATAAATGCAATAGAAAGAAATTTGTATGAACGGATCGTGACTCATTTCCTTTTACAGCCTCCTTGCTCTGGTTTGTTGGGTCTAGGCTAAGCCTGTTTCCGTTTCACTACATTATTCTCGATCTGACGTCCGCTCTTCTCCCCATATATTTATAATAAAGGGCTTCCTTTGGGAGCCTAGCCCCCGAAACACTTCTTTTAATTGTTCGGCGCACCTTTCCTGTTCTAGATTTCACACGGTGCCTTTATGTAGATGTCTGAAGTTGGTAACATCAGAGCTAAAGTTCTCTTGTTGTTTAGTAGAAGGCAGATGGTAAGTTAAAATATCTGTTGTAACCCATTACATATCTGGGGAATGTCAGTTCTGATGTTTCCAGTTGCCGACGATATGTCTTCCTTGGGCTCTTCACAAGGAGACAGAGACTGCATTACCCTATGAAATATAATTTATGTCTCTTTTTACACTTTCCGTTTGAGGATTCTAACAACTGCCAACAAATATTTCGTTAGCAGTTTCTTTTATTTTTTTTAAGCGCTACTGCTCTCCGTAGTTATGTTGCAGGCCATGTACTGGAAATGAGGCACTTCCATAGTTAGCCAGCGACACATTTCTGTAACCTCTCTGGATTGTTTCTTGTAGGACCTATTACGTTGGTTGGACCTATTAGGTTAGTTGTTGAAATCCTAAATTTATATACAAAGCTTAAGGGACGTAGATTATATAGTGGTTTTTGCTGTTTTTCTTCACGTTCTTGAAAAAATGCTTGAACCCCGTCAAAGCGTAAGATCTTCAGATACTGTTGATTCCCTATTTTGATTTCGAAAGCAGCACTGTCGTCTAAGAAAATGGTTCAAATGGCTCTGAGCACTATGGGACTTAACATCTGAGGTCATAAGTCCCCTAGAACGTAGAACTACTTAACCATAACTAACCTAAGGACATCACACACACCCGTGCCCGAGGCAGGATTCGAAACTGCGACAGTAGTGGTCGCGCGGTTCCAGACTGAAGCGCCGAGAACCGCTCAATCACAGTGGCCGGCCCACTGTCGTATTTCCATGTTCTTGTCAAGGAATCTATGTAAATATTAAACGGCAGTGGAGACATTCTGCACCTTGTTTCACTACTTAGTTTATATTTTGGTCTGACATTAGCGCTCTAAGGTGTCTATGAGGGTTCCAATATCGGTATAAAGACTCCGAATCACATGAACGATTTTCCTTGAACAACCACTTTTCACATTAACTCCCATAACTTCTGCCTGTCATCACGATCAAACGGTCTTTCGAAATCCATGAATGTAGGATGCGATGTCAGATTTCATCCCCTTATTGTCTTAACCACGTTTCTTGTTGTAAAAATATTACGAACATAGAGACGCCCTTATCGAGAACTACTTGTTCTTCAGTCAAAATATCTTCAGAGATATTTCAGACACTTTCATTTATGATCTTCCCTTAGACGTTGTAAGCTAAGTTAAAAATACTAATTACTTCTGTAATTGTTAAAAATGCTTCTTTTCCCGATTTTGATTGAGCTAATGTAATAAAGGTTCAATGCGGCACCACATTGATAATATACCTATATGATGGATGGCTCTTAGTTTCACGGTAAAAAACTGATGATTTCGAGTGAACAGAAGCTATAAAAAGATCATGTACGGAAGACCGATGATGAATTTGGCAGTAATCTATGCTACTATAGAGAATTATAGCGCGTGTGCATTTTCACCAAAATAATTGATTCTCACCTAGAAAATTAATGTGGACATATGACGTAAATACTGAGCACATGCTTGAGATGATGCAGGTAAGTGCTCCAGATCAAAGTTTCCGGTATTGAGACCACATATTCAAAAAACAATTAGGATCCCAAAGAATGAATGAAACAGATTTCGGCTGAATAGAGTTGCATACTGATTCCTGTTCCTACCCGCGGAAAAACGTACAACAGTAATTTCCTATCCATTCAGCCTGTTACCTTCCGTTCACAGTAGCAGAACGATGTGCTATTGTCAAAGCTCATTTGTATTCTGGAAAGGGGAAACCCCACCAGGTCTCTTTTAGCCAAATGGCTCGCGCTTTAAAATCATTTCTATATTGGGGGCGTTGATCAATCAATAGGAAAGCTGAGAAGCATCTGAAATTAGTTAGACTGAGCCATATTTTCTTATCACTTCAACGTTACTCGATAACGAGATATGGCTACAGTACCCACTGACGCTGGAAAACTTATCATAACTAAACATAACAAGTACGGCAGTTCAGTAGAGCCATTCGGGTCGTCATTATCCTGAAACAAAGAGGGTTGCGGTTAATTGTAGAAAATTTAATACGTCATTAACTGTAGGGCAGTTATAAGAGTCGAGGGACATGAAAGGGAAACAGTGGTTGGGAAGGGAGTGAGACAGATTTCTGGTCTTTACCCCATGTTATTCAATCTTTATATTGAGCAAGCAGTGAAGGAAACAAAAGAAAAATTCGGAGTAGGAATTAAAATCCATGGAGGAGTAATAAAAACTTTGAGGTTTGCCGATGACATTGTAGTTCTGTCAGAGACAGCAGAGGACTTAGAAGAGCAGCTGAACGGAATGGATAGTGTCTTGAAAGGAGAATATGAGATGAACATCAACAAAAGCAAAACGAGGATAATGGAATGTAGTCGAATTAAGTCGGGTAATGCTGAGGGAATTAGATTAGTAAATGAGACTCTTAAAGTAGTAAAGGAATTTTTGCTATTTGGTGAGCGAAATAACTGATGATGGTCGACGTAGATATAAAAATGTAGACTGGCAATGGCAAGGAAAGCGTTTCTGAAGAAGAGAAATTTGCTAACATCGAATATAGATTTAAGTGTCAGGAAGTCATTTCTGAAAGTATCTGTATGGAGTGTAGACATTTATGGAAGTGAAACATGTACAGCAAATAGTTTAGACAGGAAGAGAACAGAAGCTTTCGAAATGTGGTGCTACAGAAGAATGCTGAAGATTAGATGGGTAGACCACATAACTAATGAGGAGGTATTGAATAGCATTGGGGAGAAGAGGAGTTTGTGGCACAACTTGACGAGAAGAAGGGACCGGTTGGTAGGACATGTTCTGAGGCATCAAGGGAACACAAATTTAGCATTGGATGGCAGCGTGGAGGGTAAAAATCGTAGAGGGAGACCAAGAGATGAATACACTAAGCAGATTCAAAAGGATGTAGGTTGCAGTAGGTACTGGGAGATGAAGAAGCTTGCACAGGATAGAGTAGGATGGAGAGCTGCATCAAACCAGTATCAGGGCTGAAGACCACAAAAACAACAATTGTAATGTTCGTCGTCAAAACTTACTAGGCTTATTTGCTGTTTCCTGATATCTTTAATGACAATGGTGATACAATGCCTTGAGCAGCACTGTAGTGCATTTATTTCCAGGAGCTCAGTCCGAGGAAATATTCTTTGATATACGTATTTCTTATAGCACTTTGAATAGGCGGTCAAACGGTTCTGGTAACAGGACACATCTCATACCGTGAGATCTAGTATCCAACAGCGCTTTAATGTCTTGTTCCAGTTTATTTTCGAATTGTCTTTCGTTTTTGCCAAGGTACAGCTACCTTGAAACGTCAAAGCAGTCACATTAATACTATCAATCTTGTATACTGTAGCTGTTTACAAAGTACCACACTAGTAAGTAAAGTCGAGATGAATGAATGGCTTAGGGACATAAGGGAAACAGCCTCAATTCGACCTAAGTTACAGTGCATGCGCCGCGCGAGATTTTGGTGGAAACTACCCTTGATTATCAAAAACCTGTCGTTATTGCATTTAAAAAATGTGAAGTTTACCTCGAAACATTTTAAAATGTAACTTATAAAATTAACAATTAAATAGCTGTATTTGTTCGGCCTTTTTTACTAGACTCGAGTCTACTTGTAATCGCCGGCCGCGGTGGTCTAGCGGTTCAGGCGCTCAGTCCGGAACCGCGCGACTGCTACGGTCGCAGGTTCGAATCCTGCCTCGGGCATGGGTGTGTGTGATGTCCTTAGGTTAGTTAGGTTTAATTATTTCTAAGTTCTAGGGGACTGATGACCACAGATGTTAAGTCCCATAGTGCTCAGAGCCATTTTAGTTTTAATCTTTAAGCTTAGATCGAATTGTAAACATAACTAGTTTTTCATAAAAATTATAAAATCTCTTTTTCTTTAAATTCCCTTACTGGAAAGTATAAGTTCATAATGTTAACGAAATAGCCCTCTAAACCGTTGGCGTAAGAGAGCGGGAGGATATTTGAAACCTCCAGGGCCGTGCATGAGCTGTAGCTTAGGTGCTACTGTAGGCCAGTTTGAATTTCTTTTGGTACCTTGATAGACCACACATATCTATAGCAAATTTTTCACTCAACGTCTCCTACGCTACTGTGGTACGTTGTAAGTAGTTGCATTTACACGCCATATGTCTTTGTTTTTGTTGTTCTTTCTGTATATCAATGTACTGTATCATGAATAGAATCAGATTTGACTACTTCACGGTTAAATTATCATTTACCTTTGATTTATTATTGTTTTCTGTTAATCCCTTTACAACGACAAGTAAAAAGATACTTACCTATTTCTTTCAAAAAAAGAGAATTATGGATCTAAATTTATCACTGTAAAATAGCAAAAAAATTAGCAACCTAGGGCCGGAAACTTCCACAGCGGTCGTCAGCCGTTTTTGTGTGTGTGTGTGTGTGTGTGAGAGAGAGAGAGAGAGAGAGAGAGAGAGAGAGAGACAGACAGAGAGAGAGAGACAGACAGAGAGTGTGGAAAGATGGACGAGCAGAGGAGGGAAAGACCATAATATTCGTTCCAGTGCGTGGGTTTGTCACTTAGAACATGTATGTCTTATGTTAACTAATATGTGAGAAACCTCGGGGAATGGACAGAGGACTTAAAAAGAAGCAAAACATTCGTGTATATAGATTTGGTATTTTTTTCTTAATTGGAGACACCTTTTTGTTGTTAAATGCTTGCATCGTTTCTGTCTTTTTGTTTTTATATTTCAAGGTGCATCAGCAGGTTCTTTTTCTTTTCTTTTCAACTGTTGTATTCTGATGGATAAATGAAATACTCAGAATAGCTTTCATTAGCTCTAACACAAGCTGCTACTCGACATATCACGGATTTTCATACCTCCTCCCATATTCCAGGTGTCTGCTCCATCTGCTGAAAACCTTCTTGAACACGCTGGCGGAGAACGTCAACATCAGCAGTAGGTTTTGTATACAGTACGTTCTTTCAGTGTCCCCCAAAATAAACTGTCAATGAGCTGAGATCAGTAGAATGAGCAGTCCAAGATGAGGCTGCCCCATGACCTGTCCATTTATTTGTGAAACGCTGATATAAATTCGTTCTTGCTTGTAGAACACAATGAGGTGGTGTCCTGTCGTACATAAACCACTTATTCTGGCGTAAGTGTAGTGGAACACCTTTCAGCAAAACATTTAAATATTTATTTAAAAATTCACTTTATGATGCTCTAGTATGTGTTCCATGGTAAACAAAAGGTCCAATAATTTTGTCAGCATTTATGTCAACCCATACATTAACGCGAAATTGTTGTTATGGACTGTTTTCACAACTGTAGAAAGATTCTCATCCATCCATATATGAATGTTATGAAAATTAGTTAATTCAGTATCATCATAAAGGGATGAAATGCTGGATGGTAGCTTAGCATGTAAGAGGATTTAAAAGTAAGACTGTAGTATTGTGTGTGATACATGGAAGTAACTCTTACTGGGGTAAACAGATTAAAGATGAATTCTTGGGAAGTTTCCACTTTACCCACTGACTAGTGGGGCCACTTTTCCCGATCGGAAGCCATGTCGGCGTCAATGGTTCAGAATAAAACTATCAAAACGAAAGTTAAAATGTGTTGTTTAAACACTAATACTGAAAGAAAGTATTACTCTATGTTTAAGTGAGGCAACAAGAATAATATAAATCCCAGAATGAGGTCGTCACTCTGCAGAGGAGTGTGCTCTGATATGAAACTTCCTGGCCGATTAAAACGGTGTGCAGGACCGAGACTCGAACTCGGGACCTTTGCCTATTGCTGGAAAATGCTCTACCAACTGAGCTACACAAGCACGACTCACGCCCCGTCCTCACAGCTTTACTTCTGCCAGTATCTCGTATCCTACATTCCAAACTTTAAAGAAACTCTCCTGCGAACCTTGCAGAACTAGCACTCCTGAAAGCAAGGATATTGCTTAGCCACAGCCTGGAGGATGTTTCCAGAATGAGATTTTCACTCTGCAGCGGAGTATGCGGAGGTTCGCAGGAGAGCTGTAAAGTTTGGAAGGTAGGAGACGAGGTAATAGCAGAAGTAAAGCAATGAGGACGAGACGTGAGTCGTGCTTGGGTAGCACAGTTGGTAGAGCACTTGCCCGCGAAAGGCAAAGATCCCGAGTTCGAGTCTCGGTCCTATACACACTTTTAATCGCCCAGGAGGTTTCATAATATAGATTGTTTACATCAGACGACCGAAAATTATTAAATCTTTTATTGAAAAACAACGGAACAAGATTCTTCTATGCTCACTGACAACAATGACTGTGTATGTTACAACTAGTTTGACCACTTCTCGGCAGGCAGCAGCACTGTTCTGGGCAAAAAATATGCAGTGGCCACTTTCCCATCCTGGCCACTTTATCCCACTTTTCCCTATGTGCATAACAGCGATGAATGTTTCCTGTTTCCTCAGTATAATCTCGTTCCTCACTTTTTGATTAGACATGGTCGTATTAGAGTATGATCTCCGCAGAGGGAGGTCAAAAGCAGGTAGACGGATGAAATGGAAACTGAGGAAGTATAAAAAAGTTGTCAGGAAAGAAGGTTATGGAGGACCCTTGTTAAAGGAAGCCATTCGTGAATAATTATCTCGACATGCAGCGTTTTATATCGTATGTATATCGCTTTTATCTAGTAGGGGAGAGTCCACCTAGGAACACATGAAGTTTCCTGATCGATGTTTCAGTCGAGTGAGCAGTTTTAGTATCACATGAACGAATAAGGAATAGAGACCAACATAAGTAGTTTGCGGCATTTTCTATTATTTTGTTTTTGTGGGACATGAGGCTGTGTGTGTGGAGCATTTGTAAACATATTGAACACTCTTCAGTGCTGTATGCTGTATTAAAACTATTTGGAAGATTTTAGGTGTGTTTTTAGGCCTAAATATAAGTTGTGGATAGTTAACCTTACTTCTATGGTCGTGTTCCATCTTGTACCTTGGAACAGAAGGTAGTTTGTCATGTTTGCAAAAGCCTCGAGTTTCTTTAATCTTTTAACTGTTTTAACTGCCTTGAAAATTTGCATTAGTTTCCAAAACTTTCTATTTCAAAATGTATTATATTTGTACATTTTTTGATATTAATCCTACTTAATTTTGATGTCACTGATTGTTGATGTGTTGTAAAATAATAATGTAAAAAATATTAATTACAGTATTGAAAACGTTTTCTGTTGCCAAGCTTTTCAATATCAAAACAATGTCGTACCTAGGAATATTTTTTCACGCTTAGAAAAACCTTACTTTTCCAGATTGATTCTTGTAATTTCAAAAGAAGACTGCATCACGTAAAAAGTGTATTCCATCATTTTAAAATGGAATAGCAAAACGTATTTAACTTCTTTTACAGGGCTGACTGGAGGTGAAAATCTGAAAAGTGTTCCAAGTTACAACTCTCTTTTCTAATATAATAATTGAAGTAATTCTACAAACTTCACATGTATATAACCGAGATACTTAAATACAAGTACTATGGTAATTTGACTTAACACTGTAATGTCACGTAAAGCAAACCCTCTAGGGACGTGACCTCTGAGCTGCTTACGAATTAGACCAGTAATGTTCTATTGCGACAAATTGTGAGGATGCTTTTAAAATCACTAAAGAGTTTAATGTAGGAAACAGTCCAAATTACGTTTTATTAAGCGTTGTAATATCCACGCCTACATTTTACTCAGAATAATTTTCACGGCAGAATTGTGTGTGGAATTTGATCGAACGTTATCGTGTTATCAGTCAAAAGGACTTCATCGACACTAATAAATAATAATAAATAATCATTATTTGTGTAATAATTTAATTTTCTGTGTCAGTAATATCTCAGACAATGTTCACGGAAAATAGACAATGCAAATCATCTTTGTTATCTGTGAAAATTGTAGATCAAAGACACTTCTTCTTCGAAACATTGAACTGACTGTACCCGACTGATGTAACACTGAGGTCTGTAAGAAACTGTAATGGGTTGTTAGTTAACATTTGCAAAATAGCGTTACTTTGGATGTGAAATGATTTTTATTTATTTCAAAGTCTAATCCGTAGTAATTCTCATCCTATATAATGTTAATTTTTCCGTTCAGCTACTAAGGAGCGCAGTCATTAGCGTTAGTGGTTTACAGCGAAGTTTATTAGTAAATGGTAGAAAAGTAATAAGCAATTTTCACTGAGAATATGTTCAAACGTTAATACATAATGAGGCTAAAGCAAAATGATTTAATATGTATTATTTGTTTGTGGTAAAATAGGATCTGAAGTGACAGTGGATAAGTGATTGTTTCAGCTCAGCCGCCATCTTAGTAAAATATTGCAGCAGCAGTTTTGAATAGAAATTTTAACAGACACAAATGTTGTTGATTATGAATAACTACTATAATAATTGTGGATTAGTGGCCCAGAACCTACTTTGGAAAGACAGATTCAACTTAGATTGATTCTTTACAGTGCAGATGGCACGTTACGTTGTATAAATTCTTATCTGCTGATGTATGAAACCTGATTATTTCGCACTACTTGCATGGAATATTTTAACAGGAAAAATACGTCAGTGTTGTGTGCGTGTAGTATTCTGGGACCAACTATTCATTTTGCTAAAGAGAAGTGCTTCCACCTCATATAACAGAAGTATTAAATTTGATAAACGATCTGCAACAAAATGCAGAGAAGATGGCTACACAAATCTCAGGTGGAGATTTCTTTAGCAAAGTGGCGATTATTAACCGGGAAGAGCAATGTTGAGATCAAACGACTTGTTACGTTGATAATAGGTAACTGGTTTCATTGGTGATCTTGCTAAAATAGCACAACACATAATCAAGCCACGAATACCCCAGCACGCCACAGCGTTATGCTTGATTTCGACGGAATTAGGTCATCCGCTAATGAGTATTTATTGAATGTAATGCACGACTGATCGAAATAATATTGAAAGCTTTAAACGGCGATCTATACTTACGTGGCACGTTCATTCTCAGTAGTTATAAACAGAGGCTGTTTGGAATCTGTAAATGTCTGTTCCACAAAACTAATCAATGGAATACATCTATGACAAACAGTATCAGCTTCATTAGGTAGCAGGACTTGTCTTTCCTTTTAAAATAACCTTGTGACTTTGTTATATGACTTAATCACCAGTTTTGCTACTGTGTGCTACGAGTTGCGGATAATTTAGGGCATAGCGCATCCTTATTCCCTAACTGCTACAGCCCCTATTTCTGTGTGATATTTATTGCTGCATCACAGAGAGTATTTCCTCAGGAATACTACGGTTGTATTTGGTCAATCGACGCTTCACTCTCCTGTCTTGGATTAATCACACCAATAAAAATAGAAGTTTTTGAGATTAATCAAGACAAAACCGTGTCAAACCCAAACTGGCAGATGGACAAAACTCACACGTATATGCTCCATAGATCGCACTGAAGTTCATGAATAAGTGTTATCTCCAGAAATGTCAAAAGTTAATGCCCAATGATCCATCATCATTTGTGCGTACTTCACTGAGTACAAACACCATGTGAAATGATAGGATTGATAAGATTACAGATTTAATCTCACTAAGGTGGTTCACCAGCAAAAAGAGTTTCCAACGAAAACCAAAGACCCATGTCACATTCCCTGTGTAACGTGTAGTTCGGATACTAGTTTTTGTTATAACAACAAAACGCTACTGTGCCTTTACGCTACGAAGTACAAACAGAGCCATACACATACCATGTTTGAGATGGGAGGCATCGTGTAATAAACCTAAAACAATAATTTATACACGAATCGTAAACATACAGGGCATTAAACAGAAAATATCGTGCCGAGAAACAGCTCAGACGTATTTCATACGATGTACCGTTTTTCAGTGTCACTTAAAAGTCAGGAAGTACTTTGGTTTCACATACAGGAGCACACGGCATATTACACCATCGAAACACCCACACAACATGTATGCGATAAATGCAACTTTCTTAATTCGGTAGTTTGGTATGTTAGAAGAAACAGTCGACGTGCACGTAGTTTCCTGTGGTATGAATTCCGCCGTCTCTCTTGTGCGACAAGTGCCGGACATAGGGGCAGATGTCGCTGTTAACTCGTGGACAGCAGTCAGTACTCCTGTCCAATTCCCTAGATTCTCCTGCTCGGCGGATTTGCTCTTTTACGAACTCAAATAACATTAAAATTGCAAAGAATTAGTTTCACATCAAAACAAGCTACTAGTTGTTAATTTTATCTGATGATTATATTTTCTTAAAAACCATTAATACAGTTCTTGAATCTATACAAAGTTGCTCCATATGTTGATCAATAAATTGTTAATTTATTACTGTTTCCCTTTTTCCAATTTTATTGTATCAAAACTGTGACGCGATGTTTGACTCCACCATTCACCTCTTTCTGCCGTGTGCCACTCTTTTCATCTACATTATCTGCTGCAGGCAATATACACACAATAATAGACTTTACTTACTATACACTGTGTCTAGCTATATATATGTTCCCGGTACATTCCTTCGAGTGTCAGTTTAACAATTCTTGGGTACTTCATCACATTTGTGTGTCTAAGTTGTCTGTTCTTTGAGACACCCCTTTTGAAATACCTCAGGTTCCATCAACTTTCGTATAATATTAGTTACTTAAGAAACTTATTATATTTCGTTAAAGATACCCTCTCTTGCCAGTTCCAGTGTTCCACTTACGAATTTAACCTCAAACACATTTATTTGTGATCTTAATGCCACCTTCAACTTCAGAAATTCGACTACTAGAAACGTATACTTTATCTGTATAATAATGTCTCACAGATAATATTGTTGAAGATAGTTTTCTTCGTCAGTTACAGAGTACAACTAATAACTGTACCTCCGAAAACTACTGATTAACAACGTTAAAGACAAGCTTCTGAAATTCGACCTCTAGAAGGTATTCTGCCCATTGTTTAATCCTGATAGGGCATATCATTTTACATGTTACAAACGAAAGTAGTCTTGTAACTGACGCCATCCCTTGATTCTGTTACAGCAGACTTTGGGCCTATTTTTATGCTTTTATTATTGTTACTACTATTCAACTTATCTTTCAATATACTGAGAGTTATCGTTTTTTACTCAAGAACCGGCCAAAACATCATTTGTATTATGATATTATAATGAAACAGTATTATTGTTCTTGTACATAGTGTGTTATTGAGATCTAACATACTTATTTCGTGAAATGTGTAAGTTTTAATTACGTTGATAAATACACAGTTAAATTATTGTTGTAGGCGTAAAATGCAAAAACCAACAATTTACAGTGTTTGAGCACATTATTCACTTAAAATTCTTCATTGTTTCAAAAGGTAGCAAAATATGCGTATGAAAGAAGGAAGCCATTAGGCTTGTAGGTCCCACTTTTTGCTCTTATCGTTACCGTTCTGGAACCCTTTTTCTACAAGAGAGACTACGATGTAGGCATTCGCGAGAGGCAGTTTTGAGATAGGAATAACGGGTGGCCTTGTCGCATTCCGTTTTGGTGACACAGTTCACACGGAATAAAACTTGGCCGCAGGTAGTCTGAGCAAGGCACTAATAATTGCACACCAGTCAGCGAACAGTCGCGTTTCATAGTGTGTTGCGCAAAATTTCACTCTTTCTGCTAACGTTTGCACAAAATATTGAAGGAAGACATTTATTAATATTTCTGTATGAAAAGGTTGCCTCTGGTAATTATTAGCCATGACTTCTATTGTCAGTTTGTAACGGTTACGTAGTTTTGCTTCAAGTACGTTCAGTCTGTTCAGCCTTGGTGGTGCCATTGTCCTAATGTTTTAAGCAGACACATGAAGAATTTTCAGAAAGGATTTTTGCCACTACATTGTCAACTGCTCTACAATTAATGAGCCAAGCTACAATTTCTTTTTATTGTCATTACTGTAAAATAGAGCCAGATAATTCCAATCGTTCTGTGATCAAGTGTTTTGTTCCATATATTGTCATTTTTAACTACAGAGTATTGCTTTTTGATTTCAGAGTCTACATCAATGTTCTTAAATCTTAGTTTCAAATGTAACGGCGATAGTTGTAATGGCAGATGCAGTTGCTGAAGAGTTTCTATACGTTAGAAGTCGTAATGTTACGTAGTTTTGATGGGTCGATTTGCTACATCATTTGAGTAAATCTGATTAGCATAAATAGAACTTCAAATTAAATGACAAGTATTACCTTTAACTGAATTGTGGAAAATCTGAAAATTCAGAAAGAGAGTCAATAAATATCTTGTCACTTCAGTTCTGGTTCTCAACTGTAAGTTTTAACTTTATTAAATATAGCTTGAATAACTGTTCCAAACTGAACACACTTAACGTTCAAAATTCGTTACTTCAGAATGTGGCGACCGTATCTAGTGAACAGAAGCATTAAATTTCAGGAGAAATTTCTACGAGTGAGGTAGTCAAAGCTCCTGTCTCAGTTGTGAACCGAAATAAAGATGAGTAGCTAAGTTTGTCGAATACTATGTTGCTAAATGCTATGCCCCAATCGTTTGTCAACTAAACTATTCAAAAGAAATTCGGTAGCCAAACTAACACGCGGTCAAGATTAGTTACAGAGTACAGTGGTTGTTGAGTTAAGTGTTCAAAGCGCAAATTTTGTAGTTATGTGGGCTCGCATTTACGGTTTTAGATGATACTACAGACAGACGATGTCGTAGCAAGGTCATGCTGCTTCACAGACGCGATTTTACTCTCGAAAAAACCAACGTAAGTGGGACACTACATCTGAGAATGGGAAAGTAGGCTAAAGACTTGTTATAATATCTAATATACATGCCCAAGTTTCAAAAAAAGATAAGGAATTCAGCTATGTGTCGAAAATCCAATCTGTAGTTTATTACAGTTCTAGATTTCAGCTATTGAATAGAAATCCTCAGCGCTTTTAAATTGAGTCATATAGACTCGTCATGCTTGGGCAATACATGTTATTATACGACTTAAAGACGTACGAATTCTGAGGCAGTTGTTTACAAAGCAGTACAAGCAGCCATAGCTTAGAGCTTAAGGTTCGTGCACAAGTTGTTTCTCTGAGAACCTCCAATATCTGTTGAGCTGTTGTAATATGTGTTTCACTCTTTCAGACGTTAACAACACATACCTGCATTAATCCTCTTTGTAAATAATCCATCATTAGTTGCCACATTTCGTCATTACATATATAAGTACTTACAGGTTCATACATAAATTCGCATTATAAATTCAGGTATAAACGTAAGAATGTTTTTGCTGTTGATCTGCGGAGGGTTTTTTAAAAACAGCTTTCTTGTTATTTCCAAACAATGATACGTTGGTTGTATTATCTATTAAGCAGTATAACATTTCAGAAATTGTGTAGCTCATTAACTTGTCATTTAGTTTGTAATTAATTTGTAAGTACATATACAGAAAATATCTGAAATTAAATGTTTTCTTAATTATAAAAGAAACCAGAGGAAAAGCACCAGACCTCATCAAAATAAAATAAAAATGGATTTACTTTCTTTTAAAATACTTTATTTATGTTTCAAGTACTTGTATACACCATCACTTCATTACATTTGAAGTCTAGCACAGGTGAGAGAGGATTACAAATAAGAGCTGAATAAAATGGTAAGTTCATTACGTCAGCCAGAAAAATTTCTTAATCCACACAAATATTATCTATAATGGGCGTCTCTGAGTGGTAAGGGTAGTTGTGAGTTTGATGATGTAACACCTGCCAGAAGAAATAATTGTGGTTGGTGACAAACGGAAGTGACACTAGAAAAGTGACATCATACTGATATGGGGCGACTAGATAGTTCCCTGGAAGGATATCTTTCTCATTTCTGAAGATGTCCTGAAAACATTACTTCAAAGCTAATCAAGTTTCATATATTTTTATGAAGACTGCACGTATCCACCCTTAAAATACTTCATACGTTTTTTAGCAACTGTTTATCTCAGTCGAATTAGCTCCTCAAAATTCCACTCAAGTCATATCTGCAATACACATTAAAGCTGAATATACATCGTATTTTTTCCATTTCTTCTAATCTTTCAGATTAAATGAATTTTGGTAAAAAATTAATGCTCCACCTACAGAATGAACTTTAACAACTGCATTAAGAGAGACGTCGAGTTTCGTGTGTCGTAGCTCGTTTACGAAAACAATATAAGGACTTGTAAGTGCATATTCATGTTCCTGATAATTTAATAAGTTACAAAATCATGTTTTCATCACCGACCTGTTACTTTCTGATAGATTACTACAAATTACGTGAATTAAGCTTCGATAGCTTAGTGAAAAAAAAAACGGACAAAGCCCGTTCGCAAAAGGCTTCAGTTTAACTAGTCGACGTCGAGGTCGTTAGAGGCAGAACACTGGAGAGTAAGAAAATTTCCCTGAACTTAAACAATTATTCTAGCACTCATCATGATAAACTTTAATCTTTGTGGTCCAGATAGAAATTTGAAATGAACAACAACTGCTGAATACAATTCAATTTCTTTGCCACATCGTTTAGTATCATTCAGTGGAATTAAATCATCGACAACATATTTCACTTAACGTCAGTCCACGACTCTTCAAGAAAGTGACCAGAAACGCACGTTCCATCAATCTCTGAGAGTGGACTACCAGAGGAGATTAAATAGTTTTGAAGGCCAAATGACGTAGTGAATAACGCAAGAGAAGCAGGCTCTTACTTTCCCTGGTATTTCAGCGAACCCTATTATAACAAATCTGCAAAGGTGGTAGACGATGCCTGGATCCATGATAAAAATGACTTGAATTTACTTGGGACTGCCAAATTTGGGATGTTGCTGATTGACAAGGACAGCATTCTACGACATCTCATATTAATCTCTGTGACAATTTCTGTAGCAAAACATTTTGTGAGCTATGATCTGGGAAATTTTTGCGTGTAATTTTCTGATCCATACGAAAATACTTCACAGATTTGGCCAAGAAACCATCCTAAAAGATTACTAGTGAAGCCTGACAATGTCAGGGAGGCGACGGCGGTCTTAATGTGGTTTATTAAATAATTTGATTTTTACGTAAAAACAAGTTTCATTGCCTAGGCCGCAATTTTTCTGCTACAATTAAAGTACGATAACTAGTTTTGGTTGCTGTCTGCAACGTGAAAAGCATTGGAAATTGGAAAGATTCGTTAGCTGTGTTCATGCAATAACCTGCATTCATAAACACCAAGAGAATAGTAGTACATAGTTTAAAAACAACCTGGCTTGCTCACGGTGATGTTTTTAAGCTACGTACTGTTATTGCCTTGGTATTTACGAATTAATGTGATGCTTGTTTTTCACGTGTGGAACGATCTGAAGATGGTTGCAGAAATAACAAAGAACCGACTAGCTATTTCTGTGTCTCTAATTAACTTTACAACGACGAGGTGTCAAACCTTAACCATCCTTCTTTCCCAAATTCCCTCGATCTTTTCCCTGCCTAACCCCCTCCATATTCACATTCTCTTCACGAATTCTCCGCAACGCATCCATCGAAAGGGGTGGGAAGTATAGTACCGCGTTACATCATCTCCAGCTCATTTTATATTAAAAATATTAACTGGCCGACACACGGAAGGTGCCTCTACGGCAGCCTACTGCCCCTGTGACTTGGGTCTAGTGCCAGGAGGGGGAACGTCCACGTTGCGGACGTCTATGCACGTGGCGATGTTGCGCCTATCGATGACGAAGCCCTCCGGACAGCCGCACATGAAGCCGTTCGCGACGTTGACGCACAGGTGCGTGCACGGCGCGTACCTCCTGCCGTTCTTGTCACGCGCGCACTCGTCGTGGTCGTCGCACGACTTCTGGTCGTCCATGAGGAAGTAGCCCTTCCTGCACTTGCATTTGTAGCTACCGATCGTGTTCACGCACTTGTGAGAGCACTCAGACATGTTTCGCCGACATTCGTCGATATCTTCGCACGACTTCTTATCCGGCATCAGAGAGAAGCCTTCTTGGCATCTGCAGCTAAAGCTGCCATCTGTGTTCTCACATTCCTGGGCGCATCCAGACATGTTTCGGCCACACTCGTCTATATCCTGGCATGACTTCTGATCGTCCTGTAGGAAATAGCCCGGTCTGCATTTGCAGCTGTAACTGCCAATTGTGTTTTCACACTCGTGAGCGCACCCTGAAATATTTTCACTGCATTCGTCTATGTCTAACCACATGTCCCTATAAACGTCAAAATAAAACCCTTTCAGATATCCGCCCCCACATGTGCTAGATTCGTTGAAGGAAGTATTATTACCTATCGACTCAATTACACCACTACGACTTGTACCATTTCTCCATATAGAAGAGACAACCTCTTCAATACTCTTACAAGTTATATCTGAATAACAATTTACCGGCTTCGAAAGCATTGCTAAACAGTTCTGGATTTGATCCTTCATAGCAAACTGAAAACTCATTCCAGATACACAAACTCTCGGATCCGCCCACATCTGATGTTGTTTGGATCTTGTATCTTCTTGGAATTGTTTAATATTTTCAATGTTGACAGCTGCTTGGTCACCATACAGCACCTGCAAAAGGGAACCTTCATTTAGACACATAGCATACATACTGAGTCGCTGCATAAAAAATGGTTCAAATGGCTTTGAGCACTGTGGGACTTAATTTCTGATCATCAGTCCCCTAGAAATAAGAACTACTTAAGCCTAACTAACCTAAGGACATCACACACATCAATGCCCGTGGCAGGATTCGAACCTGCGACCGTAGGGGTAGCGCGGTTCCAGACTGTAGCGCCTAGAGCCGCTCGGCCACTCCAGCCGGCAGTTGCTGCATAAATTGGTAGCATTTTTCCATAACGTTAATAAAAGTAGCAGATACATGTAACAGATACTTTAGTCATCAATTATATTCTTCTTCACTGTTAGCAATAGTCTGTCAACGTTGTAATAATTTTTCGATTCCGCGACTGTAGAAATTACGATGTTTTGAAGCGAACAACTCGTCGAGCCATGTTCGGAGCGCATTTTCATCTTAGAAGGAAGTTCCTTGAGGTTGAATAAATAGAGAGCGGACAAGGTAAACATCTGAGGGCACATGATCATATGAATTAGGTGAGTGCGGAATGTTGGCAACCCAACTACTGTGCAATGTTGCTTGTCAGTCTAACACAGCGCCGGTGTGTCTCATCGAGAAGTAGCATCGCTCCACATAGTCTTGCTGGTCGTTGTTCTTGACCTACGTCTGTGAGACGCCTCAGTTATTGACATAAAATGTCAGGAATTATGGTTACACCTCGGGGAAGCAATTCGTAATACACCACACCGTCACTGGTCCACCAGGTGCGTGCACTATCTCTAGTGGATTTGCACAGGTCTTTGTACGGAGAACTATTACTTTGTCTGGCTTCAAGTACTCCTTTCTTCTGCTTACTTCTCGTCACCAGTAACAATAGAGAATAGAAATGACCAATGTTGTTCACGAGCAATCAGAGATGCGCACGGGGCCACCAGCTGATTTTGGTGATTTTGGCTCAGAACATGCGGTACGTACACACTCAGTTTTTGAACCTTTCCCACGTTATCAAACGTCGTGCGGTGGTGAGATGATCGAAGTCCATCACATCTGCCAGTTCTCGAATACGTTGACATATTGTGGATTAATGCGTTTAAGCGATCTTCATCAAACCTCAGGGCCTTCCTGCACGTGGAGCATCACTGACGTCAAAACGGTCTCACTTGAAACGAGGAAATCATTTTCTTGCCGTGCTCGGTCCAATGTCACTATCATCATATATGGCGCAAATCTTCCTGGCTCCCGCCGATTGAACTCAGACAGGAGAATAAGTTAGAAATTTTCCGATTTCCCCATTGGGCACTACATTTTCTAGCGTCCACATCTCCACTAACTCCAAGTGACAAATGATAATACGTAAAACCAGATAGAGTGAACAACAAATAAAAAAATGACAATTTATAAAACTTATACATCTACTTAGTAATTACGCTGTTACAGAAATCAGCGGTTGTAGTTTCACTAATGTTATCAACGGTTAATTTGATTCCTATCCATCCATTTTTCTTTAATCTGCAGCAAAGTAGTTTCAGTTTGATGTCAAACTTCCTGACATGGTTGTTCATTGCTACAGTTGCATAATTTACCATATGACTTTTGTCATTCGTTAATTGGAGTACGCAGTTGATACTTGCAGCCTGAAGTTTCTTGATTTACAGAAAAAGTTCGATATTAGCAAGCCAGTAACAACCATTGAGCTTCTGTAATCTTCTTTAAACCAAAATCACGATAGTCCGTCAGCCTATGAAGCAGCAGTTGTGATGAATTGTGACCAGTTAACTGTTGCTTGATGTTATCATTTCACAGGAAAACTGGGTTTCGTATAGTGTGAGTGACGAATTATAAGATATTTTTTGTAGCTATAAGAGATAATTTACATAATTAATGTGAGGCTTTTCTGTCATAGAGAGGAAAGGTACCGTATTTTGCTCTATACTCACCAACCACAAACACGGCAGCTGCACAGGAGATACCTCTTCAAAAATATAACATAGCAATGTTGCGATGTGAACCAGTCTGGCGAGGTGGGGAAACAATTGACACAGCAGTACTTAATCGGAAGATGGTGGAAGCCTTTCCACACCGGTGGCCACCGAATGTATAGTAAGTGTAGAAAAAACATGGTAAAACCCTAGCAAGCGCATCTCAGAAGTGTAGAAGTACCTTTCCATTTTACACTAAAATCACTTCTGTTAGTATCCTAACTCTGTCACTACAGAGTTGTGACTCACCATCTAGAATGCTGTCCATGGACCGTAGTTCGGCTCTGATTAGGGCAGCCTGCCCTGAAACCACAGTAACTGGAGCCACCACAACATCGGGCCAGCACTTTCTCTGCAAAGCAGCAGACCGGCCATCAACACGGGGAAGTAGGTCACTGCCATTAAGTCATCTGCCAGTCACGTGCTGGACAGTGCAGAGTGTGAGAGACGTGTGACAGCACACGTGGTCTCATCTAGATGAGACCACCTCAATCGACACTGACAGAAGCAGTTGTTTCACGAACCACTGTCTGCTGACACAGGAAGCCACTGGATGCCTCAGCCACAGTGATCAATGGGGAGAGCTGAAATAAAGCTATTTTGAATTTTAGGCTGGTTGACTGGCGCTGAACCGTGTCCCCCTGCACTCTAAATCCACCAGCTATTACAGCTGATATCAGAGAACTGGCGTCGCCTTTTCAGTGCAATGTCTGAACATACGGTAAGTCAAGAAATCTAATAATTGTTGTCAAAATATCTTAAAAAACGTAACTCCGCCCCAACAGGCCATGAAGGATAAACGGTACCGACCGGCCGCCCTGTCGTCCTCAGTTCACATGCGTCACCGGATGCGGATGTGGAGTGCATGTGGTCAGCACACCGCTCTCCCACCCGTATGTCAGTTTACGAGCCTGGAGCCGCTAACTCTCAATCAAGTAGCTCCTCAGTTTACCTCACAAGAGGCCGCGTGCACCCCGCTTGCCAACAGCGCTCGGCAGACCGGATGGTCACCCAACTAAGTTCTATCATTGCTCGACAGCGCTTCAATTCTGTACTCTGACGGGATGCTATCGGCTATTACGCGTCATATATACACAGTGTAATTTGGAAGATAATTCGGCACCGTCTACAGAGTCAGTGTCAGTAAATGTTTCATTAGTAGGCATTACAGGCATATGGATAGACAGTTCTGAGAATCAAAATGGCTCATAATTAGATATAAGTTAACGTATTTTCTTTTGTTAGTCTTGTGATTGTTGATGTTTGAAAATGAGTATCGAGAAGAGCAAGGTTTTGAGAGAGTCAGAGACACAAAGAGTATCACAACCAGAGTCAGTGCGTATATTGTCAAAAAAGGTAGCATAATTAGCAGCTGTTAACAGGCAGTTACGTCGCCTAGTAGAAGCACAGTCACTACAGCGATATATACATTTCTCAGCCACAAGTATAGTTGCTCCTTTCTCTGGTACGATAACAGCGGATGTGCTACTGTTTGTAGACATTTTTAGAAACTAGGCAGAGATGGAAGGATGGTCTGATAAGGAATTTTCAAAGGTAGCAAAATTAAGATTCACTGGGAAAGCAAAAGCTTATATGAGTAAGAAATATCTCGAGTGGTCTAGAACATTTGAAGAATTTAAAAAGGTGTTAGTTCAAAGGTACACAAATCAGAACAGCGCCAGATATTCTGAGGAACAGTTGGACATGGTATGAAAGGGATGTGGCAGACTTCTATCGTGAATGAAGTAATTTTACAGGAGAGTGATCAGAAGGCGCTTGAAACATTTTAAAGTTGGTCGCCTTCGGAAATGTCTGGGAGACTACAAACAGGATTCCGAATGATTTGTACACAGCTGCTAGAGCGACAGTAGAATGAGAGGAAATTGATCTGTCAACCAGGTTGCGAGTTATACGGACTGTGTTTTCGGCTAGACGTTACAGACGTGTATAGTTGGGGCATGTGCAAAAGCAACATAGCCAGCCAAAGGACAGTGGGAGTAGAGGCAGAGGTCAACATAATACAGAATAATGATAATGGTAGTATGGGGATGAAGCAAGCGTTAAATGCCAAAGCAAACCTGAGGTCCAACTACAGGTATTCACAGTAAAATTAGATGCTACGAAGTTGTATGCAGAGGTGGATTGTGCAGTCAGAGGAATAGTGAGGAAGAAGAACTGCACGAGACTGTCGGGCACAGGAGCACATTTGTCAGTTACCTGTGAAAATCGGGTGTTGTCGAACTTAAAAAACTGAGCCCATCACAATATACGAGTAAATTGCGTAGAATGGGGAATAGCAACTTCACATCGTTGGAATCGGTGGACATAGATTTTTAACTGGTTACAGGTCAGTTCAGACGATATGTAGAGATTATGCCACATGAGAGAGACGGCTATGACTTGATTCCGTTGTGGGATATCTTGCATCAGCATTGTGGCAAAATCAACCTCAGGCGACAATGGTGGAGCTTGACAGCAAAATTCTTCAGCTGGGCGAAACTGCTGCCAGTGTAGTTATGTCACAAGGAGCCTATCAAAATGACACAACGTTTAAGCTGGGAACATTCACACTAAGAGTCGATTCACACAGATGGGTACCTAAGGGTACCGGTAATTCGCTTTGGGTTAATCTTAAGTCGACTTTACTAGTAGGGGTGATGTGTGTGTGGAAGTAAATATAGTATTGGATCAGGCAGATGTCTTAGTGAAAAAAAGCACTGTATGCCAACAAGAGGTAAATGGTTGATAATTGGTACCTGTGTTTGTGGATAATTACATCACCGAGGATTTATGGTTAATGAAGGAATTGTTCGTCACTAACATGAATATCTGGGAGAATGAGGAATGGGTTACGTGGGGTGTCATCTATGGACAGTTGCCATTGAAACTTCATTACAAGGAAAATTGCAGCGCCTAAACGGGAGTGATAAGCAACATTGGAATTTAAAAAGGTGTTAGTTTTTTTCCAAAAATACCATTGCCAGCAATGCATATTATGCAGCACCAAATATCAATGGGAATAAGTCACCGGTTTACCACAAGCCACACAAAACACTTGCAGCCAATTCTGGAGCAACTCTTCTATCAGCAGCTGAAAAGGATGGGATTATTGAGGAATGTAATAGCCCATTGGGGACCAGAATTTTCGTCGCGTCCATTATAATACAGGTTTCGCTGAGACTATCGACACTTGCATACTAAGACTATAATGGATAACTACCCTTTGCCAGTCATTATAGAAACTGTAGACAATTAGACCACTGCAAGTATTTTTCGACAATAGACTTAAGAAATGGCTCTATAGGACTGACGAAAGGCAACAATTTCTTCACCATGGCAACATTATCAATTGATAAAGATATATACAGGACTGAAAAACGCACCTGCAACGTTTCAGAGGTTGTTTGATGGAGTTATCAGAAAGCTGAAGCTATGTCAATGCATGATGTATCTTGATGATATAATCGTCTTTGCGAGTGATACAGAGTAGCACATACAGCGCCTAAGGGAAGTATTCCTGTGATTGAAGGCGTCAATTTTCAGAACTGAGCAGTATAATTTTGTATTAGAAGAGGTGGCATACCTTGGTCACTCAAGTAGTAGGGATGGATCTTGGACAGACTCAAGGTTAGTTGAAGCCTTGTATGAATATTCTATACTTGAATTGGTGAGTCACAAAAGGATTTGTGGATATTACTGGACTGCTGACACAATTTCTGAAGAAAGTTTCAAAATTTGTTTTGTCAGGCGATTGTCAGAGTACTTTTGAGAAACCGAAAGAAGCTCTAACGTTAAGTCACATCTTAGTGTTTCCAAATTTCAATAAGTAATTCATTCTGTCATATAATGTGTCCAGCTATGTTCTTGTTATGTGTTATCCTAAGAAGTTGAGGGCACAGACTATCCAGTGGCCTATGCATCAAGTTAAAGAACTTAGGAGGGAAGAATTACTCCATAACTGAAAAGTAAATATTGAGCTTTATTTATGGAATCACCTACTTCAAGTGTTATCTCTAACGGAAAAATTTTCAAGTGATAGCAGATAAAGTAGCATTTGAATGGCTGATAGTGTTGAAGGATTCATCTAGTAGGTTGACACAGTGGGCTGTATGATTGGTCAGTTTTATTTTTAGGTTATAGACGAACCTGGAAAAAAAACATAGAAATGCAGATGGATTAAGTAGGAAAGTAGTGGCGTTACAAATAGGTGGTAATGAGCTTAAGGAATGGCAGACAGCACAGAAGATGGATAGTGAATTTGATTTTGAGGTCATTCAAAAACCTAGTAAAAATATGGGAACACAGATGGATTGATTAGGAAAGTAGAGACAACACAATGCGTTTAACGAATTGAAGATAGCACAGAAGATGACAAATGTAAGCAATTGTAGTTTTGCGAACCGGATGGTTCGCCGTGCAAAGAAAACATGCTGTAACCGTGAGAGTTGGTGCCATAAAAACTGAGAGACAGAGTATCAAGGGAGAGACATGACCATGTGTTAGCAAATCATGGCATTGTAGGTCTACACAAACGGAGATTAATGGAGAGGTACAGATGGAGGTATATAAAGGTGGATGTAGACCAAAATGTACAGAATTGCATACTGTGTGCACTGAGAGCTAATATGTGTCGCACAAAAGAGCAGTTGCCGAGATTGCCTGAAGCATTAGCCCCACTGCAATTGCTTAGGATTGATGTCTTAGGTCGTCCCAACTAAACACCTGCAGAGAGTAGATATGTGCTCACGATTGAAGATCATTTTCCTAGATGCATGGAAATTGTTACAATGATCGATCACCAGGCACCGACATTGACGCAAGCGCGAGTAATCAATTGGATACTGAAGCTCAGAGTACCTGAGATGATAGCAGTGAATGTGGGAACCAACTTTTTGTTAGATTTCCTCAATGAATCTTGCAAGGTATTGTAGATGACAGAATCGGAAACGAGACCTCTATATCCTGAAGCTAATGGATGACCGGAAAGAACTAAAAAATTTAGGGGAGATGCTAGAACACTATGTGGATGTACACCATACCAACTGGGAAGCTATTTAAGATATGTGGTCTCACTGTACAATTCGAAACAGCACACGAACACAATATTGCCATTCTATCAGCTAGTATATATGTAGAGGATCGAAAGATGAGAGTGATTTACTTAAAGGTAGGAGTTTTGCCGTAATTAAGTTAGTTAACATGTGGAGAATATTGGGAGCCTGGAATCGTATGTATGATAAATTCGGTTGTGCAGTTCAGTGTTACGATACCGTGGCGTAGAGCCGAGTTCAGCGACAAGAAGGAGAACGCTGTGACAAGACCTGGTTGCCGCACAGAAGAAGACGTGACAAGAAGAAGCTCGCCGTACGCCAGGGTGTCGACATCGAGGACGGTAATCATGTCAGTTGCACCAGCCGTGCAGCGGAAGAATATTTCACTGACCGACTGGGAAAAAATAACAGCAGACATCAGCGGCAGAGAGCCGTATTTAAGGACCGGCAGCCAGCTCGTTAACATCGTCCTTCGTGAGGTGTTGGAGTGTCACACGCCTGTGTCACCGCCGTCACCAGTTCGGTGTCGTGGCTACCATCGCATTCACTGTCGTAATGCGGGTCGTCGTCTGGAAGGCGACGCCGCCGCCGTAACTACCGCCGGACACCATCAACAGGCACCGCTTGCCATGGGAGTCATCGCTTGGGATGCTTTTTGGTAACACACTGTCGCCATTGTCCTGGGACGCTGCCGACACAAATGTCGTGACCGGGGCGGGAGCCAGGGACCTTGACCCGCAGACGCCATACAGCCGCTGCTAGCGACGTCCGCTGAGACATGGCATTGACCTGTCCCTCTGCCACGCCCCCCAGCCGCCACCACAACAGAGGCACGTGGCGCGTGGCGCGTGGTTCCAACTGACGCAGTAAGTCAGTGCAAGACCGGAGCGCCGCTGTCGAGGCAGCAGATTCGAGTTACGACAGTGAAGTTCCAGACACAGGAGTAGGCGCACGTGTGAAAATCCGCCGGCCATCTTCGTCTTCGCCAAGAATATTACGAGTGGAAGCAAACCTCTCTCAGAGGGTCCACAACCAATGTATTGCGTTTGATCAATAAATGTTGTTATTCTGTCATCAGGGGCCACACGTGGACACACCCTCACCGTTCTCTTCCTCGGTCCAGCACAGACTCCAAGTTCTAATCCGGTGACGGGCAGTGAAGTCCCGTTTACAGTCGTATCAGATTTGGTCGTCTCCACTCGAGCAGGAATGGTTGGATTGTTTTGGGGGAGTCATCGGTCTCATCTGATTAGGGAAGGACGCGAAGGAAGTCGGCCGTGCCCTTTCTAAGGAACCATCCTGGCATTTGCCTGAAGCGATTTAGGAAAGTCACGGAAAACCTAAATCAGGATGGCCGGACGGGGGCGGGGTGTCCATTGTACCACACTCCCAATAAGAGTTGACGCATGTGTGAAAACTGTGGCAGATATTTTTCTGACCGGCTATATGGGGGATAAATTCTGTAAAATGTTGAATACCAGTTCTCAGGCATCGGTTCCAACAACTGAGTTAAGGTTAAGTGCACCACGCTGGACGTTACGTGGCGTAGGTGGAGGACGTGTAAATTCACTCGACGCTGGAGTGGTCAAGTTCCGAGTGGGGGAGGTTAACTTCCAAATGGATGCAGAAGTTCTTCCCGTGGTTATCGGTTGGTACGACGTGTTTCTCGGACTTTATTTCCTGGTTGCACATCCCACCGTAATTGATATGGAATGGCCTTCGGTAGAACTGGATGGAGCTTTGTTTCACCTAGGCTCTGCGGTCCGAATACTAAATAACTGCGTACAGGGTCCGTTAAAAGTCAGTTCGCAGGATCGCTTATCGAAAGATACAGTAAATGATTGATGTTGGTACGGACCTGCCAGTGAACTCGTTGCGTATCGTTGAACCTTTCGCTGGTAACGAAGTATTAAATGCAGTTAGTCGTTTTATACAACGTAGCGTGTCCTCCATTCCGGAGGTAGAGGGCACGAGGGTAGTGCCTGTCAGTATTGATAATTTTGGACCCTAGAAAATAAAGTTGTCGCAGGGTACGCAATTTGTGAATTTAGAAGTGCTAGAAAAGGAAGACCCAGACCGTGATTTTACAGCAAACTACACAATGCAGGGAGTGAGTGTCTGTCGACTGGTCAGCGCTAAGAAGTAAGGCAGCACACCAGTAAGCACGGGATACAGTATTTGTGGAAAAAACTGTCGAGTGAGTACGTGGAAGTATTTAATGCGTCGTCACTACTCGCAACACCGCTCGCTCAGCACCAAGTTCCTACTGAAAGTGAAGCACCCATCTGCAAACTATCGTATCAAGTTCCAAGACATTTACAGCCGATTGTGGAAGATTTTATGGATCAACATCTTAGACATGGCCAGTTTAGGACAGTGGTCTGGTCCCATTGTAATTGTAAGCAAAATATCACCAGGTTATGAAAAGCATATCGTTTCTATTGTGACTACCGATTCCTCAACCAGAAAACTGTGTCAAATGCATATCCTATGCCTAATATAATAGAGACATTGGAAGACTTAGATCAGTGTCGGTAGTTAACAACAATGGCTTTGCTTAATGATTAGCAGCGGTTGAAAGTAACACGAAAGTACCGACCTAAAACTGGTTTCTCAAAGCCGACTGGGCATTTCTAGTTTCGCCACATGCCTTTTGGACTTAGAAACACGCCGGCAACTTTTCAGTATTTGTTACGTAGAGTGTTACTCGGATTAAAATCAAAGCAGTGCGTGGTATACCTGGATGAAATTATTCTGTATTCAAAGAATATATTACTGACCATCGGATCGGGAGCTGTCTGTTCGTCTGGGCACAGCACGGTTAACGTTGAGTTTAGAAAAAGTCATTTTGTATTGCAACAAGTTTGGTATTTTGATCACTTTATCAGGAAGAACGGCATTTTTACAGACCTAAAGCTAGTTGACACCGTTCAAAATTTGGAACACACGGATTTTTACCGTAGGTATCTTCCGAAATTTGAAGAAAGTGGAAATTGCTACTCGAAGGAGTGAATTGTCATACGACAGCTTAGTGTGAGGCGGCGTCCCAGAAGTTAAAAGAGCTGTTCACATGCAGCCTCATCTTAGTCTATCCAGATTTTGAAAAACCGTTTAGTCTTTCTTGTGATTGGAGTGATTTTGCGCTAGGAGTTACTGTGACTCAGGAAGTAGATTGATAGGAGCACCCCATTGCGTACGGTTCACGGATGCTCAATAATGCTGAACGAAGGAGAAGGAAATGCTTGCATTTATTTTTGGAATTTGGTACTTTTGTTATTACCTCTATGGTAGACGATTTAAAGTGGTGACTGATCACGCAGCGCTTAAGTGGCTCTTAGGACTTAGAGATCCAACGGGTAGATGGCGAGATGGGCCTTGCCGTTAAACGAGTTCGATTAAGAGGTAGTACATCGGCCTGAAGGTCGCACACTAACACGGCTGGTTCAGCCGCGAAGTACGCGCTATGAAGTGCGCAGGCATTGACGAAAGTTAATGGAGGGCAGCACAAAGTGCTGACCCGAACTGTCAGTGATTTGCTAAACCGCAGCGGTTCTGCATGGAGAACGGAGTATCGTATCGCACAACGCGAAATGGGCCTGGTTAATAGTACCAAAGAACTTAGGTGACGAAGTGTTGCGGCAAGTATGAAATTTGGGTCGAAGAGCAACGGAGGGAAGGGTATTGGTGGATGACGTGTAGGCATGACGTGGACTGATACGTGAAAAACTGTGTGCCATGTCCTCAAAGAGCAGAGCTAAACAACCAGAAAATTAAACTACAGAAGATACCGGAAGCCGATAAGCCCTTGCAAATGGTAAGACTGCACTGGACATCCTACGACTCCTAGCACAAACACCTGCAGGGAATCGTTACGTATTAAACATTGTTGACCACTTTTCTAGGTACGTTTCCATGATAACTTTATCAGACCAGCAAGCCACATCCATGGCTGAGGCACTAGTCGGCCAGAGTATACTATAATCACGTATCAGGGCGCAAATTGTATGTCGGATTTATGCAGCAGCTGTTCAGACTGTTTTAGCATTTAAAAATGCTCTGCACCCTCAAGCTAATGGTCACACAGAATGAGTCCACAGGACAATTGCGAAAATGTCGGGTTTTACATAACTACCCACCATAATAACTGGAACGTACTATTGGTCTACGTCGTAGCTGCATACAACTCGAAAGTTCACCAGAGCACAACGTTATTACTGTATGAAGCTCTTTGTAGGAGAAAGATACAGTCCCCCTTTGAATTTTGCAAAGCCCCGCCGCAAGGAGACATCTCGCCAGTGAAGGATCTGCTAAGACAGTGAAACTTATGGATATGAAGGCCATAGGGAAACAGGAAAGGGTACATGATGCGAAAGCAGTGTTGGCTCTGAGCACTATGGCCATCAGTCCCCTAGAACTTAGAACTACTTAAACCTAACTAACCTAAGGACATCACACAACACCCAGTCATCACGAGGCAGAGAAAATCCCTGACCCCACCGGGAATCGAACCCGGGTGCGGGAAGCGAGAACGCTACCGCACGACCACGAGCTGCGGACGAAAGCAGTGTTACCTAAGTACTATGAGGATCAGTGGGTTATGTTAACGAATCCTTATGTGCCGAAGGCGAAAACGAAGAGGTTTGTGTCACGGTATAACGGCCCTTACCAATGAATAGAGATGACGCCGCAAGTTAACGTTAAACTGTAGCTCCCCACCCACCCTTCGTCAATCCATGTAAGCCGAATTTAGCCGTTTATGGGACTTTTCGTTAATTTGCCTCGTGTGTCCACAGTTTTTGTAGGAGAGGGGAGAGGAATGGCGGACGAGGAGGAGAAAAACGAAAAAACGAAAACGAAAGAAGCAGGACAATATGGAGAATCATAAGTATATGCTAAGGCCTAGAGCAGGGATGCAGGACTAACATTAGTATTTTCTTTCCACTTACTATGGTAAAGGGAACCGTAGCCATCAGTATGATCCAGTCCTTAATTTATGAATCTTACCTATCTTCCTCGCTTTTGTTCCCCCAAACATCTTTGGTTTCATAACGACGTCATTGATCTCTGGATCAGATGATTTCCATCCAAAATGGTCGTATTACCATGGAATATATTTTAGATCAAGTGAAAAGCTGCAGAAATAAGCAGCAGCAGCAACTGATCGTCATTGGTTCATCATCATCAGCTGCTTGTGTATTTATTGTGATGATCGGAGTAATGTATTTCTTTCGATTGTTCAGTTTCTCCCGGCGTATTTGTTGATCGAAGAGTCCACAGGTGTACTGCCGGTTCGTAGTGTCCAACGGGCACAATATTTCGGCGATCAGACACGTCGTCATAGTCATGTGCGCTGAAGAACTGAACTCCTGAGGGCGGGCGGCCTCCGTATATCCCGTCCCCCCACGAGCCGTTCCCTCCGCGGTTCACGCCCGCGGGCGCGCTCCAGCAGTCGCGGGGACACAGGGATCGGCGTTTGTGGCACCGTCGGTGCAGTTGCTACGTCCGCCCAGCTCGCCAGATCGTTTTCGGTGCTGAGTGTCATCTTAATTATACACAGTGCTGGTTCCCATGCCTTGCTAAGATTATAACTGCAGTCTCGGTTGATGAGTTCGTCACTGGTGCGAATTTCGATGGCCTCTCTGACAACGCTGTCCCAGTATTCAGAAGCCTGGCCCAAGATCTTGGTACGCTCATAATCCATCTCCTGTGTTTCAGACAAAGAGTGCTCTGCGACCGCCGACTTGCCAGGATACTTCAGTCATGTGTGCCTTTGATGTTTTCGGCAACGATCTTCGATGGTGAGCACTGACTGTCCATTGTAAGTCTTACCACACTGTCAGAGAATCTGTTATACGCTGGCGTTCCGCAAGCCGAGATCATCTTTCACACTTCCCAATAACGATTGTATTTTATTGGACCGGCAAAAGATAGTTTTAACTTGGTGTTTCTTGAATATGCGTCCAATTTTCCCCTATAGTGCGCCAGTGTACGGAATAAATGCAAAGGCTACTTTTTCCTCCGTGACTTTTTCCAAAGATTCTACTTTAGTGGTTGGGCGGAGAGTGCTTTTAGTCTGCCATTTCGAGTACCCGTTCTTTTGGAATACGGTTCTGAGGAGTTCCAGCGGCTGGTGAAGACTCTCTGCGTTTGAGATGCTTCGCGCCCTGTGTACCAGTGTTTATAGAACCCCATTTCTTTGAGAAGGTTGGTGACAGCTGTCTGCATGCACATACAGACCAGTGCTCGTTTTCGTCCTGTACACAGCGTGACCCAACATTCCACCAGCCCTTCTCTTGACCATGACGTCCAGGAAAGGTAATCGTCCTTCTTTTCGGCCTCCATTGTGAACTGGATGTTGAGATGTATGGATTGCAGATGGGAAAGAAGTCCAGGCGCTTGTCCCTACCATTGGGCCAGATGACGAACGTGTCATCCACACAACGGAAAAAATGTAGATTTCCATTTGGATGACACCAAGGCTTCCTTCTCGAAGTACTCAATATAGAAATTCGCAAGCACAGGCGAGAGTGGGCTACCCATCGCGACTCCTTTCGTTTGATCATATTATTCTCCATTAAACAGAAAATACGAGGAGGTCAGGACATGATTAAAAAGCTCGGTGGTCTTCTCGTCAAATTTCTGCCCAATAAGCTCGACTGACTCTTGTAGAGGTATCCTGGTCAGTAATAGAAGAAATTTCACTGACCTACTGGGGAAAAATAACAACAGACATTAGCGGCAGTGAGCCGTATTTAAGGACCGGCAGCCAGCTCGTCAGCATCGTCTGTTGTGACGTGTCGGAGAGACACAGAGCCTGTGTCACTTAGCACCGTCACCAGCTTGGAGTTGTCACTGCCATCGCAGTCACCGTAATGGTCACCTCCGTAATGCAGGTCGTCGCCTAGGGGGCACCAGAGTGACGTCGCCGCCATAAATATCGTCGGCTGCCTTCAACAGGACGCTGGCCGCATGAACGCCTTGACCAGGGCAGGAGCCGAGGACCCTGGCCCGCCAACGCCAAACAGCTGCCGCTAGGGATATCTGCTGGGCATTGACCTGTCCCACTGCCACACCCCCCAGCCGCCAGCACAACAGAGGCCCCTGGCGCGCGGCTCTTGTTGCTGCCGTACGTCGTTGCATGGTCGGGGCGCCGCTGTCGAGGCAGCAGATTCGATTTACGCCGGAATAGCTCCAGACGCAGCAGCGGCCACACGTGTGAACGTCCGCCGATCACCTCCGTCGCCGAAAGGATATTTTAACAGAGAGTTGATCAATAAATGTCGTTATTCCGTCATCGGAAGCTATCCGTGGACTCACCTTCACTATCCTCTTCCTCAAGATCACCAGAGAACCAACCGGCAATAAAGTCCTGTGCCTTCTAACACTTCCTGTTTACTTATGGTCGTAGGATACCATCGCCTTTAGAAACGTTAATAACCAAGAATGGTAAGACAGGGGAATCTGTTAAGGAGTTCGCCAGAGTGATAAGGGAAATATGTAGCATGGTGTGCATCTGATACACGAGCGCTAGAAAAGCAAGAATAAGCAGTGTATCATATAGCAAGAATGAAGCAATACAAGTGGCCAATGGATAATGTTACCGACTTCGTATTGTCCAAAGAGGAAGAAGAAATGATCACATCAATTTGTGGAAACTACGTCACCAGTTAATGTGAGGATCCTGTTGCTGAGTGCACCGTGGGACTATTGAAACCGTTTTGTGGGAGTCTAGAAGTTATTCCAGGAATTACACTGTTGCAACGGAAAAAAACATGAGAAAGAGAAGGTGTGGTGGAACGAGCAAGAATTCTTGTATGTATCGATAAGAGGAAGTCCGTACTCTGTAACACTGAGGACGTCAGAGTAGATTTATCGTTTTTTTTTTTCCTTCTGTGTAAATACACCATAAGGTAAAGTGTAGATGAGATGAACTGCTGCTGAGTACCAGACAACTTTTATGGGGAGAAAACGATAGGGTACATCAGGAGAAAAGATTAAAGATTTGTGGACCATAGCAGTGCTACTTGCCATCGTCAGTATAAAAGCATTGCAGAACCAGCAGGTAGAAGGTGGAGTGATATTCTTAAAGCAAAAAGATATGGTGATCACCAGCCACCACTAGGTGATACAGGTTGTGTTTAATGCATGGGAAATGAGGAACGAAGTGAGCTGACTAGAGGAAGCATTTAACAGTTTCTGGCAGGATATGGAGCATCACGGAGTACTTAAAGGAGTTACGAGGGAATGTATGAGGATACATTGGACTTATGAGAAATTGATGGACGAGATATATTCTGGGGATTACATATAGAAAAGGTTTTATCGACGCAAACTGTGGAACTGTTGACGACGAGGACATAAGGGGGCTGAAAGACCCAGTGGAAGTAGTAAAGCGTTGGGTAAAAGGAACCAGGAAGCAAGTGAAAGGCACACCACGCAGGTCACAAATTTGCGAGTTATCAGGCCAGCTGATTGGGGCAGTAATGTATTGTACCAAAACGGTGAAAGAGTCGGTGAACTGGAACATTGAGACATAACAAGTCGACGTAGAAATAATGGATAACGAAGTGATTACAGATCTTTTAGAAAAGTTTGTCGAAAGGCTACAGTGCGGTATCGTAATTGCGGGGAGCTATGCAACAGGCTGTGCCAAACCTGGGGTAAACCTGTTTAGAGGTCAAAAGCTGGAGCAGCCAAAGGGAATGTCCGAAAAGGCCTACCAACTTAATTAAATTGTGTCCTGGAACCTAGTCATAAAAACTTGCTTTTCTGTTTTAACCTAGCAACGTGGAAGCAAGGACCGATAGACCAAATACGCACATTTCAGTTGCCTTTCCAGTAGCAGAGAACGGTGCTGCTGAGGACAAGAGCGGGCATGCGGAAATATAAGAAGTGGGGTTACAGAAGTGTTACAGCGATGAATTTACGATAGTGAGAGAGGGTCAGAACTGCTGCGCAATGAAGTTAATGCTGGGTCAGAAAAACTAAAAGGATTGCAACAGACAGGTGATAAGGCCTGATTTGTACTTCTAGAAGTGTGAGTCTCATTGGTTGCGCTCTACGTTAGACAAATTTATAATAGTAGCCAGTTGCTATGAACAGGGGGAGCAAACGGCACCAAACAGGCTAGAGCTAGATGGAAGTGTTTTGCCAGTAAACGTGATATCATGTGAGATAGTGGGACCTACTTACCGTCTATTTGCCAAAATTATGGTAATTACTCATCTGATCATTTCGCAGCCTCTGTTGTGCAAATATTTGCCACAGAAGTGCTACCAACCGCAAATTTCACTGTATTGAATCAACTTTAGGACCCGATTTAATTAAATCCATGCATAAACTCTTTAACAAGCAGGAGGGGTGAATCGGCGAATCTCCTTGGAGGCACTGATGCAGCATGTGGATCAGCACAGGGGAGAAACAATCTTGACCGATGTCATACCAGGTACTAGAGCGACACTTACTCTACTAAGCGTAGTCCTTGTTTACGTGTACAAGAAGCATAACACAAGACGAATTCAGGCCCGGGCCACCGTTAAAGTCACGGTGAACTCGATTCCAAGAGTTTAAAGAGGAGTAGCGGGAAGTATAACTGTAAGTTAATCTAAAAAGGAGCTAACGCAGCTTAGTCTACGTAGTGCATAAGGGAAGGTCAGGGTAAGAGCAATCTTGAGCAAAAAGCGGACTAGAGTCAATTGAGAAAACGTCCCGTAAATTTGTCAGCCTTGTATCCATGTGGATAATCTAGTTGAAACTGAACCAAAGGACTAAATCTTGTTGAGGAGAAGGGCAACGTAGCGCACCGACTACATTTGGTAGAAACGCGCAACGTAGGATGTGGTTTGCGGTAGCGCCAGCAGCAAGAAGGTGCGGGATATTTTTTCATTTCTTTATGCGGTCCGCCACGAATTTTTTTTGTGTGCCAGTCAACCTTTTCATCTCAGAGTAGCACTTCTAACCTGTGTAGCCAATTATTTGCCGGATGCATACCAATCTCGGTCTTCCTCTACAGCTTTAGTCTCCACAACTCCATCTAGTACCATGAAAATTATTCCCCGAATTCTTAATAGATGATCTATCAAACCGCCTGAGCCGTGCGTGGCTCGTGTCCGTGCCATCTTTTATTTAAGATCCTGTTTTTGTCCTACGGCCACCTCGTTATGTTAGTTTCAATTACTTGTGTCACTGAGTTGCTGCTTTGCCTGCCCGTGAGCGGCAGCAGCAGCGCTTTCGATATAAGCCCTGCCGTATTATCTTTGCAGGACTGCTATGACTTCCCAGTCGTCGTGTGTTGACTAGTGGTTGGAACCTGCCAGCAGTTAGTTCAGACGTGGCACGCGTCACAAGTTGAGTCGGGGTGCAGCTGCAATCAGGTCCTGACCGCCATGGCTCGCCCGACGGTTGCCGACACACATGATTGGAGTGGGGACGACTTTGGTTGGTCGTCGGTCGGTCGTCTATCCGAAAGACGTGTATTTGGCCGGCGACCGCTGATGGTTTGGCCGTGTGCGCCGACTTGTGATTTGTCCCTGTTATTGTACAGTCACTGCCTTTAGCATTGTCCAGTTCTTCGTGCAAGTGTTCGTGAAAATGTGTGTAGATGTGATTTTGAATGTTGTAGGCGTACAGGCTGTGAGCAGTCGCTCGGTTGGCGTGGAGCAGTGAGGACTTCTCGGCGGGGCGTAGTTTGGCCGGAGCACGCTGGCGGTCTCTACGCGGTGTCGGAGAGTGTGGCGCTGTTCCCATTGCTACGAGGTTAGTGGCTCACAGAACCTGGACACGAAAGTTGGTGTTCGTTGTCGGCTGTTAGGGTATTCCTGCGAGCAACAACGTGGTTTTCAAGTTGGAAAATTCTAGCCATCCTCCGTTGGAGTTTCACTGTATTTAGTTATTTGAATTGAAGTGCACCAGCGGAATCTTCTACCTTGTGGCCGATAACGTTCCGGTTATCTGCCCTGGGAGCTGACATAAATTTCAGGCAGAGTAGTTCTCTCATCGTGTTGTTGCTGTTCAGCACGGTGTGTAGTTTGACAGCTCCGTGTATGATTGCTTGTGGGTGTCAATATCTTCTACGTTGAACTCCCTCTTATGCCATGGTCCGGTGAAGTGGAAGTTATCTTGTCGGTGGATCCGCTGACTGTCGGTCGGTTGGGTTGTAGTCGGATCGTGAATGGTTCGCCCGACTACCTGTCTCACTTAAGCGAGCGTTAGTGTTTGAATTACAGGCCAAGCCTCGAACATCTAAAATGTTCAAATGGGTGTGAAATCTTATGGGACTTAACTGCTATTGTCATCAGTCCCTAAATTATCCAAAGGACAAACACACCTACCCATGCCCTAGGGAGGACTCGAACCTCCGCCGATACCAGCCGCACAGCCCATGACTGCAGCGCCCTCAGACCGCTCGGCGGCCTCGAACATCTGAGCGCCCTTGGATGCCCTATTTTTTAAATTTGTTTTTGTTGTTTGTACTTCTATTGCTTCTAGCCGATTTTTAAAAAATTAGAATTGTTTTGCTATTAAGACCTTCAGCCTAATTTAAAGTGCTGTTTCATGTAAGCCCTTTGGCTTTTTAATAATATTAATGTTCTGGAATTTTTTGTCTTGGACCTGCAGCCGATTTTGAGTTTGGCTGTTATGCTTTTAAAGCCTCCAGCCTTGTTTAAAGTACTGTTTCACGTAAGCCCTTTGGCATGTTAATAATTTTAATGTTGTTGAATTTTAACTCTAGGGCCTTCAACCGATTTTGAGTTTGAGCTGTTGTGCTTTTAAGGCCTCCAGCCTAGTTTAAAGTATTGTTTCACGTAAGCCCTTTGGCATTTTAAAACTTTTAATAATGTTGAATTTTAACTGTTGGGCCTTCAGCCGTTTTTGAGTTCTTTTGCTCTTAAGGCCTTCAGCCTAACTTAAAGAACTGTTTCACGTAAGGACTTTGGTATTCAAAAAAATTTATGTTTTGGGGTTTTAAGAGTTCGGCCTTCAGCCGATTTGAATGTAACTTGTTCACTTCAGCCTAACTAAAGAACTGTTTTAAGATAAGGCTTGCCTTTTAAATTCCTGATTATTTTTGCGTTTTAAGTTATTTGCCTTCAGCCGTTTTTAAATTAAGTGGCTTTCAGCCGGTAATTAAGGCCCAAAGATTCAAGCTGTGTGTTTAAAAATTTTTTGGCTCTCGTAATGTTTGTGATCAAATAATAAAGTTGTATGTCCGAGTGTAACTGACAGCCCTTACTTTGGCCCTTTTCCTCAATTTATGCTATCTGTCTTGTCCTGCCGGATTATCAGGGCGTTTCACCGCCCCTTCTTCTTTTGTCAGTGTTTCCGATATATTTCTTTATCCGCATATTCTGCAGCGAACTTCCTCGTTTCTTACCTTATTAGTCCACATAATTTTCAACATTCTTCTGTAGCACCAAATCTCAAATGCTTGGATTCTCCTCCACTCCGATACAGTCCATGCTTCACTGTCATACAATGCTGTGCTCCAAACGTACATTCTCAGAAATTTCTTCCTCTAAGTAAGGCCTGCGCTTGATAATTGTAGACTTCTCTTAGCCAGGAATCCCCTTAATGTCAGTGACAGTCTACCTTTTATGTCCTTTCTCCGCCCTTCATAGGTTATTCTACTGCTTATGTAGATGTATTCCCAACTTCATTCTACTTTGTGATCACCAGTGCCGATGTTAAGTTTCTCTCTATTCTCATTTCTTCCATTTCTCATTACTTTCGACTTTCAAATTACTCTCAGCCCGTATTACATACAGACTGGGCTGTTCATTCTATTAAAATATACTGTATTTCCTCCTCACTACCTCTCAGGACAGCATTGTGCCACCAGCGAATCTTATCATTGATATCCTTTCACACTGAATTTTAATTCCACTCTTCATTCTTGTTTTTTTTTTCGTTATATTACTTCTCCTATGTATAGATTAAACAGGAAGGGCAAAAGCCAACATCCTTGTCTTACACCATTTTTAATCTGAGCACTTCATTCTTCGTTTTCCAGTCGTGTTATTCCCTCTTCGTTCTTGCACTTATTGTAATATTACCCATCTTTCCCTGTAGGCTACTTTCATTTTTCTCCGAACTTTAGACAACTTGCACCATTTAACACTGTCGTACGCTTTTTCCATGTCGACAGATCCTATGACCGAGTCTTGACTTTTCTTCAGTCTTCCTTCCAGTATCAACCACAACATCAGAACTACCTCTCTGGTGCCTTCACCTTCCTTAAAGCCAAAATGGTCTTCGCTTAACATGTCTTCAATTTTCTTTTCTATTCATCTGTATATTATTCTTGTCAGAAACGTCGATGCATGAGTTGTTAAGCCGCTTGTACGATATTTCTCTCACCTGTCGGCCCTTACCATCTCCGGAATTGTTTGAATGATGTTTCTCCGAAAGCCTGATGCTATATCGCCAGTCTCACATACGACCGTGAATATTTGTTTTGCCGGGCGTTGTGGCCGAGCGGTTCTAGGGGCTTCAGTCCGAAACTGCGCTGCTGCTACGGTCGCGGGTTCGAATCCTGTCTCTGGCATGGGTGTGTGTGAGGTCCTTAGTTTAGTTAGGTTTAAGTAGGTTTAAGTCCAGGGGTTCGATGAACTCAGATCTTAAGTCCCATAGTGCTCAGAGACATTTGAAGCATTTGAATTTTTTTTTTTTTTGCCACCTACCTTGATGATTCTAAAAACCCCGATGGAATGTTATCGGTCCCTTCACCCTTATTTGATCTTAACTCATCCAAACCTCTTTTAAATTCATGCTCAAATACTGACTCTCCTGTCTCTTTCCCGTCCCTATCGCGTCATCAGACATATCCTTCCGTATATAGAGGATTACAATCTATTCTTTCCACCTGTCCGCTCTCTCCACTGCATGTAACTGTGGAATTCCCATTGCACTCTTAATGTTAATAACCTATGTTTTTGGCTTTTCTACGCGCTGAGTTAGTACTTCCGACAGTCATTTCTCTTTTGGTTTCTTCACATTTTTTCGTGTAGCCATTTCGTCTTAGCTTCCATGCACATTCTATTTATTTCATTCCTTAGTGTCTTCTTTACCCCTGAATATCCCTGAACATTTTTGTACTTCCTTCTTTCATCGATCAGCTGAAGTTTTCTTCTGCTGTCAGAGTTTCTTCGCTGTGCGGAACCACGCGACTGCTACGGTCGCAGGTTCGAATCCTGCCTTGGGCATGGATGTGTGTGATGTCCTTAGGTTAGTTAGGTTTAAGTAGTTCTAAGTCTAGGGGACTGATGACCTAAGATGTTAAGTCCCATAGTGCTCAGAGCCATTTGAACCATTTTTTATCTTTTGGAGACACATTATGTGTCTTTAATGCAGTGGTTCCTTGCACTTGCGCATCCTCATGCATTGATCATTGCTAAATCTGCTACTTCTAGGGGACATTTCCCGTACTCGTGGCAACAGAGCGCCCTGAAACTCTGTTCTCTCTTCCACGCATTTGGACAAAGTCATTGGCACAAAGAGTGTGACTTCTTACGCCAGTAGTCCTCTGTCGTCAATGCTGATGATTTTTATAGAAAACGTCAGCACTGGGGACGTTACAACTTGGGACGTATTGATTATTAGTAAAACGCTACCCTAGACCACGGGTGCAGGTGTTAAACCTTACAAAATATAACACAGTCGTCACAACATTGTGACGCGGGCTGGCTTAACAAGGTGTGGAAAAAATGAAAATAGGTAGCAATAACTAAGCGGAAGAGGGTGGAAACCTTTCCATATAGGCGACCCCTGAAATGTTTAGTACACATGCCGCAAAGTATAGCAAAGCCCTAGTAGATGCATATAAATATCTAGCCAATTTACACTTAAGTCACTTCTGTTAGCATCAGAAAGCCATCACCATGTGACCGTGACGCCTGGGCGCCCTCTGGAGTGCTGTTCGTGGACCACAGTCCGACTCTGCATTAGGGGGGTCCGCCCTGAAACCACGGGACTTGGAACATCACCACATCGCGCCACCACCATCTCTGGAAAGGAGCTTCGTGGCCTCCAGCGTGAGGCAGTGGGTCAATGTGATTAAGTCACCTGCCTGACGCCTGCTGACAGTGCAGCGTGTGTGAGCCGTGGCACAAGACACATGACCACAGCCAGCAAAGACCACCTGGACCCTGAGTCACTGCTGACACAAGCGGATGCGTCACGAGCCACTGCCCATCTGATGATGCACTCTGCCGCATACACAGGAAGGCACTGGATGCCTAAGCCATGCTTCCTTTATTGAGTCACAGTGGGAAGCTGTAACACAGCAGTTTGGATTTTCAGGCTGTTTGATTGGTGCAGTGTCCCGCTGCATTCCATATCTACCAGACATTACACAATGTTCCAGTTGACTCGGACTCGGTCCCTTTCCTGTGTTATGGAATCACCAGTAAACGATGCATGGCAACTCGAGATCTCGACTCAGCTTCCAGTAGTATAAGAATTTTTTGGAACATTGTCCTTAGGAGAATCGAGATCGCTGAAATTATATTAAAATTATTTAAAAGAAAAGCCTTCTAGATGTAAGTTCTATGTATTTCGTTTGGTGACTTGTTACTGTCTTTTGTAACAGGGATTCGCAGACTTTTCCCGTCATGTCCCCTTTCTGAAATATAAATTTTTTTGACGCTCTGTCCCTCATTTTGTCATCCTTCCTCAGCACTTCTCATACTTGGCCCAGAAATGACACATGATATATCGTTTTACTTCTGTCGAATTACTGCAACTATCAGATACAACAACATTATTAATAACAGTTATAGCGTCATTCGAGCACATCAGAGGTTAAATTATCACACATTTGTATTATTCAAAGATGGTTCAACATGAAAATTATAACTAGTTTATAAATAACCATGGCTGCGAATGTAATTATTGGAATTCAGCAAAAATGTATATTCCGCTACACAGCTTTTTAAATTAGTTCACAGATTCATTACTTAGTTAAAATTCAACTGTTTCCACCTGCAATGGTTTTAATTAATTTATAAAATTTTAATATTTGAAAGATGATAGGGTTCAAATGATGACAGAACAATATTCAGTATTTAAATGCCACATTAAAAACTGTTATATTCAAAGTGATCATCCAAACAGGAAGTAAACAAAAGTGAAAATACACACGATTGAAACTTTTTTTTTTTTTTTTTTTTTTTTTTTTTTTTTTTTTTTTTTGCACATGTAGCGTGTTGTTTGTTGTTTGCGAACGAATTTATGAATAAAGCAGATTCATTCCTGACTGGATCTTGAAACAGCAATTCGCAGATTTTCTTCCATCTGCAATCGAAATTGATGTTTCGTTTTGATTAATGCCATTGCAGAAAATGTTGACTCACGCCAGCAATGTCCTTCTTGTTAAACTGGGATATTCATTCCAAGTCTGCACCAAAGATTTTTCAAAAGACTTAGATTTCAATGCATTTCAAAGTGCTCTATCACCAGACAGTTCTACAGCGCCTCTTATTCCACTATTGACAAGTGGTCTGCGATGACCTCATCGAAGGGATTGTAGATCCAGTCATACTTAGATGAAGGTTCTGAAATTTATTCTTGAATTGTTGGCAAAGGTTTTCGAACTGTACTACACTAATTCTATTAATTTTATCTGTAGCCAATTCAGTTTCCTTCACGAAAGAATTCAGACAAGAAAACAATTCGCAGTTATCCATCTTCATCTGTCCAAGTTTTCTCTTCTTGAAGTGATACGTAACCAATTTCTAAAACTTCAGCTAAGTAGCACAATACATGGAGCCGCAAGTGTAGGACTGCTGTTCAGTTTGAAAAGACGAAGCTCATTCCCCACCTCCACAACGCTGCAATCCATTCTTGTCATTTGTTTTATCTGTTTCGAAGTATCTTATTCGCAGGAATACCACTTCCATATGAATGTATTATGTACATCACGTACACTAGTATTTTTTTTTTCATCTACGTTTTCGCATTTCTTTTTCAGTTTTATAGTCCACCGGAGATTGGAAATGAAGCCCGTTTTCAGCGAGAAAGCTTACATTAAAGGTACAACTTCATTCCATTATAGTGTTATTTTTGCTTCTTCCTTCTTTTGCAACTGAAATCATTCGCCCAACATCTTACACAATCAATACGATATCGATAGTTACAAATTATACGAGTTCTATTATAGCGTCATTGAGACACCTGGTATTGAAGAAATTAAGTTACCACAGCTTCCTGGCTCAACATTTTTATGTAGGTGTTACAATAGTAAAGGCTGTAGCTCATTTATTTTTACGTTTTGTAGCAGTTTCGTCAGAAAATTCATTTCGAAGGTACTATTTTATCCTTATTGTAATAACTAATTTATTTTTACGTTTGATATTGTTCCATCTCCAAACCCTAAACAGTTCTGCGGTTCTTGTTTCATTGTTAATCAAATTTTGTTTCTTATGAGGTTTTCTGTCCCTTAAATTGAACATAGAGTAGTGAATCTATTTTGATTGGTCTACTAAAGGATGACTAATTTAGTAGCAGGAAGGTGATACTTCCGAGAACATTTAATTCAACACAGATAATGGTACCACAATTTCCTGGTGTGATTTACGCCATTATGTTCTCCTGAATGAGAAGTTTTTAAAGAAGTCAGTGCCTAATTCACATCCTACAGGTAGTGAAATTAGTTCACTCGTTCGTGAATACTATGAAATTAGCTCTTATAAAACTGATATAACTGTAGCATGAAACATATTCGTACTGTACAAAATCAATTAGACGTTATATTTCCATTTAGCTACACTCACGGAAATATACGAGAGGTGGCAAAAGCCTAATACCGTGTCGGACCTCCTTTTGTCCAGCGTAGTGCAGTATCTCGATGTGGTAAGGACTCAAGAAGTCGTTGGAAGTCCCACGCAGAAATATTGAGCCATACTGCCTCTACAGCCGTACCCGCCAGGGTAGGCGAGAGCGCTAACGCGCTGCTTCCTGGACTCGGGTAAGCACGCCGGCCCTGGATCGAATCCGCCCGGCGATTAACGACGACCAGCCTGGATGTGGTTTTTAGGCGGTTTTCCACATCCTCCTAGATGAATACCGGGCTGGTCCCTCCGTTCCTCCTCAGTTACACGACTCGCAGACATTTGTAACACATTCACGCTATTTCAAAATTTACACTTGACGCGGACAGCTGGGGTACACTATTTCCGTCCCGGGAGGTACAGGGTGGGGGGCAGGAAGGGCATCCAGCCACCTCTTATAATTAACCGTGCCAAATCCGTACTTAACCCTGCCGACCCCGTCCACAATGCGGGATACAGGCGGTACCGAAAGAAAGAAACTGCCTCTACAGACGTCCATAATTACGAGCGTGTTGCCAGTGCAGGTTTTTGTGCACGAACTGAAGTCTCGATTACCCCATAAATATTTGATGGAATTAATGTCGAACGATCTGGGTGGCCACATCATTCTCTCTAATTATCCCGAATGTTGTTCAAACCAATCACTAACAACTGTGGCCCGGTGACATGGTGCACTGTCACCCATACAAAATCCATCGTTGTTTGGTAACACGAAGAGCGTGAATGTCTGCAGATGGTCTCCAAGTAGCCGAACATAGCCATTTCTAGTCAATGAGTGATTCATTTGGTCGAGAGGAACCAGTCCATTCCACATAAACACAGCCCACACCATTATGAAGTCGCCACCAACTTGCACAGTGCCTAGTTGAAAGCTTTGCTCCATGTTTTCGTGGGTTTGCACCACACTTGAACCGGCCCACATTTGACTGGGACACTGTTTTCCAATAGCCTAGGCTCCGACTGATATGGTCACGAGCAGAGCAGAGGTACTGCACACGATGTCGTGCTGTTAGCAAAGGCATCGGTCGTTTGTTGCCATAGCCAATTAACACATGATTTCGATTCACATTGATTTCTGCTGTTATTCCTGGCATTGTCGTTTGTCTGTCAGTACTGACAACTCTACGCAAACGCCACTGCTCTCCATAGTTAAATGAAGGCTATCAGCCTCTGCGTTGACTGTGGTCAGAGGTAATGCCTGAAATTTGGTACTCTCGGCGAACTCTTGACACTGTCGATGTCGGAATCTTGACTTCCCTAACGGTTTCCGAAATGGAATTTCCCATACGTGTAGTTCCAACTATTGTTCCAAGCTCGAAGTCTGTTAATTCGCGTCGTGCGCCCATAATCATGTCGGAAACCTTTCACGTGATTCACCTGAGTCAAATGACAGCTCCGTCAGTGCACTTTATACTTTGTGTACACTACACGACCATCATCTGCATATGAGTATATCTCTATCGTACGCCTTTTGTCAGGCCAGTGTATATTAGAGAACAAAATACGAAAGATTTTAAAATAAGAGGATAGTACATGCATTCTCCTACAGAAAAAACTGTGAAACTCTCGGTATCTCCAATATTTATATACATTCAACATAAACCTGCAACATATTCATCCAGTAGGCTGGTCACCTGAGAAAACTGATGAGGACATACTTCTTCCCTTGGAGCACCTGAAGAGGCTAGCAGGCAGTCCCTTCTTTTCGGTCCATAAACGCTGTGGCACTCGTACTGCATCGTGTTCTGGCCCTTCCACGGTTTCCGATCTGTATTTATTCCTGGAGGACCCAGCAAACCATCCATCCTCTGTTGCTCGTATGCGTCACATAGCTCCGATGGGGCGAAACAATTATCTCTCCACCAGTTACTGCCTGAAACCCATCAGTTTGTAAATAGTACCATTTTAAGAAATTACTCTTGATATACTTACATATATTAAAATAAAGTTGTAAAAATGGCTGGAAAACATTCAGTTACTAAAGTGATTGGCGTCTACAGGTGATGCTAATCAGACGAGTTTTCGTGCAGTACGTTCTGTTATTGCGTCCACATACCTCTGTTCGGAAATAACGAACACGTTTCCATAAGTGTATTGATTTATAACTACACTGTAAATCAACACAATTGATGCAAGTAGATGGAATAAAAACCGACATCCACATACTAACAAGGGGAAAGCCTCAGACACGGCCAACCGATTCGGCTCAAATTTGGCAGGTCGCTTGCGTACAACCTAAAACGAAGGAATCTAACATATTTTGTGTCAACACCCCCGCGTTTTGAGAAAAGGTTATGACGAGCAATCGACTCAAAATTGGCAGGATCGATAGATAATTGTAAATAGAGCATTTTTCATCATCATTTCTCACAGTCTGCTTTCGGATGCGGTGGGGCGAGGACGTCCGCTGCGCCCCGCCGTGCGCGACCGTGAGCGCTTGCTTGTGTTTACCTTCTCGCGGCGCGAGTTCTATTAGTTCCAAGTTCAGTGCGACTATGGCACACACATGGCGCCACGATACGATCAAAATTACTTTCCAACCAGATCACGCGCGTCCTGGAGCCTATGAAATAGAACAGTTCATACGCGACGATCTACGTTTAGATCCGGCGACTGTCGTCGGAATACATTTTTCTATAACGGCGAGCGTGGTTTACGTTAAAATGACCAGTGCAGAGGTCTGCGCGACAGTGGTGTCTAAATACTCGAACTCTCTCAGATTCAAACATTCTGACGGGCATATCGGTGCAGTGACGGTGGATCATGCAGGCATCGGCCTAAGGACTGTGAGGGTTTTTGAGCTCCCCTTCGAGGTCCCAGAGGAAGTTGTCAAGGACGCCTTCCGACCATATGGCAATGTTATCAGCCACGTTGCAGAAAAGTGGCAAACTTTTTCGACGTATAAGGTCTACAATGGTGTGCGCCAAATTAAACTTGAGCTCAAGAAACATGTGCCGTCCTATTTGAACATCGGTGGCTGTCGTGCAATCATCATGTACGACGGTCAGCCGCGTACCTGTTCCGGATGTGGGCAAGAAGGCCATGTTCGATCGAGCTGCTTACAACGTCGAATTGCGCAGATACCAGTGGGAGCCTCCGTTTCCCCGACAGGGACGACAATCCTGCCCCTCACGTACGCTCAGACGACTATGCGCACCATAGTTGAGGACGAAACGGGCGATCAGCCACACCCATCGACGCCAGAAGTACCAAGGGAGGAAGAGGAAGAACCCCCGATTCCAACCCATATGTCGATCCCTCCACAGCAACAACAGCAGCAACTGTCCCACGGACTCAAGACGCAACGTAACATTCAGAACGCGATGGACATGGACTCGAACATTGTCCCAACCGCGGCTTTCCTAGCGGAAGGTGATACGACTCTGGATTGCCTCCCACATTCGGATACGGATGTCCACGTTCGAAAGCAACGTTCACCTCGACGACGGAAGCGACGTCGACGGACCCCTTCTGACGATTGCCTCCTACACACGGCCGGTCAAGAAGGTGACATCTCATCAGACTGCATGGATGCTGCGCCTGCTGAGGATCTAATTGGTGTAGTCGGTTCACTTTCCCATACCACGAGTGCCAAGTTACTTCTTGCACCACAGATGCAGCAGGTCGCGTCGATGGATGGCGATGCGTCTACCTCTACCAAAGACGACGTACGTGAGGGAGATTTAGGTGCCGATCAGCTACACAGCATGGCGTTGCAGCCACTGTGGTCGGACGATGTTGAAGAACTTCCTGAAGAAGGCACGGGTGACAGGGGAGGGGGTGGCATTGGGGATGCCACTCCTAGCATGAAAGACTCTTAATTTGTAACTGGTTTGGCGGGGCCGGCGTCTCTCGCGGTTAGCTTTGATTGCTACTGCGTCTACCCTAGGTGAAGAGGCTAGGCAGCACACCTTTCGCCTTGCCACAATCAATATCAACGCGATAAGGGCACCACACAAACTGACAATGCTACAACGCATGCTTGATGCGGCGGACGTCGACGTGGCCCTCTTACAGGAAGTATGTGTCGCTAGTTTCCCTGACTTCTACGGATATGCCAACCACATCTCCCACGCCTCTTCTACCGATTGTGGTGTAGCTGTTCTGCTACGAGACGGTCTGACGGCTACTTACCGAGTGCAAGAGCCATGGCGGTAACTGTCAACGGTGTACGACTCATTAATGTATATGCCCCGTCAGGATCAGGGAGTCGGAGAGATCGGGCCCGCTTTTTTTCGGAAGATATTACGCGTCTATTTATGGGCCGCCTAGACGATATGGTGATCGGAGGAGATTTTAACTGTACATTATTTCCGGCTGATCAGCAGCCACATTACGTCCCGTGTGCGGAGTTGGAAATGCTAGTGCGTGACCTCCACCTGATTGACACGTGGCGTCACATCCATGGCCCAGCTCCTGGATACACCCATTATACAAGTCATTCATCAAGTCGGTTAGACAGGATTTACGTCAGAAGCACACTTTCGATGGCGACGAGAGGAGCAGAGCTCTGGCCCACTGCATTCACCGACCACACAGCCTATATTTGCACCATTGCCCTCCAACCTGCACGTGTGTGGCGCAGTAGGCCCCCCTGGAAACTGAACGTCGCCCATCTGGACGAGAGGGCATGTAAAGGTGCTATCGAAGAGTCGTGGAACGCGTCCTTACAGCGTCGTGGTCGTTACCGATCGACCCTCAGTTGGTGGATTGAATGTGCGAAGCCTGCTCTTAGGCGCACCTTCATGGCTTACGGCCGGGAAGCGGCGGCATGGAGGAGGAGCACGGAAAACTTTTATTACACCATCCTGCGGGAATGTCTTGCTATTGAGCCCTCACCTGACCGGCAGATCATAGTCAATCGCGCGAAAGCGCAACTCATCTCCTTAGCACGCCATCATTTACAAGGCGCTGTTATACGGTCGCGTGCTCCAGACACGATACAGTCAGAACGGCCATCTATGCACCACGTGCTCCTAGAACGCAGGAGGCGCCGTAGGGCACTGGTAACCGACATGATAACGGACGACGGACGACACGTGGCAGAACAAGCAGATATAGCAGAAGCCTTCTATGGGCATTACGCTCAACTTTATTCAGCAGTGCTCCCTGATATGGCGAAGGTAGACACCGTTACAGCACATGTCCACGGTACAGTTCCAGCAGACATGGTACCGACTTTACTGGGAGAAGTGACAGAAGAGGAAGTGCTCGACGCCATTGGTAAAGGTACTCCCCATAAATCACCAGGAATCGATGGATTACCATTAGAGTTCTATCGAGTATTTAAACAACTGTTGGTACCATGTTGGGTTGCAATTTGTCAGGAATTGATGTCCCCGGTTATACCGTTGCCTGCATCGTTCTTGAAATGACTGATTGTTCCCATCCATAAGCCGAAGGGACGGAATTATGTCCGCGATTATCGCCCCTTAACGTTATTGAACAGCGACTTCAAGATCTTTTCGAGGCTGCTATCAGGACGTCTTCGGGGCACACTATTTCACGTCCTGTCCAGCGATCAGATGTCCTTAGGAAGACCCAACAACATCAGAACTGCGTTATGTCGTTACAGAGATCTCATCTCCCTTGCACGGTTGAGACGTTTGCCGGCAGCCCTGGCGTCTATCGACTTTAGCCATGCTTTTGACCGTGTGGGCCACACTTTCCTCACGGCCGTTCTACGGCGCATGGAATTTCCCGACCCCTTTATCACAGTGTTGACACGCCTTCTGCATGGGGCTACTTCTCGAGTTCTTGTTAATGGAAGACTGACGGCACCCATGCCGATCCGCCGATCAGTACGACAGGGATGTCCATTATCAACGTTGTTATTTGCATTGACCTTAGAACCTTTGTTGTGTGGTCTCCGAGACAGGCTCACTGGGATACAGTTCGGCGGCTCCATCTATCGATGCACCGCATATGCGGATGATTTGATGATCGTCATACGAGGAGCTGACGATATGGCCGCGGCGTTGGACTGGATTGCGACCTACGTTACAGCTTCTGGTAGCCAAATCAACGTTGACAAGTCTGTCGCCTTGAGTATCGGGATTGGGCTACCGCAGGAACACATTGCTCCCTTACGCTTCAGTGATACTGTCCGCTTCTTGGGCTTAGAGTTCATGAACGACATGCGACGCGCGACGACGCTCAATTATCGACGCCTTCTTCACCAAATTAGGGCCGGAATTGCAAATCAGCGCTTGCGAGCCCTGAACATTGTTCAGCGGGCGTATTATGCCAATGTATACCTTGCATCTCGCTTACCGCATGTCGCCCAAACGCTACCCATTCCGAAACCCTTGGGTCGTAGCATTATGGCAGCGCTGGGATACTTCGTCACCGCTGGTATGTTACTGAAGATCAGATACGTATCTCTTACCCTCCCCAAGGGAAAAGGTGGTCTCGGCCTAGTCAACGTCCATGATAGGGCCATTGCCCTCTATGTTAGTTCACATTTATGTCTGCTGCGCCGTTGTCCTACGAGCCTAACGAGTCTGCTTCTGACGGCGCTACGACCTGCTTCACTAAGAGCGCCAGTGCCACTACAGGACATCCCAGCACCCCTCTTTTATATAGGACGTATCTATTTAGAACAAAGTTATTGCAGTGTAGCGCTCACGACACCACAAATGGCCACGACTCGACGCCTATATCACGACATGCTGCAACGCCGCCCCCTAAATGTGGTCGAACTAAAATATCCTGACGTACGGTGGTGCGTGGTGTGGAAGACTGTAGACGATTCCATGCTTGATTCCGACGTTGTTTCCCAATGGTACGTAGTAGTTAATGGGAAACTGGTGACTCAAGAACGTCTCTACAATATCCACATGGCAGAATCTCCCAATTGTGTGGGTTGTAACACAGTAGATTCTGACGAGCACCGCATCAGCTGTGGAGAGGCGGAACCGGTTTGGCACCTAGTGCGGCAGATTCTGGCTTATCTCTTGCGAGTTAGGCCGGAGCATATATCTGCACGCACGTTATTATTTCCGGATGAGACATTTTACCCCAAGACTCGAAGCAACTCCGTCACCTGGATACGTGGACATGCAGTCCATTACCTCTGTCGTGACGGACACAAGAATTTCCTTGACTTCTGGCTCTATTTGCAAGAAAGACATCTTGCTATTTCCGGGCATACCAGATATCGACAATGCTTTGCAAACTACCTATGGAGTGCCTTTCACAGCCCGCCGCGCAGCTGGAATGTTCCAGGCAGCGGCAGATGAGGTCAGAACGACCTGCAAACGAGCATATATTGAACAATTTTTATCAGTGGGCGCAGTCGCTGGGAAGCCTAACTACGACGTGGTAGCTTTCTTTTCATGTTATTTACGTTTAATATCTTCGATGGAGTCTTCATTCTGGTTTAGGTTTTCCAGGCTTGATTAATTATGACTGTTCGCACATTGATACCTATATAAATAAAAAAAAAGATTAAAAAAAAGTGGGCTGGAGACCTGCGTTTCCAATCCAAATAAATACACGAGAACAAACTAAGAACAAAATGGACAACAAATAAAATATAACAAAGTATTATACCCTTTTTCCTTTCTCCTTTTATTATTATTTTTTTATAAAAAGTTCAGAGGAGTATTTAATTTTTGTTGCGTTGGCGAAACCTGAAGTGGTGGCGAACGGCCGTCCTAGTTAGCTTTAGGATGAAAGTGGCGGTGGCACTAGCTTTGTTTTTGTTTTTAGGCTAGATAGGTTTCTGGGGGTAGTATGGGTGATAGGGGCCAACGCCTGAAGTGGAAGAGGTAATTTTCTTTCTTTATTTATAAAAAAAAAATAGGGTAAAAAAAATTTAAAAAAAGAGTGAGAGGTCCTTGGTTCAAGTCTTCCCTAAAATGAAAAGTTTTATTGTTTAATTTAAAAAAAGGTGAAAAAAATTTTTTAAAAAAGAAAAAAAAGATAGTGCAACTGCCAAGGTAACTGGTTGCGAATCTGAAAACCCGGGTTCGAATCTCGAAGAAACCTAGCGGACGTTATTCTTTTCGTTTGTTTTTTCCATATGTCGAATGGAAAGGGATAGTAGGGTTAATAAGGTAAGTAAATCAATAAGGAATTAAATAATAAGGTAGACAAATAAATTTCTCAAACCTCTTGGGATAGTAAACAACTAAAATGTCACTCCAGGTCACCTTACAATGGCTCTTCCAGTCACTGTTACCTGTCCTCACTTTTCTTCGAATAACTATATGGATTGTACTTGTCATATAAACATTCGAAACAAATATACAAACGGCACCAAGAACATTTAATGAATGCAATCTTTCGACAGCTACACTATTGCTTCCGAAGAGTCGGCGGAAAATAAACTTGGTTTACATTTAAAAATATGTCCTTACGGGAATTAATTTTGATGCGTACCACGCTTTCTATATTATTGCCTGAAAAATCGGTGCTGAAAGTTGGTTATGAGTTATGCTGTGAATAGTTATTGCATCCGTGCGGTTGTGCAATGCCTGCTGGGTTTTCAGAAGCACACTACAATTCTGAATCCTGGAAATAATGTTTTTAACCTGGCGATAGAAATAAACATCACACGGCTGGCACACAGGTGCGCAGTTTGGCGGTATTACTTTCACTGTGCACGTCGGCTGACCCTCGCCATCTATAAACATTGTGTCATATATTGTAGTATTAATTTGTCCACTCCAGCAATCCAATATTAGACAAAACTTATCAGAAACGTATTGTTTTAAAACATTCTCAAGAAATGTTCTATAAATCGCATTCGTCAGTTTCTTGTATTTGGAGCAGGTAATGTAAACACTTTTCAAAGAGTCGGTTAAACGATTTACCACTGCTATAATCCGAGGACTAAATGTAACATTCGTTTCTTGTAAACACAGGAAAACGTTAGGGAACACTTTTCCAGAGGCTGTGATGGCATATTGCGCAGTGTACGAATATGTTAATTCGTTTTTCTCCCTTATGCGATAACGTGCGTCGAATGTTAACCCGGTACTCGCATCTTGTTTGATGGGTGTTGATCACGTAATCACGATTAAAACCGATCATAAGTGCCGCCGTTTTACGTGATGAAAAGAGCCGCCACTTTCTGTATATCTTCTGTATTTTGAACCTTCTTATGAGAGACGTATTTAGTGACATGCCGTTGACGAATTTTATACTCCGATTTGAAATTTACTGCCCAAGATAATGATGCAGCAAACGTAAAATACTTGTTGGCCGTGTACTGAAGCGCTGCACCTGCAGCCCACTCCTGAAGTATTTTCGTTGTTACATTCTCGTTACGACAACGAGATTCGACAAATCGGTCGTATTTCCACTTGTTTATGGCCTAGTATTTATCGTATCTTGTCCCTCCTTTAACTATATCACTTTCCTACACATTCAAGTCCTTCTTCCTTTTCAGTTCTGTTGTTGCTCCATTCTTTTGCTGTGTTTGTAAGTTCCAATTTTGATGATTCCCGGCCAGCGCAACCGCCTTTACTTTCACTTCAGGGGGTATAGCGCCGTAGGTCAACCGGTTCGTAATACTCATTGGGAACAGAGGAAGCACATATTCCCAGTGACGTGGAGATTTCCAACTTGTTACGACCATTTTGCGATTCACTAGTCAGGATATCTTCCTGTGAATCACCTTCTGCTTCGTCTTCATGGTATAGTACCTTCAGTATCAACAAAAGTCATTTCGTTTCATCAGCTCCAAAAATCGCTCGACGATAGCCACTCCTATCAATCTGGAACGCCGAGAAACAGAACTGCCTGCTTCCGGCAGTGCACTGATAATGCACCTATCTTGCAACACTTTTAAAAATCAAAACACAGCGTTGGTAATTTCCCGCTTGCCATCGTCTGTGACAGGCTCCCAACTATATATTACAGCGGTAGTCCATTATTCAGATTATGCACCTGAAAGATATGACACAACAAACAATAACCAGCTACTACGGCATAAACAGACGAGCTAATTACTACATACAGTACTCGTCATATGTTACTTAGGAAGAACACTGTATTCATTCACAAAACGTATTTCATTCGGCGCATTAACGATGGACAAATCACTACATGTATCCTCGAAGTTCACGGCAGCCTAATGACGAAAAACAACTCTTTCTGATTGGCTTCTATAAGGCTCGTGCTGGACGCCTTCACTCTTCCACGTTCACAACTATGATATGACGAAGGGGCAACTGGGACAACATAACTCTCCCCCGTGCATTCTGTCCCGTGCCTCGCTGTAAACAAGCGTCGCGTTGTTGGCGATCCGTGATCCCTTGTTTGGAATTCGCAGCACTCTTACTCGGAGTTGTTTTCATGTGACAGGGCTTAAAAGTTTAATACTTTACTAACTCACGGCGTTTGGGGAATTAGTTTGCCTACCTTGTTATTATCATTCCTTCTTGATTTACTTATCTTATTAACCCTCCTATCACTATCAATAGAGATGTGGAAAAATACAGACGAAAAGAATAACATCCGCTAGGTTTCTTCGAGATTTGAACCCGGGTTTTCCGATTCCCAGCCAATTACCTTGCCCATTGCGCTACCCGTGCTGACAGCGAAAGCGTTTACCATGTGAGTACGGAAACGGCAGTTGTAAAAGTTTCTTTCCTCGATTTCTGGAAAAGTTTGCGTTTGCGGATCCCATACCTGATTATGAAAAAGGCTCTATTTACAATTATCTATCGATCCCTCCAATTTTGAGTCGATTCCTCGTCGTAACATTTAAGGGTGATTTTTTCAAAATTTCGGGGGTGTTGAACCAAAATATCTTAGACTTCTTCGGTTTAGGTTGTACACAAGTGACCTGCCAAATTTGAGCCGAATCGGTTGGCCGTGTCTGAGGCCTTCCCCTTGTAAGATGTTACCAGTCAAAGCACTATAAGCTACAAGTAACGAAACTGTTTGGTGCAAAAGTTGTGTAACGTTTGCGAAGACTGCAACCAAGAAACTTCCACTCGACATAAATTAAGTTTATACCACATATTAGCTGTATAACAGCACAAAATTATTCAGATTAGAAATGTGTATACTACCTCAGACTCGTTCAATTCAAAGTGATGTGTAAAGTATAAATGCTCGAGTTAGAGATTGCAAAATTCGGGAAGTACCTTAATATTTTTTCTAGGAACCCTTCTTCCACATAAATTGCGTACAAAAATACAAAGCATGAACAATGACTTCATTGTAAATTAATAGCCGACTAACCATAACTTAGACATGTTCAGTAGGCAACAATTGAGGCGAATCTATAGGCCAGAGAGGTAATTCCCATACTGACACATGAATGGATAACATAATGAGAAGCTTCCTCATGTTAGTTACGGAAGTACATCCATTCCCGCAGCCATGTTCCTCAAAATGGAACCTTACAGATTAAAAATCAACAGCTTTTATTCAGTAGAAGAATAAGCACAGCTGAGAGGATAAGGAAATAAAAATGATGGAATAAGTAGTATTTACGGTCCTTATAGGAGACCTAACAACCATGTTCTATCGTTATGCAAGCAACAAAGGAAATATTGTTGCCAAAGAATCCTCATACGTTCCGTGCCATACACGACGGCGAATTCTCCTGATGCAGTTTGACATGCAGAGTTGCTTGAATGAACGCTAATATCTAGCGCTCCCTGGCCTACATACCGCTCATCGGTTTCCCTGTGTTACAGATGACATCACATGTTGCCTCCAACGGCGATGCAAATCGTTACACTTAAAATTTTTCTTCAATGTTACTTAAACAAGTCAAACTACCAGTTTGCGCTAGGGTCTAACACGTATTCAGTCATCAATGTAGGGTAGGCATTCTTCTGAAAACACTAAATTTTGCTACTTAGAACTTCAGTGATGGCGTTCAAATACCCAGTGCAGTCTGAAGTATCAGTGGTTCCTAGGTAATACAAATTGATGTAATGACATTGTCCAACACGCAGCTGAAGCTGAGAACCGTCGATACAAACGGCTCTATACAAGCCACTGTGCTCTAGCGCCTAGCCGACAAAGTAAGCCGAGATATTCTTTCTTTTTTGGAGCCATGCAAACAAAGTTACTTTCATCCAGTGCTTCGGTCACATTGTATGGTTCAGCAGACGCTGGTCGCTGCGTGTAGCGTTGTTCCATTTACGCTTTCACACACGCATTATTGTCGTATATGAATACTATGTTGGAATAATGACGCTGTAGGACCATGGGAGAGGATGTCGAGAATAATGATTAAGAGGTTGATTAACTTCTGTGGGATTCAGCATCATACTGTTACGGATGATCAGCTCCAGACAAAGCAATTCATTAATATAAATGGGCACATCCCTCAACAAACCCAAAATGTATTGTAGGGTTATGGAATAGTGCAAAGACGGAGAGGGATTAAGGTACAAGATGTAAGAAAAAATGAGGAACAGATTGTAACTTCGATCGTTGCATAATTACTTCAAAAACTGATTTCCCAATCAAACCCAAGATAAAACAAAAGGAAAAGGAGGAGAATGTTGGAAGTGCAACTATACAGAATTCAAAATATATTATACATCTAACACAAGCAGAATATGTGAGAAGTTCGTCAACTAAGATTTACATCCACGCCCGAGGCAGGATTCGAACCTGCGACCGTAACAGCAGACCGGTTCCGGACTGAAGAGCCTAGAATTGCTTTTTTTCGGCCACAACGGCCGGCCATTGGAGGATGACTGGTGTGGCTGTGAACTATATAATTTTCTGGAACATTCGATTAAGGAAGCAGCAAAGGAAGCTTTAGGAATGGAAAGGGCAAGAACTGAATGGACAACCACGGAATTGTTTGAGGTAGTTGAGGAAATGAAGAAACCAAATTAAATATCGTTTAGTTCTGGGAGTGAAGGAAATGGGAATGGACACAAGCCATATAAAAAGAGGGCTAAAATATTCACAACAAAGTTTAAGGAAGAGGCATGGGAAAGCCTATGGGGAAAAAAGAACATTCGTTTAGATACAGGAGTTAGTGGAGGCATGGAGCATGATGAAGATGATAATGTTTAGCAGTACCGCACCCACAAAACATTCTAGATGTACTGGACAGTTGAAAAATCACTGTGAAGAAATTGTGGTAGAAATATGAAGAGACAAGATGAAAAAATCTTCAAGCAGCATGTTTGGTAATGTAGAACCTATATTAGAGGAAGAAGTAAAATAGGTACTGAAAAAGGTAAAACACGGGTAGGCAGGTAGACTAGGAGGAGTTGTGAGAAGAATTTTGGAAATATGATCCCCCTCAAATGGTGAGAATTGTATATAAACCATTAACTCAGATTGGGAAGGGGGAAGGGGAGAAGGAGAAGAAGAAAGGCAAAGTGCTTGCTAGTTGAAGAAAAAGATGGAGGGAAAGATGCGAGAAGGCCAGGTAGGTTTTAGGATTGAACGATCTTTTATGGATCATAATTTTAGACTTTGACTAATAAGTGAGACGGATTTAGAAAAAGCGTATAAATCTGTACGCATTAACACTATGGGAAGCGGCAGAGTATATAGGTGTAGAAGCACAGCAAATACCCCTTATTTGGAGAATATACTACCAATGATACACAGTACTTAAAGGAGGGAGAAAGCTGACCATATATATATATATATATATATATATATATATATATATATATATATATTCCTGGAAATTGAAATAAGAACACCGTGAATTCATTGTCCCAGGAAGGGGAAACTTTATTGACACATTCCTGGGGTCAGATACATCACATGATCACACTGACAGAACCACAGGCACATAGACACAGGCAACAGAGCATGCACAATGTCGGCACTAGTACAGTGTATATCCACCTTTCGCAGCAATGCAGGCTGCTATTCTCCCATGGAGACGATCGTAGAGATGCTTGATGTAGTCCTGTGGAAAGGCTTACCATGCCATTTCCACCTGGCGCCTCAGTTGGACCAGCGTTCGTGCTGGACGTGCAGACCACGTGAGACGACGCTTCATCCAGTCCCATACATGCTCAATGGGGGACAGATCCGGAGATCTTGCTGGCCAGGGTAGTTGACTTACACCTTATAGAGCACGTCGGGTGGCACGGGATACATGCGGACGTGCATTGTCCTGTTGGAACAGCAAGTTCCCTTGCCGGTCTAGGAATGGTAGAACGATAGGTTCGATGACGGTTTGGATGTACCGTGCACTATTCAGTGTCCCCTCGACGATCACCAGAGGTGTACGGCCAGTGTAGGAGATCGCTTCCCACACCATGATGCCGGGTGTTGGCCCTGTGTGCCACGGTCGTATGCAGTCCTGATTGTGGCGCTCACCTGCACGGCGCCAAACACGTATACGACCATCATTGGCACCAAGGCAGAAGCGACTCTCATCGCTGAAGACGACACGTCTCCATTCGTCCCTCCATTCACGCCTGTCGCGACACCACTGGAGGCGGGCTGCACGATGTTGGGGCGTGAGCGGAAGACGGCCTAACGGTGTGCGGGACCGTAGCCCAGCTTCATGGAGACGGTTGCGAATGGTCCTTGCCGATACCCCAGAAGCAACAGTGTCCCTAATTTGCTGGGAAGTGGCGGTGCGGTCCCCTACGGCACTGCGTAGGATCCTACGGTATTGGCGTGCATCCGTGCGTCGCTGCGGTCCGGTCCCAGGTCGACGGGCACGTGCACCTTCCGCCGACCACTGGCGACTACATCGATGTACTGTGGAGACCTCACGCCCCACGTGTTGAGCAATTCGGCGGTACGTCCACCCGGCCTCCCGCATGCCCACTATACGCCCTCGCTCAAAGTCCGTCAACTGCACATACGGTTCACGTCCACGCTGTCGCGGCATGCTACCAGTGTTAAAGACTGCGATGGAGCTCCGTATGCCACGGCAAACTGGCTGACACTGACGGCATCGGTGCACAAATGGTGCGCAGCTAGCGCCATTCGACGGCCAACACCGCGGTTCCTGGTGTGTCCGCTGTGCCGTGCGTGTGATCATTGCTTGTACAGCCCTCTCGCAGTGTCCGGAGCAAGTATGGTGGATCTGACACACCGGTGTCAATGTGTTCTTTTTTCCATTTCCAGGAGTGTATATATATGGTGAGGCACTAACTATTGCCACCTAGAATAACTACAAAAATATGATAGTAACTGAGGAGTTTGTGGGACAAAAGTTGCGTGGGGCAACGGGGGCCACAATATGACGTTGGTTTCTTGTTGCTAGGTGGGGTCGTGTCAGAGATATGAAGGTCAACTTTGGTTTTTTAAAGAGGATGCTATAGTTTGGTACTTATTTTCTGACAGCGGCTATCGAGACGAAACCAGTGACGTGTAACCGTGACGTCTTTCACGGTCAACGAAGTTAAAAAGGTGGCATGAATGTCGATATACAGAAGTGATGACCATTGGTATCAATGCAGTGCTGGAATCTTCTTATCATGGATTGAGTGGTATTCCTTATCACTTCGCCACTTATCGAAGCACATGTTCTGACAATTCTCTCTCGTGTACTGTGCATGTAGTAAATATTCGCCGAATATGGAGTATCCATCTAACGTGCCATTGTCATGTAAACACCATTTGACGGTTTCTCGATACTACACCAATAGGAAACGTAAGACTAGTATCGTCGAATCAAGCGGATGTGAATGATGTATTCCTTCGTAGAACAAGTCGTTATGCTTCTCATTTACGGAGAATGCCAACGAAATTCAGTGAGAGCTAAAGACTTATACGCTGAAAGATACTCACCCTACACGTCGTACATTTAAATATATGTGTGATAAATTGAGAACAAGTGGATCTTTAACGCATCGGAAACATAACCGAAAAAGGAAAGTCACTAACGAGGACTCGGAAATTGGTACTATTGCCACTGTGGTTCGAGATCCATGTGTCAGTTCGCGTCAAATCACGAGGGAATATGGCATGAGCCAGAGTAGTGTTGTTCGTGTTCTGCATCGTCATACATATCATCCTCATAATATCAGTTGCTACCAAGAGTTAACTGGTACAGATTGTATGCATAGCATTGAATTCAGCTGATGGGCTCAACTTCAGATTCAGAGCGATGACGCATTTATTAATTTGATTTTATTTACTGGCGAGGCTGCATTCACGAACGATGGAAATGTTAATTTGCATAACATGCGTTATTGGTCAACTGAAAATCCAAGTTGGTTGCGGCAAGTTGCACACCAAAAACCGTGGTCGGTGAATGTATGGAGTGGGATTCTGGAGGACAGAATTATACGCCCCTATTTCATTGAAGGAAATCTTAATGGTAGGAAGTACACCACTTTGCTGCTAGGAACATTAGGTCTGTTATTGGAAGAAATACCTGTAGGAACAATAAACAGAATGTAATATCAACACGATGGGTGTCCGGCCCATTTTTGGCTGATGGCTAGAAATGAGTCGCAGAGACAACTCCCAAATAGTTGGATTGGACGCGGAGGAGATGTGTCGTGCCCGGCTCGTTCACCAGACTTGGTGCCTTTGGATTTTTTCTTGTGGGGATTCGTAAAAGACATTGTTTATAAAGACGTTCCAACTACACGTGAAGATATGCGAGAGAGAATTGTCAGAGCATGTACTTCGATAAGTGACAGTGTGATAAGGAATACCACTAAATCCATGACAAGGAGATTGCAGCACTGCATTGATACTAATGGTCATCACTTCAAGCATCTTCTGTAAATGGACGTTAATGCCACCTTTGTGACCTTCGTTGACCTTCAAAGACCTTACTGTTACACATCATTAGATTCGTCTCTATAGCTGCTGTCAGAAGAGAAGCTACAGACGATAGCATCCCATTTAAAAAAAAAAAACAAAGTTGACCTTCATACCTCTGAAGCGAGCCCACCTAGCAACAAAAAACCAACGTCATATTATGGCCTCCGTTGTCCCTTGCAACTTTTGTCCCACAAACTTTTCAGCTCCTATCGTACTTTCGGAGTTATTCATGGTGACAATATTTAGTGACTCACCCTGTATATGCAGTATATACTGGAGCGGTGGAATCTATCTTGCGGATATACGAGAATTCCTTTCTCAGCAATGGAACCATCTGTCATTATTTTCCGATGATCCAGTATTGGTAGTATAAAGTAGGTAGGATGTCAAGTTCATGATACAGAAGTTAAATGAAGCATTTAAACGAGGCTTGCTTAGATTAAATATAAGGAGTACAGAATACCTAGTAGTGGGAGAAGATGGAAGGCTATCGGACTGTCGCAAGGAACTGTTAAAGCAGTATAGCAGTTTAAACAAGATCTATTGACTACACCTCTGGAAGCTTTGAAGGAGATGTGGAAAGCAGAATCCATCTAGAAAGAGGAGCAATTACGATGCTAAATAGAGTTCTGTGGAGTTGAATGATATCAAAAGAATCAAAGGAGAGGATTCTACAAACAGTAGTCGAGTGAATACTAATATACAATACAGTAGGATTAACCCTGGGGGAGCGGCAAAGAAGTATAGTACAAGCAGTAGAGATGGCTGGAATAAAGAGGGGAGTCAGGCTAACTAGAACAGAGGGGAGAAGAAATGAGGAAATAGGGAGATAATGGATGTGGAACACAGAGTAAATGCAGTGAATTGAGAATAATGCTCTTCAATGGTATGGACACGTATGGCGAAGGAAGCAAGGACGACGGTGCCGGGAATGAAGAAGCGCGGACGGCCGGGAATAACATGGAGAGAGGGAATAATTGAAATGATGAGGGACATATGACTGAAAGTGGAAGACTGCAATGACAATGAATGCTGGCGAATGGGAATACAAGAAAACTGCTGAAGAGTGGAGTAACCCTTCAAAGCAAAAGTAAGTGTCCAGAATGAGATTTTCACTCTGCAGCGGAGTGTGCGCTGATATGAAATTTCCTGGCAGATTAAAACTGTGTGCCCGACCGAGACTCGAACTCGGGACCTTTGCCTTTCGCGGGCAAGTGCTCTACCAACTGAGCTACCGAAGCACGACTCACGCCCGGTACTCACAGCTTTACTTCTGCCAGTATCCGTCTCCTACCTTGCCCGCGAAAGGCAAAGGTCCCGAGTTCGAGTCTCGGTCGGGCACACAGTTTTAATCTGCCAGGAAGTTTCATATCAGCGCACACTCCGCTGCAGAGTGAAAATCTCATTCTGGAAACATCCCCAAGGCTGTGGCTAAGCCATGTCTTCGCAATATCCTTTCTTTCAGGAGTGCTAGTTCTGCAAGGTTCGCAGAAGAGCTTCTGTAAAGTTTGGAAGGTAGGAGACGGATACTGGCAGAAGTAAAGCTGCGAGTACCGGGCGTGAGTCGTGCTTCGGTAGCTCAGTTGGTAGAGCACTTGCCCGCGAAAGGCAAAGGTCCCGAGTTCGAGTCTCGGTCAGGCACACAGTTTTAATCTGCCAGGAAGTTTCAAAAGTAAGTGTGTTGCAAATGTGAGAACGCTTTCCCAAGGAAACAATTATTTCACCGCGTATTCACACACTTATACTACGTAGTGGAACCAGCACTTATTTTCCGTTTCCACTTATTTTGCTGTTCCTCACTCATCTTTTCAATCACACAAGATCAAAAGAGAGTTGTTGAGCCCACAGACAATCCAGGCGTCTGAAATATAAATCATTTTTGGTACAGTGTTCTACATATCTTCAACGTCTGAATTTATTCTGATCGTTCTTCCTGTGAGATGCTATTTCCACTGTAGTATCAAATGGAAACAGCACTAATCCATTGTGACGCGACATGTGAGTCTTGGTTGCGGTATAAATTGTTGTCACGTGATGCCTTAGAATTACCTTGCTCCAGAATACGAAATCAAAAAACAACACACATGACTAGAAGCATAGAAAAGTCGTTAGTACTTCTTAATTTGTTCTACATATGGTCTACATTGTGTACATGCACGATACCTTGTTCTGAAAGGTAAGATGAAACTATACACGACACTCAGCGGTTTCATGTATGGTTCGATCCTTTCAAAGCAAAACTGATGTTGCAGCTGGAAATGTGTAACCTGAAAGGCCTTACGCACGAGAACTGTGTAGCCTTAGTTATTCTCTAACGTTGAAAATAATATTAACAATGATGTTGGTGATAATAGTAATGAACAGCCATTACCTTCTTTAATATTCATTATAAATAGCTATGCATGAGAAAGAGTGTAGAAGCTCTTCTGTTTTTGCAGAAATGTATTTACAGGTGCAAAATAATGCAGTTAAATTAAATGAGAATGATAAGTAAAAATATCTGTTCTTTAAAACTCTTTTACTTCCTAGACCAGATTCGGAGTATCCAATAGCACGCTTACAGGAAAACAATGACGTACATCAACATTTTATTACAAAATTATTTTTCCTTGCTATACATGTTACCGTTTAAAACTGGGCAACACGTACTCAAGCAAAGTAATCTGCCAACCATCCGAAGGTTACATTTAGAATCACCGTGATTTGGCCCAACAAACGAATAATGAGGAGGACATATCATTCAATGAAGACATCGAATATCTGGGAGTCGGATTTGTTTTCCATATCCATTGTCTAGGATATTGCCACGGGAAAAATCCTAAGATTGCAGCAGAATCAAATCTTCGAAAGTAGTATGTGCAGTTTTACACACATCCTTCCAACCACAAATACATTGAGCTGACAAAAGTCATGGGATAGTGATATGCACACATGCAGGTGACGGTAGTATATGGACTCAGGTGATTCGTTTGAGAAGGTCTCCGACGTGATTACAACCGCACGACAGGAATTAACAGACTTAGAACTCGGAATAGCAGTTGGAGTTAGAGACATGGGCCATTCCATTTCAGTTGTAGTTAGGGAATCCAGTATTCCGTGATACACAGTGTTAAGAGAGTGCCGAGAATGCTAAATTTCAGCCACTATCTCTCATTACAGTCAGCGCAATGGTCGACGGCCTTTATTTAACGACCGAGAACAGCGGCGTTTGCTTACAGCTGTCAGTATTAACACAGTAGCAACATTGCTTGAAATAACCGCAGAAATCGATGTGAGACGTACGACAAATGCATTCGATAGAACAGTCCGCCGATATGTGGTATTAATGGGTTATGGTAGCAGATGACCGACGCGAGTGCCTTTGCTAACAGCACGACATCACCCGCAGCGCCTCTCCTGGGCTCGTGACCATATGGTCTGTATGCCAAACGACTGGAGAATCCTCACCTGGTAAGATGAGACCCGATTTCAGTTGGTAAGAGTCGATGATACGATTGGGGTGTGGCTCAGACCACACAAAGCCATGGCCCGAAGTTGTCAACAAGGCACTGTGCAAGCTGCCAGCTGGTCCATAATGGTATTTGCTGTGTTTACACGAAATGGACAAGGCCCTCTGGCCCAGCTGAACGCGTCACTGACTGAAAATGGTTATGGTCGGCTACGTGGAGAATATTTGCAACCATTCGTGGACGTCCCAAACACCGACGGAATTTTTATGGATGACATTGAGCTATGTCACTGGGCCACAATTGTTCACGATTGGTTTGAAGAACATTCTGGACAGTTCTACCGAATGATTTGGCCCTCCAGTTCACCCAACATTACGGTCTAAGGCACTGTAGTCATAGACTGTGCGGCTGGTCCCAGCAGAGGTTCGAGTCCTCCCTCGGGCATGGGTGTGTGTGTTTGTCATTAGGACAATATAGGTGAAGTAGTGTTTAAGCTTGGAGACTGATGATCTTAGTAGTTCAGTCCCACAAGATTTAACACACATTTCAACACATTGTTTTTACCCAGCATTAATCCCGCTGAACGTTTATCGACATAATCGAAAAGTCAGTTCGTGAACAAAATCCTGCACTGGAAGCGCTTTAGCTATTACGGACGGCTGTTGAGCCAGCATGGCTCAGTATTTCTGTAAGGGTCTTCCAACGACTTGAGGAGCCCATACCACGTCAAGTTACTGCACTACGCCCGTTAAAAGGAGGTTCGACAAGATATTAGGAGGTATCCCATGGCTTTTGTCACCTCAGCTTATATAGAGATTGATGTTGTTACTAGGATAACGGATGAACAACAGTGTCATCACCACCGGATCTTATTTAATACACAGTGACTGTATGAACATTTGTCAAAATATGATAAAAGTAATAAAATAGGTAATAATTCATAAATGAGACGAGTAAAAAGTACATAAAAAGGTGAATAATATGTGCGAAGTAGAAGCACTCTTCTATAACGTGGTGTTGAAATTCTCGTACGTCAGAAGCATTCTACAGTGGCGGATCCCAATTCCCAGTAAGGAAATCATGCTTTAGTCTCAATCACATAGCTACGTTAACAGAACATCAGTCTGCTCCAGTGGGTGGAAGGAGCAACTCCTTCGCTTAGTCTCTACTAGTTATGGTCCTCTACTAGTCACTTATTCCCCAAATGACGCACTGCCCTTTGCGTCAACAGCGACACCAAAATAGTAGACCGAAGTGCCATTCTAACATAAAATGTGTAGTGCAGACCACATTGGCTGCTAAACTAGCCGTTCGTCCCCCAAGTAGCTCAGCTGCCTTCTACACAGTGGAGAATCCGCCACACACCGTTGGGTGGCTTGCAGAGTATAAATGTAGATGTAGATGTAACAGATGTAGCGACCTTATATTGGGTCCACACCACAAGTTCATGCTTCGGATATACGGTCAGTTTCTTCGTAGCATGTGGTCAACTCACGAAAGCTCGTATAGCTACCCACATGAAAAGAAATATCAGTTCCTTACGAACATGCACGTATCAGTATAAGTGCCACATAATGAGGCTGCCTATAGATGGACACTGGTGGCTGACCAGAGAGGTCATAGGTCTGCGTATAAGACTTGTTCTATAAGCATCTATAGTCAGATAGCATGAACGCACACGTGTAAATATCAATTATATTAAGTAACTAATACATTAACTAGTCTCAAATTTTATCGATACGTCGTGACGATGATTCATGTACACGTGTAAAGTTCTCTACCTTTAGAGGCTGTTTCTACATTCATCTTACTGCTAGGAAATTTACAGAAAGCTTGGTAGCTAATTGTATGAATAGCAACCAATTTCTAGAGGTATTCAGTCGCTGTGTTCCCTCAACCCGTCTTAGAATTTCGTGATTAGAATTTAGAAACACCATGTTTATAATTAGCGGTGTCCTACTTTCCCATATTGACGACACACAATACGTTTTGATGCCATTGTACTGAAAGAACTAATAGTTTTCGTCAACTCTATCCATAAGGTACTTCCTTCACTGAGGGCATAGAAGCGTTACTGCCTCTGTAGCTGGCGATAAATTCACATTATTCTTCAATTCATCATAATTTCCTAAATTCACCATAATTTCGTAAAATATCTTAGTATTTCTGTTTACGTTTTAGAAGAAGCATGCACGAATGATACCCGAATTACATCAGTGCTTACTGCCAGTGCAATGATGTTCAGTAATAGTTCATCAGCAAAGAAAGTCATCCAAGAAGGAATATCAGGGAAGCTAGAAACTAATTATTCTTGAAAACGCGTTTTTTCATCTATAGTAAAATATTAAGTGTATCCGTGCAAATCAGCGGTTATTTCTTTACGAGTTCTAGATATTACTTTCAGAGACATTAGCTACAAGCTTACAAACTAACTGTCACGCAATGCTTTTATGTAAATTCTTTCAAATTCTATAATTTCTTTGTGCAATACTGAAGTGTTCTTGTTTGTCTGTCCCAAGTGAATCATCACAAGCATTTATTTATGTGCGCTTATGTAATCGGGAGCATATTAACAAATTCAAAACCAGATGGTGATGCATCACCATGTTATGTGAAATATTATCCTTTTATAAAAGGCACAGAAATAATAAATTCAAAAGCTATTCGAAATGATGGTTTCAAAAAAGAAGGGAGGTAGACTGAAGTTCACTTCAACGAGAAAGTCATTAGCGAGGGAGCACAAGTTCGGATTTGGATAGCATAGATACTTAAGTCGACAGAAAGTATTTGACTCAAGAAACCTAGGGAAACAAAGAGACCAAAATTTGGTCGTCACGAATGAGACGAGTGTACTTTGCCACGGTGCTCCACGCTCAGATACTGTTTTCATGTACATTTCGAAAATTACATACACAACTGACCTGCAAATTATAAGTGACTACTTGTTGCAAATGTTATCGAAGAAAATATAACATTTTCATTACTTAATGTATTGGCCTGAAAATTCCATATCTGTTATCATGTCTTATTCGGATGGCAATTTGGATTTAAGAGACGGTTCAGCTATCTTCAGAGAACAAATGATATTGTAGTAGGGCAATAAATAAATTAATTTCGCGACTTGCTCCGCGATGTTTCGAAAATGTTTAATGTTACCCTGTGAAAAATAGCACCTTACAATATTGTTTCTTGGCCTTTAGAACGGCCTGATACGAAAACTGTCACATACCAGAGTATGACGACAACTAACTCATTTAAACTAATATTCTGCTCGTAACAGACTACGCCGACGATCCTGATTCAAACTATCTGTTTTTCTTTTCTTGTGAAGCCTCAGTCACACTTACTAGTCGTATGAATTATACCTCTGTTCCAAATTACGCGTTATGGTATGATAATTCTTGTCTATGCTTTTGCATTCAGTTACACAAAACCTAAGCGCAACATCATTCACCTGTTTTTGTCACAAAATACTATAAATTCTTAGCAAGTCTAAGGTTATACAATGGTTATGTTTCTGTGTGTGCGTGTGTGTGTGTGTGTGTGTGTGTGTGTGTGCGCGCGCGCGCGAGCGCGCGCGCGTGATTTCGCGGGTGCGCACGGGCGTATGTACTTGTATGCGTGTGTGGGGAGTGGGGGTTATCCATATTTTCAGTATAGTATCTTTAAATATCGTATTTTAGAAAACATTTCTAAGTTCCGAACGTTTCATAACATCAACCCTACCTAACTATTGAAATTCTGAGTGAGCACTTTCCTGGAAGAGTCGAAAAACGTATTACTTCCTCCCACATACACCACACAAAGTGACCAAGACGAGAAAATCCGAGAAATTAAAACTAAAACTGTGAATTTACTGTGAATCCTTATGCCTACACCCGATATGCGAGTGGAACGTTGAACTGGATACAGTTAGTCGTACTAGAAGTACCCTCCGCCACACACCGTTAGGTGCGCAGATGTAGGTAGATGAATAATTCGCAGTCGAAACTGATATTTTCTGTCGCTAGTTGTGTACGTGCTATGATACAACGAAAGACAATGCACTAATAGGACGTGTCATTGCAGCATATATTACCGGAGCATCACGTTCTTACAGTTTTAACTAATAAAAATTTCCACACGGAACTCGCAAATGGAAGCGTTTCCGTTAAAAATGTAACAAATATTTTTTAACATAATCCCAAGGTAAAAAATACTTGTTTCTTTGTGCTATCTAAAGCCAAATTCATCTCTTAGAAGTTAGCGTTGGTGGCACGTACTTGAATGAATTTGTGTTCCGCGAAACAGCGAGAAATAGCCGTACCGAGAACTGTGAGCTTATTGAAGCACAAGACCGAGAAGCTCTCCGTCCATCCTTTGCCCGTTACAATGGAAGTTAGGAGTACTTATATTCTGCGCTGGCTATTGTATAGTCCCAGAGGAAAAGCGTCATGGCCATGATCCGTAAGACTAGAACAACCACCATTGTCTCAGTTATTTCCAAGTACCTGAAGGCGGTACCTCAACAAGTGCACAATTGCGGTAGCCTGGAATAAATACAGGCACGCTCTTTATCCGTATTCTCGTAAGTAATTCGAAACAGTTTTTTGACACAACACCAACTTTTGAACTTCTGCTGGAGTGAGATGTTAATAACATTTATCGCATGATGGTTATATTCGATGTACCGATGTGTCGTTTTTGATCCTCAGTTGTAATTCAGTAGAGTCAAATGAAAGCCAGTCAATTCACCGAAAAGCGTTTTTAAGGTCACTAAGTGCCGCTGACGTTTCGTTTATAGCATGGCAAGTTCGGTGCAGGTAATGTAAACGATTCATACTATGGTGGAGTTAAGATATTGGAAGCACTGAAGAGTTGTAGTAGGCTGTCCGGGAAAGTGGGCATGATCACATGGAATTAGACGCCAGACTCCTCTCCAAATGTTGCTGATCCACAGGCTTCCTGTTTCCGAAAAACATTTTACCGATGTGGCCTCCAGTGATTCCGATTGTAGATCTTCTACTTTCAAGGAGTCCTTCGACCTTGCCAGCTGCGGTGACCGAGCGGTTCTAGGAACTTCAATCCGGAACCGCACTATTTCTGTTGTCGCAGGTTCGAATCCTGCCTCCGGCATGGATGTGTGTGATGTTCTTCGGTTGGTTGGGTTGAAGTAGTTCTAAGTCTAGGAGACTGATTACCTCAGATGTTAAGTCCCATAGTGCTTGGAGCCATTTGAACCTTCGACCTTTTGCTATGTGATGATTTCAGGTATTCGCATGGAATGGTGTTTCTTTGTACAGCATAACCAGGGCATGGTTATCGTTCTACAGCTGCTTAGATGTTGTAATTGTGTTTAGTGTTGTTATGGCTGTCAGACACCGAAAAGTTGAATGACACACTTTTCTGTAGTATTGAGTGGTACTTAAGATAGGTAAATAAATTAGTGAAATCAATGTAAAGTGAAGTAGAAATTAGAAAATAAATGAAAAACTTAGTTTAGTTTAGAAGAGTTACACACCGGCATACAGCTGGCAGAGAAGCAGTGGCAACGGCCGGTGCTAGCAAGTCAGCACGTTCAGGACAAGCCATCTCCCTCCGCACTTAAGCGGAAGCTGTCGATTCAGTCGTCAGGGCATCGCCCGACTGGCTCACGTGTTCCTCAATTGTCACATGTGATCAAAGGCCCTCGCCTACATTCCAAGAGCCAATGACCGACATTAATAAGATTCTTCAAGAAGCTTTTCAATGTGACAGAAGAGGTAATGTCAGTGAAGTCGTTCACCTCCAGGGAACTGAAGTAACAAGCAGCAGCCTTGCCACCAGAAAACCGAAGTTAGAAGGTATTTGCAGACTGATTTTTACGTACCCGAGAGACTCATGAGGACGGGAAGGAGATGGCCTCACATCAGCAGGCACCTGTGAGCTGGTGATGAAGATCTGATAGCTGAAGGCTGGCAAGCTGGAGTCCGTTGCTCGAGTCCGGGACACTGGTCTTCCCCCGCCGCGCCACTCCACTGGCCGACGCACAACACTGACACACGCGGCCGCATAGAGAAGAGAAGCACTGGGACGCCACATCCAAGGTATCACCATCCGATTCACGACTTCGTTCTCAATCATTAAACGGGCTACCTTATGCGCGTCTCCAGTCAACTAGGCGAAACAGCGACACGAGATACACACCGCCAGGTGTTATCAGACGACGACGCTCACGCAGCAGAAGGCTTCACAAACGACACAGCTGCCACTCTCCCAGCCAGAACTATCCAGTAAGGAAAGCATTGTACAAATCTCTCAATAAGAGTTATCTTATGGAAAAATGCTGTTTCATTCTACCTCATACCCAAGCCAAGGAAGAATCCCCCCCCCCCCCCCTGCCCACATGTTGTTAAGAGAGAAAAAGTAATTTATTTAATGTTTATCACCCTGACATAATGCTTTAGAATCAAATGCCCTTTGCAGTAATGCTCATCCTGACAATTGACTAGCATCAAAAGAGGTTAGCCAGTTACATTAGCACCTCTATTGCGATTAAACTCCGAGGTATCTGACGTCATTCCGTGTCGTGCGCAGCATTCTGTCCATTGCTGTTGATCCTGGCAACATCTACGAGAACTTCATTTGAGTACATGGACTTCAGCGTAAACACCTGGAAAAGTGGCCTGTAAGTAGGTCAATTGCTGCGGGTCTTCAGGAACGTTCTTCACATCTTCCCCTGCTAACGTTGCTCTGAGATACTCCCTCTGTTCTCTGCCTGTATCTCATTTAGTACACAGCCTTTCGCACCAAAATATATCAATTACGAAAATACTGTTCCAGTTCAGAAGCCAACCCTATTTTAGTTGTTCTCCTGTGTACTCGTGTCTGTTAGGAATAGTATTGAAATGTTTTGTGATATCACTTGAGGAAAAGATTTCAGTCATAAGTCACTGGTTTTAGGACAGTGCCTTGAACTTGAATGTTTAGTGTGCCGAGTTCAACGCGCTGCTGAACGCTGAGAAACGATGCAACTTGTGCATACGGTACGTATTCTCAGCGTGGTATAGGCGATCGCAGCGTGCGCCAGCGGCAGTTGTCGGCTGTCGCACACCAAACTGTTTACAGAATGGACGGGCGTAAAGTCCTACGTTATCTCTGTTAAAAGGCACATTTGCTCCCTTGTCCATATGCTAGTCAAGTTATTCTGTCTGTAATGCACGTAAATAAGAACTTCAATATCCATGCCCATATTATAAGGCAAAAAGGAAACTACCACGTCTAGTCAATAAGGACATGGGCTTATACAAGTTCCATTACAAAAACGGCGATACAAATTTAGAAAATAGTTCTGCATATAAGATAAAAATCATTTATCATCCTCACTTATAAAAAAAATTCTATTGCTAATCTTACTTGTTAACTGTTCTTATTCAGCAGTAGAATCCTTGTTACCGATAGGATAAAACAGTTTAGCCTAGGTCGAATCAGTTTATCCTTGTTAGAATTTACATGCTTTAGGATAAACTGGTACGTCCTAGTTGGAACTAAATTTGCCTAGTCGGAACGCATGTCGCTGCCTGTACGAACAGGGAATCCCCGAATCATCTCTGGCTCGCCCCTCGCGCCTCTCAACCGCTCTTCGCTCGTACTGTTCTTTGTTCTGAACGGTATTTTGCATTGACAAGTGCGCGTGTTAACTTGCTGGTTGTCTTCAAAAGATTTTATTATAATCCTAGCATAATTATTGTGAGGTGTTTCATCATGGATGAGCCCGCGTGTAGTAAACAACCCAATCAAAAGCTAGGGAGAGAAAAGTTTCTGGAGGAAATTTTGCAAAGCGAAAACAAAGGTCTTCTATTTATAACGTGTTAACAGTAGACGAATATGCTGATTTGGTTAAACAAGTAGAAGACGCGGAAAAGTTGGAAAAAAGAACATCATTACAGAAGGAATACTGAAACGATCTGCTGTTTTGAAAATTGGTGATGTGAAAAAACTCATTACACGGTGTGAAGGGAAAGTAAAATACTTTGTTCCAGCTGATGTGACTGACACAGCTTATGTAGCTGTGGGTCGTGGTGGTCGCGATAAGATGTTAGCCGAGACATCAAAAAAATATGCCAATATTACAAGGAAATGATATGCCTCTATTTATAAACGTATGATGTTGGTCAACAAAAGGAAACAAAAAAAGAAAGAGGGCTAGTTTCAAAGCCAACTCTCCATTTGGAAATGAATAGCAGATGGCAAGTCGATTTGACTGATTTCCAAACACAACCAGACGTGAATTTAAAATTCATTCTAGTTTACCAAGACCATCTCACAAAATTTGTTCTCCTTCGTGCGTTACAATCAAAGAGGGATGAAGATGTGGCTTATCATTTAAATGACATATTCCTAACTGTAGGGGCGCTCTGCATTCATCGATCTGATAATGGCAGAGAAATTTGTCAAAAATGTTATAAGTGAACTCTCAAAGCTTTGGTCAGAACTGAAAATTGTGCGTGGAAAACCAAGGCACAGCCGAAGTCAGGGCTCTGTTGAACGTGCCAACCAAGACATGGAAAATACGATAAGCTCTTGGTTAAAGGACAACAAATCGACGAAGTGGTAGGAAGGATTAAGGTATGGCCAATTCATGAAAAATCCAGCTTACCACTCTGGCATAAAACAATCACCTTACAAAGCGTTATTCTGAATCGAACCTAGAGTAGGTTATTCCACTGCCTCGTTGCCTCAAGAAATCATAAATGACACATTTCTTGTAGTGGTCATTTTCGCAGCAGCTATATATAAATTGCAGTTGTTTCAAAGAAAATGCCTTTTGCATGCTGCACATCGAGATTTTTATTTTTATTTATGCACCCAGACGCGTTTCGCCTTTTTTTGTAAGGCATCTTCAGTGGGTGTCCTGAAATATTACATGATTTGTCCTTTTTACATTTTCTTTGAAACAACTGCAATCATAAATGATATTTAGGATGAAGATGACCTAAAGAAGGCAATCGGATGTGACAGCAATACTGAACAGTACGAAGACAGTGATACAGTGATTATGATAACATTTTGAAAATTGACACAAACGACATTCAAAATGCTAGAAAAATTGCGACAGAAAATTTAAGAAACCAAGCTAAAAGAATGAAAGCTTCCTCTGACAAATCTCATCCACCAGCTGACATTGAGGACAACCATACCATTTCCAGATATAGATAAAGGCAGAGGTGACCTTCGAAACATAATTGGAGTAATACTTCAAAAGACTGATGAGGGCCTGTACAAAGCTGGCACCAAACATAGCGTACTTCAAAAACATTATTGCATGTTTAATTTTATTAAAAATTTCCATAATTTTTTGTAATAAAATATTAGAAATATTTATTTTAACTTCTTCTTTATTTTTATAGAACTGATTTCGACGTCTGCATTGAGAAATTTTTAGATGTGGGAGGTACAGAACTTTCTGTTGGATCAGGACAAGACTCCGTATAACCCAGTTGTATGAAAAACTGTACAACAAACAAATGAAGTTGTAAGAAAAACAAAGTACTCTGTAATTCTAAGTGCCACCAAAGCAAACCTTGCAAAAATAAGTAAATAAGCAAATTGCCGATAAGTTGATTTTTGTGGATGGATATAAGTAAGTTGATCTAGTGATAGATGGGAATTTAATGATTAGCTACTAAATAACTTAAATGAATCATATTGACTATTTTATACACTCCTGGAAATTGAAATAAGAACACCGTGAATTCATTGTCCCAGGAAGGGGAAACTTTATTGACACATTCCTGGAGTCAGATACATCACATGATCACACTGACAGAACCACAGGCACATAGACACAGGCAACAGAGCATGCACAATGTCGGCACTAGTACAGTGGATATCCACCTTTCGCAGCAATGCAGGCTGCTATTCTCCCATGGAGACGATCGTAGAGATGCTGGATGTAGTCCTGTGGAACGGCTTGCCATGCCATTTCCACCTGGCGCCTCAGTTGGACCAGCGTTCGTGCTGGACGTGCAGACCGCGTGAGACGACGCTTCATCCAGTCCCAAACATGCTCAATGGGGGACAGATCCGGAGATCTTGCTGGCCAGGGTAGTTGACTTACACCTTCTAGAGCACGTTGGGTGGCACGGGATACATGCGGACGTGCATTGTCCTGTTGGAACAGCAAGTTCCCTTGCCGGTCTAGGAATGGTAGAACGATGGGTTCGATGACGGTTTGGATGTACCGTGCACTATTCAGTGTTCCCTCGACGATCACCAGAGGTGTACGGCCAGTGTAGGAGATCGCTCCCCACACCATGATGCCGGGTGTTGGCCCTGTGTGCCTCGGTCGTATGCAGTCCTGATTGTGGCGCTCACCTGCACGGCGCCAAACACGTATACGACCATCAATGGCACCAAGGCAGAAGCGACTCTCATCGCTGAAGACGACACGTCTCCATTCGTCCCTCCATTCACGCTTGTCGCGACACCATTGGAGGCGGGCTGCACGATGTTGGGGCGTGAGCGGAAGACGGCCTAACGGTGTGCGGGACCGTAGCCCAGCTTCATGGAGACGGTTGCGAATGGTCCTCGCCGATACCCCAGGAGCAACAGTGTCCCTAATTTGCTGGGAAGTGGCGGTGCGGTCCCCTACGGCACTGCGTAGTATCCTACGGTCTTGGCGTGCATCCGTGCGTCGCTGCGGTCCGGTCCCAGGTCGACGGGCACGTGCACCTTCCGCCGACCACTGGCGACAACATCGATGTACTGTGGAGACCTCACGCCCCACGTGTTGAGCAATTCGGCGGTACGTCCACCCGGCTTCCCGCATGCCCACTATACGCCCTCGCTCAAAGTCCGTCAACTGCACATACGGTTCACGTCCACGCTGTCGCGGCATGCTACCAGTGTTAAAGACTGCGATGGAGCTCCGTATGCCACGGCAAACTGGCTGACACTGACGGCGGCGGTGCACAAATGCTGCGCAGCTAGCGCCATTCGACGGCCAACACCGCGATTCCTGGCGTGACCGCTGTGCCGTGCGTGTGATCATTGCTGGTACAGCCCTCTCGCAGTGTCCGCAGCAAGTGTGGTGGGTCTGACACACCGGTGTCAATGTGTTCTTTTTTCCATTTCCAGGAGTGTATCTATTACTTTATTCAATTTACTCTGAAAAGCTTGTTGAAGATACAAATTAGGTGAAATTAGTCCTAATTAGGACATACCAGTTTATCCTAAGGCATGTAAATTGTAAAATCTAACTAGTTCATCCTAAAATCTGGTTTGGCCAGTAACATACATACAGCCGGCCGCGGTGGTCTCGCGGTTCTAAGCGAGCAGTCCGGAACCGTGCGACTGCTACGGTCGCAGGTTCGAATCCTGCCTCGGGCATGGATGTGTGTGATGACCTTAGGTTAGTTAGGTTTAAGTAGTTCTAAGTTCTAGGGGACTAATGACCACAGCAGTCGAGTCCGTAGTGCTCAGAGCCATTTGAACCATTTTTAACATACATACATATGGGCGTTCAACTGAAAGCCAATATGGCGTCTCCAGAGTCTGTACTGCAGAGAGATGGCGTGCATGTGACACAGGTGGCGTTGTTCCATCTCACTGATCGACCTTCAAACATATGTTCAATAATATGTGTGGTGCTCGATATTTCTCTGCACGTTCGGAAAGACTCCCAATCGTACTTTCTCCACGCTATGATGCCAGAAGCTCGGCACGCTGAACGCTCAACATCCGAGGACGAGGTCCTTGTGCCGGAGGCTTTACCTTTACGGAATTCCAAATGGCGCTTAAGGATCACATTTTTAATCGTCCCACTACATTCGACAGCTGCTCTACAGCTCACTTGCGTTGTCGCACGGCTTCTTTATATTTTGTCGACCAAATGAAGTCAACGGAATACCTGGAGGTGTAGGACAACACGTAGCACGCTCGCTCGCACCGAGGTGAGCAGACCCGCTGCGAACCCGCGCGACGGAATAACGACCCTTTGTCTAGCCACCGGCCAGCCCGAGTGTGCTTTCACAGTGTTTCTCTCAGTCGTTTAACTAATTACCAAACTAGTTCCCAATCTCTGCCGCATGAGGTACGATACACGATGCAAACAGATTACGCAACGTTATAACACGATGAAACACGGGACCCAAGTTCACTAAATTCAGAGATAGATGGCATACACGGCTTTCTACACTTAGGTTTAACTAACAACTATGGCAGGTGAAAATGCTTCTGGTAACAAGATTAAAACAACATAATGACTGTCAAATCATGAAAGAGACACACGACACAAAAAAGAAGAGAGAGAGAAGAAAAGAGGACAGCAGAAGGTATAAAGGGTTCGAATAGCAAATTACTGAATCCATATGATGTGAGCCAATCGTCTTGTGTCCCATGTATCTTAAAAATACGAACCATGCTTGAAAGGCTCCGAACCTTTAGAATTTTATGGAATTTCTTTTTATTCGACTGTTTTTAACAGTTTATAGGTGTAGTTATAAAAACAAATATTCACAACTTCCTGAGAAATGTCAATATGGCTTTATTTATATTTATAATGGGATAATTGCTGGTCGTCAACCTAGCTTCCGTTGTTAAAAAGAAATTTAACATAGCTAATAGCTGTACACAGACAAAGATTACGTTGGTTATAAATACTTCAGCGTAGAAAATTACACTGCAGTTCTGTTGTAAAGTTTTCATTTCAAGTATGAAGGCTATTTCATCACATTTACTGAAGATTATGCCAGATAGACCCTGGATTCATATAATACAATAAATCAACAACTGCTACAAGAACTGGCTGATGAACATAATAGACATTGCGATGTCGTCCGATCCTCTCCCCCCCCCCCCCCCTCCCACCTCCACTTCTCCTCTCCCAATCGCCCCTTAAGGAAAGACTGTTTATCGCTTTATAGTACTTGATATCTTAACAGCAGTGTCGTTGATTATTTGTAACTGATAATGCGACATCTACTGTGGTTAATGCGGAAAGCACAGGGAGCTCGACATGGTAATCTACAGAGAATAAGTAGTATTTATATTCCACAGTGAAAGGCTTGGCAGATTTTTCCATCACAGTGGGATCTATTTAATGATCATGCATTAATCAACAACTGCTTCATTGCTATATATTAATCCTGCATTTTTGATGAAAAAGGGAACTTAACAACTTCGTAATTAACGAAATTGAAACACGTGCTTCTTAACGTGCGTACAACTTACCAGTCGTGAATTTAACTTGCTAGTTTCCAAAGAGACACTGAATATTTTTCATACTATAGTAATGCATGGAAAACTGTAATTTAGCATTCAGGCACTGGTAAGAAGACATAGATATAAGTTTTTAATGCGACTCACTCACCAGTGCCAAGAGATTTCGCGTGTGACGACGGCGGGTCGAGTACGAGAAGCACAGACGCCACGGCGGCCGCGAGATAGCTCGGAGACAGCATCCTGTCGCAGCAGCGTCGCAGGTCCGGAACCGGCAGCCGCTGCGCGCGCTCTGCGTGTTGCCTACAGGCGGCCGGTAGGGGCGCGCACAACCACCCCCTCTACGGCCAGGATCGGCACCCACGCGACTGCTCAAGGCGAGGTAGCAGGCACTGTCCGCCGATGCAGAATGTGACGCCTATACCTCTACTGATAGCACCTCAAACCCAATACGTCTCGAACGCTACAGCACATTGTAAACAAAGTATCAAATATGAATGTTACGCCGCGCAGGATTAGCCGAACAGTCTGAGGCGCTGCAGTCATGGACTGTGCGGCTGGTCCCGGCGGAGGTTGGAGTCCTCCCTCGGGCATGGGTGTGTGTGTTTGTCCTTAGGATAATTTAGGTTACGTAGTGTGTAAGCGTAGGCACTGATGACCTTAGCAGTTAAGTCCCATAATATTTCTCACACATTTGAACATTTTTCTGAATGTTACGACAGAAAGATGAAATACATCACAGATGAATAGGTTTGGAGACGGCCGGCACTCCCAAATGCATTTCATTTTATAACGTTGACCACGCCATCTGTAGTCATATTTGAAATGTTGAAGTAACGTATTTTAATATCTTGTAGGTTTGTGCTGTAACAAAACCCTCACAAAGAAGAAAAATGACTTCCCCAAAATAATTAGCATCGGCTGTGGACCATACAAAGGGCAATATGACACCACTAACATGCGCCCCCTCAAATCATTGTAGCATGATTTTGGTCTTGTGACAGCAGCAGGAATCCTGCGGCAAGATGACTGTCTGGTAATACATCAAACATGAAGGCACGTAAGTGCTCCACATTCTTTACGTAGTCTGCAGCTGTTCAAGAACCTTCGACTATTAACAAAGGTCTCAATGGAAGCCTAGGTAAGTGTCCCTTATATAACGACACCTCCCTCCCTATTCCCAGAGGCCGCTCCGCATTGCATGTTTCGAGAACACATTAACCTGGATGACGGCGAATCCCGACACGATAATCGACCTGGTATAACAAGGTACATGATTCATACTACCAGTCGACACATTTTCCTTGATACATTGTGCAACATCAATGATCCCGCGTCTACTGCAATCGTAATTGGCAATGTCGTTGGGTCAACTAGTGAACACTTTACTCTGCTGCAAGCCCCATTTTCAGCAATGTGCGTGTGCTCCGGAAGACTTGTGCCTACGTCAGAATTGAACTGTGTCGTTAGATATGTTACAGATCGCCGCTTATCGTGCCTTACAAAGCAGGCAGGTCTCCGACCTCGACGTTCTGTAAAGAGACCTGGATGTCCCACACTTTCTCACTGTTCGTGGATCACCGCCCTTCAACCATTATCACACAATTTTCTAAGTCGCCCATGTATGCTATACCTGTTTGCTTTGCAGCCCTCACCCAATTTCCGTTTGCAGGCAGAAAGGAGTTTTATTCGGCTCAAGATTATGGGCTGGGGTTTCCCTAACTCTCCTAAAGGGCGCTGATGAATCCCACTCAGCTGATATTACGAGAGAATATTTTCTACATGATGGCCTATGTTATAAACACTGAGGTGGAGAAACTTCTTAGAGTAACGCCGTGAAGCAGCACATTACAGAAGTGCCATAAAAGGGCGTAGGAAGTGGCTAATGAAAATGTCTACATTCTGCTCCTGATTCAGACTATCTGCAAGGCGAAACCATTGAATAATTTAATGGAGCTGCTTAGGCGCTCGAGAAATGGCGTGAGTTGGTAGACAGCCTTTGTGTGCTTTGGAAATCATGATCCCTTTGTGACAGAGCAGCTGTTTTCGTGATGTCCGAGGAGCGCTCATTAAGCATCTTTTGTCGGAATACCAGAGCATCGCTTTCATAGGCGCTTGCGGGATGTCTACGGAGATCTGGCAGTGAACAAAAGCAACATGAGCTGTTGGGCGAGGCGTCTGTCATCATCGCAGCAAGGTCGGGTGGACCTGTCCTATGTCCCACGTGCTGGACGGCCGTACGCAGCTGCCACTCCTGTAGTTTTCGAACGTGTAGACATTATCATTAGAGGTTATCGACGGATTACAATCAAACACGTCACTGCACATCTGAACGCCTCTCCTGGTAGTGCTGACACAGTTGACCACCTGTTGGGACACTGAAATGTGTGTACCTGCTGGGTTCCTAGCTGCCTAACAGCAGACCATAAAGAGCAACGATGGACCATCTGTGCGGAGATGGTGGCGCATTACGAGCTTGGTCGTGAGAAATTTTTGTCGGACATTCTCAAAGGCCATAAACGTGGTTTGGTCACTTCAAACAGGAAACAAAACGGCGATACATTGAGTTGCGCTAAACCACTCCTCCTCCGAAGACGAAGTTCGAAGCCACACCCTCACCCGGTATAGTCACGTGGACGGTCTTTACGGACTGTGAAGAGGTTAGTCTGTTGATGGCCTCCCTCACGATGCGACGAGCAGCTCTGAAATGTATTGTGCTCCCTTCAGGAAACTGAAGAAACGACTTCAGCGTGTTCGTCGTTACAAAAATGCCAACGAATTTCTCCTTCTTCACGACAACACAAGGCCTAGTACACGTCTGCGCATGTTCAAATGAATCTGATTACTATGGGCCTTAATATCTGAGGTCATTGGTCCCCTAGAACTTAGAACTACTTAAACCTAACTAACCGAAGGACGTTACACACACCCATGCCCGAGGCAGAATTCAAACCTGCGACCGTAGCAGCAGCGCTGACTGGAACGCCTAGAACCGCTCGGCCACTACGGCCGGATCTGTGCACGTGAGAGGGGCTCCCCTCCCAAACTTCGACTGATCTTCCTCATCCACCCTACATCCGCATCTCGCACCTTCCCAATTCCATCTGTTTGACCCAATGAGAGATGGGCTCCTCTGGAAGCAGTATGTGGATGACGAGGGGCTTATTAATGCAACAAGACGTTGGCTCCGACGTCGACCTGTGGAGTAGTGCGATGCAGGCATTACAGGCCCTTCTGGTAAGTTGGCATAAGACCATCTCATTGAACGGAGATGGTGTTGAAAAATAGTGTCTTGTAGCCACAAGTGTGGGGAATAATGTGATGTATTGTAATCCTGACCGTCCCTCGTGTGTCTCATAGGTCATAACGACGTCCATTTTGATTGATTTGATAGATCATAAGAGCAGAGAAATAGTCTGTGTCCACCAATAAACGTGTCCTATTAAATCTGTGCACCAGTACGTCGCATAACTTGTCTCACTCGCCGGCTGCTGTGGCCGAGTGGTTCTAGGCGCTTTAGTCCGGAACCACGCTGCTGCTACGCTCGCAGGTTCGAACCCTACCTCGGGCATGGATGTGTGTGCTGTCCTTAGGTTAGTTAGGTTTAAGTAGTTCTAAGTGTTGCAGACTGATGACCTCAGATGTTAAGTCCCATAGTGCTCAGAGCCATCTGAACCATTTTTGTCTCGCGCGCCGCACGTTTCCACGGGTACATCCGTCCAAGCCGTTGCAGCAAATGTAATTTCGGGACCAAGGTAGCTCCGAAGCAAACACGAAAGAAAAAACTCACACTTACCATAGACGCTCACAACTGTTGCACGCGAAGAGCTTATCATCGTCGCAATTTTAAGAACGATCGTTGCCAGGCTTCATGACCTAACAATTTGCACACCTTACCATCAATAGAATGATTCTACATTCGTCTCTGCTCGACTTACACACCGTGTGTTGACTATTGCAGGTACAAACGAAAGTGGTGAGTAGAGGACAATGTATAACAACAATAATACCGGAAGACGCCCAACCGCGTGCACGCCCCAGCGGCGGTAGCAGCAGCTGTACTTGCCTGATACACAGTTATTTAGTTAGTTTGTGGTTTTTTTCAAGTGCTTCTGCGAAGGAGTGAACTATATCTGTATATTTCACTGTGTAGATTTTTGTTTTCGCGTGCATACCTTTGTGTAAGGCGGCTTCTTAGTGCAATATTCCCTCCATCAGACCGCCCCGTCACGCCACTGAGTGTAAACCTCGTGCTGGTACATAGAATATAATGTAGACCAGTGCATTCTAGTTTCCATATTTACCTCATGCAGTAGCTTTCGGGTAAGTAGAGTCTCTAGTAATAGGTAAGTGAAGTGGAGAAATTTATTTCTGTTTAAGAGTTTACCGTCTCAGGACATAGTCAGAAATCTGTAGAGCAGTTTTTAGTGTTTCTTTGTTCTCTTCGTTGTATTCTACGTGCATTCCAAACCCAGCAGCACCGTTTCATATATTATATATCTATTTTTACACACTGCGATACGGCTATGAACCGTGCTTGTTGTGAGCGGAAACAAGGAAAATTGGCTGCTGTCCGTAAACAGCTAGAAGCAGCATTGGCTACCGTCGACAAGCTTCTGACTAATGTTCAATGGAGCCCCTCTAGTAAACAGCAGGCAAGGCGGTAAAGAATGCGAGCGTGCACTCGGTACATTTGCCGAGGGGTCTCGTTCGTGATGTGGAAGAGGCCCTGCCAGCAGCTATCGGGTCCACTGTCTTTCCACCGTTGATATTCCGAAAGGCAATTTTTAAACTTCATATACTGTTTTACCGATTGTTGCAATATACATTTCCTTAATTTGCAGACTTTAACTTCGCGGCCTTCAGCCATCTTATTGCGTTTGTTCATCTCTTCCTGCCGGCTGGTGTGGCCGTGCGGTTCTAGGCGCTTCTGTCTGGAACCGCGTGACCGCTACGGTCGCAGGTTCGAATCCTGCCTCGGGCATGGATGTGTGTGATATCCTTAGGTTAGTTAGGTTTAAGTAGTTCTAAGTTCTAGGGGACTGATGACCTCAGAAGTTAAGTCCCATAGTGCTCAGAGCCATTTCAACCATTTTTTTATCTGTTTCTGTGCACCTTGTGGGTCATCAGCCCTGTTAGCAACTTAATATTGTGGGACGTAATCATCATAATATATTTGGAATTTTGAAGATTTAATGCGGCGGCCTTCAGCCGGTCCACTTGCTGATCTCGAATATGTATACGATTTATCTTATTCGTAAATTTAACTTGTGTCATGTCTTTTCAAACTTGAACGTATTCTGAAGCATCTGTTAGAAGGCCTTCATGCGAATTTAATTCTTTCAAAAGTGTATTTGTGAACAAAATGATAATAAATTAAAATTGTGAAATGAATCCGACCGCAACTCCCTTGGCCCTTTCCACAACCCCTAATTCCCTGTTAGCCCTGCGTGATTTTGCGGGCGTCTCACCTATGTTTATTAGGATTATTTGCTTGTTTCACGGTCGTCTGATCAGTCAATTGAAAACCGAACACCAGCCGCAACAGGACCGTGAAGTAGTTCCATTCAAAAGTAATCACCACAAGCGTTAAGACATTTATCCCACTGGATGACGAGACGATGAATTCCTGTTTCGTAGCAAGTGGTTGACCGCTGACTTATCCACAATCGCACCCACTTCCGCACTTCCTCGTCAGACTTAAACAGACGTCCATGCATGTCATTCTTCGGCTGCCAAATCTGTGAAAATCACACGTTGAAGCATCCGGCCTGTACGAAGGATGTCGCAGTGTTTGGTAAACAAATCACTTGAGCGTAACCTTCGTCGGACTGGCAGAATGAGAACGGGTATTATTGTGCGACAGGATGACTGTTCTGGAGATCAGTACTTCAACCTCCTTTTCAGTTTCTGTCGACCAAGTGGTGCGAACCTTCTTCTTTTGGCCGAAGGTGAACAGACAGTTGAGCAATCTTCCAACATGTTTATAGAAATCTATCATTTTTCTTGCAGAGCCAGAGACCCTCTCGATATGTTCGTAGAGCTCAGAGTTATGTCGCCTTCTGAATTCTCCATCTTCTTCTACCACGCCTAGGATCATCCTTAGGATTCTCCTCTCTCTGTCTTTCTATTTCTCCATCAGACCTCTCCGGTTCGTGGAAAGACATTCCATGTTATACAGGGTTTCTCGTCGTATGACGGTTGTGTAGTGCTTGAGTTTCAGGTTGCCTGACAGACATTTTTTGTTGTAGCTGTTCATAGTCAGTCGATAGGCTAGCTCCAGCTTGTTCACTCTCATGGACAATGACATTTTTTTCTGATAAGTTGGTTTCAGTCTATTCGCCGAGATACTTAAACTTCAGTCCTTTTGATGTTTCCCTAGTCTAGTAACATCTCTTAGCTTCTTTGATGCTGGTGAAGAACAGAGCCTCATTCATTTAATCCCACTGAGCCGTGTGCAGGTCGCGTTGATGCTGTTCATAGCTTGACATCTTGTAATGATGATAGTGGCGTCTCGTTTCCTTAGTGTGTTCACTGGCGCCGCTACGTTTGCTCGCCTTATCTGTCCGTGAGTGACAGCAGCAGCGGTTATCGATACCGCGCACTGTCGTACCATCTTTGGATCGGCTTCTAACATTTCTGGGTCGTCGTGTGTCGAGCTAGTAGAGTTGGGACGGAGCAGCAGTGGGGTTCTGACAGCCAGTACTCGCCCGCCCGCTGGCGATACACATGTACTGCCCGGTGGAAGGATGTGGTCGCGAGAGTGCACGACCATGCCAAGGGCCGGATTCAGCGAGTTTTGGTTGAATGATAGACCGTGATATTTGAGTAGTGCAACTTTCATTTGTGTGTGTGTGTGTGTGTGTGTGTGTGTGTGTGTGTGTGTGTGTGGCCGCCCTTCGAAGTGAGCTCAGGACAATAGGTTGTCAGTCGATGATTTATACTGGTATCTTTCCTGTGCCTGACTTCAGTCAGGACGACCATCGGTTGGTCGTTCGGTCGGTCGTCGCAGCAGACGACGTACATTTGTTCTTCCGACCGCTTCTGTCTTTTCTGTTTTTCCGCCGACTTATAATTTGTCCGTGTTGTTTCACAGTGACTGGTTTTAGTGTTGTGAGTTGTGGCGTAACTGTTTTCCATGATCCACGTGTATCTTGCGATTTTGAACGAGAAGTTGTTTTAATACTGTCTGCGACTGGATTTGGGGGGCGTTGCGAACGGACATCAATTCTGTTGGGGCACAGCAGCGAGCAGGTCCGTGCAGCGCTAGGGGAAGCCTGGGCCGATGGCGGCGTGCTGCCACTGCCGGATCGAGGAGGGGTAGCTGAGAGAGCGACGACTTCGTTGCACACCTAACCCTGGACGTTTAAGCTGAGTGAAGAGTTAACGGCTAATGCAACCCTGACTATTCTGAGATCTCGGCTTTGGTCCGTGGGTTGTTGCTCCCAAGCCCGCTGAGCCTGGCCGCAACGAGTGAAGTGTTTCGAGGCGGTGAAATATTGCAACCGTCGTTCTCTATTTGTTATTCATCATTGAATTTAATATTATTCTTATTAGTCAAGTGCAGCTAGCGGTAATTTCTGCCTTGTGACCGCTAACGCCCCAGTTACCTGCCCTGGAGTTTAGTATACTTTTCCGGCAGTGTACATTTCCGCACTGTGTTGATGCTGTCCGACACGGTGCGTAGTTCGACAGCCGCTTGTGTTGTACTGTGCATATTTTTTGGGAGGTCTGCCTTGGTTCTAGTGTTTCCTTCGGCCTTGGTTGTTTTCTGAAGACGTTGTGCTGTCTCTCTCTTCACCCTTGCCAAAAAGTATTCCATCGTTGCACCCGTGATCGCACGTTAGGCAGAACGATTAGTCGGTTGGTAGGCTCTTGAGCTGCCCCTAGTTTGTGTTGCCATCCTGTTACGTGAGTACAACTCTTGGCTGTCTGTCTCACCTTACCTTATGTTTGAATTAGTTTACCAGGTCTACCCTTAGAACACTTGTCCTGATTCCTTAGATTGTGATGTTTGTTTTAAGGTTATTTGTTATTTGAAGTTGTATGTGGCCTTCATCTGACCAATAATTTCACTTCTTTTATAATATGGTGAGCAAGATGTATGAGACAGGGGAAATACCCTCAGACTTCCAGAAGAATATAATAATTCCAATCCCAAAGAAAGCAGGTGTTGACAGATGTGAAAATTACAGAACTATCAGCTTAATAACTCACAGCAGCAAAATACTAATGCGAATTCTTTACAGACGAATGGAAAAACTGGAAGAAGCCGACCTCGGGGAAGATCAGTTTGGATTCTGTGGAAATGTTGGAACACGTGAGACAATACTCACCTCACGCCTTATCTTAGAAGAAAGATTAAGGAAAGGCAATCCTACATTTGAATCATTAGTAGACTTAGAGAAAGCCTTTGTCAATGTTGACTGGAATACTTTCTTTCAAATTCTAAAAGTGGCAGGGGTAAAATACAGGGAGCGAAAGGCTATTTACAATTTGTACAGAAAGCAGATGGCAATTATAAGAATCGAGGGACATGAAAGACAAGCAGCGGTTGGGAAGGGAGTAAAACAGGGTTGTAGCCTCTCCGTTGTAGCCTCTCCCCGATGTTATTCAATCTGTATATTGAGCAATCAGTAAAGGAAACAAAAGAAAATTTCGGAGTAGGTATTAAAATCCATGGAGAAGAAATAAAAATGTTGAGGTTCGCCGATGACGTTGTAATTCTGTCAGAGACAGTAAAGGACTTGGAAGTGCAGTTTAACGGAATGGACAGTGTCTTGAAAGGAGGATATAAGCTGAACATCAACAAAAGCAAAACGAGGATTATGGAATGTAGTCGAATTAAGTAGGGTGATACTGAGGGAATTAGATTATAAAATGAGGCACTTAAAGTAGTAAAGGAATTTTGCTATTTGGGGAGCAAAATAACTGATGATGGTCGAAGTAGAGAGGATATAAAATGTAGACTGGCAATAGCAAGGAAAGCGTTTCTGAAGAAGAGAAATTTGTTAACATCGAGTATAGATTTAAGTGTCAGGAAGTCGTTTCTGAAAGTATTTGTATGGAATATAGCTATGTATGGAAGTGAAACATGGACGATAAATAGTTTGGACAAGAAGAGAATAGAAGCTTTCGAAATGCGGTGCTACAGAAGATTGCTGAAGATTCGATGGGTGGATCACATAACTAATTTGGAGGTACTCAATAGAATTGGGTAGAAGAGGTGTTTGTGGCACAACCTGACAAGAAGAAGGGACCGGTTGGTAGGACATGTTCTGAGGCATTAAGGGATCACAAATTTAGCATTGGAGGGCAGCGTGGAGGGCAAAAATCGTAGAGGGAGACCAAGAGATGAATACACTAAGTAGATTCAGAAGGACGTAGGTTGCAGTAGGTACAGGGAGATGAAGAAGCTTCCACAGGAGAGGGTAGCATGGAGAGCTGCATCAAACCAGTCTCAGGACTGAAGACTACAACAATAACATAATAAGGCCTTCAACCGTGTTACATTTTGTTTTAAAACAAAGTATTTATCTTAATTTGATCTATTTGGAATTGTTCTTCTGACTTCTAATCCAGGCCTTCAGCCGTTTGTGATTTGAAGTTGTGTGTGGCCTTCAGCCGAGCAATAATTTCACTTCTTTCGTGATAAGGCCTTCAGCAGTGTTTCAGTAAGTTTTTTTTTAAGAAAACTTGTTTTAAAAGCTAGGTATTTATTTTGAAGGTGCTATTTGGAATTGTTCTTCTGACTTCTAATTCAGGCCTTCAGCCGTTTGGTGTTTGAGGTTATTGCTGGTGGCCGCCGGCCCCAAAATTGTGGAATTTTTGGTGATAAGGCCTTCAGCCGTCATACAGTCAATTGCATTTTTAAGAGATTGTTTTAAAATTTTACTTTCTTTAAATAAAGTTTATATATTTGCTATGAAACCGAGAGTAACTGATTAAGGCCCCATTCACAATCGTAGCCTTATCCTGCACCATCCTGAGATACCAGCTCTCGCCCATACCAGTACCGCCAGGATGGCCATGTGTTGGTTAGGAGGAGGCCAGTTGGGAATCTGCACTCTACCTGTTTGGGGCCTAGACACACTGGACCTATACCTTGATTTATGGTCTGGAGTGCGATTCTGTGTGACAGCAGGAGCATTCCCGCGGTTATTCCATGAACCATGACTGCACAATTTTACGTTTGTCTTTTGATTCAACGTGTTTTGCTACCATTCATGAACAGCATTTCAGGGGTGTTTTCCAACGGGATAACGTTCTCCCGCAAGTCGCTATTGTAACCAGACATGCGCTACACGGTGTCGACATGTTACCTTGGCCTGCTCGAACACCAGCTCTTCCTCCAATCGACCACGTATGTGGCACCATAGGACGACAATTTCATCGTCATCCTAAAACAGCAACACGTGTCCCTGTATTGACTAGCCAAGTGCAACAGGCGTTTAGCTGTATCGCAAAACCTGACATACGGCACCTCTACAACACAATGCTCACACATTTGCATGCCTGCATTCAACATTACACCAGTTATTAATGTACTAGTACTTCACATTTGCAACGGCTTATCTCGTGCAACATTCACATATAATAATCTACATCTACATCTACATCCATACTCCGCAAGCCACCTGACGGTGTGTGGCGGAGGGTACCCTGAGTACCTCTATCGGTTCTCCCTTCTATTCCAGTCTCGTATTGTACGTGGAAAGAAGGATTGTCGGTATGCTTCTGTGTGGGCTCTAATCTCTCTGATTTTATCCTCATGGTCTCTTCGCGAGATATACGTAGGAGGGAGCAATATACTGCTTGACTCATCGGTGAAGGTATGTTCTCGAAACTTTAACAAAAGCCCGTACCGAGCTACTGAGCGTCTCTCCTGCAGAGTCTTCCACTGGAGTTTATCTATCATCTCCGTAACGCTTTCGCAATTACTAAATGATCCTGTAACGAAGCGCGCTGCTCTCCGTTGGATCTTCTCTATCTCTTCTATCAACCCTACCTGGTGCGGATCCCACACCGCTGAGCAGTACTCAAGCATTGGACGAACAAGCGTACTGTAACCTACTTCCTTTGTTGTCGGATTGCATTTCCTTAAGATTCTTCCAATGAATCTCAGTCTGGCATCTGCTTTACCGACGATCAACTTTATATGATCATTCCATTTTAAATCACTCCTAATGAGTACTCCCAGATAATTTATGGAATTAACTACTTCCAGTTGCTGACCTGCTATTTTGTAGCTAAATGATAAGGGACCTATCTTTCTATGTATTCGCATCACATTACACTTGTCTACATTGAGATTCAATTGCCATTCCATGCACCATGCGTCAATTCGCTGCAGATCCTCCTGCATTTCAGTACAATTTTCCATTGTTGCAACCTCTCGATACACCACAGCATCATCTGCAAAAAGCCTCAGTGAACTTCCGATGTCATCCACCAGGTCATTTATGTATATTGTGAATAGCAACGGTCCTATGACACTCCCCTGCGGCACACCTGAAATCACTCTTACTTCGGAAGACATCTCTCCATTGAGAATGACATGCTGCGTTCTGTTATCTAGGAACTCCTCAATCCAATCACACAATTGATCTGATAGTCCGTATGCTCTTACTTTGTTCATTAAACGACTGTGGGGAACTGTGTCAAACGCCTTGCGGAAGTCAAGAAACACGGCATCTACCTGTGAACCCGTGTCTAAGGCCCTCTGAGTCTCGTGGACGAATAGCGAGAGCTGGGTTTCACACGACCGTCTTTTTCGAAACCCATGCTGATTCCTACAGAGCAGATTTCTAGTCTCCAGAAAAGACATTATACTCGAACATAATACGTGTTCCAAAATTCTACAACTGATCGACGTTAGAGATATAGGTCTATAGTTCTGCACATCTGTTTGACGTCCCTTCTTGAAAACGGGGATGACCTGTGCCCTTTTCCAATCCTTTGGAACGCTTCGCTCTTCTAGAGACCTACGGTACACCGCTGCAAGAAGGGGGGCAAGTTCCTTCGCGTACTCTGTGTAAAATCGAATTGGTATTCCATCAGGACCAGCGGCCTTTCCTCTTTTGAGCGATTTTAATTGTTTCTCTATCCCTCTGTCGTCTATTTCGATATCTACCATTTTGTCAACTGTGCGACAATCTAGAGAAGGAACTACAGTGCAGTCTTCCTCTGTGAAACAGCTTTGGAAGAAGACATTTTGTAATTCGGCCTTTAGTCTGTCATCCTCTGTTTCAGTACCATTTTGGTCACAGAGTGTCTGGACATTTTGTTTTGATCCACCTACCGCTTTGACATAGGACCAAAATTTCTTAGGATTTTCTGCCAAGTCAGTACATAGAACTTTACTTTCGAATTCATTGAAAGCCTCTCGCATAGCCCTCCTCACACTGCATTTCGCTTCGCGTAATTTTTGTTTGTCTGCAAGGCTTTGGCTATGTTTATGTTTGCTGTGAAGTTCCCTTTGCTTCCGCAGCAGTTTTCTAACTCGGTTGTTGTACCACGGTGGCTCTTTCCCATCTCTTACGATCCTGCTTGGCACATACTCATCTAACGCATATTGTACCATGGTTTTGAACTTTGTCCACTGATCCTCAACACTGTCTGTACTTGAGACAAAACTTTTGTGTTGAGCCACCAAGTACTCTGAAATCTGCTTTTTGTCACTTTTGCTAAACAGAAAAATCTTCCTACCTTTTTTAATATTTCTATTTACGGCTGAAATCATCGATGCAGTAACCGCTTTATGATCGCTGATTCCCTGTTCTGCATTAACTGATTCAAATAGTTCGGGTCTGTTTGTCACCAGAAGGTCTAATATGTTATCGCCACGTGTCGGTTTTCTGTTTAACTGCTCTAGGTAGTTTTCAGATAAAGCACTTAAAAATATTTCACTAGATTCTTTGTCCCTGCCACCCGTTATGAACGTCTGAGTCTCCCAGTCTATATCCGGCAAATTAAAATCTTCACCCAGAACTATAACATGGTGGGGAAATCTACTCGAAATATTTTCCAAATTATTCTTCAGGTGCTGAGCCACAACAGCTGCTGAGCCCGGGGGCCTATAGAGACATCCAATTACCATGTCTGAGCCTGCTGTAACCGTGACCTTCACCCAAATCATTTCACAATTCGAATCTCCGTCAATTTCCTTCGATACTATTGCACTTCTTATCGCTATAAACACGCCTCCCCCTTCACTGTCCAGCCTATCTCTGCGGTATACATTCCAATCCGAGTTTAGCATTTCATTACTGTTTACGTCTGGTTTCAGCCAACTTTCTGTTCCTAGTACTATATGGGCGTTGTGACCGTTTATTAATGAGAGCAGTTCTGGGACCTTTCTATAGACGCTCCTGCAGTTTACTATAAGCACATTAATATTGTTATTCCTTGTTGCATTTTGCCTACTGCCTTGCCACGTCTCAGGAGGCGTCTTGTCGGGCCTAGGGAGGGAATTCTCTAACCTAAAAAAAACCCATGTGCACTCCACACGTACTCCGCTACCCTCGTAGCCGCTTCCGGCGTGTAGTGCACGCCTGACCTATTCAGGGGGACCCTACATTTCTCCACCCGATAGCGGAGGTCGAGAAATTTGCACCCCAGCTCTCCGCAGAATCGTCTGAGCCTCTGGTTTAAGCCTTCCGCTCGGCTCCAAACCAGAGGACCGCGATCGGTTCTGGGAACGATACTACAAATAGTTAGCTCTGATTCCACCCCGCGAGCGAGGCTTTCCGCCTTCACCAACTCCGCCAGCCGCCTGTACGAACTGAGGATGACCTCTGAACCCAGACGGCAGGAGTCATTGGTGCCGACATGAGCAACAATTTGCAGTCGGGTGCACCCAGTGCTCTCTATCGCCGCCGGGAGGGCCTCCTCCACATCTCGGATGAGACCCCCCGGCAAGCAGACAGAGTGAACACTGGCCTTCTTCCCCGACCTTTCCGCTATTTCCCTAAGGGGCTCCATCACCCGCCTAACGTTGGAGCTCCCAATAACTAATAAACCCCTCCCCCCATGTGCCTGCTCGGACCTTGCTGAAGGAGCAGCCACATGTCCACTCACAGGCAGAGCGGGCGATGCCACACGATCAGCCTCCACATTGGCCCTCCGCCAGCTCCTCCTGCGTCCGTACACAGCAGCCACACATCCTATCCATCCTAAGAAGTCAATTTACTATAGAGTGTTAATAAACTTTTAAATAGACTGCTAATTCACTAAAGGCGGTTGATTATTGACTAAAGTGTGATTGCTAACCACTCCTTGTAGAAAACAAGGAAAATAGCACTTCCTGTCTCTGGACTGTATTGAAAACAAACACTAGCACTACTAGCACTATGGCTGACTAAAGGGACTCTCTGACTGTATTCAAAACAAACACGAGATCTATGGAACACTTAATAGCACTCGACTATTAAAGCTTCCTAAAAGCAAAAACACGCAGAAGAAGAAGTGACAAGTAAGAAAAATACAGTTAATACTTAAATTAAGGTAGCTCGCTGCACAGCAGACGTGAAGCAGACGGCGGTTAGGGCGACACTGACACTACTGGCACTATGGCTGACTAAAGGGACTCTCTCTGACTGTATTCAAAACAAACAAGAAATCTATGGAACACTTAATAGCACTCGACTATTAAAGCTTCCTAAAAGCAAAAACACGCAGAAGAAGAAGTGACAAGTAAGAAAAATACAGTTAATACTTAAATTAAGGTAGCTCGCTGCACAGCAGACGTGAAGCAGATGGCGGTTAGGGCGACACTGATGCAATTTAATGCAATTTAATACTCAAGTATGTTACCTAGATAAAAAATTTATGAACGAATGTCCCGTATGCTCCGTACTGCCACCTCCGAAAGTTTGTCAGTGAAGTTCTGTTTCACCGTATAGATACATTCTGGGTGTCCCTCGTAAGTGCCAAAGGCGTATTTTCTTTGATGTTAAGGCAGAAATTGGCAATTTCGTTTTTGCAACGTGTAGCTGAACTCATCTCAAAGAAATACTGCTCGTCATATGTTCCGTGCGACGCCCTGTGCCGATGGTAAGTGTCGGTTTATTTCCCGTTACAAAAGCACTCGGTCTTCAGGCCACAAGTAGCCCATCGGGACCATCATGCGGATAGGAGGGGCATGTGGTCAGCACACCCCTCTTCCGGTCGCTATGCTTATTTTTTTGACCGGAGCCGCTTCTATTCGGTCGAGTAGCTCCTCAATTGGCATCACGAGGCTGAATGCACCCCGGAAAATGGCTACAGCGCATGGCGGCCCGGACGGTCACCCATCCAAGCGCCGGCCAAGCTTGACAGCGCTTAACTTCGGTGACCTGATGGGAACCGGTGTATCCACTATCGATATGTATTGACAGCGAGTGTAAAACACAAAGACTGACCTGTAGTGCAGTAGCGAGTGAGCAGCACTGCTATATGGCGGTAGCAGTTAGCACAGGCCAGAGTACTATTGTCGCGGCATGAGTAGCCTGGCTGTTCAGCGTCTTTCACTGTCCCTCTTAATACGTGTCGATAAAATGAACATCACACTAGACTAATTTGGGACCGCTCTATCGAATGGACACGTAAAACTGCTCTTTGAAATAATTTTGTTTGTAACGGGTGAGCCAGTCTGCTATCGATATCCAATACCGAGGCCGCGTCTCCAGGCAACGCTTACGTCGGCGTCTCGCTGGGCGAAAGGGGTGTCCAGCTGAGAGGATGCAAAGCACCGTTCTCGCATCGGCTCATGAATGGTCCTGTCATCTCCAGCGAATGGAGGTGTTAGTGACTCTAGAGGGACGGCAGGGGGCTGTGCGCATGTGGAGTTGACCGCATGGTTGGCGTAATATTACTTGGACGGAAACTCGGTGGCATTATTTTTATGTTCCTAGTGCGACCCGAAAATGAAGCAGAACTTTATTTCTTGAACCTAAACCGAGCATTGGAAAGAAAGTGTTAAACTTGGTGGGCAGGCTAGTTTTCCATCGGGATTATGAGCTGTTTATCCACTGCTGAATGTGCTGTCTGAACTATCTTAAGAACAATAGGCGCAAGAATTACAGCGTGTGTCATTTGCTAATTGTCGCGATTCCACAATTTTGCTTGTGGTTTTTCGTAATACGATACCAAGGAAGTATGCAAATCACTAAACGGTTAGCTCTATAGTTTAGTACTCAAATACTTGTCAACTTCTGATTTTAATATAAGCCACTGCCTAACTTTGTTTAATACTTCGATGGTGTTTGGAAGCGTTTGTGTACAGCTTGTATACTGCGAGTGACACACTGTGTAGTCAGACTCTTCAGCTTCCTCTTCAGTATTTAGTTTTGGCTTTTAACTCTCCCTTTACAGAGTGGGAGTTTTACAGACTGAATTCCTATCAGAAAGGCAATATCATTCTTTGAAATAACTGGCTTGGCCGTTACGTTCGGAACGGTGAACGTTTGGAATATCTCAAGAGTGCCAGTTTTATTCGCACAGGGCAGTCATACTTCTGTGAATTTAATGCGAAGCATATTCTAAATATTTACTAAAATTCGAAGTTATATCGGTGAAATAGCTGTAATGGCGGCTAAGCACATATCGCCCAAGCCGATTTTTTCCGTTGATACAATAAGACTACCCGCACTTCCGCTGTAAAACCTGTGAATAATATACCAAGGGTATTAGTGGTACAAAATAAAACAACAATCCACAATATTTGAGTAATTATTCTCAACTAACGAGACTTACATTATTACATGCGTCTTAACCTTTAGTGGCTAAGAGAAGAAAAGATGAAGAAGGAAATGAGAAATGAAATATTTCAAATTTTAGATATTGATTAGAAAGGAAACTTAGTTTTGAAACCTATTCTTCCTAACTTTAAGCCTTATAACTTCATGTTTCATACACTTGAGTCTTTTCTTCCTCACAATAACACATTTCTTAGTCAGACTATCAATTTGCTCTTTGAAAAAAAAAGTACTTTTACTGTACAGTAAAAAAGAGAAAAATAGTAATATGTCATTGTGTTGCCCCCATTGATTGAAACAAGGAAGTGATGATATTTACTTGATGAAATCAAACTCAAAGTCTTTCACTAAATCCAAATATCCGGAAACGATAAATGTTTAGTACTAGTATCTTAAATAGACCAAAAGCTCAAATAAATGTTTATCTGTGGGCAGAAATTAAGTCTTTCACTATTTTTTGTAAATATATTGTAAAAGTACATATAGATAAGGGATAATACTGTTCTTAATTAGATTAGTAGAGTTGTCAGTTGGTTCAATAGCTTTCAAAATTTTCAACAGTCACGTCTTTTACACAATTATCACAAGTAATAGCTGCACACTACACTTAGTTATTTTTATTATTTATCTCGAAACACGGAAACATAAATGGCTAGGCTACAGTCATAGTCCTTCCCTTACAAAGTTTGGATGATAATTAATCGGTTGTATCACTCATGAGAATTTTAAGTGGGAGCTTCAGCTGGACAGGGCCGGTGACGTGGGCGTTGCAGACGACGCATGACGTGAGTAGGACTGCAGAGCCGATGGCGTGATGTCTCAGGACCCACCATCCCAGCCGGCAGCTGTGGCCGAGTGGTTCTAGGAGCTTCAGTTCGGAAACGCGCTGCTGCTACGGTTCAGGTTCGAATCCTGCCTCGACATGGATGTGTGTGATGTCCTTAGGTTAGTCAGGTTTAAGTGGTTCCAAGTGTAGGGGACTGATGACCTCAGACGTTAAGTCGCACAGTGCTCAGAGCCATTTGAACCTTTTTTGCTATTCAAAATTCCGTACTTTCTTTAAAATCTTAATCAGAGGCATCGTCGTAGCATACCAGGCATCATATCATTAGTTATCAACTACTACTAACTGATAAACGTCGTGTGGCCAAAATTTTTCATGAGTAGTAATGGGTCATTTTAAGTCCATGCTATATGGTTCTACAGCTTTATTTTCCTAGGAAGAGAACAGCTCATTCCCAGTGATCTTTACGACTAAAGTCTCTTTACATGTTAATTACATTACTAAAGCAAATAGTTAATGGTTAAATTACATTACAAATGCTTTTACTGCTTTCATTCCTTAACTTGTATACTAAAGACAGAAATCCCCACAAAATTTACTAGAGTGTGTTTCCTCACTAAAATTACTTCCACTATATTCAGTTCTTTAGTTTTATTATCATGAGATGAAAAGCCACTTTAATCTATAGAATACCAATATAATATTTTTATAGAAAGGCTCTGCATAATCAGGGCTTGAAAGTTCAGGAACCGGGTTTTAGGCAAGAGTACACACACTTGTTTTATTAGTCAGCAGATTTAAATTTCTACTTTTATAGACGTTCGATACAGCATCATTTATCCATGCAGATCTCTGAAAATATTAACATTTCTTCTTTAGCTAATATAGATGACATTACTCCTTCCTTTTTTCTTATTTGAGGCACCATCTGCTTTACCGAACACATATTTCACAAAACTCTTACAAACCAGTTTACTTGCCCATCAGTTAAATGTAGTGAAACTGAAATATATTTTCATTTTGAGTCATATGACGGAAACGGAATACGCACTATCGATAGTTAACAATACCATCTATCAGTTCAGTTCTTACTTTCCGTCGAATTTAAAGTAAGATGTACTGGTCTTTATTGGTTTTGTACTGCGTGCTATTGTGATAATTCCTAATCAACGATAATTTTGTAACGAACAAGAAAAGCAAAACTGATTTTCATTCGTACACCAACGGTACGGTAAGTGAAAAATTTGTACTCCCTACAGCCTAAGTACCTATCTATAGCAGTTTCATGTTATAGCTGGAGTCTTCATTTGGAGACTGGCAGAACTATGGGGTTGCAATATTTTAGTATATCACAAGGCAGCGGAGCGCTAACCATGAAGAATAACATTAAATAAAAATCATGGCATCAAACTAGATATGGATTTGCCTGTGCTGCCAAAACTTTGCGCTGGTCAGCAAGTTGTCACCCAAGCAGTGATGGCTGGATTTCTTTCCGAAAAAAAAAAAATTGCTCAAAATTATGTCACTAGTAGCACAAATGGCAAAATATCGCCCAGTGTGGGTACATGCTTGGGACGCAGTAATGAAAACCAGTTCCTATACGGAACGATTTGGAGCGGTTTGCGCAGGGTGATAGCGGTATGTGATAACAGGACATTGAATTTGTCATTCGTTTCTAGAACATCTTTTCAGCAGGCTGCTTGAATTCGTCAGAGTCGACTGCTTGTATCCCCACCCCCTCCTTTCGTCCAAAGTCTAATTACGTGCTTTTAATACTGTTAATAACAGTGCCGGAAATTCCATGATTATTAAATCTTAAAATATGCGTGCACCGTGCACAAACAAACGGCTAATAATGCATAACTATAGGGAAAACATGGAATATCATAATTCCATTTTTCGCTCTGGTGCATTTTATTGTAAAAAGAGTCTTCAACAACAACATTTTTCCAAAATTTCTACTCACAGGAGCACTTAGGCGCTGAGTTGACTTGAGGCGAATCCGTGTAGCTGGTCCGAATCTATGCGCTGACAACCTTGCAATGATTTTCTGTAGTTTCTTCCCTATTTTGCATTTAAAAAAATTCTGGGATTGGTCCCTCACTATGGGACACAGCCAATTACTTCTGAATATTCCATTCTTCCCCGACAGAATCCAATTATCTTGAAGATGCTACAAATGGTTCAAATGGCTCTAAGCACTATGGGACTTGACATCTGAGGTCATCAGTCCCATAGACAGAACTACTTAAACTTAACTAACCTAAGGATATCACACATATCCATGCCCGAGGCAGGATTCGAACCTGCGACCATAGCAGCCGCGTCGCTCCGGACTGAAGCGCCTAGAATCGTTCGACCACAGCGACCGACCCGAAGATGCAACGTCTCGGCTGTATCGTAGGTGAGTCGAACATTTCTTTGGAGCCTCACGACACTAAAAGCCTTACGATAACTAAATAATAATCCACATTTTCCTTATTCAGTCTCATGGGTTTATCTGCCAAGATATTCTGTAGCGCAAAAAATGAGCTTCCTACATGGCAAGAAGTGGCAAATGCATACTTAGATGAGAAAATTTTTGACAGTATAATTCTGAATCATTGCAGATTCCTCGAATTTTTACAGTCATAAACTGTTCTAGCTTCTCTGTCGAATAGGACACTATCAGATATGTTTATTCCAATAGGCTGTCGGTAAAAAAAAAAGGGTGTCCCAAACAATTCGCTCCAATCCGTTCCTGATCACTTCCTTGCTAAAATCCAGATTGAAAGAAAAAGAATGAGGAGCGGGCTTAGACGGTGAAGGCAGATTGGAGCATGACTGCTTTCTAGTGGCTGGCCAACATACAATACTACTAAGTCACTAGATTATATCTTTGCTTTGTGAATACCCCTAGATCATTGACGAATAAAATGGTTTGTCTTTCTTTATGGAAATTCCTTATTTTATGGATTCCCCATACACGTCTTCGGCCTGGAATCTCATTGACTGCAGTAGAATTGTCTTCAGCTATAAGTCCTACTTAGAAGTGTGCACCGATTACCAGCAAAGACGTGTCTGGAGACACCTTGAACAACAGTAGGACACCAACCTGACTCTGGCCCGCCATGCAGCCAGGCAGTCAGGAGTGATGGTACAGGGTGCCATTCCTTTTCATAACAGAACCCCTTTCGTTAGCATTTGCGGCACCGTTGCAGCACAGCGATGCGTCGACGATGTTCTACGCTGCGTTTTTTGCCCCTCACGGTAAACCATCCTGGGCGTATAATTCGGCAAGATAGTGGCCGACCACAGAGACGAGAGTTTCTACTGCTTGGTGTTTCTGCTTGCCAAACCCTATCCAGACCAGCAAGGTCCCCGGACCTCGACTCAGTTGAGAACGTTTGGAGCATTATGGGCTTTTCCCCACAACCAGCTCGGGATTTGGACGTTCTAACGCGCCAGTTGACAGAACGTACGCACCATATCCCTCAGGATGGCGTCCAGTAACTGTGACAATTAATGCCAAGTCGAATATGTGATTGCATAAGGACTATAGGTGGACCAACGCATTACCGACTTTCTGCTCAGTTTGTGAAGCTCTTTCCTTTGCATAAATCATATCGTATTTCTGAAATTATAATGACAATCCCATTTTGTTAATTCCTTCGTGGGGCGCCTTTTTTCCTCTCTCAGAGTGAATTTTTAGCTGAATTTTGTTAAGGCACTTTGTAGTTGAGCTGTTACTGACATACAAAGCTAATTAAAATATGACACATTCACATAACGATTTGAGTGACTGAACTACGTATTAAATATATTTTATCTCATTAAAATTATTTAAAATAATTACTTTTATTCACTCTTTTGCTTAGTTGGCTTTATTGTTTATCAGGTGTTGTATAATCATCTTCAAACAGTAAAGATTTCTCGTTGTAGAAAGAATGATAGAAATTTTATTTTTTCCTTACTTTTGTAGCAGTATTTACCTTGATTTAGGGGAAAGTTATTTATTCCTTACAGGATATTTAATTTTAATATTGTTTTGCGTACAGTGGAAGGCGGCTACCGATGGTCATTTGGTACAATGTATCTTTGCACAAATTTGTTTTCTTGTGGAAGGGCGATATATTGTCTCAATGTCTTACTTCAAGATCCATTTACTATTGTGAAATGTTAATTCCCCTGGTACAGTGAATCCAACCGTCACAACTCTAATTTATCTCCAAATAAACGTCATATAAACGACAAAGTGTATTGTATATCATTGTTGTTGTTGTTGTTGTAGTCTTCAGTCCTGAGACTGGTTTGATGCATCTCTCCATGCTACTCTATGCTGTGCAAGCTTCTTCATCTCCCAGTAGTTACTGCAACCTACATCCTTCTGAATCTGCTTAGTTTATTCATCTCTTGGTCCCTCTCTACGATTTTTACCCTCCACGCTGCCCTCCAATGCTAAATTTGTGATCCCTTAATGCCTCAGAACAAATGTCCTACCAACCGATCCCTTCTTCTGGTCAAGTTGTGCCACAAACTTCTCTTCTCCCCAATCCTGTTCAATAGTTCCTCATTAGTTATGTGATCTAACCATCTAATCTTCAGCATTCTTCTGTAGCACCACATTTCGAAAGCTTCTATTCTCTTCTTGTCCAAACTATTTATCGTCCATGTTTCACTTCCATACATGGCTACACCCCATACAAATACTTTCAGAAACGACTTCCTGACACTTAAATCTATACTCGATATTAACAAATTTCTCTTCTTCAGAAACGCTTCCCTTGCCATTGCCAGTCTACATTTTATATCCTACTTCGACCATCATAGTTATTTTGCTCCCCACATAGCAAAACTCCTTTACTACTTTAAGCGTCTCATTTCCTAAACTAATTCCCTGAGCATCAACCGACTTAATTCGACTACATTCCATTATCCTCGTTTTGCTTTTGTTGATGTTCATCTTATATCTTCCTTTCAAGACACTGTCCATTCCGTTCAACTGCTCTTCGAAATCCTTTACTGTCTCTGACAGAATTACAATGTCATCGGCGAACCTCAAAGTTTTTATTTCTTCTCCATGAATTTTAATACCTACTCCAAACTTTTCGTTTGTTTCCTTTACTGATTGCTCAATATACAGATTGAATAACATCGGGGACAGGCTACAACCCTGTCTCACTCCCTTCCCAACCCCTGCTTGCCTTTCATGTCCCTCGATTCTTACAATTGCCATCTGCTTTCTGTACAAATTGTAAATAGCCTTTCGCTCCCTGTATTTTACCCCTGCCATCTTTAGAATTTGAAAGAGGGTATTCCAGTCAACATTGTCAAAAGCTTTCTCTAAGTCTACTAATACTAGAAATGTAGGTTTGCCTTTACTTAATCTTTCTTCTAAGATAAGTCGTGAGGTGAGTATTGTCTCAAGTGTTCCAACATTTCTGCGGAATCCAAACTGATCTTCCCCGAGGTCGGCTTGTATCAGTTTTTCCATTCGTCTGTAAGGAATTCGCATTAGTACTTTGCAGCTGTGACTTATTAAGCTGATAGTTCTGTAATTTTCACATCTGTCAACACCTGCTTTCTTTGGGATTGGAATTATTATATTCTTCTTGAAGTCTGAGGGTATTTCGTGTGTCTCATACATCTTGCTCACCAGATGGTAGAGTTTTGTCAAGACTGGCTCTCCCAAGGCCGTCAGTAGTTCTAATGGAATGTTGTTTACTCCCGGTGCCTTGTTTCGACTCAGGTCTTCAAGTGCTCTGTCAAACTCTTCACGCAGTATCATATCTCCCATTTCATCTTCATCTACATCCTCTTCCATTTCCAGAATATTGTCTTCAAGTACATCGCCCTTGTATAGACCCTCTATATACTCGTTCCACCTTTCTGCTTTCCCTTCTTTGCTTAGAACTGGGTTTCCATCTGAGCTCTTGATATTCATACAAGTGTTCTCTTTTCTCCAAAGGTCTCTTTAACTTTCCTGTAGGCAGTATCTATCTTACCCCTAGTGAGATAAGCCTCTACATTCTTACATTTGTCCTCTAGCCAGCTCTGCTTAGCCATTTTGAACTACCTACTCTCGAACTCCAGTCACCCATGACTATTAAATTATCGTCATCCTACACTACCTGAATAATTTATTTTATCTCATCATACATTTCATCAATTTCTTCATCATCTGCAGAGCCATTTGGCATATAAACTTGAACTACAGTAGTAGGCATGGGCTTCGTGTCTATCTTGGCCACAATAATGCGTTCACTATGCTGTTTGTAGTAGCTTACCCGCACTCCTATTTTTTTTTGTTCATTATTAAACCTACTCCTGCATTACCCCTATTTGATTTTGTATTTATAACCCTGTATTCACCAGACCAAAAGTCTTGTTCCTCCTGCCACCGAACTTCACTAATTCCCACTATATCTAACTTTAACCTATACATTTCCCTTTTTAAATTTTCTAACCTACCTGCCCGATTAAGGGATCTGACATTCCACGGTCCGATCCGTAGAATCCTGATAACGACGTCCTCTTGAGTAGTCCCCGCCCGGAGACCCGAATGGGGGACTATTTTACCTCCGGAATATTTTACCCAAGAGGACGCCATCATCATTTAACCATACAGTAAAGCTGCATGCTCTCGGGAAAAATTACGGCTGTAGTTTCCCCTTGCTTTCAGCCGTTTGCAGTACCAGCACAGCAAGGCCGTTTTGGTTAGTGTTACAAGGCCAGATCAGTCAATAATCCAGACTGTTGCCCCTGCAACTTCTGAAAAGGCTGCTGCCCCTCTTCAGGAACCACACGTTTGTCTGGCCTCTCAACAGATACCCCTCCGTTGTGGTTGCACCTACGGTACGTCCATCTGTATCGTTGAGGCACGCAAGCCTCCCCACCAACGGCAAGGTCCATGGTTCATGGGGGTAGGATTGTATATCATACAGGAGTTTATTAGCGACAAAGATTATATTTTAATTCTTTTGGTAATAGAGTGAGGTTATCAAACTGCCAAACAAAACGAAATAGGGTATTTCTCAATTATTTTATTGCCAAGTAAAGAAATATAGAAATATTTAACCGTACATCGGGGTATTTCTCATATACATACGTGAAATAAGGAAATTTGTTTTCAAAATAAATGAAAAAGATAAGTATTTTTTAGGTCCTCTTTATGAAACAGTTTCCTGCTTTTGCAAAATTCTGTCTACGTCCTTCCTTGCATACTCCTGACAAAAGTACATCTAACTAACTGTGTTGGCTGTGTCAGTTCACTACTGTTCCCTTTTATAAACTTCCCCTAAATTACGGTGGTTGTAATACCCGTCTTTACTCCCCACAAGAACTGCATACCTACTGAGTAATAACAATTAGCCAAGAACGTATCGCAGTTACTTAGAAAACAGCGTTAATATTCATAAAGTAAAAACAAAACCAAAGTGTCTCAGCGATAAAATAGAACGCTATTTATTCCACAGCAGTAAGCCAATAGCTGTTCGCTTTTATTTTATCTTATTTCCGTCATAGTTTGAATGTATTCAGTGGCGCCTAACTGAGCAAATAAAAAAGTCTAGCTCCTGAACCTGTTGTTTGTTTCCAACCCCACTTCTTATTGCTTTCGTATACCTGTGGAGATCCACTACCTCTTCTCATTTTTCTGCACATTTATGATGATGCTCTATTAATCGGCCATTTACCTTTCAAAATGCACAGTAAATCTTTTTGGGACATGGGTTCATCCCGCATGCGAATTCTATTCAGATACTTCTCAAAGCACTTTTTTAAAGTTCCTTGTCCTTCGTGGAACATGGTTTCATCCCATATGCGAGCTTTGTTCAGATACTTCTCAAAGCACTTTCTGAAACTTCCTTGTTTGATATTATTTGGTTATGAGTTGAAATGTTCTTTACGCAATATCTCCTGAACGCATTTAGACTCGTGTTTTGACAAAAAAGATTTTTCAAACGTTTCACATGTGTGTCAAAATGCTGCAGTGCGGTTGCCCAAAGGTTGGCTTCACTCTGGACACAACCCGTCATAAATTGTATCTTCGGTGGTCAGACCATGATTTGAGTATCTTTAAAATATTTAATAAAAATAACATTATGTACTTTTTTGTTTTCCAGTATGAACATCTGATGCTGCCTGTGTTTTAGGAGACTCTCTTTCAGTAAAACAGAAGAGAGAGTAGGCTGTGCACCACGCTCCTACTTGTATGGTTTAGTGGCACCTGATTATTAAAATGTATTTAGTCAACATAGATATTTTCATTGAACACTGGACTATGACAAACAACACAAGGCTCAGCTACATGAGCTGCCTGGGTTGTGCCATTCCTAAGCTGAATCTTTATCGCATTTAATTTCTTTTCTATGTTAGCCATCTGATCATTAAGGTGAGTTTGAACATTATCTTGTCATTTATGTAAGTCCTGTGCAGAAGTGTTTTGTGTGAGTCCTAGTTCATCTTTAGCAGCTTATATTGAACTGCTTTGTTCAGAACATACTTCTGTAATACTTTGATGTACTGCCTTCTTTATTCTGTTTCTAATCTTTCTATAAGTTGATCGTCCTTTTCCTTCAAAAATTCGTCTATTTCCTTTTCGTATTCAATAGAGAGATCTTCTGCTTCGGTTACTATCTGTTGAATGTTGTATTTCAGAATATCTTGCTCTAGATGCGAAGTAATAAGTCAACCTCCAATGGCGTTTTCTAAGTCCGAAATTTCGTTAATTATGATTTCAAGACTGGTTCACAACTCTTCATTGACGTGATCGCTAACCTCGGTTTTTAGTTCCTCAGTTTGATTCCTGACCTAGTCAGTTCTTTGCGTAACTTGATTTCATAAACTACCTTGTTGTTGATTTACAGAAGTAAAGTCTTTATCCATATTTTCCTACCTTTGATTCATAGTGGCTAACAACGTTATTCATAGTATTTAATTTTTGTAATACTAGTATAATGGGATCTAATGCCACATTAAAAGGTTCAGCAATAGTTTTGTTTGTAGCCATCGACGTAAGTTCACTCGTCATAGCTGTCATATTATTTACATTTGCTTTGGTGTATTCGCCCTCTGGTACCTGAGTCGGATCCAGTGTCTCCATTCGAAGCAGCCATGGTACTGAATTTCTTTCTGGTTATTGCCATACTAACACGCATTAGTTTGTCGAATCTATTACTGACCGTAATCTAGTGAATATACAAACAGCTCACACAAGATAATTGCATATAGCGCATCCACACAGATAATAAACGCTCTACTGGAAACAATAGGAGTGACTACTCTAAGCTGAGCTCACTTCACATGTACATCCGCCATCTTGTCGCCTTTCTACAATAATTACGCAATAATTACAAATTTTTTAAATGATTAACATTTCAAGCTATAAGCGTCAAATAATTTGGTTTTACTGCTACATAAACCACGTCTATGATTTACTTTCAATGAGTGATATATTGCCTCACCTTGGGTTGTAGCCATTAACGATAATATACTCGTAAGAATTTACGAATTTTAACGAGTTTTGAACGAATCTGTTCATTTATACATGAGGCATTCCGTCTTTAAGACAACGGCCTTGTTGCAGTGGTCACGCCGGTTCCTGCCATATCACCAAAGTTAAGAGCTGTCGGACTTCGCTAGCACTTGGACGGGGGCCGTTGAGGTCTGCCGAGCGCTGCTGGCAAGTGGGGTGCATTTGTGAGACTAATTGAGGAGCTACTTGATTGATAAGTAGCAGCTTCAGTCACGAAAACTGCCCACGGTCGGGAGAGCGGCGTTCTGACCACATACCTCTCCATGTCCGCAACCAGTGACGCCTTCGGCCGACGATGACACGGCGGTCGGAAGGTACCGTTACGGCTTCTGATATTGGTTCGAATGGAAAGAGAGTATTGAGTATTTAGAAAAACATAAATTAGTTGTTTCACACTGCATATCCATATTGACAGATTATGTGAAAAAGAACCATATAGCTATGAAAGAGACATATTTAGAAATAAAATTACATGTACACAGTATTAATAATCTATTTTAACGATCCTACTAGTGGTCACCAGTTAACTCTCTCTTTAGAGAAGGTGAGTTAACGAAAGGTCTACAGAATGAATTCCTATGAGGCACAAGAGTCCACTCTTTAGAAATAACTGACATTGCTTCTTATTTTTTCGATCGTAGCTTTGGGATATCTTAAGTGCGTCAATTTGTGTAATTTCTATAGGTCGTGGTTACCTCGGTGAGATGTCCGCAATGGCAGATAAGCAGATATCGCCTAAACCGGTTACTTCCATTCATGCAGAAAGACTCTCCCGCACTTTCACTGCACAACCTGTCAGTAACATCCCAAATGTATTAGTGATACAAAATAAAAGTACATGATGCAAAGTTTAAACAAAAAAAGGTGCGATGAGAGATACTTTGAAACTATAGTGTGTGTGACTTCAAACCATAAACCGCAAAAAACTAACTATTATTATAAGACACTTCTCCCACCCCCTCCCCAAGAACCATGGACATTACCATCGGTGGGATGACTTGCTAGCCTCACCGATGCAAATAGCTGTACCGTAGGTGCAATCACAATTGGTGGGGGGGGAGGGGGGTGTATCTGTTGAAAGGTCAGATAAATGTGCGGTTCCTGAAAAGGGACAGCAGCATTTTCAGTAGTTGCAGGGGCAACAGTCTTAATAACTAACTGATCTGGCCTTGTAACATCAACCAAAACGGCCTTGCTGTGTTGGTACTGCGAACGGCTGAAAGCAAGGGGAAAGTATAGCAGTAATTTCCTTGAGGGCATTCAGCTCTGCAGTATGGTTAAATGATGGCGTCCTCTTGGGTAAAACATTCCGGACGTAAAACAGTCTCCGGGTGGGGGCTACTCAGGTGGATGTAGTCATCAGGAAAAATAAAATTTGCATTCTACGGGTTGAAGCGTGGAATGTTACATCCCTCAATCGGGCAGGTAGCTTAGAAAATTTAAAAATGGAAAATGGACAGGTTGAAGTTAGGTATAGTGGGAATTTGCGAAATTCTTTGGCAGGATGAACAGGATTTCTGGTCAGATGAACACAGGGCTATAACTACAAATTCAAATAGGTTAATGCAGGAGTACGATTAATAAAGAATTAGGAAATTAGGAATTCAGTTAAGCTACTATGAACAGCATAGCGTACGCCTTATTGTAGCCAAGATAGACACAAAGCCCCCTCCCACCACAGTAGTATAAGTTTATAAGCCAACTAGTTCCGCAGCTAATGAAGAGATTATGATCTCATAAAAGAAGGTTGTATACGTGGAAGAGTCCTGGAAACACTGGGAGCTTTCAGATTGATTTTGTAACGGCTATACAGAGATTTAAATTGTGAGACATTTCTGGGGTAGATGTGGACATTGACCACAATTTGTTGGTTATGAGTTCTAGACTGAAACGGAAGGAATTGGAGAAAGGCACAAAATTGAGGATATAGGACCTGGATAAGTTGGAAGAACCAGAGGTTGTTGAGAGTTTCAGAATGAGCATTAGGCAGCAGCTGGCTTGAACAGGGGAAAGAAAACAGTATAACAGGAATGACTGGCTTTACGAACTGAAACAGTGAAGGCAGCAGATGATCAAACAGTTAAAAAGACAAGGCCTAGAAGAAATCTGTGTATAACACAAAAGATATTCAATTTAACTGATGAAAGAAGATAATTTAAAAAATGCTGTAAATGAAGCAGACGAAACGGAATACAAGCGTCTAAAACATGAGACTGACACCAAGGACACCAAGTGAAAAATGCCTCAGTCGGATTGACTAGAGGACAAATATAAGGATTTAGAAGCACATACCACTAGGTAAAAGAAGATATCACCTACTGGAAAATTAAAGACGCGTTTGGGGATGGAAAACCATTCCTAACCAAAGAACGAAAAGCAGAAAGGTGGAAGGAGTCTATAGAAAGTCTGTGCAACAGAGATTAACTTGAAGGCAATATTATAGAAAGGGAAGTACGCTCCTGGAAATAGAAAAAAGAACACATTGACACCGGTGTGTCAGACCCACCATACTTGCTCCGGACATTGCGAGAGGGCTGTACAAGCAATGATCACACGCACGGCACAGCGGACACACCAGGAACTGCGGTGTTGGCCGTCGAATGGCGCTAGCTGCGCAGCATTTGTGCACCGCTGCCGTCAGTGTCAGCCAGTTTGCCGTGGCATACGGAGCTCCATCGCAGTCTTTAACACTGGTAGCATGCCGCGACAGCGTGGACGTGAACAGTATGTGCAGTAGACGGACTTTGAGCGAGGGCGTATAGTGGGCATGCGGGAGGCCGGGTGGACGTACCGCCGAATTGCTCAACACGTGGGGCGTGAGGTCTCCACAGTACATCGATGTTGTCGCCAGTGGTCGGCGGAAGGTGCACGTGCCCCTCGACCTGGGACCGGACCGCAGCGACGCACGAATGCACGCCAAGACCGTAGGATCCTACGCAGTGCCGTAGGGGACCGCACCGCCACTTCCCAGCAAATTAGGGAAACTGTTGCTCCTGGGGTATCGGCGAGGACCATTCGCAACCGTCTCCATGAAGCTGGGCTTCGGTCCCGCACACCGTTAGGCCGTCTTCCGCTCACGCCCCAACATCGTGCAGCCCGCCTCCAGTGGTGTCGCCACAGGCGTGAATGGAGGGACGAATGGAGACGTGTCGTCTTCAGCGATGAGAGTCGCTTCTGCCTTGGTGCCAATGATGGTCGTATGCGTGTTTGGCACCTTGCAGGTGAGCGCCACAATCAGGACTGCATACGACCGAGGCACACAGGGCCAACACCCGGCATCATGGTGTGGGGACCGATCTCCTACACTGGCCGTACACCTCTGGTGATCGTCGAGGGGACACTGAATAGTGCACGGTGCATCCAAACCGTCATCGAACCCATCGTTCTACCATTCCTAGACCGGCAAGGGAACTTGCTGTTCCAACAGGACAATGCACGTCCGCATGTATCCCGCGTCACCCAACGTGCTGTAGAAGGTGTAAGTCAACTACCCTGGCCAGCAAGATCTCCGGATCTGTCCCCCATTGAGCATGTTTGGGACTGGATGAAGCGTCGTCTCACGCGGTGTGCACGTCCAGCACGAACGCTGGTCCAACTGAGGCGCCAGGTGGAAATGGCATGGCAAGCCGTTCCACAGGACTACATCCAGCATCTCTACGATCGTCTCCATGGGAGAATAGCAGCCTGCATTGCTGCGAAAGGTGGATATACACTGTACTAGTGCCGACATTGTGCATGCCGTAGGGGACCGCACCGCCACTTCCCAGCAAATTAGGGAAACTGTTGCTCCTGGGGTATCGGCGAGGACCATTCGCAACCGTCTCCATGAAGCTGGGCTTCGGTCCCGCACACCGTTAGGCCGTCTTCCGCTCACGCCCCAACATCGTGCAGCCCGCCTCCAGTGGTGTCGCCACAGGCGTGAATGGAGGGACGAATGGAGACGTGTCGTCTTCAGCGATGAGAGTCGCTTCTGCCTTGGTGCCAATGATGGTCGTATGCGTGTTTGGCACCTTGCAGGTGAGCGCCACAATCAGGACTGCATACGACCGAGGCACACAGGGCCAACACCCGGCATCATGGTGTGGGGACCGATCTCCTACACTGGCCGTACACCTCTGGTGATCGTCGAGGGGACACTGAATAGTGCACGGTGCATCCAAACCGTCATCGAACCCATCGTTCTACCATTCCTAGACCGGCAAGGGAACTTGCTGTTCCAACAGGACAATGCACGTCCGCATGTATCCCGCGTCACCCAACGTGCTGTAGAAGGTGTAAGTCAACTACCCTGGCCAGCAAGATCTCCGGATCTGTCCCCCATTGAGCATGTTTGGGACTGGATGAAGCGTCGTCTCACGCGGTGTGCACGTCCAGCACGAACGCTGGTCCAACTGAGGCGCCAGGTGGAAATGGCATGGCAAGCCGTTCCACAGGACTACATCCAGCATCTCTACGATCGTCTCCATGGGAGAATAGCAGCCTGCATTGCTGCGAAAGGTGGATATACACTGTACTAGTGCCGACATTGTGCATGCTCTGTTGCCTGTGTCTATGTGCCTGTGGTTCTGTCAGTGTGATCATGCGATGTATCTGACCCCAGGAATGTGTCAATAAAGTTTCCCCTTCCTGGGACAATGAATTCACGGTGTTCTTATTTCAATTTCCAGGAGTGTAGATGTAGATGAAGAGGAGATGGGAGTTATGATACTGCGGGAAGAATTTGACAGAGCTCTGAAAGATCTGAGTCGAACCAAGCCCTGGGGGTGTACGACATTCTTCCGGTGTGCAAGATGTATGAGACTGGCGAAGTACACTCAAACATCAAGAAGAAAGTAGTAATTCCAATGCCAAAGAAAGCATATATGTATATATAAGACATGGTTGCAAAATACTAACACGGGCGGTTATAATGTTATGTGGGTTCAAAGAATTACAGTTTTCAAAATTTGTTCCAAGACATTCTTTTTTACTTTAGCTTCACACATGTGAAGATTTCAACAAAAACTCTTTCTTGATTGCCAAGTTATTGAGGAATTTACGTGTTGGTACGTGTGTAAAATTCGAAATTCCATGCCCATTTCATCAGCTAGTTTTCTGTCAGTTTTACTTTCACATGTACTTCTCATACTTCTGTGTCACAGAAAGGTACTGCAGGAGCGATCTCATTCTTGTTAGGCATAGTTTAGGCATTCAATTCTTCGCCTTAGAACTATCTGTTTCTTGAATTTTGCTGTATTATTGAGTGTTTTAGTTAGACTCCTGAGTTGATTATTTTCGATGTAGAAATTGGAAAACTGAAAGCACCTTACAAAGGAAAAATTACGCTTTCCAGGAAACAGACATAGTAATTTATGGGTGGATGCTAATAGTCCTTACCTCACACCAAGTTCTGTAATAAAATAAAAGTGAAAATTTATGTCAATTCCACGAAATCTACAGCAAGTAGTGCGTTTATGATCTGCAATATATATTTAACTGCTAAGTAAATAAAAAGGTATGGGGATGGATACACTCACGATGCTAATGAGTTATTCCGTTGCAAAATTTGGAACATATATCCAAAGACTTCTTTTTTCCCAGAGGAATAGTGAAGATAAGGGCTTTTGTTGATGTGATTATATTTAGTGATGGAATGAATGACAGATTATAACTTAATGAACGACTTAAATTACCTGTGTGCCAATTATGATAAAATGTTTAAAGAATAAATACACGCAGAGAAGAAACTCTTCAAAGAAAACGGCAGATTGATCTACAAAGGAGGATAGGAAAGCACTAAAAGAGGCTGACACTAATATATAAAGGAAGGAAAGAATAAAAGCCAGTAGTACGTATTCATCTGGACAGTTCTGGTTCCCAGAAGTTATCCTGAAGCACTGTAAAGCATATTTCAAACTCTGGAGATGATTTTCTCGTTAACATGTTTACAAAATGTGTTCCCCGTAACTTTTTGTCTAATTCATGAATCATCTGGAATTTTTTAAAGAATGTTGTGCTTGTGATGGCTTACAACACACATTAGGGTTTCTACAGAAGAATGAATACCTTTAAGGTCATAAATTTTAATGGGTGTAAAAATGGTACAAAAAGTGCTTCAGAAACAAAATTTATTATCAAACAATTTCCACAAGTAGGAACTTGATGATTCTAACAAGAATTGTATCTATGTATTATAGCTATAAAATTCAATACAAGTAAATGCAAAATAAATGTGAGTTGTTGTGTTATCAAGGAATCATGGAAATCATCATTTTTTCATTGTTAAATTTTAACTGTTTATTAAGACACATCCAACTGTCTGTCTTTCTTGTTGCATGCATGCATATTTCTTCACACAATTAATTGAATGGTGTTATCCCTCATGTTTGAGGAACAAAAAAATTAGAATGCACACTGCACATACAGAGTGATAACTATCTACCCCCTTAACGAATAACTTATGGGACAGTTGCTGTATGGTATTTAACACTTTTCTGAAGTTTTTCTACTGAGGAATAAGAAAAAAAGAAAATTATTGATGTAAGATGGTTGAATTATGAAGTGCAGTCACACTATAAAAATGTCACTCCTGTAAGCGAACTGCGTGTGACTGAACCAAATGGATGGTATCCCATTTTACCATAATTAGTGGTTTTTGTATCTAACGGCAGAATACTGGGCATTCTTCTTATGCACTCCACAAATACTGAGACTGCGTAACGCATTTGTATTAAATATTTGGGCCCTGTGAATGTGCATTAGCAATCGCTTACCACAGAACATCTGTACGACGTAATATTCTACTAGGCAGCTCGCGTTTTAACTGACACTACCCACATGCATTTCTGCCAAGCCGGTGACTGCTAAAAGTATTGACTATTTTTGCAAGCTCCAGCGTGCTAGGACGAATACTGTGTCTGCCGCTGCGTAACCCGGCACCTATGCCACTATACAGGTATTATATGAACGCAACAGAAGAAATAATTGTTTAACACAATACCGCCAAGCAATGTTATTTCAGATTTGTAAGGAAACAAAAAGAACCTGTGTCTCTAATACAGCTATTATCTACCCGCCTTAAGTTTTAATTACCTAGCGAGGAAATCGAGATGCGGTTCTATTACATCTTGAAGCTTACGGATAATATATTTCTTTTCTTAAGCTAAGATTTATAACTATTGTGTTTATCCAGCACATACGAGGAAGAAGACAATGTACTACTGCAATCTGGTGCACCGAATATTATATTAGAATGTCCACACGTCACCTGTGTCACGTACGACCAGCCATAAAAAGAGGTCAAATTGGCCAAAATGCAAGCCTAAAGGAAATAAGAGAATGAACGGCCTGACGTTAAGGCAACACATCTCGTTTTGAGTAACTGCGTGGCTGCCTTTAACATTACAATGTGTTCGAGAAACAGAAATCAACTTTTGCTTCTGGCCAAAGAATCGATGCGTGGTCTGCAATCATTCCAAAGTATGCCCATTGCCCTTCTTTTACATCCTCGCACTGTAAAGCAAAACCCACAGCAAAAATTTTCATTTATCGACAACATTATTCACCCTGTCACACGCTGTCGACGTCATGATCACCTCCTCTGTCAAAACTGCCAGCTGAGCGACCCACTCTAGTGCGACCTCCAGAAGGATAGCAAAATGTCGTTCAGTAACTCTTTTTTAATGGAATCTTAGGATAACCGGCGTCCTGTATAGCACCATAATATCACACAGCCGGCCTACTCCTTACTGAATGCATTTAGGGAAACGCTGCGTCCCTTGCCATGCCATTTCCACCTGGCGCCTCAGTTGGACCAGCGTTCGTGCTGGACATGCACACCGCGTGAGACGACGCGTCTTCCAGTCCCAAACATGCTCAATGGGGGACAGATCCGGAGATCTTGCTGGCCAGGGTAGTTGACTTACACCTTATAGAGCACGTCGGGTGGCACGGGATACATGCGGACGTGCATTGTCCTGTTGGAGCAGCAAGTTCCCTTGCCGGTCTAGGAATGGTAGAACGATAGGTTCGATGACGGTTTGGATGTACCGTGCACTATTCAGTGTCCCCTCGACGATCACCAGAGGTGTACGGCCAGTGTAGGAGATCGCTCCCCGCACCATGATGCCGGGTGTTGGCCCTGTGTGCCTCGGTCGTATGCAGTCCTGATTGTGGCGCTCACCTGCACGGCGCCAAACACGCATACGACCATCATTAGCTCCAAGGCAGAAGCGACTCTCATCGCTGAAGACGACACGTCTCCATTCGACCCTCCATTCACGCCTGTCGCGACACCACTGGAGGCGGGCTGCACGATGTTGGGCCGTGAGCGGAAGACGGCCTAACGGTGTGCGGGACCGTAGCCCAGCTTCATGGAGACGGTTGCGAATGGTCCTCGCCGATACCCCAGGAGGAACAGTGTCCCTAATTTGCTGGGAAGTGGCGGTGCGGTCCCCTACGGCACTGCGTAGGATCCTACGGTCTTGGTGTGCATCCGTGCGTCGTTCCGGTCCGGTCCCAGGTCGACGGGGACGTGCACCTCCGCCGACCACTGGCGACAACATCGATGTACTGTGGAGACCTCACGCCCCACGTGTTGAGCAATTCGGCGGTACTTCCACCCGGCCTCCCGCATGCCCACTATACGCCCTCGCTCAAAGTCCGTCAACTGCACATACGGTTCACGTCCACGCTGTCGCGGCATGCTACCAGTGTTAAAGACTGCAATGGAGCTCCCTATGCCAAGGCAAACTGGATGACACTGACGGCGGCGGTGCACAAATGCTGCGCAGCTAGCGCCATTCGACGGCCAACACCGCGGTTCCTGGTGTGTCCGCTGTGCCGTGCGTGTGATCATTGCTTGTGCAGCCCTCTCGCAGTGTCCGGAGCAAGTATGGTGGGTCTGACACACCGGTGTCAATGTGTTCTTTTTTCCATTTCCAGGAGTGTATACGTTATAGATTTAACAAACTTTAACCATTCCAAAAATTACTTAAGCGGCAGAATCATATTTATGGCAAGAATAAGTTTCGTAAAAATTGTTGTTTTAACAGTGAAGGAAGGTATCAGTATTTCAGAATAGTTTTTGAATACTAATCTCTTTTTAATAATTCAGTAAATGCAGTATCTTCCATCGTCTCCTAACGAACTTCAGTTTTTGATTATGGGAATGGCGCACTGCACTGAGTGGAACACAGTTGCACAAAACTAAAACTGAAGTTTAATGTTCTTGGCATAACCGTGTGTCCTTGCATTGCACTGCGGAATGATTTTCTTCTGCGTAACTAGTTTTCTGCTGCACTGTAATTTTCATATTAATCATTTTCGAAGAGTACGGAGTTTAAGCTGCCACAGATGAGTCATAAAAATTTATTAGTGACAATTTAACATCCGTTAGGATACAAAGCATTTCAGAATTAATATCAGTTTCAGTTTAGGCAAAGTTCAGTTCAGAGGTTATTTCTTGCGCAGGAAGTGTCCTTCTTACAGTGCAGTATTACATTTGCGTGTGTATTTTCTAACGTTTCAAATTTTCTTCAGCCAGTTTTTGCAAGTAAATTTACAGGACACTTTACAGAGGCTTTCTGGTTATTCATTCTTTCAAAATTCGTTCTATTATTTGATGTAGAATTTTTATTCTGTTAGTTTTGTGTGTCTAAACTGCAAGTCACTTATTGTGCTGTCACGCACTGTACCACTGTTCACTGCACTACACAATACAGTTATTGCACAGGACCGTTCCTTTAATTTACAGTTTTGGTTTTCTAAGTAACTCGGTTGAATTTAGAGGCAACAGTTGTAGAGTTATTCAGTCTCAGATAGTTTGGCGACTTATTTTACCAGACAGGTAACACAACACACACACACACACACACACACACACACACACACACACAAACACACACACATTAGAAGCTTAAGATGGGACACCATTTCAGTTTAGTAGAGTTTTTTAGTTCACAAATTTGACCGTATTTAATTTTAATTCAAAAAAGGTACAATGTAAACACTGGTTTGTCGTTCCCACAGTAAAATTCGCTTTCATTATATTTTCTTGTGATAATTATACCCCACATAATCCAACCTGGTAAGTGGCTCAGGCTGAAGAACATACACTGTATTTTACGCATAACACACCACGAAAATCCATAACGTGTTATGTAGGAGACAATAATTATAGATTACGTTGAACATGACAGGTAATCACGGGTATTTTTTGTGAATGCATATTGACACTAGCGAAGTGTGATGGAACGCTAGCACATTTACACGTACCATGTTATCTGTTGTAGCGTTACACCACTAAGCCGTCACATCAAAAAGTGACGTCACGAGAAAGTGGCCAGCTTGTTACGTCTTAATAGGTAATGCGTAAGGGCTGCTCGACACATTGGCTCCTTTAGGCACATCTTCGTCAGCAAGTCTCTAGAGATGTGTAACTATTTTTTCATTCCTATCGTTCATCAAAGACGGGTATCATCAGGAGTGCCCCAGAGAAATGTGGTAGGATCGCTATTATTCTCTATATACATAAATGATTTGGTAGACAGCTACAAAGCGATATGAAATGGAACAACCAAATGAGGATCGTGGTAGGAAAGGCGAATGGTCGACTTCGGTTTATTGGCAGAATTTTGGGAAAATATGGTTCATCCGTAAAGGAGGCCGCATAAAGGACTTTAGTGCGACCTATTATTGAGTACTGTTCAAGTGCTTGGGATTATTTACAGGGCAGATTAAAGGAAGACATCGAAACGATTCAGTGGTGGCATGCTAGATTTGTTAGTGATAGGTTCGAACAACACTAACACCACGCAGGTGCTACGGACATGCCTCGGAAACACAAATACGAATTCCTCAGAGGAAGCCGATATTCTTTTTGAGGAACACTACAAAATTTAGAGAATCAACATTTGAAGCTGACAGAAGAATGATTCTACTGCCCCCAACGTATATTGCGCGTAAGGAACACAAAGATAAGATACAAGAAATTAGGACTCATACGGAGGCACACAGACAGTGGTTCTTCCCTCGCTGTATTTGCGAGTGGAACAGCAAAGAAAATGAGTAGTAGTCGGTCGAGGTACCTTCCGCCACGCGCCGGACGGTGGACTGCGGATTATCTGTACAGGTGTAAGTGTAAATGTAAGTCTTACTGTCATGGAAACAATGACTCTGGCTAGATTTTGTCCTCTTTCGTAATACCAGCAAAGAAAACCGTTAGTAACATAGTGCTTTTGCCTGCCATAGTATGCGAAAATAGCCATACACTGACGCACTGGTCATAAACGTCGTAATCAAGACCCTTTACTGCGTTAAGGGACAGAATAAAAATCTGTTTATAAAGCTCCATTCCCATCTGGATCTCCTTGAAAAAGGATGGTTACATCGCTTCTAAATTGGTAGACTATGTGTTGTGCACCCAGTACTATGCATAGAAATAGCACTTCACAAACCACTGGGGCCTACCAGTTTATGCTGTAATAGAATCGTATAGCTGGGTACAGAATGGATCATGTCTCTGACCTTCACTGCACTCTGTGACAATCACTTCGATGTAGTGATAATTCATGAATAATTTATGGTCTTATTACTGCTTGGTGTTTAAGCATCTTCTACTGCTCGTGTACTGGGGTACTATGCACTAAGCACGGTTAATGGGTTACCTATTCTACAAAAGAAAACTGGAAATGGAGGACATCAGGCTCAGGGAATCAAGATAATTTACTGGTTAAGGAATGCACGAAAAAATTTGTCTGTATAGCTTCCAACATGTCTGTATCTGCTTCAAAAGTATGGTTATATTTAATCTAAGTACGGTAGAATAGATGTTGTACACCTAGCAAGATAACAAACACTTTCAGAGTTTAAAATCTATGCATTAACAGCTTTTAACGGTAATTCGTTTGCAAAGATTGTTAATCTGAGGCTCTATACCGCCGTACGACACTGGAAGCCGAAGTATTCCACAGCATCCTGCTGCACATTCCAAATGGGGCCACTTTTTATACAATAAAATGCCAAACTGTGAGGTGTTTAAAAATGGTCTTCAGGTTGTCTACTGGGGCAATAAACCCCTAAGCACGACTATAATGTCATGTACACTTGAAACATAATTGTAAATGAAAGAGACGAAAATCAAGAAACTAAAATACTAGAGCATATGGCGAAAAAAACTAACAAACAGGAAGATCATAAACTGTAACTGAAAAAGAAGCTATTGTAAACATGCAAGTTAGGATTACATATTATTCTGAACACAAGGTACTGAGAAATCTGCTACAAATGGGAATATAAGATAGTACCACTTACTGTAAAAGTGCAGCACTTTTTCAAAACGCATTACGTCCACTGGTGGACAAAACTGTCTTTGGCATGTAATCACGTATTTTCTGAGCCGGTCTCTACACACTACTGCAACCAAATCCGTCAAAACACGTTCTAGCGGCTTCAAAAAGAGTTTAGAAAAGTATCAAATGCTACAAATGTCCTTTTGTCTTCGTGTATGATTGAATAAAACTCCATTAATTTACTTTATTTTGTTTTATTTAGCAACTTTGGCTACAATATAAACCAACAGACAATTACTTCTTTTTTTTTCAGTCTCACTGTTAGAAATATAAGTGTAAAAACTTAGTTCTGTTAACATGAAGAGTGTAACACAGAATGGACGCTCACCCTTCATTTATACACTTTCCTCCTTTCCAGTACTAGAACACTCCCGTTTACACACTGACAGAGTTCTCGGCCGAATAAAAGAGAAAGTTTATAAAGAAGTGCATGAAACAATTACATTCGGGAAAGATTACGTAATAGTTAATTACAATGAACTGTGTAAAAATTTGAAGCCTGTGAATTCGATCTCTGAACTGAAACGGATTCTTCTGAACAGAAATATCGTTGGCGAAAGGGTAATTGATGTGAAAATCAAAACCCAACTCAACATCTTTCCCGGTGATCCTTCGAAGTATTTATTGATACTGGACAGACGTGGAAACATCTTTAGTGAAGTGGCAAAGAGCTCCAAAGTGTCATCTCTGAATAGGATTAAACAGGAAAAGAAAGACGATGTAGACAAATAGTAAGTATATTTCTAAAATAATGGAGATAAAATGAAGTACATAAGTTTTTTACCGAGGATATCAGTCTTCCATGTAACGAACTGATTGCCTATGTCACTGTTTGTGATTTTATAGAAGAGGGATCTTAGAAAAATAATATGAACATTATCATTGTAAAAGTACCGCACTTACGTTTTCGTTTTTATTTCTTGTGCTGAACTATTTATTCCATGCTAAATGGTGACTTTTCATAAAATAAAACATAATTACCACTTCTGTGTGTTGAAAACTGATCAAAATGAATGATGTCCAAAATATCTTACATCAAAAGGCATACTGTCTAACAGACCACAACAAACCGCTTTTAGTCCACCACGAAAGTCTTCGTATCCTGAAAATAAACGAAAATATTTATCTAAGGCCTTCGAGCAAATTTATGAAAAAGGAATAGTAAAATACCTTTTGCGGCATAAGTTTTTCGATTCCCCCGAAAATTTAACTTCCGCAACATTATGCGTTTTAAAAGATGCTGCCCAAGTAGTAATGACAAGTAGTGATATGCTGGAATACTGGCCGAAAATGTCAGAATTCAGACCGTTTAGTGCATTAAGTGAAGGGAAAATCTGTTTATAAAGCTCCAGTCAGATATGGAGCTGCTTAAAAGAAAAATACTTTGCATCTAAATATGGAAGAGCACACAAGTAGTAGTTTAGCAAACGAATAGATGCCTCCCAATTTACGTCAAAACAAAATCTTATAGCTGCGAACAGAATGGATCGTCTGTTTGACACTACCCAAAGACCACAAAACAGTATTTACAACATGTTCCAATGTACTCAGTGCAAATCTCTTCCATGTACTGACAGTTGACGGACAGTTTATAGGGCAGTAGCTGTGTGGTTTTTAATAGCATTATGCAGTTTCGCTGCTATTATAATAATCCCCTAAGCTTGATTAATATGTTGCGCATACAAAAACAAAAATGAAGATGAAGGACATCCAAGTCAAGAAAAGAAAACAAAAAAAAAGAAAAATCTATTGCAAATGTGCAAGCAAGGTTTACATATTGCTATAAACACACGTAGTGGAGGAAATTAGTTACAACTGATGAGAAAAGATATTAGCATTTACTATAAAATAGAAATCGTATGCAGCCATATGTAGGAGTGCTAGTCGAAAATGTCAATATCGAAAGCCTTTACTGCATAAGAAACACACAAAAAAATTTATTTCTAAAGCTCTATTCACAAATGGATTTTCTTTAAAAAAAAGCCATATGTGAAAGGAGCTTTAGGAACAGACTTTATCTGCCAGGAAGTTTAACGTAAAAGCCATTTGCAGAGATTAAACCGCTAACAGCTCTAGCTATATTGTTTGCAAAAAACTATTAACCTAAAGTTCTACAAGGATATACAATATTGGAAGCAGAAGCAGTCCATAGCAGCATTTCTCATTACACTGCAATCCCTCTCTGTGTGCGGCAAAATGTCATTTGATGCACACACCCTATCTTGAAGTTGCTCTATTTTCCCCAGTCTCCTTGCTTTAAACACTCGCGGACGTGATGTATGTATTTGTATGTAGCACGAATGTCAATGACCGACTACACATTGTCCCGCTTCCACGCCAAATGCATACGCCACGTTGTCAATAACGCAATCACTATGGTGTGATTCCAGTTCCTGAAATTCACGCTGGTGCCAGGCACGGTCCTGCTAAAAGCATGACGGCGCGATGGTATTTTGTGGCACACTACTGCCAGCCTGTCACCACTGCACATAAGCATAATTTGGGAAACTGGAATCATTCCACATCATTCGTTTTATAGAGAGTGCTGCATTTACAGTATCGTGAGGATGCGGGACTGGGCATTCGTGTTAAATACAGCGTATAGTGTGGAGGTTAGAAAAGGGAGTACACTTTCCTGGATGAGAAGTGTACATCAAATCGAGTAGTGAATGATCGGCATTGTCCAGTATACAGAGAATGGATTATGGTGGCAAGGTGCCACGGAGCTCTGTCGCTTCAGAACTCATATAGTCGTTTAGGACTTCAAATTGATAACTTTTCCATACGAAGTACCCTTAAAAGCCGATATATTATCCGGTTTTAAACTCTGGAAACGGTTGTCATGTTGCTAATTGTACAATAAAGAGCAGATCCAGATGTGACAGTATATATTCTTTCTTTACGGCAGCTTTCTGTGCCTTACACTCCACGTTTTCGTATCGAATTTGATATCCTCCATTTTCGGTTTTCTTTTTCGTATGCATGCCACACTAACTTAGCGGCATATTACGGCAGTAGGCAAACCGCAGAATACAGTTGAGGGGGGACATGGGGGAAAATGCATGTCAATGACCGACGTGACTTTTGCTGTTTGAGATGTAATTAAACCAAATTCAGCACATGTAGTCATTAGGTTATTCACTATAATTTGCAGTCTTTTTCTTTTTTTGTCAGTGTGATCATAATGATGCTGGATATTTTTGGAACGCTTACTACCACATTAGGGACACTTTCTCAAATTTTATTTTACTTACCACTCTCACAATGTCATAGGTTACTCTTAGGGCTTAGACAACACAATCTGTGTACTAGTCTTTTAATATCATTCTTAGAACTCTCACAGTCAATTTTTAAACTTATGTGTAATGCATAGCAAATTTTATTTCACAAAATTTTAAATAAATTTGGTAGCAATGCTCTTAGAAAAGTTTTGTACTACATAAAGTTATGTTACAGTATTTACAAAGTCTTCACCAAACTCATCCTTGCGCGAAATGCAAAAAGAAGATTGTATTAGGATTTATGCCAAAAACAAGTATCTTAATGTCGGTCATAATCATGCGTTTGGTCTCCTTAGTTCTCATGTAGCTCTTTTCTTTTTGTCTGATTCTTCTGACAACATCCATCAAATCCAAAGGTCTTGATTCTTCCAGTGTTGCCACCACCACTAAGCACCACACATATGAGACAATTTCAATAATAGCAGATGAACGAAACGTTGTCTTTGGGCATCTCTTCGAATTGAGGTTATTGAAGTTTTCGTTGGGGTTTTGTTTCCTACGACGTGTGCATTTTTCTAATATAAATCTGGATTAGCTAAAAACGTAAATATTGCCTTCATGAGATTTCAGCCTTCCTCAGCCACACGTTATGGCCCACTCAATGGCTTTCCATCTTTACTGACTTGAATGCATTAAAATCACCATCACCGTGATATTTCACACGTTCAACTCTATGCTTCATTTCATTCCGATGAAATATTTATGTCATTTTTGCCGGCTTCATGTCACCAGCAGATCCATCGTAGGTCTGAGGCACTGCAGCCATGGACTGTGCGGCTGGTCCCGGCGGAGGTTCGAACCCTCCCTCGGGCATGGGAGTGTGTGTTTGTCCTTAGGATAGTTTAGGTTAAGTAGTGTGTAAGCTTAGGGACTCATGACCTTAGCAGTTAAGTCCCATAAGATTTCACACACATTTGAACATTTGAGATCCATCGTAAATCTTGCTGCAAATCATTTTGTGTTCCAGTTTCCACCTTCTTCTTTTTCCCTGTGATACGATTTCGTTACCGCTCTATCTTGGCATTTTAAACGATTGTTCAGACGAAAAGTTTACAAACTCTCGTGCTTCCGGCAGTAACAGCACGACAATAAATGTTTGTATTTTTAGACCACAGACAATAATAGCAGGCAAAGACAGCTAATGGCGGGCAAAGTTAATTCATCGCAAAATGGCTCACTGTTTTCTATACTCTTGAGGTGCTTTTCTGACTACAGGAAATAATAAAACTTCACAAACAAGGTCGGAGTCGTGTAGAAAAGGTGTGGCACTATGAATTGTTTGAAACAAAATCGCTTTTACATCATTTGTAGTACGAATTAAACTCTGAAAATTGGAGGCATAATTTCTAACATGCTACACAACAAACTGGTGGCCAAAAAGAATTCCAACACATGTAACCAACTTAACGTACACCCCCCCCCCCCGTCCCCCAAAAAAAGAAAATCAGTACATTGATACTACATGGAAGTGATTGGCATTGAGTACATTGAATCTTATTGCAAATGCTGTCTCTTTGTATTCGCACCGTGTCAAACATATGACCTACTCTGTTCCCAGCTATAATGGCGTAAACTGGTAGGCATCCATTTGTTTGCCAAAACGCTGCTTGTATGCATAACAATACACTGAGATAGCAATACATTGAGATATCAATATTCACATGTACAGGTGATGGTAGTGTCGCTTACAATAAGTATAAAAGTACAGTGCCTTGATGGAGCTGTCATTTGTATATAAAAGGACGGTGCATTGGCGAACCTGTCATTTGTACTCAGGTGATACATATGAAACAGTTTTCGACGTGATTACGGTCGCATGATAGGAATTAACCGACTTTAAATGTGGAATGGTAGTGGAAACTAGACGCATGGGATATTCTGTTTCGGAACTCATTAGGTAATTCAATATTCCAAGATCCACAGCGTCAGGAGAGAGCCGAGAATACCAAATTTCAGGCATTACCTCTCACTATGAGCTACGCAGTGGACGGCGGCCTTCAGTTAACGAGCGAGAGCGTTTGTCTGGCGTTGTCAGTGCTAAAAGACAAGCAACACGGCGTGAAATAACCGCAGAAATCAATGTGGGACGTACGAATAAAGTATCCGTTAGGACAGTCGGCGTTAAAGAGCTATGGCAACAGACGACCGATGCATGCGCCTTTGCTAACAGCACTACATCGCCTGTAGCACGTCTCCTGGGCTCGGGACTATATCACTTGCACCCCAGACGACTGTAAATCAGTGGCCTGAGTCTCAATTTCAGAGCTGATGGTCGGGTTTGAGTGTGACGCAGACCCTACGAAGACATTTGACAACAAGGCACTGTGCAAGGAGGTGGTGACCCCATATTGTGTGAGCTGTGTACATGTAGTGAAATGGTTATATTCGGCTACTTGGAGACCATTTGCAGCCATTCATGGACTCCATGTTCCCGAACAACCATGTAATTTTTATGAATGACAATGCGCCATGTCACCGCGACAATTGTTCGCGGCTGGTTTGAAGAACATTCTGGACAATTCAGTCGAATGATTGGCTACCAGTAACTCCCGACATGAGTCACATCGAACATTAATGGAACATAATCGAGAGGTCAGTTCGTGCCAAAATCCTGTACAAGCAACACTTTCGCAATTATGGACGGCCGTAACGGTAATTTACCGTTTAAATACAGAACAATATTTTTGTTCAGGCTCCACAGGGCGTTTGCCAGAAGTGATAGCTACTTTTTTTTTCATTGTTCTAGTTTCCCAAGGATTTCCATTTGAGTTCCCAAAGGATCTCCATAATACTTTCGTGCTTTTCGATCCTGCCGGTAACAAAGCTAGCAGCCCACAGCTGAACTGTTTCGATGCCATCCAGTTCTTATCGCTTTGCAACTTTATGCCCAGGTACTTAATCAATGTGACTGTGTTACGCAGCATCCGAATATTACGAATTTGTTTTTCCTATTCACCTGCATTAATTACATTTTTCTGCAGTTAGAGTTAGCTACCACTGAACACAAGAAACTAGAAATATTGTTTGAGTTGTCTCGTGTCCTCCTGCAGTCTCTGTTCGAACTTACTTTGGCTGTAACTAAACTTTTGGAGTTACAAGTTTTTTCCTACCACAGATACTAAGTCGACTTTTTATTGTATTATTTCATAAGAAAAAACTTCGATCATACTTATTCCTTGGATTTTCTCTTCGTTTCTGCTTCTATTTTTATGTTATTCAATATTTTTTTATAAAACTTTATCTGATGTTGTTCCATGTTCAGCGTAGCTATTTTAAAAGTTGAACAAAGCTAATTTCGTATGTGCTTCACCGCTATTTTTATCTTCTGCATGACCCACCTGGTATGTTCAAGGCTTTCTAATGTGTTGTAAGTACATCTGTAAATGCAATATTAACACATAATCGTCACAGATCTATAAGGTTTTGGAACCTGCTTGTATAATTGAATGCCCATTACCACAGAGATTTTTTCCACCACGGTTTGAATTGTACGTGATGTAATAATTCCATATTTACACATCGGTTAATCCACAGCTATCACAAAAAAGGCGTCGTTCAACTAGTAGGTAACTTCGCAATAACCTTCTAGAACGGTATATTGTTCCTTTCCTTGATGTACCCAGAATCATGACTCAACTGCTTGTTCTCTTTAATCACGATGTATTATTACGAACTGTTAGCAGCTAATGTGTGATCTGTATTCACTCATAAAAATTCGTTTTAGCGGAATACTTCGTCGATGCTTGACAGAATAAGACAGTCACAAAAAAGTCATTTTCCTGATGTTGTACGACTTTATTGTGTACCTTTTATGCATTAAATACATACTACTTGGTATGTACACCAAGAGCCAATGCAAATGAAAATATATTACAGCGAAGATCAGGTAACACGGGTGATGGAGTTCTACGGCTATACCTATATTATTCGATTTTAGAGCGCCATTTGCTATGAAAGCTAAACCATGAGACGGTTTTGCCTCTCGTCGTTGTTTCACTGGTACTCCAGGATCAAGTTTCGGTGAACTAGGAAGCTTGAGAAACGGTGATTACATGTGGAATGCTTACACTTTAGTTCCACTTGTAAGAGGGTGAATTATCTGATTCTTAAGTCAAAGAACTATGCATTTAAAATCACTTCTAAGGCAATTTTTCCTTATTTTATGTATCATCATATCTTGGTACCACGCGAGGTGGATGATACCGAGATGAAGATTTGGTAGCTATGAAATACGATTTTCCTTTCCTACGATACCTTTCCCAAACTGCAGTTATTCTGTTTCAATCTATAAGGCTCGCACACAACCACTGGACACTTTCACTATGACTGTTCATAAATTATTGGAAACGGACAGCGGGTTCAAATATAAACAGCAATTGCGATTTTTGCTGTGGAGTATGAACGTTATGTAGTAACAATTTGAGAAAATATCACTCCTTCGGTTTTCACTTAAGCAGTGTATTACGAAGACCGTAAATTTTCTATCCAATACACGGTCCAAACATTATTTCTGTTCAAAAGATAAATATTTTCTTTCCATTATTTTTCTTTGCTTTATTTCTCTTTCCTTTATTTTATTTATGGAAAATTCTGGTATAATATCAATATCTCTGAAGTCTGTTTAAATAAGGACAAAATTTCTATGAATTATGAAACAAAATTTAAAAAGCGAACTTACACGTGTCTAGAGTCGACCATTATAGCAAAGTATCTTCATTTTCCGCAGCAGATCTTCTAAGAGAAGTTTGACACCTTTTTTTCGTTTACGGGAAGTCTTACGGCCACGAAATGGCAGCGAACTGTAAATATTACGAATTTGTTGAATACGCTTCACTACCACAGCTTATGGTACTTGTGGGAAAGGTAGTCTACACTAGTTTCTTGGAGTTTCTTTCCTGTCATCAATATCCGCCACACGCCACTGTACAACATATAAACCTTGAATGCATGAATTGGAAGACATAAAATACAACGTTTCAGAAAGTCACCATTGTTGTAATGACTCTGATGAATAATCGTAGCCTCGAATCAGAATTAGCATGGAGTCTGCGGCTCTTTGATACTATCCTTAGTCTGAATATCACCAAAGATTCTCTACTTCACCAACTACTCCTTCCATTGATCATTAATACCGTAGAAACCGTGGGCTACCATCGGTTCATAATTGGAAGTAAATGCGTCTTGTCTTAAAGCCGTACCGATACAAGCGACGGTGCCATTGTTCCATTGTTTTCAGTGTTTTCCTTATGTAAATCAAGAAACAATGAACACGAGGCTGCGGAATGTTTTCCTACTATGATACATCAAATAACCTTTATCCAAAATGTCGCTTAAGTAACTCATTAAGTCCAGCATGTAGGAAGAGTGAAACCTTGCGTTGCTACAGACAAACGCTACGAATGTATGGATTATGGTTTCTCCTTCCATCCATTTTTCCCAGATGAGAAATGTTTCTCGTCTCCACTAAATCTTCATTTCAGAGACAGGTTTACGGGTGTTCGCTTCCAGAAACGCGCGCTACCACGTTATTTCAACGTTAAAAATTCATATCTGTAGATTTTTCTTTGCTCATGGTGCCTCAAATGAACATTGTTCCTAGCAGAGCGAAGTTATCTCTTTTATTTATGGTTTAAGACCCGCGAAATATTTGTTTTCCATCGTACAGCAAATGGGCAACAAAACTAAACAGAAAATGTATTAACACGGTGATCAATATTTTTTGTACATAACTACGTTTACGTCTGATTATTTCTGATACTGCTGTTGAATGGTGATCATTACTTCTCGATTTGGTGTTACGCGTCACATGAACGCACTACACTTTTTAACGCTCCAGCATAAAAATCGTTCAAAGTGGGCTTACTGTTCGTCAAACATTCTACACCCTCACTATGCTATTCGACTCGGCTACTATTTCAGCTTTGAAAGACAACTACCATGAAAAATTACCGTTCCTTAGTTTAACTTGGTTTCTTAAACACCCTCTCACTAAAACAGAAAAGAGAAACAGTATCAGGGATAAATGGTTTCATAAATAATGCATTGAAAAATGCTTGTGTGTGAAAGCCAAACTACAAATTACTGTAATGCAGCTCACTGCCCAAATAAAATAGCCTCAAATCTTCTACATGTTCCCAGTAAACCGTCCTGTGTATTGTGATCCAAATGAGATGATCGATGTCTGTCTCAGCACTAAATGCCGTGTTTCCTCAAACTGAGAAGAACTGAGAAAAAAATGTGATGCAAGAGTTGTTCGTAGGGCGAGCTCCAGTAACATAATTATTAATCAGAGTGAATTAACAGAAAAGTTTTCTTCGTATTGTACGAGTCACATTGTGAAGAAGTTTTACTGATGAATCCAGTGCTTCGGTCACTGTTACAGTGACGCAGAAGACGGCCACCGTAAACTTGACCGCAACGTTGATTCCCTCAGCAATAATTTTGCCTTTGTACAATACCCAAAAAACTTTCATGTTAAATGAGATGAGAGTGTAAGTAACTGAAAAGTGTCAGGACTTGAGCCAAGGAACTCCCAAGATACAGTCAATGTACGAATGGGATCTGATCGTCACTTCAACTTATGCAAGTAACCGAAAGTCTCTCAAAGATGTATAAATAAAAGCTCGAATACTGATACACGCATACGCATTACCGTTTTTCTCCGTCAGTGTGTGTGTGTGTGTGTGTGTGTGTGTGTGTGTGTGTGTGTGTGTGTATGTGAGTAAGGGGAAAGAAGGGGAGAGCGGGGGAAGAGAAAACAGAGGCTGAGAGCGACTCTCTAAATTTAACTTTGGACAAGTGAATTCTCAAATAGGTCGAGCAGGAATGGTGGCGGGCGAACTGGCGGTAGGAATGGGGGTGAGTGGAGCGAGGCAAAGCCCGTTAGTGAAAATAGTTCAAATAAGAAACAGTCTGTAAAGAACTAGGCAACTAATACTATATATCAAGGAACCGCAAGGTAATATGAGGCCACTGGGTCAAAACTGTTCACTTAACACATATGTCCATGGTTCTGACCACTATGGGACTTAAATATCTGAGGTCATCAGTCCCCTAGAACTTAGAACTACTTAAACCTAATTAACCTAAGGACATCACACACATCCATGCCCGAGGCAAGATTCGAACCTGCCACCGTAGCAGTCGCGCGGTTCAAGACTAAAGCACCTAAAAGCGCTCTGCCACCACGGCCGGTCATGTCAATGAAGGCTGAACAAGAACAATGCCGAAAAGTAATTTCCAAGTTATAAATATTTAGCCACTGTGTCATGAATACTATTTGCTCTGATCAGCCAAAGCGTTATAACCACTACCCACCGGGATTCACAGATCGTTGTGACCCATTGCCACTGGACGATAATCTCCAAAACGGCGGTACTGGTCGGCTGTTCGTCTGCTAGTGTCAAGAGCATCTACGAAAAGTGGTTGAAGGATGCTGTAATCAGCAGCCAACAATAAGTTGGAATTCCACGTGTCATCATGGCATGTGGCTGTAGAAGGCATGAATACTCTGTGGAGCAGGATATCCGGCGATCTGTGGCAGACAAGCCTGTCTCTGTGGTCGAGCGGTTATAGGCATTTCAGTCTGGAACCATGCTGCTGCTACGGTCGCATGTTCGAATCCTGCCTCGGGCTTGGATGTGTGTGATGTTCTTAGTTAGGCTTAAGTAGTTCTAAGTCTAGGAGACTGATGACCTCAGATGTTAAGTCCCATAGTGCTCAGAGCCATTTCAACCATTTGTGGAAGACACAGACGTTGCGAAGAACACAGTGGCACACAACTTGAGGTCCGCAATAGACGTCCATGTTGGATTCGTGACATCGGCAGTTACGACTGCAATGACTACTGGATCATCGAGATTGGACTTTACAAAGATGTAAATGTTTGTGTACAAAAGAGATTGTTAAATCTTTAGAAAGTCATTGAATAAAAATGTTGTCAATCTCTCTAAGACATTGAGCTCTAGGCATAATTTTTCCTCTGTCTTAACCAAGTGGCGCACCGTGGTGAGTGCCATAAACTTCTGGCCAATATATCATCCACACACAACAAAGGCAGAAAAATCCCCATTTTTACTAATGGTTCTAATGGCTCTGAACACTATGGGACTTAACATCTGTGGTTATCAGTCCCCTAGAACTTAGAAGTACTTAAACCTAACTAACCTAAGGACATCACACACATCCATGCCCGAGGCAGGATTCGAACCTGAGCGGTCACGCGGTTAAAGACTGAAGCGCCTAGACCGCACGGCCACACCGGGCGGCACCCATTTTTAGTCCACGGGTTGTTTTCTGAACTCCAATGAGGTATACCACTGTGATTGTTACATACGTAGCTGCTATTTTGGGGCAAACAATACGCAGCAAATAAAAGACGTGTTTAAAAAATCTGTTCTGTTTCCAACAGTCACCCAGTAGACTACTTAAACCACTGGAGACATGAATGTATCATGTCATTACTTACATAAAGGGTGTAACAAAAAGGTACAGCCAAACTTTCAGAAACATTCCTCACACACAAATAAAGAAAACATGTTATTTGGACATGTGTCCGGAAACGCTTAATCTCCATGTTAGAGCTCATTTTAGTTTCGTTAGTATGTACTGTACTTCCTCGATTCAGCGCCAGTTGGCCCAATTGAAGGAAGGTAATGTTGACTTCGGTGCTTGTTTTGACATGCGACTCATTGCTCTACAGTACTAGCATCAAGCATATTAGTACGTAGCATCAACTTGTTAGTGTTCATCACGAGCGTGGTTTTGCAGTCAGTGCAATGCGGAGTTGGCAGATGCCCATTTAACGTATGGATTAGCACGGGCCAATAGCCGTGACGCGCTACGTTTGTATCGAGACAGACTTCCAGAACGAAGGTGTCCCGACAGGAAAACGTTCGAAACAATTGATCGGCGTCTTAGGGTGCACGGAACATTCCAGCCTATGACTCGCGACTGGGGAAGACCAAGAACGACGAGGACACGTGCAATAGACGAGGCAATTCTTCGTGCAGTTGACGATAAACCTAATGTCAGCGTCAGAGAAGTTGCTGCTGTACAAGGTAACGTTGACCACGTCACTGTATGGAGAGTGCTACGTGAGAACCAGTTGTTTCCGTACCATGTACAGCGTGAGCATGCACTATCAGCAGCTGATTGGCCTCCACGGTACACTTCTGCGAATGGTTCATCCAAGAATGTGTCAATCCTCATTGCAGTGCAAGTGTTCTCTTTACGAATGAGGCTTCATTCCAACGTGATCAAATTTTAAATTTTCAAAATCAACGTGTGGGCTGACGAGAATCCGCACGCAATTGTGCAACCACATCATCAACACAGATTTTCTGTGAACGTTTGGGCAGGCATTGTTGGTGATGTCTTGATTGGGTCCCACGTTCTTCCACCTCCGCTCAATGGGGCACGTTATCATGATTTCATACGGGTACTCTACGTGTGCTGCTAGACCACGTGCCTTGACAAGTACGACACAACATGTGGTTCATGCACGATGGAGCTCCTGCACAGATTCGGTGACCAATGGATTGGTAGAGGTGGACCAATTCCATGGCCTGCACGCTCTCCTGTGCTCTAACATGGAAAGTATGCGTTTCCGGACGCATGTCCACATAACATATTTTCTTTCTTTGTGTGTGAGGAATGTTTCCTGAAAGTTTGTCCGTACCTTTTTCTAACACCCTGTATAAAAAATAGAAACCTAGCTTTAGCGGGCAATGCACAAGTAGTCGCACCATTCGAAGAGGTCTCTTCATTGATTTTTTGTATTTTATTATACAGGGTGTAAAAAAACAATTTGACCAAAAGTGTAGGGCACAAAGACAGCATCAAACAATGGAATCTGAGTATAGGAACTGGGGATCGTAGTTGCTTATTTTCGGACCTACAGGAACCCAACTGAAATCTGACATATGGACGTCATTACTCAAAATGAAATGCAGTTCAAAATGTATACATAAAGAGAATGTTTGGACAAGAAAACTTACATCATCACATATACCGGGTGGTTATTATTAAACTTTCTCTATTTAACACGTTATAACACAAAAACTAATTACCGTACGAGTACCAAACTTGGTAGCATAAATGTCTTGACATGAGGAAGAGATGCAATGCAAAATCAATTCAATTAAAACACTTTTAATGTGCTGCTACAGTACGTCATAGTATTGCATACCGTTACCTTTACTGTTACAAAAGAGGCTCAGTATGGCGCCCATAATTGTCCAGAAGAATCTGAAAGCACAGAATTTCATCCTGCACAGCAGAAAGAAGCAAGTCCGTAGGTATGCTAGCTTCATCTCTTGATATGCTGCGCTTCAGCTCAGCTCGCGTGAATGTTCCCCTGGTAAACCTTGTCCTTCAAGTAGCCCCACAACCACAAATCACAGCCAGTGAAATCAGGTGATCGTGCCGGCCAAGACTTTGGAAACGATCCACTGATAATTCAATCGTTTCCAAATGTATTTCGGAGAAGCAGGTGGCCTCCACGAGAGATGTGCGGTGGGACCCCATCTTGCATGAAAACTGTCGAATTCAATGCGTCTGTCTCCTGTAGGCCGGTATGATATGCTGGCGAAGCATATCGCAGCAACACTGGCCATTTACACTGAACGTCTTTGGTTACTGAGCGCCAACATGTTCAGAAAAGAACGGGCCAATGATGTACGCAGCCGGGAGCCACACTTAATGCATAGTGACTGGAGATAAGATCTCCGCACTCGACCTCACCCGTCAAAGAAAAATGAGCTTTGTCTGTCGGTCGAAGGTCCAGGGCCAGCCCTCGTAAACTTCAATCCTTACGAGAAAGTGGAGAGCGAAGTCAAAACATCTTTGTGCGTCATGTGGCGCAACCTCCTGTACGATATGGCTCTTATTCGGATATCATATGAGAATGGTTCAGGGCACCTTCCGTACAGTGGACCACGGAATGTTCCAAATGACATAACACACCAAGCGCACTGCCTGACGATCGGGAACTGCGCTGAGCGTTGTCCGCCATAGCAACAGCGATTGCGTCAACCACCTGTGGTACAACCGCTCGTCGGCCTCTTGCCGGAACGACGCCCAGTTCTCCAGCTGATTCGAATTTCATCATGCTCCGCACAGCAGGTGGAGAAAGAGGACCCTCCGCAACCCTTCAGCCAGGGATTTTCTCGAAGTGCAGCTGCAGCTTTGCTGTTGTTTAGATAATAGAACTAAATTAATGATGCCCTGCTCCATTTGTCCAAGCTCATGTTGACACGTCAACAAGTGCACTGCGACTGGTCAGGTGTGTGCGATTATAATCACAATGACTGATCACCTGGTGGTCATAGTTGTAACTGAACGGTGGCGCTGTGAGGGATGAAAATCATGCACCTCATACTCAGGACATTATTGAGGTTGGTACTCGAACACTATTTAGTTTCCGTGTCATAACGTTTTCAATAGGGAAAGTTTGGTGTTTCGCGTTTCAAAATGTCCTGAAAACGTCAGAGTAAATTAAAATGAGTATGGTCTTGTACACATGCTTGCCGCCACTTAATTGACATAAGTAGTGCAAACTGACCAACGTTTTCACGCTTTCGTAGCGCCGTAAATATTCAATTGAGACCTCTAGTTCCTAGATTCAAATTCCTTCATTTTATGCTGTCTTTCTGTACTTCGCTTTTCGTCAAATTGTTTTTCCTCGCCCTGTATTTATTTAGTCATCCTGGAGTCATTTTACAATGATATACATACATACGCATAGAATATTCAAGTATGCTTTTAGGAGAACAGGACAGGTAATCGGATGTCGCCTTGCTGATGGAACGATACCGGCACTTACTTGAAATGATTTAGGATAATGACGGTAGTTCTAAATCAAGATGGTCGGACAGAGAATATCAGGTCAGTGTCTTAATAACTGTACTATCTCCAATCTTACTTTGATCTTACTCCTTTTGTACAAGATAACTTATAACAATAAACTCTAAGACGTAAACGTCATGCGCCACGAAGGAATTATCCGAATGGGACTGAATCGGTACATTTGATGCACGTGTACGGAAAAACAAATTTTTACAATTTCAGAAAAATTGGGTGATTTATTCAAGAGAAAGGTCTTCATAAACTGAGAAAGTCAATAAAGCGTTGGTACACCTCTGGATCTTATGAAAACAGCAATTCGGCTTTACATTGATTGATAAACTTGGTGGATGTTCTGCTGAGGGGTATCGCGCCAGACTCTATCCAACTGGAACGTTAGATCCCGAGATGGTTGGAAGGCCCTGCCGTAATGCTCCAAACTTTCTCAATTGCTCGCCAAGATAGGGTTTGACAAGCAAGAAGACAAGCAATAGAATTGCTCGGCGTATACTGCCTTACATTATCTTTCTGAAATGCAAGCCTGGAATGGCTTGCCATAAAGGGCAAAAAACTGGGCATACAGCTGTCCAGTGAGGCTGCAGCGGATGACAACCAAAGATGCCCTGCTATGAAAATAAAAGGCATCCCAGACCATCAGTCCTAGTTGTAGGGCAGTATGGCGACCGACAGGCAGGTTGGTGTATCACCGTCGTCCAGGCGTCTTCAGACACGTCCTCGCCGATCGTTGGGGTTCGGTTTGAAGCGGGATTGCAAATTGCCTTCCCTCAGTAAGGGCGCAACTCGTGTGTGCTTTAGATATTTCGGAAGTATACCTCAACTAGACTCATTTACTGTGTTCGTTAATGGGCTTTATGTGTTGTCTATGGCTGCTGTCATCTTGTTTCTTGAACGTCTATATTGTGTTCCAGAGTTCAAGTTCTGCTGTGGCAAACATTATCATTTTGATTTCTGTGTAATTGCTTGTGTGGATATTACATGTGTTGTGGAAATATTTTGTGGAATTTCTCCATAAAGGCATAGAAACAGTAATTTACAGAAGTTTCCAATTCCTAAGTATTTTCTATAACTGTACTCCCTTCATTAATATGTGCGTTACAACATTTGTGTCTATCTTTTCCAGTTTCGTGTTGTATGACACCCTATACAACTTTGCTTTTATTTTCTACGTTATATATTATTTTGTCATTGAATGATTTTTTTACAGCAAACAATACGTCCTGTACACCTTTTTGTACCTGCGATAGTAATCTTGGAACTGCGGGCTAGTGTAGCGCTTTTAACTGTCTAGCTAAACGTTTTAGTACTCGCAGGTATCGATCTGTTTTCCTTAGCTGATGCTGTTTCAGTGGATAGTTCTGGAAACGTCTCCTCAAAATTAATTTAAACAATGTGCAGCATTTAGATAACTTAACGTCTACATTGATTTCCATACACACTTCATCCTATGTCTGATTTCCGAGTGCAGTAGAAAAAATATGTATTTACGTTTTCAGAATATTCTTTTGTAGACGTGCTGTTCTGTGGGTTTTACCAAGCCTGTCTTTACGTTTATTATATGACAGAAATTATTAGAAGGAGCAAGAAGCTGAGACTTTCCAGAACTTCAGTTAGTTCGTTGAAGAAAGTGTCAACATTACATCTAGGTGAGCTCTACATGCAAGGATTATTATCGATGTCTAACGTTCTTGTATCAACGGCTGCCAATTCAAAATGTGTATCTATCCTGTGATCAATCCATTTCTATAATGCGTGCCACCTCTGATATAAACATATGGTCTCCCGCCCTTCGAGTGTTTCTAAGTAATAACTTCCACATTCACATGATGGTAAGATGACATGCCGTATGTCAGTGTCACGACACCAACGCTATTGAATGTATACCACTGTGCTGTTCAAGGATTGTAACTCAACGTCAAGGTAGTGTATTTTTATTACAGTGAACCTTTTGATGAGTAATAGAGTATTTCTACATGGTACATCCTGAAGAAATTTCGAAATTCTTTGAGATACATGTATTGAGGGGAGCCAGTTGTTATGATTTATCCTGAAAAACGACCAGCTCTCCTACCAACGACAACGGGTCTTTAAGGTACTTGAGCACTACACTAACCTGCTCCACTCTCACTGATTGACTCCACGAACGTCCCCTCCCGATCCTCTTGAGGTAGAGACCATAACTAGTGTAGTCCTATATCCCAATAGTCAACATCAGCATCAGAACAATGTGCGACTCGTCAGTGTCATCAGCTCCATTAGCTCCAGCCCCGTATTGACTCCCCATACAGCACAGACAAGGCAAATCCGATCAGGCCGCTGGCATAGCTGGACCGTGCTCACATTTGTGTTACAAATTAGGGAAGCTATCCTACTCCCACGTTGTCGCCTTGTCCCTGTCCAAACTGTTCCCCGCTGCACCTATTCTCCGATCACCTTTTGTCAATGGTACGCACTTCTGGCGTAAGGTTGCATGGGAGGGGAAGGAATGGGCAAAATAAGAGTTGGACATTATTCGTATCAAGATTTTTACTAACACTTTTCAAGAAAAATAACTTTAGCAACTATGCCAACAGGACCGTAACGTTTTGAGACAAAACTGTTAAATCACAAAAAAGCCATTTAAGATCAATTACTGATAATCGATGAACTAGATTATCAAATATTTCAGTGAGAACAAATAAGCTTTCGGGCTACAAATAACTAAAGAAAGCAACTTACCGATTTAGTACACAACGCACTAGGCAAGAAAAATGTTCGGACGTCACGATTAATGATAATGAAAAAAATTGTGAAACCCCAATGATTTAAAAAACACTATCAAATCACAGCTCTATGACAATTACCCAATGTAAACTATTATGTTTCGATACGAGCGAAACGATCCACATATCGCATGGCCAGACAAAGCAACATGGACCAACAACAACAGCAGGCTCACCCGAGTCCGATATAGAAGCAGCAGGTAACAAACACGCTCACAGCGAGGAGGTAGATCAGTCTTTACCAATGCCGCATAGTCTCGACACCGAATCAACGAACTAAAAGTAGCTCACCGAGCTGTCGTTACTGTGCGATGACAAACAGTGGGTTCAAAAATGGTTCAAATGGCTCTGAGCACTATGGGACTTAACATCTATGGTCATCAGCCCCTAGAACTTAGAACTACTTAAGCCTAACTAACCTAAGGACAGCACACAACACCCAGCCATCACGAGGCAGAGAAAATCCCTGACCCCGCCGGGAATCGAACCCGGGAACCCGGGCGTGGGAAGCGAGAACGCTACCGCACGACCACGAGATGCGGGCACAAACAGTGGGAAAACCTGTAGCCGCCAGGAGATGTGTGGATGAAAACGATCCACCGCTCACTTTCAGATCTGGTAGGCCGTGGGCTAATGTGACCACTCCAGTTTCGTGTGTACGTCCCTCGTGTTCGGAAGATGTTCACCTAGACCAACTTGCAAGTCACTCGGACGGTGGAAGAAACAGCCGGCCCGTTACTCCGCAGACCTGCCCTGTCCGCCTTGCTTCACTGACTGCCTCTCCTCGGACAATAGCCTCAGTGTAAGTCGCCGCAAACGTGTCACGCCCCCTTCACACCAAAGATTGTATTCCAGGAGACGTGGCGCGAGGTATCGACCGCGGTTGGTTCAGCGAAACCTTTAATTCCTCAACCAAGTCCAGTGCTTGGCTTGAAAATGCTGGTGACCTAATACTCTTCCCGTAACTTCTCCTGCAATTGATGACCTACACCGGTGCAATGACTGCTGGTTCAGAGCCTCACCTCTACTCTACTTTTTCTGCACTCCTCTGCTGTTGCAGTAGAAATGATATGCTTACTCTCTATCGTTGGAGGTAAGAGGAGAAACCAGTGAAAACTGGGAGGTAACGTTATTCTGTGTTGTTGATGAGAAGAGTGGACGGAGTGCAGAGGCATACGTCTTGTAAGATGTCGATGAGAAGTTTTCAGTGTGCTAGAGGGGGGGGGGGGGGGGGACACTTATAACAGCCTTTTTTGTAGCATCCGCGTTTGGCCTTCTACTGAGAGAAGTGTGTGAACAATCGTAGACCCGACACAATGTCCAGCTGATGTTGAAGGAGATGTTAACAGAGGAGAATGAGGTGACAAAGTCACAGGATATTCTTAATTGGTGACATGGAAGTTTTCTGTGAAGGAATTCCACATACAGTAAAGTCTGGATACGGTCTTCCTTTCTAGCCGTGAGAATTATGAGCAGCACAAAACTATTTCACAAGGATGGAGAAAAATAATGTGATTGTCCAGAAGTAGAATATGAGTCATGCAGTCGAGTGTATGGACATGCCCAGGGACATAGGTCTGGAGAAGGCAAACAGATTGCCTTGGTAGGAGACTCGTCATAGATACAGGAAAGAACACTGTCAGCTGCATATGTCTCATAGATAACTAGATTTCAATACCGTGTGAACGCCCATGAGAATCTTGTAATTGACAATGTGCAGTTATTATTTCCTTTATATGAGTAATAGTAATTTGTAAATTGTATTTCAATAACTGTGGTCCAAAGGCACTATTGTATCTAAAAATAAATATGTCATCAGTATCCTTAGATTCTTGTGGCTGCCGCTCTTAATAGTTTTATATAATTTGCAAATGCTGCATTCAAGTGCAAGCAAGTTAAAATAAATTGATTCTTTTCATTTAATATGCACATGCTGCACTTAAGTGCAGAATAATATATTGTAATTGTAAAAATGTCGACCACTTCAAATTTGTCACCAGTGTTCATCCCAACTGTGGTACAGTACAGCCGCAGTAATTGGCGCCGAGACTACCTCGAGTTACAAAATACTCGGATAATACAGAAAGGCTAGTAAATAAGTGTGTAAATAATGAATAAACGTTTAATGAGTACAACAATGATTAAAAAATAAATGATAAACAATATAATACATACCCGTGTTATATGTATATACGTGGGCACATATTTCTAAATTGCAAAAATATAAGTTAGGTTTTAAAGAAACTGTCCACAGCCCTTTGTTTTAAAATAATACCTCATTTCTTAGCAGAAATGTCGCACTATCTTTGAAGAAGCATGGTGTCAGTTGGAGTAACTTCCACTTTCTGTTCGATATAACGCAGTATCAGCCGACAAACCCTTGGTATGCGTGATCGCTGGTGCAGTTTCTTAAGGGATTTGCTCGTCGTTGGTCTTCAGTGGGTTCACTAACGATTTCAACAATTGCAAGATCGGTCACTTCAAACTGTTCGTACATTCAGAAACATCACTCGCATTCGCGTCTTCACATCCAGCAAGCTCGTTCATCAATTCTGACCATGGAAAGTTATCTTCATCTGTACTGCAGGTATCCGTTTGATTACGCAAAATCTGATTCCAAGACGCTTTTAATGTCTTAGCCTTTATTTCAGACCATGAAGCGGCTGTCCAGTAAATTACGTCTTTTATCGTAGTGTCTTTGAGAAATTTTGTGATGGTTCTATGACTTCTGTTGTTTATAGAACCATCTGAAGCAAACGAAGACGATACCTTTTTTTCACACATTATAAAACGTCTTGGTCCGTAGCCTACATTAAACTCTTCACGATGGGGGTGTCAGAACAATGCGCGAATACTGTCACTTTGCAATCCTTCGTCATCAGGGTGTGAACCAGCGTTGTCAAGCGTTAAGATTGTTTTGGAAGGTAAGCACTTTTTTTTACGTATCTTTTGGTCTCTGGAATAAAATCCTCGAAAAACCATTTCTTAAATATATTTTGTCCATCAAAGAAAATTTCTGGTAGGTATATATAACATACAGTGCAAAAGCAGTGATATTTTTTAAAGCTCTTGGTTGAGCAAACTTCCCTATTACCTCTCTACACGTCTTATGTAGCCCAGACCAGGCTTTCACTCTTTTGAGGCTAGAGTTTTAGGGGGAAGCATTTTATAATTTTGCCCTGTTTTATCACAGCTATCCGGTTGATCAGGAGTAAGGTTATCTTCTTGTACAATTTTTGTTAATTTCTTACAAAATTGTGTAACATTTGAGAATCCGCAGAAAGTTTCTCACCACAAATTTCAAGCTGCCTTTCGCCGTATCACTTCTTCCACCAATCCAGCAATTCTGACCATGCGGCAAAATCTTCCTTACCTTCCTTTAGCACATTTCTTGAAAATACGGCTTTGTCTTGCAGAATAGGCCCTGGAATTGGATATGCTTTTTGGATTTTGTTGAATAAGCCGAACGAACAAAGCTTCACTCGTTTTTTCACACGCAGATTTCTTCATTGACTTCCGTTCAAATAATGAAATAGAACACTCGTTTGATGAAAACTTCTCAATTTTGTCTCTGTTTCACTTCACCGACTCTATACTCAGCAACAAGTTTTTCTTAATTTCTCTCCTTTTTCTAGTCTTTTCAAAACCTCCAGTTTCACATTCAACGGCACAAATTTTCTCTTAGTCCAACCGCTCATTATACTGTATGAATTAAAACATTAGGAAACACACAGCACACTCTACATACATACAGCACCACATAACTAACGTGACACAGGCGGAGCCACTGAATTACAAATGTTGCTACAAAACCACCAACAGTACATACAACATTGGTCAGCCAACTTTGTAAAATGTGTACTGTACCGTATTGTTACTAGGCGTAGTGTATTTTAATGACCACTGTTGCTGAGTAGGTAAAACAGTAGGATACCAATAAGGATAGTGTGCACTGCACAGCCGATCGTCAGGCTGCACCAATTAGTGAAGGTCCGAGAAAGAAAGAGAAGGGACATTCTTCGAAACCTTATGGTGCCTGTCCATCAGTAATAAAAATGCATTGGCAGTCTAAGGCCAAGGTTACAGGGTGTCCGAAAAGTCTTTCCCTGATTACACAAATTGATAACCCAGGCTAGAAGTAAGATACAAATATGAAACTGGTGTCTAATTGTTGACAAACTATCAAAGTTTTTTTCACACATCAGTAAACTTCTACATGAGCACTCTGGGTAGCACGTAACACATCTAGGCGGTATTCAGTTTCCCTCGACACATTAGTCAACATCACTGGAGGGATCGATTCAACGACTGTGGTTATCCGTTGCCGGAGGGTTTCAGGATCTGGTACACGAGTTCGGTAGACCTCGTCCTTAACATAACTCCATAAAAAAGTATAATGGGGTTATGTCAGGAGAGCGTGGAGGCCAAACCGTTGGATCTTCCCGACCAACCCATCACCCAGGAAAGGTCATATCGAGATAGGCACGGACGTCCAAACCCCAATGAGGCGGTGCACCTTCATGCTGAAACAACGCATCAGGGTGATACTGAAGCAGCTGAGGAACAGCATACAGTTGCAACATGTCCAGATACACTGCAGATGTGATTGTAGTCTCAGCGAAGAAGAATGTCCTGATAATTCGATCGTGCAATAGCGCTCACCAATCATTCACCTTTGGACTGCCTCTCGTGCACTCCATCACCTCGCCAGGGGGTTGTGAACCCCAAATGCGCACATTATGGCGATTCACTACTCCACTGACAAAAAAGGTCGCTTCGTCGGAAAAGGCAGTTCGTCTGAGATAACTATCATCGTCCTCAATACGTGATAGCATTTCGACCGCAAAGTCATATCGACGTGTACTGTCATTGGGCAACAAGATCTGAACGATTTGCACTTTGTATGCACGAAACAATAAACGTTTGTGTAAAATGTCATGGAGAGAGCTTTTTGGCATCTGTAATTCACTTGAGGCCCTGCCCACCGATTTCTTCGGACTTCGCAGAAAAGACAGCCTAACAGCTTCCACCATGTCTGCTGAGATTCTTGGTCGACCAGACCTCGCAAGGTGAGCAACCGATCCTGTGGTCCTGAACTTCTCATACCAAGCTTTAAAGCTCTTGACATCAGGTGGATTCCTTCCAAATGTTGTCTGGAAGTGTCTCTGCACTGTGGTTGGTGATCGTGTCTCACGGAACCACAGGACACACTGTGCCTTCTCCTGATTGGATAACATGGCTTCTTGGGCACTGCACCTCATCCACTACTTACCTACTACGAACCTAAAACAGAAAAAAAAACTTTGATAGTTGTAAGCAATTCGACACAAGTTTCATATTTGTATCTTACTTCTAGCCTGAGTTATCAATTTATGTAATCAGAGAAAGTCTTTTCGCACACCCTGTATTTCTGTGCATTGTGAAATAAAACCTTAAGTGGGGCAGTTTTACCTGTATTGTGCTTGGAAGACTGAAAGGAAGTTCAAAATGTAACACATTCGAAAGTGCGTAAAACTTACATGCGGACAACGTATGGAAACGGGTTGTTTCTCTGGTTTCACGTAAAATTTTAATGTTCTTAAGACCAGATCGAATTACTCGGAAACTCTAAATACCGGGGCTAGAATTACTGGGGCTCTACCCTCCTTTTCCTAGTACGTTTCAATAAGTTATCTAACCTGCACTGTAAGTTAAGCTTTATGAAAGTGACTCCGGTGAGAGTGCAGAATGATCAACAATAATATCACCATGGCCTGAACGACTTCTATATTGTGTCTCAAAGCACAATATTCTAGCTGTCGTAATAATTAATGTAAAAGTGAAATTCGAGAGAGGAATTATTTGTAATCAAAGTGTTATCAGATCAGAATGGAGACGTTGAAGCTCTATGCAATCTTCCACATATTTCACTATAATGATCATAGTAAACCTGAAAAGATATTTTCCCCTAATACGTATTAGTTATGTTGTGTACATAAAATATTACAATTTTTTACGTAGAATTGCCATGTAATATCCAACTTTTAAGTGGAGGGAGAAGACTGAATGTTTAGTTGACATTTGGCAATTAAACTCTACATTTTCCACACTGGCAGTTTTTTGGAAGTGTCAGTTGTATTTTGTAAACATTCTGTATATGTAAAGGACCCATACAGCGCCAACTTGCCGTCTAACGTTCTCTGTAAGCGTTTTGATGCAAGCATAGAATACATCCAGGGAACGTAGATTTGAAACCCACAGTCATACCGGGATCGACGAGCGCCCACAGAGAAAAAGAAAGCCACTGACCCTGCAGCTACTCTGAATTTGTTATTAACAAACATATAATACTCTCAAAGACGCGCACGCAGCTCACTTTTTGTTTGCATTGTACGACATGTTGTAGGACAAGCTTTGTGAAATAAGGCCGAATTAATCACACTGGGTTTGTATTCGAAATAAAGCAATGTATGAGTCGGCCCGCTACAACACAGTGTCCCCGGCCCAGCGGCAGGCGACGCTGTTTGCATACGTAAACTTGAGGGGATCGCCGTAGCTACGTGACGGCCACAAGCGAGCAGTCGGCTGCTTGCGCTGACTACCGAGAGAGCTGCTGTGGCCGCTGTGTAATCATGTGACCGTTTCCTAGAGCACATAGGCCTCCTCGATTGTCTGGGCACTTAGGAAAATATATGGTATAATATTCGATAAAGAGTGCCAGTGTGGTCCCCTTTTAAAACTGTGCACTGCCCCGTTAAGTCACCTCTAATGCCAGCGATAACAGGTAAATTCATTTAACTGTGAATAAACCATAAAACATGACAACAAGATCTATAATTTAAAGAAGATACAGTATGCTAAGAATGACAGTTTGTTTTATGCTTTGAATTAAGCTTTCACACACACAGTATAACAAAAAGTACAGCCACACTTTCAGGAAACACTCCTCACATAAGAAGAAGTAAGTATGTTATGTGGACATGGGTCTGGAAACGCTTATTTCCATGTTACGATCTTCCACAGCTCTTCAATACATTAATCTTCTACTTAGAAACGAATCCTCATCCTTGAACAGTACCTTTGCACTAAAGTGAGCGATGACTCATTATCGTATGACATATTGTTGAACCATTCGCAGAAGTGCAACCATGCAGGAAAATTAGCTACTAAACACGCCCGCACACGCTGTACATGGAACGGAATCAGCAGCTTCTCAAGTAGCACTCCATCATCATGTGATTAACATTACTTTTTGCAGCTAATTCTCTTACGCTGACGTTAAGGTTGATTCCTCCGGCTGTGTCCTCGTCCTTGTAGGCCTCCCCCAAACGTGAGCAGCATGCTACCGCCCCATGCCAGCTAAAAACTAGTTGCTTCAGGCGGCCTCCCGTAGGGGCACAGTCGTTCTGGGAATCTCTCCTGATACAAACGCTGAGCCCCACTTCAAATATCATCTGCTAATCCGCACAGCAAAAAATGGTTCAAATTGCTCTAAGCACTATGGGACTTAACATCTGGGGTCATCAGTCCCCTAGACTTAGAATTATTTATACCTAACTAACCTAAGGACATCACACACATCCATGCCCGAGGCAGGATTTGAAACTGCGACCGTGGTTGCAGCGCGGTTCCGGACTGAAGCGCCTAGAAGTGCTCGGCCACAACGACCGGAAATCCGTAAAGCAAATGGGCGTCTGCCGACTCCATACTGGAGTACACTTACATTGCGCTGTACCGGGAACCAAGCCTGTGATAAAGGCAGTTGATGTTGCGTTCCTAATATCCGTAGAGGAATGAAGTTAGTGGCATGTGAACACAAGCAACGAAGTGAGTCACATGTCAACATAACCTCCACTGTAGTAGAAAAACGGACACAGGCGGCGAAACGAAGAATTATAATTTGCTGTCCATTCTAACGAAACGTAACCAAGAGTGTATTCTGAAGATTTCATGTAGAAAAATGTTTCATGAAACGCTAAAAGATTTTGTTTTGCCATGATAAATGCGATTATGAAGAGAAATAGAAAATGAGATATAACTTGGAAATAAAGTATCTCAAGACCCATGTGCATACAAAATGTTTCATTCCTGTACTTGTGAAGAATGTTTCCTAAAAGTTTGGCCGTAAATGCTCCGGCGCTCATCTGGTGATGGCTGCGTTCCACATTTCTGACCAACTTCCAAACACCAATATGTAAAACTCCGATATGGAAGAAAAGGGCTGTTCCTTCGTGTCTCGTGATGTCGATTGTCCATCCCATTTTCTTTAGAATACTACACAGCGTTTGTCTCAGTGGTTTTCCTCCATTTTTGTCATATGTCGTGCCGCTGTAATTACTGTGTATTCTTTATTCGTAATTCTTGCAATGCTTAAATAGCCCTATGTAGGAACTAACTGACATTGCGTTTTCTTGATGTAGAATCGTGATTTTTTGTTGTTTTCTTTCCCTGCGTGGATATTAACGTCCCGACGAACCCCTTAATAGTAAGAGTTTGTCACTCCAGATACATAGCATTTCGAAGATACTGCATTTTGTAAAATGGACTCAATTTGAAGATACACCTACAGTTTTCTCATCATTTACTATATTCCTCCTCTATCAAGTGCGTTAATAATTCTGTCACGAAAAAAAAGAGTGTATAGATAACTTCCGTCTATTCCGACTGTGGTGTTTTCATACCTTTCCATCCAGTTTTCAACGAGTTATTGCATATACATTTTAAACAAACGTACTGACGAATTGCTTCCTTGTATCAAACCTTTGGCCTCGATTCAAAGTTGATGAAGTTCCAAAATTATACAACCATCGCAAAACTCCAATGGTATATTAAGAGCGCGATATATATATATATATATATATATATATATATATATATATATATATATATATATCGTTCTAACCCTTTCTTGATTAGCTGTCTCAGAACAGTTATATTAACCATGCAATGAAACGTCAGTGTCAGATGGAATATTATTACTTGTTTTGTCACATTCTTGTGTTTTTACCTTTTTAGCGTCGAATATAGTTTGGGCAGAAGGGAGTATGTCAGTTCATTATTTAATTGCAACCATCCCAGTGAAGAAATCGGTCTACGTAATTAACATTATAGTCCTGTGGCACCTTTTTTCTGTAGAGAATGCGGAGTTAAGTGATTATTCGAGGCTGTAAAATGAGGTAAGTGAGAACGGATTAATTCCTGCCCCACTTCCGTGTCAAATAGCCGCTTGCGCGGTACGTAAAAATTAAGAGAGTAGTTCTTACCTCCTTCAAGAGATTGCTGTCTTTAACTTACGATTTCATGCTCAAAACATAAAAATAATAGTTTTCTCTAGGGCAGCTCACCAAAGAAGCCCTCTGCCTACTGCATACCAATGTAAAGCGAGACAGGTACTTTTTCTAGATCATAAAACTACCCATAAACGTGAAAAATAGCACAAGGAAATAACCCATTCTTGCCTCCGTGGCTAATGAAAATCCCTTTTGTATGTTGTGGCTACAGTAATAAGAAAATATTTTCCAAAATTCTGAGACCGTAAAATCAGAACAGAAAAATCTGGCAACAAACCGACTCTGATAAAAGAGCGCGTCAGATACAGATATTCAGTACTCATTCGTAGCGCTTGTTAAGTTAAGTGTGGGAGTAGAATTGATTTTTTTCAAGACCCATTGTGTACTACACATAGAATTTTGTTTCTCTTCTAGTAGTTTCAAAAAATTTTATTTTTGTACCAATTTGTCATTACGAAACGTTCAACAAGATGGCCGAAACATTCTTGCAGTAGCGCGCAACTATGCTCAGCGTAACGCAATTGTTTCGCAAAGAAATATTTTTCAGTTGCACAGGGACGTTACAGCTAAGGTGTCATCTGTGAACTGTTTACGTAATGAACATATGACTGTGATAATACAAATAAGAAAGAGAAAATTATTAAATTTCGGAAATCTCAGTTTGAGATAACAGACATGAAAAGTTCAGAGAAAAAGAACATTTGCGGTACCACACCCGAACATATGCCTAAAATGCTCACGGTAACACTAGCGATATTGTCGCTCCACCAAGTAATGCGATGTCACAGTTGGTAAACAATATTAGTTTAGAAGCAGCAAATCTTACACTTGACCGTTCTGTACAACCGTGTCGAAATATACAAGCTTTATTCAAACAATAATTTGATGAAAACAATTGAAGGCTTAACAACGCTTCAGCAAGATTAGAGGTTTTGACTAAAGATGTTAGTAATCTTACTGAGATCAGAACAGTTTGAAAACATACATTGAGAATCTCGACACTGAAGCGGTACGGTGTGACTTAGAAGGAATAATTAATGATATTTTATCACTGAAAACTACTGTTAAAGACCTGCCAGAAGTATTAAGAAACTGCAAATGATTTTGATAGAATGCGGTTAGTGCACACAACAAAACAGTCCACAGTTCAGAAAGTAGTCAAACACGTAGATGACATGACAACAAAACATGAAAAACAAGTTGATGCTTTTTTACGAGGGAAAGACTTTAATTGATAACAAGTCAGAGATAGAGCTACACAAGACTGCTGTGCAAACTATTAGCCGGCCGTTGTAGCCGTGCGGTTCTAGACACTTCAGTCCGGAACCGCGCTGCTGCTACGGTTGCAGATTCGAATCCTGCCTCGGGCACTGATGTTTGCGATGTCCTTACGTTAGTTAGGTTTAAGTAGTTGGGACTGATGACCTCATATGTCGAGTCTCATAGTGCTTGGAGACATTTGAACCATTTTTTGAGCAAACGATATCCGATGTGTGAACAGAAAGCAGAGTAAGTCATTATTAAAGATACGAAAGGAGTTAGGTCAGATACAAAGGAAACTTACACAGGATCTACCAAGTGGAATGATCATGTGCAAACACAAATAGGAACACAACTGGAGAAGTTAGAAGTAGAATGCAATAACGTTAAGAACCAAGCAAGGAATGATAGTAGCTATGGAGGTAAGAGTAATGATGTATCTCATAGTCCAGTTTCTCATGCAAATGTATGTGCACAAGAAACAGTAGCTAGCACAAACTTAGTACCACAAACGCCGTTACATGAAATAAGTAGCAGCCGCTAGAAGAAAGCCTTCTAAATACCCGACAGTACCGTTTTCGAGATACTCGTTCACATAACCTATGTAATAATAATATACCATTCGTCAAAGTTGCATATCTCAATGGATTTCCCCATTTACAGTCCATATCTTCGCTAGGGTAGTCGCCGTCCGTGTCAGCTCCGTTTACATATTTTTGTTACCGCGTCACGTACCCGCAGCGTCACCAGGCGTCGTCCAACGTCGCGGTGGACAGTAATCGTAATGTTCTGGCTGATTAGTGTAACTCGATAATAGAAAAAAGGAAGAAAAGTGAAAATAACGGAACGTGAACAGAGGAAAAGAAATGAAAGGAATTATTTCTGCTAAAAAATTTTACAGATCTCTATTTAATGATTGCAAACACGGTTTTAGAACAAAAACAAGGAGGCTGTAGTAGTGGAAGGAAACCTGGAGGTACCGGTGGGTTAACATAGAAAACTGAGAGATTTCGAAACCACATGCTGAAGTGCAAAACATTTCCTGGAGCAAAAAAATGGTTCAAATGGCTCTGAGCACTATGGGACTTAACATCTGAAGTCATCAGTCCCCTAGAACTTAGAACTACTTAAACCTAACAACCTAAGGACATCACACACATCCATGTTGAGGCAGAACTCGAACCTGCGACCGTAGCGGTCGCGCGGTACCAGACTGAAGAGCCTAGAACCGCTCGGCCACACAGGCCGACTTTCCTGGAGCTCTCACCTTAATTTATTAGTTATGAAATGCACATTAAAAGTGAAAACATTGCCGAAAGGTAGGGAATTAAGAAGATAGGAACTGGATAACTAGACAGACTTTATTTTGCGATGGAGAATGAAGCAACTACACACTGAAACAGGGGAAACGCGTACAACACATTACGAATGGGTAGCTGTGAGAGAAGCAGAGGACCAACTAAGGCAAAAGGCAAGCTGTAATAGAAATCCTTGCATAAGTGAACATAGACGTAAAAAAAATTAATATGACAGGAAGTGCAAATGGCTAATCAGGAGTGGGTAGAGCTGAAATATGGAGTTACAGAAACATACTCTTCGCATCACAATTAAATAATCACTCTTTGAAACCCGTAATTCTCATATTACAGTGAATAAGTTTTAAATTTGGCTCAAAGGTAAAGGTGTGAAGGTGTAAAAGCCTGGTGTCATACAACGTCGCCCTTTTGCTCGACGAAGCTTAAAACAGTAAGGTGTGGACACTTGCGAACAAAGTTGCCACAGCTCAGAAGTTCGCTTGAGGTACAAGGTGCGTTAACCATGTAACATTGGCACCAAATTTCACCGTAATTCTGCCCAAGGTTGTCATACACCCTCTTCCCCACATTTCACCCCTTCTTTTGACGCCCCTGCGATGGAGGCCAGAACTGCGGCACCCAGCGCTGAAATCAGACGGTTTTCTTAGGAGTGGCGGAGGAAGACATTTCCGACACACCGCCGCTCATAACTACCGCGAAAAGCACTCGGAAGATGGCGCAATGGGCGTCACTGAAACCATCCCTACCCTCGCGTAGTCGATTCTCACAAATTTTGCGGTCGGAAACGATGGTTCGCAGAGCAGTTAGCAACAGGAGGACGTTGTTGGCAACGTTCGACACTGCTGATACCCTCCGCACGATCGACTCTACCCTAAAGATACCGTGGGGCTACAACCTCACAGAAAGTGATCTGACCGCTTTGAAGTTTAGCGAGACCGCAATTCTTGCTCTGGTATACAATATGGAACCTCTAGGGACCGTATGACGAAATTTGAACGTGATCTGAAATAGCAAACGTTATTTCTGCTTTTTCACCCTTCCTGTTTCGTGCCCTCCTGTGGCGTGATCCTATAAGGGACGCAACATTGACATGTTAGTGAATAAAACGGCAAAGGGTCCTCCTAAAACCCCACTGATCGAGAAAACCCTAGGTGCCACCCATACATTTACCACGATATCAACGTATCCGTCGGAGACCTCAACACTAGTACAACTGAGTGGTCCCTCGTGGCTGCTCTAGCACGTGAGTGCAGGCAACCCCATCGACATCCCTTAGGTGGGATTGCTTACCCTCACACAGTTTGAAGTGTCACGAATCTCAGAGGGAGGTCGCAGGGAGCCATACTTTAGAAATCATCACAGAGCAACTTTTTAGGCACTTATAAGCCAAATTTCAAATTTACACATCGCAATGGGCGACAATTATAGGGTTTCAAAAAAGTGGCATTTTTGTGCATAGTGTAGAAGCACTCTACAATAAAAACATATGAGGCTGGAACACTGCAAGAAAAATTTGGTTCAAAAAATGGTTCAAATGGATCTAAGCACTATGGGACTTAACATCTGAGGTCATCAGTCTCCTAGACTTAGAACTACTTAAACCCAACTAACCTAAGTATATCACACACATCCATGCCCGAGGCAGGATTCGAACCTGCGACCATAGCAGCAGCGCGGTTCCGGACTGAAGTGCCTAGAACCGCTCGGCCATAGCGGCCTGCAGAAAAATTTGACAGAATAGTATAAAACATAACTCAGAATAAGGATCCTGAAGGTGATAACATTCGGTTATGTTTATTAACATCTATCAAAGAACTGACCATGACAGAATTATTCCACCTGGTGCTGGAAATGTGAGACATCCGAAATACCCTAGAACTTAAAAGATCAATCTAACAATCAGAATATCAAAGAAGCGGAGTTCTTTGAGGTGTGTATACATAAAAGAAATAAGCTACATAAATCATACTTGTGAAATACTGACATGGATATTTTACAAAAGAAAGGGAGAACTGATAGAAGCCGACGTGCATAAAAATCAGTTTGGATTCTGTCATAATGCACTTTTCAAAACACAATACGGTAGAAACAAATCAAATTTGTGCTTTATTCCTCACACCCCTCCTATATATCTTCGGCCAGTCAAAGTATAGTATTGAAATAATGTGTAAAAGTGGTGTCAGATTACATTTTTCCTGATGCAGAAAACAAGTCGTGCCACCTCTACCTCCTTATCTCCAGCATATGACAGCGCAGTATTAAAAATGTAAGAGGTGATGCAAAACCTACCGATTGTGTGTGCTTTATGCACCCTCCCCCCTCCTGTTTCCAACCAGTCAGAGTGTAGTATTTACATTTTGTGATACGTATGTAGGAATGTTTATGTAACCTTCACTTGACTGTCAAAGACATTAAATATTTCCTTGATAATGGAAGAATATGCACTATTTATAGCAAAAATGGTGTTATGTTACATTATTAACGCACAGTTTATACACAACATTAAAGTGAGATCAAGGTATATACCTTCACAATTCCGGTGTAGTAATTAAAATTGACTCGAATGTCAAGGATATACATAGTATACCCATGTACAGATACCTCTGTACTTAGTATGTCGAAGTCTATACTTCTTAAAAGCATATCTGATCTCTCTGTCTGTCTGTCTCTCTCTCTCTCTCTCTCTCTCTCTCTCTCTCTCTCTCTCTCTCTCTCTCTTACAATATAATCCAGGAATTGCATGTTCATCAAACCCAAGCCATTTTAAAAAGCTTCCTTCCTTTCCTTCAAATGACTTTGTCAACTAGGTATGTGGATGGATATCTGGTTTTTTTGTAGTCTGTGCAGTACAAACCTGCTGCTTCAGGTCGTGACATGTAATCTTGTAGCATATACGTTCTCGGGATAATCTCCGCAACTACTTGAATTTTGAATATCTCAGTAGGGGCATAACCTTTCTCGAAAGCTGCCTTGGGCTTCCTAGTTCTAACAAAATCACCGACTTCGAATTTAGCTCTTTGTAGATCTATCATTTTGCTCTTATTATACACAATAGACAGAAGGGTGTTGCCTTTCACATCAACAAGTCTCATATTAATTTTCTATTTTTTGTGTGATTGTATTGAATTATTAGACATTGTGCCCTATCAATCAATTTAAAAGAACCCTGCTTCTTTCATTTAAGAGTTCTGTTGAGTCGTTCCTCAACTGAAGATTTAAAGTTCGGAAAAGATGAGTAGTGATTACCCTTACGTTTTTTCCATCAGCAGCTTGAAATGGCTATTGTAAAATTCCTTACCTAACTCTGTTCGCAAGTGATTTCGTATCCCATGACTCTTTCTGTAAATTTCTTTAAATGTATCTACAACATCATGGCCAATATTAATTTTTAGTACGGCAACCTAAGCATATTCGGAATGCACATCAATTACTGCTAATAAATATTTACAGCCTGAATTGTATTTGCAGTATGGAATCAGGTCAGCAAAATCGGCTTCATGAAGATCATCAGTTCCTTTTGTGATAACGAATCTTCTCAGATAAACTTTGTGAACTGAGAGATGCAGTTCTTCAGATAGTCCAGATTTCATGCTGAGTACTACATCATTTAGTAACAATAGCAATCTCTCATCAGAATGAAATAGCAACAATGAATCATTTTCTTATATAATATGTTACACGAGTGAACAATCAAACTTATAAACAAGAAATTATTCCAGCTATAAATTTTACTATGAAAAAATTATATTTCCTTAAAAAACATCAAATTTCTTTCACTCTTCAACATCAGGATTTTTTTACTATAGATCTCCTTCAGTAATTCAACAAGGTCCTTTCCTCACATTGGCGGCATTCGGGGATCACGTAGATGACAATCACGCCATCATTGTTCCAACAATTTCACATTCAATTCTCTTGGCATTTCTTCGTGTGTGCCGACACGGACTTTCAATCGGAATGCAGGAAGCGAGGGACAACTTTTCTTCTCAATATTGTGTATATCGTATCCCAGCAACAAGTATTTCATCCAGTTCACATTCTCCAACCCCATTACACTAACACGCAACACTAGTGGAATAACTGCTCAGTGCAGCTTCTTTCAGAGATGTCCATTCCTCATCAACTGAGCTGGCTTCGGAGCTATTCATTGTCGCAGCATCTATAGCCTCAGAGAACTTCAAAGCTATCTCTTTATTCCTTAGCAGTCCCATATTCTATTTCTTTGACCACCGTCTGCTCCTGACTAGTCTCTCGAACTTCAGCCTACTCTTCACCGTTACTAAACTGCGATCTGAGACTTTATCTGCTCCTTGATACGCCGTACAATCCAATAGCTGATTCCAGAATCTCTTCCTGACCATGATGTGATCTCCCGACCTTTTCCGAGTATATCTCCTTCTAATTTTTGAACAGAGTATTCACTTTACTAAGCGATAACTACTGCAGCATTCAGTTACTTTCTCCTCTCTAATTCCTAGTACCAAGCCCATATTCTCCAGAAATCCTTTCTTCTACTCCTTCCCCTACAACTGCATTTCAATCATCTATGCCTATTAGATTTTCATCTCCTTTTACGTACTGAATCACGCGTTCAGTGTCATCGTATGCTTTCTCTATCTCTTCAGCTTTTGCTTGTAACGTGGACATATGTACCAAAACTGTCATTTTCTTTTGGCTACAGAACGCTATTTTTCAACATCATCTCCGTTCAATGCGACGGCCTTACGCCACTTTACTGGGAGGGCCTGTATGCCCGCCTGGTACCACTCGACTGGTCGACATCGGTGCCAACGTCTTGCTGCATCAATAACCTCGCTATCATTCAAGTACTGCTTTCGGCGAAATGTATCCTTCATTGGACTAAACAGATGGAACTCTTGCGTTAGGCGGTGTGGGATCCAGCAGCCACACACTTTTGCGTATGCCAGCCGGTGTGGCCAAGCGGTTAAAGGCGCTACAGTCTGGAACAGCGTGACCGCTACGGTAGCAGGTTCGAATCCTGCCTCGGGTATGGATGTGTGTGATGTCCTTAGGTTAGATAGTTCTAGGGGACTGATGACCTTAGAAGTTACGTCCCATAGTGCTCAGAGCCATTTGAACCATTTGAACCTCTGCCTATGCCATCTGATAGTGGAATGTGTCAGCACTACCAACAGAGCGAGGTGTTCGATATTAATCCGTCGATCACCTCGAATGAAAGTGTCCGCACGTTCCACATTGGAGGAGTCACAGCTTTGTGTGGGCGGCCGGTACGTGGGAGATCGTACCGGTCTGCGTGACGAAGTTGCGGTGATGACAGCCGCTACGACCAACGACTCGCACTGCTTTTATCATTGACAAAACTCCACTGACATTCTACAGGCGCCTGAAAACATTTTCGAGCGCCTGTAGAAAGAAACTCATGGCATCTCTGTGTTTGGAACGTGCTTCCGTTACAGCAGCCATTTTGAAGACTATGAACCTTGCCATCACCTATGTGAGCCTCGTGATACTATAAAGACTGGAGATGGAATATTCTACGATGTCTTACAATAAATTTCGCACATTTTCAATCGACGTTGGGCGAGAAAGAAAAGTACTTGAATAATGATAACAAAACCAGCGCCTGTATTTGAATACAAATTTCAAATTGTGCGATTTGCACTGTCTAGCCGTACAGCTATGACTGTCGCTTCTACTCTGTTTTACAGTTGTCCCAATAGCGGTGATTACTACGATTTTGCTTGTGGCTGCCTCTGTGCTTCGTGAATCTTAGATGAGGTGTATGTTGTACATATGTCCTCGTGTTTTGTCGCATTATACTATCCAAGTCCCATGCTTCTGGGTTCTTATTTTAGAATGCTTCTAGGTTGACGTCACGAAGTATTGTGTTGTGAGTAATTCCTTGTACTAGGTGGTGTCACTTTTGTATGTCTTTTTTATGTTTGAGTGGACAGTTTGGTCTGAATACTTCCTGTTTTTAAGTGGCATGAGCATGTCGTTTGTTTACGATTTCATTACTTGAAGTTTGCGCTGTGTTCGATTGTCACTTTGTTGCGTTTGATGGAATGCTATGTAATGAATGACTTCAACAGCCACTTTATTTTTGTTTTGATTGTATGATTGTATCCGGTTCATTAGTAACTGAGAGTGGGTTCAGTGTCAATTTTCTCTGCACGAAGCGCTATTTGGGAGAGTAGTTTGGTTACACTTCTGTACCGCTAACACAGTGTAGTTTAGGTGTGCAGAATCTTAACACATAAATTATGGTTTTCAGCTAGAACGTATATGGATGCGCTCAACGTTTGTCACGTTTGCGAAAATTATTCAAACGGTTCAAATGGCTCTAAGGACTATGGGACTTAACATCTTAGGCCATCAGTCCCCTAGAACTTAGAACTACTTAAACCTAACTACCCTAAGGACATCACACACATCCATGCCCGGGGCACGATCGGAACCTGCGACCGTAGCAGCAGCGCGGTTCCGGACTGAAGCGCCTAGAAACGCTCGGTCACAGCGGCAGGCGCGAAAGTTATTACCGAGGTTCCCATTATTATGGAATCTTCGGCGTTCTTTGTCCCTTTGTTGTGCATTAATACGTATATGTTCTTGGTTTTAGTCTGCTGGTATTCCATATGGGGATTTCTAAGTACATGACCCGATATGTGCAGTTGCATGTATGTGGCTACTGGTTTTACTGACTGAGTTTTACTATCTTACTGTTTATATCCCATTGTTACATGCACATAGCGGATTTGCCGCACGGGATGTTCCTCGGCAATAGTTTGTTGACGTATATCATGTGTACTACTTTCAATCCTGTGGGTACGTATTGACGGTAGCCGTTACTAATGTTTCGTTTCATGCCCGGTAGATTTCTTAGAATTAGTTGGAACTTTGGTGACATGTTTCGTTGTTTCTTTGAAGTTTTTGCATCCAGGTTTTTTCACAAAAATAAGTTACAGATTTGCTAAGCTTGTGTCGTGGACATTAGAGATATGACTGGACTGCTGTAGAGTAATATCACTTGAGCATGTGTCTATTTCTACATCAGGGTTTAGACTGTGTTTTACTTTGTTTGTTTGTGAGGTGTTAGAGCATATGTTGGTATGTCAGTGGGTTTGTATTTTCTAGCGAACAATTGTTCATTACGTTTGTGTTGCATTTGTCCACTCCGACCACTTTCAATTATGTCATTAGTTTGTTTCTCTTTTTTTGCTGATGTATCTCATATTTGTAGGTGTTCAAATGAGATATGTATGTGACTGCAATCGCTTTGCTGGTTATCTCATTATACACATGTATTCCCCTCAAGTGCATTACGTAATTGCTCTATTAAAAAGAATGAAAAAATGTAATTTTATGATATGATTTATCCCCTTGTAGTCATAAACAGTGATTTATGTTGTCAGTGTTGTCATACTCTTCTATCATGTTATGTGTGTATCCATATTCAGGTGCTGAAGATGACACCATTTGGTGCCAAAACTGGTAGCATCTTTAAAAAGAATAAACAACGCTGCATTAAAATACAGCCACTGGTTTTGTTGTCATCATTCAAGTACTTTGTGTCCGGCTGCAATCTCACTTTTCTTCTTGGATTACTACGGAGAAAAACGAATGTTGCATTCGTAAAATGAAGGCTTTCCCGAACGGATGACACATCTGCTAGTATCCCTTTCGGGATATGAGGTCGTGGTCCAAGAAACTCTTCTGTTCCCGACCTTTCGTCCAGGACTGCACTGGACATCTTCAGAGGCGCTTCTCCGCTGAGTCTTGCCGACTGACTGGTCGGACGTCCGACAATGACATATATGCTGTAGGAAAGGAGGTGTGGTCGTAGTAACACGTGATGAGCAGAGATAATCCTCGACAAAGATAAAACTTAACTATCGATTGTCGTCTTGTCAAAGATTATATTGTCTAGCGATTCTGCAGAGCTACTGTCCACATGTCGCTAAGTTTAATGGCCTCCTGTTTTCTATTAAAATTATCATGATGCTTATAAATTTCAGTGGGTTCTCTGCATAGTCGTGGATAATAATTGTACGTTGTAGACAAAATTTCTGTTTCATAAAACTTCATCTCGTGGTTTCCTGATTGAAGAGCATGCTCTGCTACAGCTGATTTCTCTTTTTTTCCTAATCGGCAAAGACTTTGCTGCTCTTTTAGCCGTGTATTTACGCTCCTCTTGGTAGTTCCAATATAGACTTTGCCACACGTACAGGGAATGTTGTATACACCATAGGTCGACAGAGGAGGGCGTTTATCCTACATACATCGGAGTACTTGACTGATTTTCTTTGTTGGTCTAAAGACCGGTCTGATGCCATGTTTCTGTAAGATCTTACCGATCTGATCCGTTACTTTTTTAATAAAACAGAGAAACCGTATTTTTCCATTGTTGTGGTTCATCCTTGATCTTCGGTCTTCTGTTCCTTGGTCGCAAAATTCTCTTCACCTCTTTCCTTGAGTAGCCGTTTTTCTCGAAGGCCTGCTTCAAATGTTTTATTTCAGGGTCCAGCTGTTCCGATATGCATATCCGCTCGGCTCTATCGACAAGACAGATATGTCTATATGGAGAAATTTGAACAATCGCCTCTGGACAAAGCAAATAAGAAACCATCTCCCTGCTATTGGTTTGTAGATGACACATTTGTGGTTTGGTCCCATGGTAGAAAGGCTTTGGACGAATTCTTTGATCATTTAAATAAAATTAATCCAAAAATGGAAAATGATAATAAAATATCTTTCTTGGATGTTTTAGTTATGAGACGGTCCGACCGAAGTTTCAAACATAAAGTTTTTCGGAAAGTAACGCATTCCGGCAGGCATTCGCATAAAAACTTCAATCCCCATCCACAATAAAAGAGAGGTGTCATTAAAAGCCGGTATATACATCTTTTGGTAATAGTGAGAACAATTCATTGTAAAGAGATCGAACTTTTATCGCTTTTTAACAATAGAGCCATCTGTTGGTGGAAGTAAGTAACTGTAATGTGAAACAGGAACTAATTTTACTCCACGTTTTTAGGGTTTACAGAATAGTATTTAAGCTGAAGCTGATGTTCGAAACTACATACCCCTAATTGTTATTAATATTTTATAAGCAAATTTTTGTTATTAATTATTTACAGGGAATGTGTATACTCGTTTCAGTATTCCATAATGAATAATTTGTAGCTTAGAATCAAATTAACCAATGTGACTGATGAGCCAATCTGTAAATGATTCTTTTGGAAGTCAGTAATGCAAACACAGTTCATAAATTTCGGTATCTTAGTCAATTCAGATACTTTGTAGTATTTTTTGATAATTATTTCAGATACGTTTTGAGCACAGCGCAATGGGGCTAGATTGTAATGGTAGTACTAGACTCTGACTGGAGGAGAGAAGTGTGTGACGTATTTTTTTATAAGTAATTTAGGTCATTCGGATGCTTTTGAGCACAGCCCAGATGGGGTTACATGGTAATTGTTTCTTGCATTTTAACACTGTGCTCTCTTTGCAGAAGAGGAGGGACAGAGGTGGAACATTATGCAGTGTGTGTTTGCCGTTTTACATATACAATGCATATCTTTGATATTGCAGTCGCTTTAATATTATGTCAGAGGTAAATATGTGTATATGTAGCATATGACACAATATTTACACATCTTTTAAATGAGTGTTCTAAATGGTTGAAAAGAGAAGTTGGCCATGGCTTACACAGCGCACTGATCCGTTTCCATCATCTTCGATTTAATACTGCACAATGATCAGATGGAGCTAAGTACTACTTGGTTGGAGATAGCGTGAGGAAACACTTTTTAAAATTTTTTTCCTCTAATCTAACTGGACTATTTCCGCCAACTCCCATTTTTCAAATACTGTGCTATGATTGGTTGGAAAGGTGTGGGATTTTTAAATTTCCAGTAACAGAATTGGGCTATTTGCTCCATCTTAGATTTTTAATACTGGACTATGTTAGGCTGATGATAGGTGGGGAAGGAGAGGGAATGGTAAGGGGTGGGGTTGGGAGAGAGTATATCATTTTTAATTATTCATTAAATGACTACATGATTGATTGATTGGTTGATGTCATTAGTTCAAAGTCATGGATGACATCATGTATGGCATTGAAAAAGTTCTATAACCAAGTTCAACGAAAGGTATGTGTCTTTAAGGATTCTAGGTATCCCAGGATGCCCATACCTATATTACTGACGAACTAAATCAGGTGACTGTGAAGGAATTATATTAGGAAACGAGCATTGTAAACGAATTTTGCTGCTTGGTAAGCAAAATAAATTATAATTGCAGAGATAGTAACGAAAGCTTTCCTGAAAAAGAGAAACATTTTAATATCTAATAAAACTTAACCGTTAGAAGGTTCTTTCTAGAGATTTTATCTGGAGTGTAGTGTAAAAAAAAGTGAAACTGATTGAAAGAAGCTAACGGATAATAAAATACTTCATCAAACTTGACTTTCTATGGTAGTGGATGGTGGGAAAACAGCTGTAATAGTTTCAAAACATCCAGAGAGATAAATGAAAAATTAATTTGATAGTAGATGAAACACTAGAAGTCAGAGGCTGCATAGGGAGACCAGCGTTTGACTAAAGTAAGCTGTTTCAAGAGGATGTAAGTTGCAACAGCTACGCAAGGATGGAGATGTTTGACCAAGATAGATGTGTGGAGAGCTACATCAAACATGGTGTACCAACAATATGTCTTCTATGCAGTACATGGAAGTCGAGGAATACACAATACACAATAAGATTAAACCAAGTGGCCAGGCGGTTCTAGGTGCTACAGTCTGGAACCGTGTGACAGCTACGGTCGCAGGTTCGAATCCTGCCTCGGGCATGGATGTGTGTGATGTCCTTAGGTTAGTTAGGTTTAAGTTATTCTAAGTCTAGGGGACTGATGACCTCAGATGTTAAGTCCCATAGTGCTCAGAGCCATTTGAAGCCAAGCAATGCCCAGGCATTTTTCACAACATTGTTGTAACCGCAGAAAAGCCAAGTCTAAATGCAGTTGTTCTCAGACGATACACCAGAAATCATACGGGGAGATAGAGTTAACAGGGGACGCTAGGCGTGTCAGAGGGGTCACAAAAGATAACGACGCAGCCAAATAGCCGAGGCGGCGGTCCAAGCGGCCAGGCAGCTGCGCGTGATAAGCAAGGAAGCAGACTCAGCTATTAAGATAAACAGGGCGCTCTGGGCAGGTCCCTTAATAAACAATAACTTGCAGTATCAACACTCTTGGCTAGAGGGAGAAGTCTGGGAGCGGAGAGAGAAAGAAAGAGGGCCCTAGGTGGGGACCGCACTACGTCATGAGGAGCCAATGAAGGGCTCAGGACGCAGTGCGTGACCATATAGGGAGAGGCCCCTCTACCCCTCCACCCAGCTTCTGAAGAAAAGTACTGAAGTTAATACTAAAACAATCCCTAATAAGGAAAAGTTGCACTCGACGCTACGTCATGCCAAGCGCTGGCGGGGTCGAAGGGGAAGATCTAACAAAACTCGGAGGCACGCCGCTCCGGAGATCTCTCTCTCTCTCGGGTTTAGGCAGCGACGGTAGTCAGCGTGTGTAGCAGCCGACTTGGGCTGAGGGCGGGCTGCAGGCAGACAGTTGGAGATAGTCGCCGATGAGCGTTTAGGCAGCGACCGCGGGACTCTGACGTAGGGTGCTAGTGTGGGCAGCAAAGTGCTGGAAAGTTCTATCAGGCAGCCAGAACGGTGGAAGTCAGTCACCGTCTCTGTAATGGGCTTGGCTATTCTGTAGGTACAATCACTACGCAGTTAGGGTGATCTGTATTCTTTATGAATAAATTAGAACTTTTATAACGTCCATACGAGTTTACTTCTACCAACATCCTAGCCTTGTACCTTCACACCAGGGAATTTAACATCTTAGCCAGATCAAAAGTCTCCCTCTCAATTAGGTCAACCGGCTAATTCCCGTCTACGAACCGTGTCGCTCAATCCCTCGCAAAAGCCACGCTTGGGACGCGACATAAATAAAAGTTTTTTTTTTGTCGGATGTGGGGTAACACAAAGGCATATAGGCAAAAAGGAGATAGGAGCCAGTAGATTTTGCTACAGCGACTGTGGCAATTAGCAGGAAGTTGTGGCGACTCGCAACTTTCAGCATTAGTAGCCCCACTACGACAGAGTCCAGAGAAGTAGTCCTCGCGGGTGCAGGGCAACGCAGGATAGCGGCGGCACGACGCGGAGCGACGAGGCACAGAGGTGCCTAAGCAGCCAGCGTTCGAGACCGGGGGTCCGGGCCGAGCAGCGGCAGCAGCCGTAGCAGCGGCAGCCGAGGCGAGCGACGGGGTCGGCACAGCCCAGCAGAGCGGCGGCCGACGCATCGCGGCAGCGCGGAACAGCGCGGGCATAGAGAGCACAGAGACAGCGCGGAGCAGCGCGGCACAACGCGGGACAACGCGGATCAGCGGAACAGACGGCGCACCACAAGAGAAGCGGTACATATAAAATTATATTAAGAATTTTGTATCTTGTATTGTAAAGTGCTAACATAGTTAAGTTGGTAAGATGGCCCAAACTAACGAAGTTCCGTCATCCTCCAGTAGCGGTAAGATATCAGTGAAAGAAGCCTTGTGTATAGTTCCAAAAGTGTTCGAAGGAAATAAGAGAGATCTTAGGGAGTTTATTGAAAATGTAGACGCTGCATTTGAACTTGTGAAACCGGAGGAACACGAAACGTTACTGAAGTTTGTTAAAGCCAAAATAACCGGAGAGGCCAGATCGAGGCTGCAAGTAAGGGAACGCACGGGGACATGGCAGGAAGTAAAACATGTTCTAGAGGAAAATTATGCGAGTAAGCGTACCATTGACTACTACGCGTGCAAGATATTTCAATCGAGACAGGGACAAGGAGAGCCAATTGCGACATGGGCAAGCCGAATAGATGAAATGCAAAGGGATTTCAGGGAAGCAGTAAGCAGAGTTACGGCTAGGGAGAACTTAAAGGGCGCAATAGAACTGGTTGATTCACTAGGAAGAGCATGCTTTATACAAGGGTTAAGCAATGATAGAATACAGACGATAGTAAGAAGTAGAGGCGATGAAATCACGCTAGCAGCGGCCGTGGAACTAGCATTGCAAGAAGAAAGTGCAATACTGTCAATGAAAGAGCGGGGACTAGCCCCAAGAGTAACTTTCAACCGGGGAAAGGAAACGGTGAAGAATACCAGAGATATTAGAGATTTGAAATGTTTCAATTGTGGATTGAGAGGGCACATGGCAAGCAAGTGTAGAAAGAATAGGCCAGAGGGAAGAGTACGGATAATGACGGGCAAAGAGTTTACGAATTTTTGTTACGGGTGCGACAAGCCAGGACATACAGACGCGGAATGCCGGGTAAGATTAAGAAAAATTCAGCCGATAGATACAATAGACTTGAGAGGAAATCATAGGGAAGCTGATGGAGGGTTACGAGATTGGAGGTGCCCACAATGTAATCTACCAGGGAACTGTGGAGTTCCGTGTACGAGGGTAAAAGACGTTGCTTGTTTCAAGTGTAAGCGGCCGGGACATTACGCGAAAGATTGTCACGCAGGGCCCTGGCACGCATGGAGAAAAGGCAGGGTGCCAGTATCGAGCAAAACCGGTAAAGTGGTGCAGGGAAACTAAGAGGCGGCAAGGCCGCACAGTCGGGCCTTGTTGCGATAGGTAAACCCTCAGTTAGGGTAATCGACTGTGCAACAGAAAATGACGTTTTGGTTTTATACTGCATAGAATTAAAAAGATATTTGAAGTTGCTAATAGACACTGGAGCACAGTTGTGTCTGCTCAAGAGAACGAGTATTCCGATAAATAGTACACTTCGCTTCGGCTAAAAGGTGTAACCAGTGAGGCCGTCAGCACAATAGGTACGGTACAGGTACACTTAAGTGTGGACGGTTCTGAGCAAGTAGGGCAAAAATTTCACGTGTACGGGAGAGGATTAGATATTCCGTACGACGGACTGATAGGCAGAAATTTCTTGACAGAGCATAGAGTTAAGTTAGACTATGCAGGTAAAATAGTGAGACTAAAAGGGCGAGATATACCCTTAGTAGTAGAGGAAGAGCCAAAGGGACATGAGAACGAACAAGATTCAGAAGTAGGCGGGGAAATAGGGCCCCGAGAGGAAAAAATAATGTTATTAAAGGTGGAAGGAAATGTAAAAAGGGGAATCGAAAAGGAAATGATTATTCCTAGGCAGGAAATTGCACAAGGGGTACATGTACCTGAAGCGTTAGTAAAAGTGCGAAATGGGAAATGCATAGTAAGTGCATTAAACTTGTCAGAAGACAGAGTGCAGTTAGGAAACGTCAGGTTAATGACGGAAGAATTAGAAAAAGTAGGGAAAATACGCGAAGTAAAATGTTGTACTAATGTCATAGGAAAGACAGAAAGTCGTACTAGTGTGTTGCGAAGGCAATTAAGAATGGATCATTTGAACGCTGAAGAGAAAAGCGCTCTAGCAGAGGTTTGCGCGGAATACGGAGATGTATTTCATCTACCAGGGGACAACCTGTCCTATACTTCCGCAGTGAAGCACAGAATACCGATTGCACCGGAACACGCGGGAAAGGTAGTAAACGCTAGACCGTACAGGATCCCGGAAGCGCAAAAGGAAGTGCTAAGGGAGCAAATAGAGCAGATGCTAAGAGATGACATAATTGTCGAGAGTAAGAGCGCTTGGAACGCACCGTTACTGTTAGTTCCAAAGAAGCTAGACGCTAGTGGCAAACAGAAATGGAGAATCGTAGTGGACTACAGACGATTAAATGATATCACTGTAGGCGATGCATTTCCACTACCGAATATCTCCGAGATACTGGATCAGTTAGGGCAAGCTAAGTACTTCTCGACGCTTGACCTCGCAAGCGGGTATCATCAAATATTGACGGACGAGAAGGACAGAGAGAAAACGGCATTTAGCTCAAACTATCAGCATTACGAATAGAAACGAATGCCGATGGGACTGAAGGGAGCCCCAGGATGTTTTCAGAGACTGATGAATACAGTCTTGGCAGGTTTACAAGGAGTGAAATGCTTTGTATATCTAGACGACATAGTATGCTATGGGAAAAACCTGCAGGAGCATAACGAAAAGCTCCGGGAAATATTTGACAGGTTGCGAGAGCACAATTTGAAGCTGCAACCAGACAAGTGTGAATTCCTGAGGAACGAAGTAATCTTCCTAGGTCATTGCATCACTGACAAAGGAATATCACCAGATATGTCGAAGGTGGAGAAGGTGAAGTTCTTCCCACAGCCAAAGACAACTAAGGAACTAAAAGGGTTTCTCGGATTGATAGGTTACTACCGCCGTTTCATTGCTAACTTCAGCAAGATTGCGAAACCTCTCCATGAGCTCTTAAAAAAGGGAGTGGAGTACCGATGGAGCGAACGTCAGAACAATGCGTTCGAAGAACTAAAAGAGAAATTAATAAACCCTCCGTTACTTCAGTACCCTGACTTTACGAAACCGTTCATCATTACAACGGATGCGAGTAACGCAGCCTTGGGTGCAGTGTTATCGCGAGGTAAGAAGATTGGCGAAGACTTGCCCATCGCATATGCATCCAGAGCATTGAACAAAGCCGAACTAAATTATAGCACAACGGAAAAAGAGTTGTTGGCTATAGTTTACGCAGTAAAACAGTTCAGACCATATGTATATGGCAGAAAGTTCACTGTAGTGACAGACCATAAGCCACTAACGTGGATATTTAGTATCAAAGATCCGAGTTCGAGACTCCTGAAGTGGAGACTGAAACTCGAGGAGTATGATTATGAAGTAATATACAAGCCAGGAAAGTTAAATAGTAATGCGGATGCGCTGAGTAGAATAAGGCATGAAGGGAAGGAAGAGATAGATGCGAAGCAGAAGGTGGAGACAGAGATCTCGGCAGCAAAAGCAAATGGGGAAGAAAGTTCCGTAAACGTGCGGCAAGCACAAGTGTCGAGTGAAATAGAACAGGAAACGGATAGTGGTGAGGAAATTAGTCCCGAAGAAAAAGAAAATATACTAAAGGAAATGCATGACAATCCCTTGGGAGGTCACCAAGGAATGCACAGGACACTCGAAAGAATTAAAGCATACAAGCAGTGGCGCGGAATGAAGCGTGACATTGAAAATTACATTAGGAAATGCCCATCGTGTCAAAAGAATAAAAACACGCAAATGAAAACTAGGATGCCCTTAGAAATTACAGACACAGCAGAAACAGTATTCGGAAAGTGTGCGATGGATATAGTGGGTCCACTAGATGTATCTAATACAGGAAAAAGGTACATGTTAACATTCCAAGACGATCTGAGTAAATTTACCTTAGCAATCCCAATTGACAAACAAGATGCCGAAACAGTAGCTGAGGCATTTGTGGAAAACGTAGTATTAAGGTATGGAATTCCATCAGTATTATTAACAGATCAAGGGTCTAACTTTCTGAGTGATGTATTTAAAAGTGTATGTAAATTGTTGAAGGTAAAGCGTATAAATACTACAGCGTACCACCCTGAATCAAATGGTGCACTAGAAAGGAGTCATAGAACTATTGTAGAGTATCTCAGACACTTTGTAACAGGAGATCAAAGTTCTTGGGACAAATGGGTATCGTATGCAATTTTTGTGTTCAACACTACACCACACAGCAGCACAGGATACACACCATTTGAATTACTATACGGAAGAAAGGTTAACATACCAGGAGTACTGCAGCAAGAAACACAGCAGGTAAGTTACAATTATGAAATGTATGTAAATAAACTAAGAGCGAGAATGCAGGAAGCCCACAGAGTGGCCAGAGACTCGATTATAAGAAGTAAGAAAATCAGTAAGGAACAGTATGACATGAAACAAAATCCAAAAAACTTCAAGGTAGGAGATAAAGTATTACTGCACGATGAGTCGGTGAGACGGGGTAGATCTCGAAAATTAGATTCACAATGGAGAGGTCCATTTGAAGTAGTAAAAGTGGAAGGTCCTAACGTAGTAATAAAAGTTAAAAGAAATAAGGAAACAAAAGTACATGCCAACAGGCTGAAACAATTCTTTTAAATTTCAGGTATGGCACTCAAGTGGCAGGTCGTGAAATTCGTCATAGTGATAACAGCATACTACATCACTGCATCAGAGCATGCAACAAATGAGTACCAAGCGACGCCATTTTCGAGTTCATCAGGACTATATTACGATAATAGAGGACAGGTAGAAATATACAGTACCACATGGAGAATAGTCACATACGTAAATCTAGATATAATAACAGAAAGGTTTTAGAATGCAGAGAGGTATGGTAGGGCAGCGGTACAAAGGTGCCGAGAAACACTAACACAATTAAATGTAGGATTAATAGAATGCAGGGTACTAGACCAACAAGTAACCCATCATGTGGAAAAAATCACAGGATTGCAACTTTTAGTACAGCAGCTAACGAAACACGAGACCAGAAGGAAGAGAGGAGTATTCAACTTCGTCGGGCAGGTAAGTAAAATACTGTTCGGGACGTTGGACGAAGCAGATGCAGCATACTATAAGGAAAGAATAGACGCTATGGAGAAAAACTCAGAAGGGTTGTTGAGGCTAACAAAGTAACAGGTGGCAGTGGTAAGAGCCACATTGGCGGGAGTAAACAGGACGGTATATACACTAGAGTCAAATGAGCACGTTCTGAAGACAGGTATGCAAAGACTAGAACGATTCATGAAGGAATACGTGAAGGAAACCGATATAGGGTTTAAACGTGTAGCGTCCTTCGCCACAGTAACAGAGCAAGTATTACAACTATCGGCAGTGTTTGGTCAGATCGAAGAGGAATACGAACAAATGATAAATGCCATTGTAAATGCTCAGAAGGGAATACTACAGCCTCATATAATTAATCCAGTCCAAATTGTAAAATACCTAAGTTTAATACGGGAAGAACTAGAAGATGTAAAGTTTCCTGTTCCTCTTACGGAGTCCTCAGGTTATCTGTTGTTAAGAATAATTGATTTAGATGTTTTCATCTCGGGTAGCATACTAGGATATGTAATTAATATTCCATTAATAAATAATAACAATTTCAATTTGTATAGAGTACTCCCACTACCAAAAGAAATTCCAAACATGAAAGGTAAATATGTGTACATACAGCCAGAGAAAGAATTCTTACTAATAGATGAATCAAAAGGCAGTACGCGAAACTTTCTGCGGAGGAACTAAAATGCAAGGAGCTAAGTAAAAATAGGAGACTGTGCAAACAAGCATTCGCCTTGCTGTCAACATTCGACCACGAAGAGTGCGAAGCCAAATTGTTGCAACCGGTAAGAGAAATTCCGGAAGATTGTGTGCGAAAAATAGTCGCACTGAATCAGAGCCTTTGGACTCATCTAAACAGTAACGAATGGCTATATGTAGCACCGAAGGAAGAAGGCTTAACAGTATTGTGTGGAAGGGAACCACCAAAGTACCTAGTAGTAAAAGGGGTAGGAAAAATTAGTTTTTACAGTAAATGTGAGGGGTATGGCACTAGAGTGTTCATACAAACAGATAGAGTGATTCAGAGTAATGTGACGAAGGAAGACATAGTTCCGCAGATCAATCTAGAATTCGATTGTTGCGTGGTAAACAAGGAAAAAAGGAATGTCTCAACGTTAGCATTAGATTTGCCATTGGACCAGGTAATAACACAGTTAGACGACTTGAAAGTCGCAGGAAAAAGACTGGATGATGTCCAGAAGATGGTAGAGGGACAAGAGGAGGAAATGAAGTACTCCAGGTACTTCACACATTACTCCATAACTACGTATGTAGCCATATCAATAGTTATTCTAATCATAATAACATGCTGTTGTAAAAACTGTAAATGTTGTAAAGACTGTTTTAAAAGTATATGGAAATATTTTGAAGACAGTGATTGTTGTGGAAAAGTATGTATAAGAAATACCATAGTGAACCAATACCCAGAGACTAGTTCAGCTAGAAGACACAGTAATAAAGAAACTGAAGAGATAGTAATTTATGAAAGATGTGGAAAAGACCAAGGTGATACGGTCGCTTTCAGAAACAGACGTTAAATAACTGTATTTGAAATGTGTAATTGAAATGTAACTGTATTTGAAATGTGTAATTGAAATGTAACTGTATTTGAAATGTAATTCTAATTGAAATGTGAATGTATGTATCAATGAAAGTGTCTTTTGATTTTAATGCAAATGCTTTTGACATAACTGAATGTTAGGCATGTATAATGTAATTGTATTATTGTGTGTTCAATGAATTTGACTTTACTAAATGAAAATGAAAAATATAACATATCAGATGCTAATGTAATAAACAAATCTGTAAAGCATGTAAAGGAAAAAAAATAAAGGAGTCACAATTGACGCTACTCTGAGGAGTAACGCCAATTTCCCTGGCGGGGGAGGTGTTGTAACCGCAGAAAAGCCAAGTCTAAATGCAGTTGTTCTCAGACGATACACCAGAAATCATACGGGGAGATAGAGTTAACAGGGGACGCCAGGCGTGTCAGAGGGGTCACAAAAGATAACGACGCAGCCAAATAGCCGAGGCGGCGGTCCAAGCGGCCAGGCAGCTGCGCGTGATAAGCAAGGAAGCAGACTCAGCTATTAAGATAAACAGGGCGCTCTGGGCAGGTCCCTTAATAAACAATAACTTGCAGTATCAACACTCTTGGCTAGAGGGAGAAGTCTGGGAGCGGAGAGAGAAAGAAAGAGGGCTCTAGGTGGGGACCGCACTACGTCATGAGGAGCCAATGAAGGGCTCAGGACGCAGTGCGTGACCATATAGGGAGAGGCCCCTCTACCCCTCCACCCAGCTTCTGAAGAAAAGTACTGAAGTTAATACTAAAACAATCCCTAATAAGGAAAAGTTGCACTCGACGCTACGTCATGCCAAGCGCTGGCGGGGTCGAAGGGGAAGAGCTAACAAAACTCGGAGGCACGCCGCTCCGGAGATCTCTCTCTCTCGGGTTTAGGCAGCGACGGTAGTCAGCGTGAGTAGCAGCCGACTTGGGCTGAGGGCGGGCTGCAGGCAGACAGTTGGAGATAGTCGCCGATGAGCGTTTAGGCAGCGACCGCGGGACTCTGACGTAGGGTGCTAGTGTGGGCAGCAAAGTGTTGGAAAGTTCTATCAGGCAGCCAGAACGGTGGAAGTCAGTCACCGTCTCTGTAATGGGCTTGGCTATTCTGTAGGTACAATCACTACGCAGTTAGGGTGATCTGTATTCTTTATGAATAAATTAGAACTTTTATAACGTCCATACGAGTTTACTTCTACCAACATCCTAGCCTTGTACCTTCACACCAGGGAATTTAACATCAGCCAGATCAAAAGTCTCCCTCTCAATTAGGTCAACCGGCTAATTCCCGTCTACGAACCGTGTCGCTCAATCCCTCGCAAAACCCACGCTTGGGACGCGACAACATGCATTACCAAGGGCGATAGAAGGTACTTTATGTCCACTCTTTCCTCCCAAAAAAGATAAAAAACAAAATTCGTTAATTGCTGCTGAATTATATTAAAAACACACTTATTAAAGAGGTACTGACGTGTAAGTAGGGTCCAGCTAAGACACCCCACCGAAAGTATATCCAGAATTAATAAATACATCGAGGTGCGGTTTACGTCCATATCTAGTCGACAATATGGCGAATTTCTTGACATTTACAAGAAATTTTCATCGTTTATAGTCGCCGAATTAAGACACCGACGTTGCCTTTTTTAAAAAATAACTATGACGTTTGAAATAAGCTTCTAAGAGGACTTCAACAGCAGAATATGTATGGAACTTTATCAAATATTATCAAGATAGCAACACCACAAACCACTGTCCCGCCTTTAGAACTAGAGGCCATGGCAAATTATCACTAAAAAAATTCTTCCTTGTGTGTAGGTCAGAATGATTTGCGTCTTCTCGGACCTGTACTACAGCCAGCCTGAAGTAATTTATCTTTAGCTTGTACATGTCACACTTACGGAGCTGTCGAACAGAATAACTCACCTCTGGTTCCAGCATAATGGAGCCCCACAATACTTCAGTGTTTTTACTCGAACACACCTGAGGGGGGACGCTTGAAACATTTGCTGGATCCAACTAAACATATTACGTGACTGATACTTGATTTGACATCTCTTTTTCTTTTGTCTATTCATCAAGACTGTAGTGTACATTATTCCAGATTAAACAAGAACAGAGCTGACCGCCCAAATTAACGTCACGTGTCACAATAAAAAAAAGACATTTGCCATGTTCGACAGAGCTACGCGAACAGTCCAAGGTTTTCAGCAGGTTTCCTCGGTTTGAAAACTAACGTCGCAACGAGTAATCCTCTCCAATTTATTCCTAATTGGAAACCCTACTGTTCCATTCCCAGCATATGTTGTAAGCATTAAACTAATCACGGTTGTATAACGAGCCAGGTCTCAATCAGTTTGCACCCCACCTTGGAATAAAGAATAAAAAAAATGGAAGCACACTGATCATAAGCGTATACGGGATACAGATATTTAAATTTAGGTTTTCCGACATTTCAGTAAATCTTTCCAGATTAATTTTGGGTTACCTACTTCTAACGAAACTCTGACTTCGTACTCCAGCTTGTGCAACCTGAGAACGTCTTGAACGATCTCGGTTTCGACCTAACGAATGAAACAACATTCAAGTAATTCATAATTATTCCAGACTTTTATCATGTTACCATGTATGTATTGTCAGAAACCGATAGCTTCCTGAGAGTCACGGCTTGTCTGCACTTTGCAAGTCAGGTTTAAAGTCGCGGTTCTTTTTTGGCTTTCAGTCTTCTGACCTGTTTGATACAGTCCTCCACGACTACTTCTCCTGTGCCAACCTCTTCATCTCAGAGTAGCATCTACATCCAACGTTCTCGATTATTTGTTGGATATATTCCTCTGTGTTTCCGCCTCTAGAGTCTCTGTAGCACCATGGAAGTTACACGCTGATGGAAATTATTCCCTAATGGAAATTATTCCCTGATGTCTTAACACAAGCCCCACCATAGCTTTTGTCAACGTTGCCCATATGTTGCTCTCCTTACTGATTCTGCGGAGAATCCACTAATTCCATATCACTCCCCCACGGAGCGAGGTGGTGCAGTGGTTAACACAATGAACTCGCATTCGGAATGATAATACTTCAACTCCACTTTAGACTATACTGATTTATGACGTCTTGGATATTCGGGAATCCAGCCGGATGTTCCCGTCGTTCTCGCACGATATTTCAACAGCGTGCCTCGCTGTCTTCTTCAGGTGCTACCTGAGACTGGTCCTTGGGTCGATCGAGTCCAGTATTTATGCCTGGGAGGAGCTGGGCGTTCCCTAATCGGTCCGCGCCGAGTCGAGTGTTCCATCTGTGGTCCGCGCCCGCCAGACTCGGCTTCAACGGACCCCTCCAGTCGCGGATGTTCCGACTGCCGTCGGCGCCGGTTTTGGCCGTCCTCAACGGTTGTGGTTGTCATTTGAGGTGTGTCAGACCCGATCTGAGATGTTAGGTACTCTATCTCATGACTGTTACTACGGTTTCCACTTCTGTTGCGTGCTGGGCGCTCCCTAATCGGTCCGCGTCGCCAGACGCGGCTACATTGTCCCTCTCTGGTGGCCGGCGTTCCCTCCGCCGTCCGCGCCCGGCATGGCCGTCTTCTGAAGTCGAGTTCATGACCTGAGATGTGTGAGATCTGGTCTCTAATGTCCAACACCTTGTCTCACGGCTGTTCCCTCGGTCTCCACTTGCTGAATCCTTGAGTGTCCTGCGTTGAGTTTTCACAAGCTCAAGCGCAGGATTCCAGGCAGTGCTGATTTGGTATCCCGAGTCACGGTTGATTAGATTGTCTGTGACCTTAATCTCAATAGCTTCTTTAATGGCACTGTCCCAATATCTTGAGGTCTGTGTCACAATCTTGGTGTCATTGTAATCCATTGAATGACCAAGTTCCAGACAATGCTCTGCTATGGCTGATTTAGTTTCCTGCCTGAGTCTGGTATGTCTCTGGTGTTCTTTACACCTGATGTCCACAGTTCTGGTGGTCTGGCCAATGTATGACATCCCACACTGGCATGGTATGTTGTAAATACCTGGCTTGCGTAGCCCAGGTCATCTTTTACAGTCCCCAGCATAGCCCCAATTTTTTTGTGGGTGGGCAAAATATGCTCCTGATGTCATATTTCTGGAGAATCCTGCTGATCTTGGTAGAGATAGGTCCGGCATATGGCAAGTATGCCATCTTCTTTGCCTCTTCTGGTTCTTCTACTGGATCCTTTGGCCGGTTGGCAGGTTGAAGTGCCTTCTGGATATCTCTAGAGGAGTACCCATTCCTGCTAAACACTGATTGTAAGTGTTCTATTTCTGTGGCCAGACTATCAGGATCTGACAGAGTTTGTGCTCTGTGGACCAGTGTTTTGAGCACTCCATTCTTCTGTGCCGGATGGTGGCAACTGCTGGCTTGAAGGTATAAGTCAGTGTGCGTAGTTTTGCGGTACACACTGTGTCCAAATGTGCCATCTCCCTTTCTCTTCACCAGAACATCCAAGAATGGAAGTATTCCATCCTTCTCCATTTCCATTGTGAACTTAATGTTCGGATGGCCAGAGTTCAGATGTAGCAGGAACTCATCTAACTTCCTTCTACCATGGGGCCAGATGACAAAGGTATCATCCACATACCTAAGAAAGCACTTGGGTTGATATCTGGCTGAAGAGAGTGCTTCCTCTTCAAACCTTTCCATAAATAGGTTGGCCACCACTGGTGATAGAGGGCTACCCATCGCCACCCCTTCTGTTTGTTCATAAAATTGACCCCCATATAGGAAGTACGTCGATGTCAGTACATGCCTGAACAGGTCAAGGAGAGCCCCATCGAACTTCTCTCCAATAAGCTCAAGTGACTCATTCAGTGGTACACGTGTAAAGAGAGACACCACATCGAAACTAACCATGATGTCTGTGTCTGTGATGTGTTGCTGGCCCAGTCGATGTAGGAAATCCTCTGAGTTCCGGATGTGATGTGCACATTTACCCACATGTGGTGTCAACATCTTCTTCAGGAATTTCGCAGTAGGGTAAGTTGCTGCACCAATATTGCTGACAATAGGTCGCAGTGGAACCCCATCCTTGTGAATCTTGGGGAGTCCATAAAGTCTAGGGGGTGTTGGCGCTTTGGGACGCAGCTTCTTGATGACTTGTTCAGGCAGGCCTGTCTCCTTCAACAGAGCCCTGGTCTTTTTGTCCACTTTCTCTGTAGGGTCGCTGGCTATTGACCTGTATGCAGGATCCTCCAGAAGTTGTTGCACCTTTGTGTCATATTCTGTTTTTTGTAGGATGACTGTGGAGTTCCCCTTGTCTGCGGGCAACACCACAATGCTGTCATCCTCCCGGAGTCGCCTCAGTGCCACCCTTTCATCACCTGAAATGTTGGATTTGGGTGGCTTGGTCTTGGTGAGCGCCCTGCAGGTTTCTCTTCGGATCTCTTCGGCCACACTAGAAGGAAGCGTGATGGCCACTTGCTCAACTGCACTGACAAAGGCTGTGACAGGAACGTTTCTAGGGGTCACTGCGAAATTGAGGCCCTTGCTAAGTACTTTTAAGGTGGTCTCATCGAGCTTCTTGTCAGTTAGATTGACCACTGTGCGTGTGTCCACAGTCTGTTGCATCTTGTTGTTGAGGCGCTCAAACTTGGCTAGCTGGCGTGCCATTGACTTCTTGCTGGTGCATTCTGCTAGAGACCAGGAGGCACCATCAACCTGGTCCCAGTCTTGAGTGGTTAAGGAAGCTGCTATAGTTAGGTGAAGATACAGCAGTTCCCTGGATGTCAAATCCAATCGGTGGCGCAGGTCGCGCACTCTCTCTCTAACCAGAGCGAGACTAGCTCTGTGTTTGATCCTGTTTGCCGCTCTCGACTTAATATGATGCTTGATCCTGGCGAAAACTGGAACTACTTCACCCTCTCGGCATCTCAGCAGTAAACTGAGGGAACACAGCATCCTCCCTTTCCTTTGTCGAAGCTTGTCCAGCTTCTTGATGTTACGGTACATCTCCTCCCCGTAGAGTCTTCTGATGTAATTCTTCATGCTTTCCCGGCGATCTGTTGACGTCTTGGATATTCGGGAATCCAGCCGGATGTTCGCGTCGCTCTCGCACGATATTTCAACAGCGTGCCTCGCTGTCTTCTTCAGGTGCTACCTGAGACTGGTCCTTGGGTCGATCGAGTCCAGTATTTATGCCTGGGAGGAGCTGGGCATTCCCTAATCGGTCCGCGCCGAGTCGAGTGTTCCATCTGTGGTCCGCGCCCGCCAGACTCGGCTTCAAAGGACCCCTCAGTCGTGGATGTTCCGACTGCCGTCGGCGCCGGTTTTGGCCGTCCTCAACGGTTGTGGTTGTCATTTGAGGTGTATCAGACCCGATCTGAGATGTTAGGTACTCTATCTCATGACTGTTACTACGGTTTCCACTTCTATTGCCCAACCACAAAAATTGGGGCTATGCTGGGGACTGTAAAAGATGACCTGGGGCTACGAAAGCCAGGTATTTACAACATACCATGCCAGTGTGGGATGTCATACATTGGCCAGACCACCAGAACTGTGGACATCAGGTGTAAAGAACACCAGAGACATACCAGACTCAGGCAGGAAACTAAATCAGCCATAGCAGAGCATTGTCTGGAACTTGGTCATTCAATGGATTACAATGACACCAAGATTGTGACACAGACCTCAAGATATTGGGACAGTGTCATTAAAGAAGCTATTGAGATTAAGGTCACAGACAATCTAATCAACCGTGACTCGGGATACCAAATCAGCACTGCCTGGAATCCTGCGCTTGAGCTTGTGAAAACTCAACGCAGGACACTCAAGGATTCAGCAAGTGGAGACCGAGGGAACAGCCGTGAGACAAGGTGTTGTACATTAGAGACCAGATCTCACACACCCCAGGTCATGAACTCGACTTCAGAAGACGGCCATGCCGGGCGCGGACGGCGGAGGGAACACCGGCCACCAGAGAGGGACAATGTAGCCGCGTCTGGCGGGCTCCAGTCCACGTCTTCGAACTACTGCAAGTGAGGCAAGGTAGCTTTTACCCGAAGGCATTTACTATGGCTTCGATGGGTAGGAAGAAGATAGGCTTCAGGAGTTGTGTATGTCTTCGTTATGTGTGGGATAGGTCATTGCATCCTGGGTTTCTGGTTTGTTTAGCCGCGCTTCAGGCTAAGTGCTTGTTACCTGTTTAGCAGCGCAACAGGGTTTTTATACACATCTCTGTCATCCGATGGAGCTCCGAGCGCCCGCAAGAGGGGATTAGCTGAGGCGGCGACCTGGTGATAAATCATGCGTGCTGTTGCTTGAAATCTGGCGAGGACCTCGGGTTCCGACGCCGCGTCATGGAGGTACCGTGATGGGAACTGCGGGTGCACATGAAAAATCCTTCGGAGCACTTTATTTTGGTGCGCTTGGAGGCGGTGTAGATGGCGGTTTGCCGCATTACCCCATGCAGCACAGGCATAATCCATGACTGGACGGATGAACATCCGGTATATCAGGAGCCCGTTGTTGATGGACAGGGAAGACCGTTCATTAATGAGCGGGTACAACATTCCCAGTCGTTGATCCACCTTCCGGCGAACGTTGGCTACCTGTAAGTGCCAGATGAGTTGGCTGTCCATGGTTACCCCAAGATAGGTGGCTGACGTCGTCCACTGGATAGCATCACCAAAGAGCAGAAGCTGGTGGTCTGGAGGCTTAACCCGTTTCCTGGTGAAGATGACAGCTTGAGTCTTCCTAGCGTTGAATCCAACGCGCCAAAGGGTGGCCCAGGTTTCAAGGGCGGCACAGGCGTCCTGGAGGCGTCGATACAGCGCTTGGGACCAGAGGCTCCGCGTGAAGAGAGCGGTGTCGTCAGCGTAGATGGCCAGTTCTATGCGTGGAGGCCGAGGGAGGTCAGACGTGTACAGGGAATAGAGTTTGGGGCCCAACACCGAACCCTGCGGCACGCAAGCAGCGATGGGTCGAACCGTGGAGAGGGCATCATCGATGTGAACAGCGAAGGTCCGTCCTTGCAGGTAGGAACGGAGCAGCTTGATGACAGATCGCGGGAATCCCTGCAGAGTCAGCTTCCAGAGTAGCCCATCATGCCAGACGCTGTCGAAAGCCTTACTGACATCAAGGAACAGGGCCCCACAATATTCCCTGTTGTTGAAGGCCTTCGTAATTTCTTCAACCACGCGAATGAGTTGAAGTGTCGCGGAGTGCCCGCTGCGGAACCCAAACTGTTCCGGGGGTAGCAGCTGCCGGCGATCAATAATCCGCTTGAGGCGATGAAGTAGCAGTCGTTCAAAGATCTTGCTTAACTGCGGCAGGAGGCTGATCGGCCGGTAATGAAGCGGATTTTTCCTGTTGTGTCCCGGCTTGGGGACAGCCACAATGATAGCGTGCTTCCACGCCGCAGGATAAACCTGCAGTTGAAGTATAATGTTGAAGAGCAGCGCGAGATAGGTAAACGCTGCATGAGGGAGTTCCTTAAGCGCCCTTCCTGGTATGTCGTCCGCTCCCGGTGCTTTGTTGGTGCCCAAGGCCCGTATACAGGAAGAGACTTCGTCCGTGGTAATATGTGGAAGTCGGTCATCTGCGTCCTCTGCAGTAAGATACGCCGCAAGGCTGCCTTCGACGTGTTGCACATGCTGGGCGTCAATGGGATCCGCTACCGGAAGGAAGTTCTCCTGAAAAACGTCGGCGAGGGCGTTGGCCTTATCCGACGGTGTGTATGCCACTCCAGCTGCAGCGTCCAAAGGTGGAATAGTGGCCCTCCTCTTGGTGAAAAACCGCACCGTGTCCCATGCATCAGGATCAGGAGTGAACGATTCGAGCTTCTGCGCCCATTGGCTATTCCGGTACTCAATTGTGGCGGCCTTGATGTCCCGGCGGAACTGATTGATCCTTCGCTTAAGCTCCACATTGCGAGTTAAGCGCCATTCCTTGAGTAGGCGGTTCCGGGCTTTGATGAGGTCGAGGATATCGGCAGACAGTCCTGGGCGCGGGCGAGAGGGGCCGCGCGATGGTGGAATTGACGAGTGCAGAGCAGCTGCGACGGCATCAGTAAAAACTGCCATGCCAGCATCGACAGCGGCAGGAGCCGCGTCCAGATGGGGTGCCAGCATGGCCGTGATGTCGGTGCGATATGCTTCCCAGTCTGTGCGGCGGAGGTTGTACTTCCGCGGCCTGGCGGTAGCGCCGACCGCCAAGTCGAACAGGACAGGCAGGTGGTTGGAGTTTAACTCGTGAATGACGTCAGCCGTCAGAAACTGGTGCAATCCCTTCGTGATGGCGATGTCTAGGATGTCCGGCGTGCCTCTGGAAGGATAGCACGTCGGCTCCTCAGGGCCACAGGCGTAGGCATTCGCACGTTCAAGGACCTGGAGAAGTCGTCTGCCGCTGTAGGTGGTGTGGAGAGAATTCCACGCCGCATGCTTAGCATTGAAGTCCCCAGCAAGGAAGAGCTTGCCAGGGAGCCGGAGCAGCGCTGCGGCATCGTCAGCGTCCAGATGATATTTCGGCGGACGATAAACGCAGATGAAGGTGATGAGCCCCGCCGACGTCTCAACTGCGACAGCCGTGGCTTCCATCTGCCGAAGCGCTGGAAGAGGGACAGCGTAATGCTATATGGAACGTTTGATATAGATGGCTGTGCCGCCCCCTCGCGTCAGGCGATCAGTACGATGGCAGCTGTAGTTGGAGATGTTTGCCCTTAGAGCAGGCTTCAGGTGCGTCTCGGTGACCATCATGATGTCGATGTTATGGTCCACAAGAAAGTGCTTGACTTCTTGGAGATCGTGATACAGCCCATCAGCATTGTAAGTGACAATGCGAAGATCTTCAAAAAGACGCGCTCTATTCATGTTGATGTGTGGTAGAGCCGCTCGCCGGTCGAAGGACACTTCGAATCGTGGCCTCCACAGTTGCTGCAAGAGTCGTGGGGAGAGCCTGGATAGCTCTACTCATCTCGGTTACTGCAGTCATCATGGTTTTGAGCAGGTCAACAAGATCAGTGGTATCAGCTGGAGACGTACGACGCTGCTGGCGGTCAGGCACAGTAGAGGGCCATCTGGGAGCAGTCGGGAAAGCAGCTGTATCAGCCACAAAACCGTCCTGAGGCGACGCTGAAGGGGCAGCGTCGTGCCGAATGACGTAGGGAGTCGAACGGCGTTGCTGGGGAGCCGCATTGCGACTCTGCAGCGGCGGCACCTGTTCCTGTGGAAATACTGCAGCGCCGCGAGAGCTTGCTGGGATACTACGGACGACGTTGGTCCTCCTATTCCTCTCCTTGGCAGTAAGCGGAGGGAGCCCGCGTTGCCGACGACTAGCTTCCTTGTGCTTGGGGCACGATCGGAAGTTAGCTGTATGATTTCCTCCGCAGAGACCACACTTAGCTGGGTCTTGTTTCGGCACAGGGCACAGTCGGCTGTCATGAGGCCCGCCACATTTCACACACACAAAGGGCATGGTGCAGTGTCGAGCCACATGATTGAACCCTTGACATCTGAAGCACTGCGTAACACCACGAGATTTTCGTAGTGATTCTACAGTGATAGACAAGGCACAGAGTCAGGTCACATTGAAGATCTTCCGATTATCAGGCGTGTCTGGCAGGATGACGACGCGAAGTCCAGATCTCTTGTTCGTGCCAGGCATCTTGTGGTAGTCCACGATGGAAGCATGGAAGCCAAGTTCCGCCAATTCGTCCTTGACATCTTCATTGGACAGAGACTGCACAACTCCACGCAGGACGATCTTCAGCGTCGGTGGCCGCACCATAGGGAAGGTGTAACTTGGTATCCCGCGCGCCCCAGCCATGTCCATGACCGTCATATAGTCGTCAGTAGTGGCAACAGAAAGTTTTAACTTGTCGCCGCCAGCCTGTTTTGCCGTAAAAGGTTGTTTCAAATTACTCTTCAGCCAGTCGTACAGTTCCTTGTAAGAGTTAGGATACTGCAAAACAATCGGCGGTATCCTCGTAGACTGTTGTTGTTGCTGCTGCAGTGGCTGTTGTTGTTGTTGTTCTTGTTGTTGCGGTTGCTGCTGTGCGGCATCGTCCGCGGCCGCCGTCCCGCCATCTTGGATGACGTCATAACGGTTGCTTAGCGGTAGTGAAGTGGTTGCCTCTGGCTGCTGCTTCTTGGCTTGTTTTTTCCGCGGTGGTCTGACGAAACCGTCGTCCGTGGCCGCTGCAGGCTGAGTTGCAGGTCCTGGGTCGCTTCGTTTTCGGCGGTACTGCGTGGCAGACGCAGTAGAATGCCGAGTAGTATCATCTTCAGTCGAAACATCTGTCGAATAATCCATATCGTAGTCCAAGTTCCTCGCCGTGGCCGTCAGCAGATCATTACCCCTCCTCCTTTGCCTGGTCGTCGTAAGTGGAGTGACCGACGGGGCCGGCGGCGGGGCAAGCCCCACCGCGCGGCGGTCAGTCCCCTCCGGAGTGCAGCTAACGTGGTCTGTACGCGTCGACATCCCCGTAGCGACACGCGTCTGGCGGGCGCGGACCTCATATGGAACACACGACGCGGCGCGGACCGATTAGGGAGCGCCCAGCACGCAACAGAAGTGGAAACCGTAGTAACAGTCATGAGATAGAGTACCTAACATCTCAGATCGGGTCTGACACACCTCAAATGACAACCACAACCGTTGAGGACGGCCATAACCGGCGCCGACGGCAGTCGGAACATCCGCGACTGGAGGGGTCCGTTGAAGGCGAGTCTGGCGGGCGCGGACTACAGATGGAACACTCGACTCGGCGCGGACCGATTAGGGAACGCCCAGCTCCTCCCAGGCATAAATACTGGACTCGATCGACCCAAGGACCAGTCTCAGGTAGCACCTGAAGAAGACAGCGAGGCACGCTGTTGAAATATCGTGCGAGAACGACGCGAACATCCGGCTGGATTCCCGAATATCCAAGACGTCAACAGATTGCCGGGAAAGCATGAAGAATATACTGATTTATGTTTTCCGTGATTTCCCCAAATCGATCCAGGAAAATTCCGCGTTAGTTCCTTTGAAAGGGCAACGGTCGGTTTCCTTTTCCATCCTTGAAACAATTTGAAGTCAATAGGACGTTAAACCCTTATCTTGCTTCCCTTCTTGCACTTAATTTTCAACATCCTTCATTAACACCACATGTCAAATACTTCGATTTTCTTCTTTTCTGAGCCCCTATTCAGAAATACTCGTATAAGTTGATATTTTTACTGTATTATTCTAATTGCACGTAATATATTAGGATATGGTCTAATACAATTTGAATTCTATTTCCCTTAATTTAATCGATAACAGTGATTTGCACTTTGATTTTGAGCCACTATTTGAGAAATATATTTAGCATTACTCAGGCACGAGCTACCTGTCATAGTTGATTCTCTTTACCTCCCTTTGAAACGCATCTGGCTAACGTTTCATTTTTATTAAGCACATATATTAATTTGGTAATGTGGTATGCAATGCCCAAAGGTCCCGTTGGGACATTTAGAGAGGAGGCTACGGCAGGACTCCAGAAGCCGGCTGGGCCACATGCCTTTGCACAGCCGTGGTCTAGTGGCGTTTCATCCCGCTCATCCAGCCGGGCAGGTGTCAGGATTAATCTATTTCCGCGAACTGGGGAGCCTGATCGGCTTAGCCTCGCTGGTAGCCTGCAGAACATCCGCGACGCAGAGACAGCTTTCTATAGTGCGTCTCCCAACTGTCGGTGATTACATGCAAAGTGGATGGGGGCGACCAGACGTCAGGCTGTTAACAACGGGCGACGCCGAGCGACCTGGCGTGATACGGTCGGTTCATAATGAGGGAAACGCATAACACCACCACTAAGGGCCAACTTTGTAATATGGCGACACCTTGATGGCACGTGGAGTTGTGGGGAGAAACCCAGGCCGAGGTCCGATTGGTAAACACTCACAAAACATAGGAACTATTATTTACCATTTGTTGGAACTCGCAACTTTCTGAAAGTGGTCCAGTAATTTTGCATAGTGAGTGCACCACATTTTGAGATTAGGGTTCCCACTGGCAAAGGCAATCCTTCAGATTGGCTTACGTGTCATTTTGGCGGCTTCCTGAGGGCTGAAGCGGAAGAGTGCAAGTTTTCAAGTCATTAAGATTCTAACTCTGCTTCTGTTAGGAGTCTCATTCTGATTCTGATTCTCTTTGGACATTCTGGGAGAGGCATTGGCTCGAGATCTGAGAGATGTGCGACGGCACTTGGCAATGTATCATCTACTGCAGTGCTATCTTGCCACCTAGCTCAGCTTCGTAAGTTTAAGTTCCGCAGCAATGAGGCGAGTCGGTAGTACTCACGAGGCAATATGCAAGCTTTGGTGTTCTCAGCAACGTTGATCGATCACGCTTTCTGCATTGCTCTCTTGACCATGACATTGTTGCTGGGTTCTCATAAAAGTTTGTCTCCCTTACGTATTAAATCGACAGAATCATAATAACCGATGTGACCTCGCATTTCAATTCATATAGATACTTTGCGAGTTTATTTGTCATTTTATTTATCCTTTCATGATCTTCCCAACCTTATCGCACAATATAAATGCAATTACACCGAAGTACTGAGCGTCCGTCTAGCTCCCATATGCGGTATGAGACATGACTACATTAGCTTTTACTTGCCCTGTGTTGGTTTGCATTCTGTTAATTTTGTGAATAAATTATGATAATTACGAATCCCTGTTTAATTTCGGTAGATAACAATCCCCTCTGCTACGTTCAAGATTGTTAATTTTAGACAAGACCCAGAGCTATGGTTCATTTGTCAGGGCCACCCATCCATTCTGTCTCCTTCGGCACACCTCATTTCCAGACATCTGAATCGCAGTGGTCGATCTGCATTTCGAGAGTCGACACGCAGTGCAGACAACTGCCTTGTTCCACGAAGGCGTAGCCTTAAACCCAGTGGCGGCTCACACCTTCACTTACTAAGAAAAATCAGTTTGTGAATCATAGACTTGTAAATCATAAAATCGAAATAAACCAAATCGAAATAAATGTTTTTGGCCATATCTGTTTAGGCCATGTATATACTGAGACTGTCAAAGTGGCCAGAATACTCTTAATCTTGTTTTCACATAGTGGGACAACTGTTCCGTTCCTGTCTTTTTACTACCACTCTGAATATTGGTAAGTGGAACAGCCGCTTTCGTAGTGTTGCTCACTTGTACAGAAACTGGTTATGAATTATTACAGTTCACATTAAAAAGTAAAACGTGATGTATTGTACATGTGAAATTTGGACCCCAGGACGGAAGAATGTTTAGCAACACACCCTGTAGAGCACCACGGTAAGACGTCACAGTACACCTGTAAGAACGCCTGATTTGCGTTGTCTTCAGTGGTGGCAGCTGGAACGCTAACACTGCAACAATCACTAAGAGGCAATGAGAATACTGCTGTATATGATTTGGTTAAACATTAATGGATACATGAAAGCTTTGTTCAAGCGCGCTGAAGCACGGCACACTAGTATAAAGAGGCCCTGGGACTGAACTGAAATTCGTGAAAGAAATACAAAATAGGATCGCAAAATCTGTACTAAGTGCGCTAGATCACTACAACTTAATTCGGACGAACAGGCAACAGACTTCTAGAACATATTGCTTGTATGATTGTTTCGCTCTACGGCCTACTTCTTTTGGCGTTTGGGTAGGCTTACTTATCAACAAACGATTTTTCTTTATAATGTAAGATCAATCACCTCTACCGACAGTATTGTACTACATGTTAGTAATCATGTACAGCTGGCCATAGTGGATACGAAAATATGAATAAAGCTTTGTACTAATTTGTGATACAAAAATGGGCTTTAACAAAACTGAATTACATCAAATTTATCCTTCAATTATTAGAAAATATCCGTAATCTTACGTCGTAGATATAAAAAATCCTACACATTAATACGTAAATAGACCCAAAATATTATTTTCATTTTTATGTCGTTAATGGCTAATTTTCGACCTAAAAATTATCATGGCGGCTGCGGGGTACTTGGCAGTACAGAGCTCGTGGCATGTGTGACATGCACCGGGTGATCAAAACGTCAGGAAAAATTTGAAAAGTGAATAAATCACTGAATAATGTAGATAGACAGGTACAAATTGACACACATGCTTGGAATGACATGGGGTTTTATTAGAACCAAAAAAAATACAAAAGTTCAAAAAAATGTCCGACAGATGGCGCTTCATCTGATCAGAATAGCAATAATTAGTATAGCAAAGTAAGACAAAGCAAAGATGACGTTCATTACAGGAAATGCTCAATATGTCCACTATCATTCCTCAACAATAGCTGTAGTCGAAGAATAATGTTGGGAACAGCACTCTAAAGCTTGTACGGAGTTATGGTGAGGCGTTGGAGTCGGATGTTGTCTTTCAGCATCCCTACAGATGTCGGTCGATCACGATACACTTGCGACTTCGGGTAACCCCAAAGGCAATAATCGCACGGACTGAGGTCTGGGAACCTAGGAGACCAAGCATGACGAAAGTGGATGCTGAGCACACTATCATCACCAAACGACGCGCGCAAGATATCTTTCACGCGCCATCTGTCGGACATTTAGTGAACTTTTCTTTTTTTTGTTCTAATAAAACCCCATGTTACCTCTCTGTCTACATTATTCCGTGGTTTATTAAGTTTTCAAATTTATACTGACTATTTGATCACCCTGAACTATGGTGATAACCCACCTGTGGTGTTACATACAACACTTAGTTACAAATCTCGTCAGCCGTCAGCACGTAGTGGAATAGGAAGCAAAAAATATACTAACGTCGCTCTCAATTGCCTTCTAGTTCGGCAATAATGACTGCATTCCAGATGTTACTGTTAGTATTTGCTAAACTAGCATCATGTAGTATGGGAGCTGCGATAGGACCAGCCGTGCGCCGCTGGCGGCACGTTATCCGCGACCTGCCTTACTGCCTCCCGTGGTGTTGTGTGCTGCGCTGTGCTGTGCGCCTGTGCTATCGGCAGCCCGGCGAACGCAGCACGACGCGGCGCTGTGAGTTTACGCGCTGCTGGTCGCCAGCTGGCGCACGTTTCTCCGCGTCACGAGCGCTGAAATTGCCTGCAGCGGCCGCCGCACAAATCTCTATCCGCCGCCAGCTGTGGGCTAATATTTCCTCAAAAATTCCCTCACTCTGCCGCAGGCAACCGAAATCTCCGCTCCCCGAAACTCGTTAATGGCCACAAATTTCAACAAAATTCGCAATTACCGTACATTTCCTTGTTACAGAAGAACTGAAAGAGCTATAGTGGGATATAAAATGGTCAACTTGCCAAATACAGTTATATTATAAACTGTTCAAAATAAGGTTGTGTCCCACCATCACGATGGACATAGCCCTTTTCTTCGTCAGCCTCTTTTTTTAATACTCTTTTGATTATAGAAAATCGCTACGTACACTCACCTACGTAATGAAGGTAAAAATAAACTTTCATTCTCATTCTAGTACAGAAGAGCACATTTTAGCTTCTGTTTGAAGTGGACACTCGTCAACGTGGACACCCAAACTGATCAACAGAATCCGGACTCGTCTTTTTCTTCCAACATTTACATCTCAGTGTAGCTCTTACCCCTCAATTGTTTGTTGGATGTTTCCATGAATCTGTCTTGCCGTATGATTTTTAACCTCTGGTACCACTGAAGTTACTCCCAGGCGTCTTACCACATATCCTGTCATCCTTTCCCTTGTTATTGACAGTTTTCTCCACACAATCCTTCCTTCAGCGACTCTGCGGAGAACCTCCTCATTCTTACCTTATCAGTTCACCTGATTCTGTAGCACTAAATCTCATTTCTAATCTCTTCTCTTGCGGTTTTCCCACAGTCCATGATCGTTTACCATACAATGCCGTACTCCAAACATGAGGGGAGGGTTCACATTTCACTTTTATGACGGCTTGACTTCTGCCGGAGATACTTTGTGTGGTGTCTGAATATCTAATCCATATTTATTCCCAGGCGAAGGTTGCATTACGCTTGTTCGCCCACAGCTTGAATACTACTCAGCAATGTGGGATCCGTACCAGATAGGGTTGATACAAGAGATAGAGAAGATCCAACGGAGAGCAGCGCGCTTCGTTACAGGATCATTTAGTAATCGCGAAAGCGTTACGGAGATGATAGATAAACTCCAGTGGAAGACTCTGCAGGAGAGACGCTCAGTAGCTCACTACGGGCTTTTGTTAAAGTTTGGAGAACATACCTTCACCGAAGAGTCAAGCAGTATATTGCTCACTCCTACGTACATCTCGCGAAGAGACCATGAGGATAAAATCAGAGAGATTAGAGCCCACACAGAAGCCTACTGACAATCCTTCTTTCCACGAACGATACGAGACTGGAATAGAAGGGAGATCTGATAGAGGTACTCAAGATACCCTCCACCACACACCGTCAGGTGGCTTGCGCAGTATGGATGTAGATGTAGATGTAGATTAACCAGTAGGAGACAATCTGAGTAGCCGACTTAGATTGTTTGCAGATGATGGTGTCATTTACAGTCTTGTAAAGTCATCAGATGATCAAAAAGACTTTCAAAATGATTTTGATAAGGTATCTGTATGGTGCGAAAAGTGGCACATGATCCTGAATAAGGAAAAGTGTGGAGTTATTCACATGAGTACTAAAAGAAATCAGCTACATTTCGATAACGTGATAAGTCACAAATCTGAAGGCTGTATATTCAACTAAATACTTGGGGAGTACAATTACAAATAACCTAAATTGGAACGATCACATAGATAATACGGTGGGTAGAGCAAACCAAAGACAGTGATTCATTGGCAGAACACTTAGAAGGTGCAACAGGTCTACTAAAGACACTGCTTACACCACGCTTGTCCGATCTATTCTGACGTATTGCTGAGCGGTGTGGGATCCGCATCATGTGGGACTGACGGATGACATCGAAAAAGTACAAAGAAAGGCAGCTCGTTTTGTATTATCGCGAAATGGGGGAGATAGAGTCACAGAATGATACGTGAATTGAAGTGGCAATCATTAAAACAAAGGCGTTTTTCGTTGCGACGGGATCTTCTCACGAAATTTCAATCACCAGTTTTCTCCTACGATTCCGAAAACATTCTGTTAACACCCACCTACATAAAGAGAAATGATCATCACGATAAAATAAGAGAATTCAGGGCTCGCACAGTATAATTTAAGTGCTCGTTTTCCACCCGTGCCGTTCGAGAGTGGAACGGTAGAGAGACAGCTTGAAGGTGGTTCATTGAAACATATGCTGGTCACTTTATTGTGAAAAGGATGGTAATCACGTACATGTAGATGTAGATGAAATGGCAGTCCATTCTTCCTTTAGAGCAGAAATCAGGTCAGGTAATGACGTTAGACCCTAGGGTCAGGACCGAAGTCGACGTTCTATCTCATCCCAAATATGTTCCCTTGGGTTCCGGCCGGGCCACGGGCAGGCCAGTCCACTTCAGGAATGATATATCCCGTAAAACACTGCCTTCCAGGAGCTGCTTTACGGGAGCGTGCATTGTCATTCTGCTACAATCATCGTCTCCGAACCGTTACTGTATTGTATGCAGTACACAATGCTGTAAGATGTGTTGAGCGGTGTGTTCACATACCTCCGCACTTAGCATTCTCTTACGCACAATAAGGAGCCCACAACGTAACCACAAAAAGAACACCACCTCGTCGCTGCTTCATTGTTGGAACCACACGATAACAGGAAGTGCTCTCCAGGAATTGACCCAAAACCTTTCCGTCGAGTCACCACAAGGCACAGCCTGGTTATTCACTCCTAATCACTCGTTTCCAGCCATCCACTGTTTAGTGGCGTCACTCTTTACACCACACCTAGCGTCACGTAGCACCGACTCGAGAAACGTGGGACTATGAGAAGCTGTTCGACTGTTGCAGCTCTTTAGTTCCCCAAGCGCATTGTGCTAGCTGGACTGCTGGTATTACTTTGGAATGCTTGAGTGATTCCTTTCGCTCACTTCATGTAATTATTTATAATAACCCTCCGCAATCTGTGACAGCCCCTGTCCGTCAGTACACGATATCTGCCCGGTCTTGGTTTACCTGTGTTCATTCCTTCGCTTTTCTACGTCACAGTCACACCAACAACAGTCTACTTCTCCAGCTGCAGAAAGGTTGAAATGTCCCTGATGGATTTGTTACGCATCTGACATCCAATGACTGGACGACTTTCGAAGTCGCTGAGCTCTCCTGGTCGACCTCTCCTGTTGTTCTGCTTCTTTATTGACAACACAGTAGCCACCCTCTCCCATTATACTGCCGGGTCTGCCCCTCGTGACATCTAGTGATCAATTACGCATTACACGGGAGTGTCGGATACTTCTGATCAGATAGAGCACCTTGAAGATTCCATGAAGACTTCATCACTTTCGCCAGTAATTATTGTCAGTACCGAAAGTTGCTCGCCGAATTGCCGTACATTACAGCTAAGTCATGTTAAAATTCAACCTGTATTGTGAGTCACGGTACTTCCACATATTGGTCGGCCGTAGCCACCTACACTAGATGGTAATCGCGGCCTACAATTGCAGCTCGTGGGTACTCCGATGAGAAAGTGAAAGAAGTGTGAGCTGCCATGTTTTCATGATCTGCCCAGTTTGTGTCATGCTACGACATGACGGTGGCTATGTGCTATTAGTGCATCGCATGCACAAAGTTTATAGCGGACAGCTGCAACTTATGAAGCAAAAATTACAACAAGAACAAGAAATTTCAGAGACAGTTCAAGACACCACGGAAATACCAGAGCGACATGCTCAAGTCCATTGCCAAGCATTGCAGCCTTCCATCAACAGCAGCAACATCTCTGGGGTACCTACGTAATGGTTCTAAGCATCAGTGTTTCCAGATTCGAAGGACTATGGAACACCAATTGCTAATGATTTCTGCAGTTTTGACCGGTTTTGTAAATTTTGACACTTACATTCAATCTGCTTTGTTATCGTCTTCTTGAAGACAATTTGCGAACTGGTTCACAGACTACAAGCACTTGTAGAACCTAATACGATGGGTAGTCAAAGAGTTTTAATTAGTACCTGAAAAAATTAAAGTTACTTCACTAATTTTTTGTTTGCAGCCATATACATTCTACATTTATACTCCGCAAGCCACTCAACGGTGTGTGGTGGACGGCACGTGCCACTGTCATTACCTGCCTTTTCTGTTCCAGTCGCGTATGGTTCGCGGGAAAAACAATTGCCGTAAAACCTCCGTGCGCGCTCGAATCTCCTCGGGAGGTATAAGTAGGGGGAAGCAGTCCTGGTTCATAGTGAAATCCTCGTACGGTACTACTGTAGCACACCGCTAGAGAAGCGAACTCAAAATGTGCAGAATATAATTCTCGAAATATAATGCACTTCCATTCAAACGTTTCTGCGCCTAGCTACTGACCAAGGAGTTCAGGCTAGTGCTACTACTCTAAGCAGATTCTTCACTTATCTAGCCGTTCCAAATTGCGGCAATGGCATAATGACCATTTGACGCTGACTCAACAAACCAACGTGCACCTGACTTTCCGTAAAGTCATCTGATGATGGGAGAACGTTAAAAATGTTGATTTCACGACATCACAACAAAGGTGCAAAGAAACCTTTTACGGATGTAGTTCAAAATGCGCATCTCGCTGTCGGCTCTAAAATATAACGTCGAGTGGAAAAAACTTTCGGTAGTAGTAATCCTAATTATACAGGGTGTTACAAAAGGTACTGCCAAACTTTCAGGAAACATTCCTCACACACAAAGAAAGAAAATATGTTATGTGGACATGTGCCCTGGAAAATGGCGTATTGTATCACAGCCGTCCACAATACGAGTACGAAGAGTCTCTACATTTGGTACCGGGGTTGCGTAGACAAGAGCTTTCAGATGCCTCCATAAATGAAAGTCAAGAGGGTTGAGGTCAGGAGAGCGTGGAGGCCATGGAATTGGTCCGCCTCTACCAATCCACCGATCAGCGAATCTGTTGTTGAGAAGCGTACGAACACTTCGACTGAAATGTGCAGGAGCTCCATCGTGCATGAACCACATCTTGTGTCGTACTTGTAAAGGCACATGCTGTAGCAGCACATGTAGAGTATCCCGTATGAAATTATGATAACGTGCTCCATTGAGCATAGGTGGAAGAACATGGGCCCCAATCAAGACATCACCAACAATGCCTGCCCAAACGTTCACAGAAAATCTGTGTTTATCATGTTATTGCACAATTGCGTGCGGGTTCTCGTCAGCCCACACATGTTGATTGAGAAAATTTACAATTTGATCACGTTGGAATGAAGCCTCATCCGTAAAGAGAACACTTGCACTGAAATGAGGATTGACACATTGTTGGATGAACCATTCGCAGAAGTGTACCCGTGGAGGCCAATCAGCTGCTGATAGTGCCTGCACACGCTGTACATGGTACGGAAACAACTGGTTACCCCGTATCACTCTCCATACAGTGACGTGGTCAACGTTACCTTGTACAGCATGAACTTCTCTGACGCTGACATTAGGTTTATCGTCAACTGCACGAAGAATTGCCTCGTCCATTGCAGGTGTCCTCGTCGTTCTAGGTCTTCCCCAGTCGCGAGTCATAGGCTGGAATGTTCCGTGCTCCCTAAGACGGCGCTCAATTGTTTCGAACGTTTTCCTGTCGGAACACCTTCGTTCTGGAAATCTGTCTTGATGCACATGTACCGCGCCACTGCTGTTGCCCCGTGCGAATCCATATATCTAATGGGCATCTGCCAACTCCGCATTTGTAAACATTGCACTGACTGCAAAACCACGTTCGTGACGAACACTAACCTGTTGATGCTACGTACTGATGTGCTTGATGCTAGTACTGTAGAGCAATGAGTCGCATGTCAACACAATCACCGAAGTCAACATTATCTTCCTTCAATTGGGCCAACTGGCTGTGAATCGAGGAAGTACGGTACATACCGACGAAATTAAAATGAGCTCTAACATGGAAATTAAGCGTTTCCGGACACATGTCGACTAAACATCGTTTCTTTATTTGTATGTGAGGAATGTTTCGTGAAAGTTTGGCGGTACCTTTTTGTAACGCCCTGCAGTATTAATAGTTCGCAAATTGTAGCGAAAACAAGGAACTCCTGCAGCCACAGTTCGCGCAATTGTCCACAGCGCAATGTAACGTATTTTGCTAATAACATACGTGCGCATGTGTCAGCTGTCAGTCACAGCTGCCCGCAGCCTGCGAAACGGCACAATTGCACACAGAAGAACTTCGCGACGGTGCCATCACCCGATACCAAAACTCAACTCTAGCTAATTATCTGTCTGCTCATTATCAATATGAACGTGGGTTTGAAAGTGGATACCAGAGCTTCCAAAACCCTAATTAACGTTGAAATATAACTGGCGTATCGGCTTGCTACCTTCAACGGTAGTGAACCTATTGCTTTACAAGTCCTAATTATAGTCAACTTTTCCTGTAAACACATATATACGAAACAATATTCTCTAAAATTAACTGAATTTGCCTAGGTGTTTCGCAGGACATGATAAAAATATCAAAAACCGAAACACTTTCTAAAGTTCTGCGAAATTATATTTATTTGGTCTCGAAACGAATTTCAGCTTCTCAGACCATTTTCAGGTGACAACTGAATATATCAAACACAGATAATTATGATATGCAACTTAGACAAATATTGTTTGTTCAGAAGACACGAAAATGACGGTGTTCAAATAGGAAAACATTACAAAAATTACACCAACAAGAAAAGGATGTATATATAACAAATTATCAGAAAGACTATGAATTTACAACTTGACCCCAGTATTTATAACGAAAAGCTGTCGGTCTCTAACAGGAAGGGCCTATGTTCTAGATAAAACCTGAATTTTTTCAGGGTTAACTGATAATACCTCAAGCTCGCAAATGAGGTACTTCAACTAATATGGTGTTAGGCCTCTAGAAGCATATGATAGCGGCTTTTCTTGTGCTTACTCTTGAAGTAATACACACGCTACACCAGCCATTGAGGAAATGGTTTGCTCTATTAACTATTTATGGAAATATGGTATTGCCAACACGGATGTCTCCTTCAAGCACTGTAACACTGCCTGTAAGGATTCACCTCAGTGGACTTTACAGCCCTTTTCTCGTAACTCATTCAATGGCCTGACCATCTGCTCAAAATTCAGTAAAAATTTCAAAAAATGGAGTTGTTCCACAAATCTTAGTATTTCATTAGCATTTATCGGCGGAGGGCATACTCTAATGGCGTTAGCACGTTCGGGATCAATTCTGAATACCCTCGTTGACACGATATGCGCTAGAACACATGTCAGGGAAACCAAACCTTACTTTTTCAGGTGCAACTGTAAGTTCCATCTTCCTTCGTCGTGTGAATACTGAAACGTCGCCTTAGAAAAATTTACGTGACTGTGCTTAAACTGGCACATATTATTTTTATATCGCAAAGCAATCTGACTTTCAAAAATCCCTACAAAAGAATGGCCCTGACTAACATTAACCTATATCTTTCACAAATTACTTACCTCGCCAAAAATCTTGGTTACTCGAACTACTGCAATACAGCGAGCGCCACTACTGCCAACTAAATAAAAGATTCAAACTACTGAAGGCACTAACTACTGATAGGCATAGTTAGCAAATGAAAGATTTTGATAGAGAACAAACAATGTATTTACCTTAATAGTCATAATATATATAGCAGTTCATGACATCCATTCTTACAAATTTCAAAACTCCGCCATCTTTCTCCCCACATCCACCACTGCTGGCGGCTCACTTCCAACTGCGCAACGCTACGCGCTGTTAACATCCAGCTGCCCAACACTACAGTGGCGAGTATTACAACAATGCCATCCAGCCACTGACTGCACACAGCACAGCCAGTGATTTTTCATATGTGGCGTTACCAATAAAAAAACCTAAACAGTCTACTTACAATACTTCCCTCAAGTGTCCTATATGCTCCCTTCAATACTCACTGAAAATCGCCACGTCATCTAAATAATGGTTCACGAATTTCAACTGGATACCTGAAAACAATTTATCGAAGAGTTGTGAAAACAGAGCTGGGTAAGTGGCGAGATCAAAAGGCTCCCAAATAAACTTTAAATCCGACGGAATTCGATAGCATCACTGGTTCAAAAACCAAGGTAGCAGAAACACAGGCACCTGAGCACCAGCCTAAACAGATATGCAAGCCTGACAACGGAATAAAACAGCGGACTAACTTCTTATGAATGTCTCTGTAATCAACTACTAGTCTCGGGTTTCCAGACTGTTTAGCTACAAGAAATGCACGGGTCGAATAAAGTAATTTGGAAGGGCGAATAACTTCTTACTGCAACATTTCTTCTCCTGAACTTTCACGCACAATGGCAACAGACGATACAGAGTTCTTCTCGCCCGCACAGTATAGATTAATCAGTATGATAATTAGGTTAGGCAAACCTAGCATATCCATTAACACATCACATTATTCTCTCTACATTTGCTGTACTTGCTCCCTCTCGGTAACAGATGATCTAATTGTGCACCACCTTCCCTTTCCCTCTGCTGTACCACCGCCACTGACGCTCCAGAATAAAGACGAAACGAAAATGTCCTATTTTTGGAAAACTGGTTGGTGAATTTACCTTCTGTCCAGTTCGAGATCAGTCAGTTCTCTTAATTACATCCTACCGCAAAATCACTTCAATATATGCCCCCTTTGCTATCCTTAATTTGTTTCTTAATTTAACATTGACCCATCCCGATATCCGGAAGGCACTTAAATAGGTCGTCACATAAGCGGTGTCATCCAAATTCAGGTTCGAACACCAGTGCACAGTCTGCTGTGTATGAAAATACACTCCTGGAAATTGAAATAAGAACACCGTGAATTCATTGTCCCAGGAAGGGGAAACTTTATTGACACATTCCTGGGGTCAGATACATCACATGATCACACTGACAGAACCACAGGCACATAGACACAGGCAACAGAGCATGCACAATGTCGGCACTAGTACAGTGTATATCCACCTTTCGCAGCAATGCAGGCTGCTATTCTCCCATGGAGACGATCGTAGAGATGCTGGATGTAGTCCTGTGGAACGGCTTGGCATGCCATTTCCACCTGGCGCCTCAGTTGGACCAGCGTTCGTGCTGGACGTGCAGACCGCGTGAGACGACGCTTCATCCAGTCCCAAACATGCTCAATGGGGGACAGATCCGTAGATCTTGCTGGCCAGGGTAGTTGACTTACACCTTCTAGAGCACGTTGGGTGGCACGGGATACATGCGGACGTGCATTGTCCTGTTGGGACAGCAAGTTCCCTTGCCGGTCTAGGAATGGTAGAACGATGGGTTCGATGACGGTTTGGATGTACCGTGCACTATTCAGTGTCCCCTCGACGATCACCAGAGGTGTACGGCCAGTGTAGGAGATCGCTCCCCACACCATGATGCCGGGTGTTGGCCCTGTGTGCCTCGGTCGTATGCAGTCCTGATGGTGGCGCTCACCTGCACAGCGCCAAACACGCATACGACCATCATTGGCACCAAGGCAGAAGCGACTCTCATCGCTGAAGACGACACGTCTCCATTCGTCCCTCCATTCACGCCTGTCGCGACACCACTGGAGGCGGGCTGCACGATGTTGGGGCGTGAGCGAAAGACGGCCTAACGGTGTGCGGGACCGTAGCCCAGCTTCATGGAGACGGTTGCGAATGGTCCTCGCCGATACCCCAGGAGCAACAGTGTCCCTAATTTGCTGGGAAGTGGCGGTGCGGTCCCCTACGGCACTGCGTAGGATCCTACGGTCTTGGCGTGCATCCCTGCGTCGCTGCGGTCGGTCCCAGGTCGACGGGCACGTGCACCTTCCGCCGACCACTGGCGACAACATCGATGTACTGTGGAGCCCTCACGCCCCACGTGTTGAGCAATTCGGCGGTACGTCCACCCGGCCTCCCGCATGCTCACTATACGCCCTCGCTCAAAGTCCGTCAACTGCACATACGGTTCACATCCACGCTGTTGCGGCATGCTACCACTGTTAAAGACTGCGATGGAGCTCCGTATGCCACGGCAAACTGGCTGACACTGACGGCGGCAGTGCACAAATTCTGCGCAGCTAGCGCCATTCGACGGCCAACACCGCGGTTCCTGGTGTGTCCGCTGTGCCGTGCGTGTGATCATTGCTTGTACAGCCCTCTCGCAGTGTCCGGAGCAAGTATGGTGGGTCTGACACACCGGTGTCAATGTGTTCTTTTTTCCATTTCCAGGAGTGTACTTCTCACTTACTCCAGTCACTGACCTGCCCGTGTCCAGTGGAGCACATGTCGATTCATTATTACACAGCTGATAAATTGTTTTATGCAACTTACGTGCTAATCTAGCCTTAATTCCTGCTGGGGCCGCAACAGATTTGACAAATTTCTCTTTATCCTTAGGGCACCAGCAGCTGCTAGTACCTAACATCTCTTTTCACTGTGGGAAATCCCTTTAGAAATACCCCACTGAGCCTCAGAGGAAACAATTGTTTCGTTTTAAATTCCCATCTTGTGACACCTTTTCATCTCCCATACTTGTTTAGTGATCATGTTCCCTAGCTTATTCAACATATCTGAACCAGTCGATATGATATACTACCACTTCCAAATACCTCGATGTACAAGGGGCGTGTTGAAATTTACTCGCAACAATTTGCCGATATAATGCCTTCTACAATTCCAGCTCCAATCAATCCTGGTCCAGGGTTAGCGTGTTTGGTTAGTAATTAAAACGTCACTGGTTCGAATCCCACTAATGCTTAGATTTTGAATAAAAATCATCAGCAATGTTGGCCGGAGACTTCAAACATAAGAAGTCACCCTCATTCAGCCTACTGCGTTGTTAAAGAGGGTGGAGGAGCGCAAGGAGGTCCAGGGCACTCTCTTGCCCTTGCGGTGAGAAATTGCCCCGAAAATGCCGGCCTTCTGGTCGTGCGGTAGCGTTCTCGCTTCCCACGCCCGGGTTCCCGGGTTCGATTCCCAGCGGGGTCAGGGATTTTCTCTGCCTCGTGATGGCTGGGTGTTGTGTGCTGTCCTTAGGTTAGTTAGGTTTAAGTAGTTCTAAGTTCTAGGGGTTGATGACCATAGATGTTAAGTCCCATAGTGCTCAGAGCCATTTGAACCATTTTTTTGCCCCGAAAAGGCGGAGAAAACAGCAATGATCAACGGCGTGAGGATGCTCAAAGCAACGGAAACCACTGCATTGAAGACACAATGTGTATCCATGACTTGTGGCCTCTAATTCGAAAGATGTCATGATGATATCTCCGTTGGCAAAAGATTTCGGAATAGTCCCCCATTCGGATATCAGGGAGAGGCCTGCCAAAGCGGAGGTGACCATGAGGAGAAGATTGAATAAGCAACGAAAGAATAACGTTATACGAGTCGGGGCGTGGAATGTCGGACACGTGCTAGATAAGCTATACACTCAGAAAAAATGAAATTGAAAGATGTCAATGATTTCTGGTGAGACAAGTATAGAGCAATACATTGAAGCGCCTAAAAAACAGGTATAGTCACGCGCATTCAAATACAGAGATATGTAAAAACATATAGAATACGGCGCTGCGGTCGGCCACACCTATACAGGGTGGTCCATTGATAGTGACCGGGACAAATATCTCACGAAATAAGCATCAAACGAAAAAAACTACAAAGAACGAAATTCGTCTAGCTTGAAGGGGGAAACCAGATGGCGCTAAGGTTGGCCCGCTAGATGGCGCTGTCATAGGTCAAACGGATATCAACTGCGTTTTTTTAAATTAGGAACCGCCATTTTTATTACATATTCGTGTAGTACGTAAAGAAATGTGAATGTTTCTGTTGGACCACTTTTTTCGCTTTGTGATAGATGACGCTGTAGTAGTCACAAACATATGGCTCTCAATTTAGGACGAACAGTTGGTAATAGGTAGGAGTCTGGCCACGGTTCGCGCGGATTCCTGCGTTGGAGGTTCGAGTCCTCCCTCGTGCACGAGTGTATGTGTTGTCTTTAGCGTAAGTTAGTTTAAGTTAGATTAACTAGTGTGTAAGGCTAGGGACCGATGACCTGAGCAGTTTGGTCCCATAGAACTTATCACAAATTTCCAAAATTACCAACCCATACCAATTCTCATTTCAACAGCACTCGATGGCTCTTAAAATAATTTCATTATTTCATTGAAAAAATGTGAAGTCACTAGTACACCATAGTAGATAAGAAAGTTTTGCATGTTAGCTACACAGAAAAATACTCAGCACTTTGCATGCTATCGTTTGCAGAATACGGCTTGGTATCTCGATCCGTTTACGGGGTATGAGGGATGTTATGAATTTTTCACTTGCCCTTCATTATTTGTGCACACCATCAGAAGTGAGTGTACCACATAAAACCATTTTCACAATATTGGCAATAGATATACATCCCATCTCAGGTTTAAAGAATAATTAAATATCTTAGCTCCATTTCGTATGCAGCATCTTATGGTCTAACATGCACCAAACGCTAACTCATAGCGACCTCTATTTTTCATTGCGTAGGACCTTGCTTAACGTAGAAATATCAGAATAACTATGACAGTTAACAAATGATAGACAGTTCATCATAAAAATGATAAATGAGGTTATGAGATACGTGAGAACCAATTTTTTTAGCGAAAAGTTTATAATCATCGTTTGGCAAAGGTTGCAGTGCTGCCGGCATGCGCACGATCCCATTCCCGCGGCATAGCCGAGGCGGTCAAAGAGCAGATCCACATAGCGGAAAAAGCACACGCCTCAGCAGGCAACAAGCAGCTCAGGTAGAGCAAAAGTGTCTTGCCACCGACCAAATTATCTTGCGCGACCTCTACCACCATCTCATAACAGAGCTCTCCTCTGAGGAGCGAGGAAGCAACCAGCAGGTCCCTAGCAGCCATTAATGGAACAGCACGCAGGAAGCATCTTTAATGCTGCCAGGGTACGACGTTATGCCAGCGCAACGCGCAAGCATGCTGAGCTACCAACTGATACAGGGGATTTAGGTGGAATGTAGTTCAAGTGGTTCAAATGGCTCTGAGCACTAGGGACTCAACATCTGAGGTCATCAGTCCCATAGAACTTTAAACTACTTAAACATAACTAACCTAAGGACATTACACTCATCCATGCCCGAGGCAGGATTCGAACCTGCGAATTTGGCGTTCACATGTTCCAGACTGAAGCTCCTAGAACCGCTCGGCCACACCGGCCGACTGGAATGTAGTTCGCGCGTGCTGGGGATCACTCAGGCAGGGGCGCAATTTAAACTGATTTATGAAACATAAAATCTTCTTAACAACAGAACAATAACAACTGAAAAAATTTAGATTGATGCCCAATATATTTATAGAAAAGAGCGCTCAAACAAGATAATAACGATTAAAATGCCGTTAACAAGATGAAAAAGAACAGTGTGAAAGAGAATTAAAGTCATCTTTTCCTCGGCACACTGAATCGAGCGACAGCAATAATAGCTGCAATATATGGCTCTTAGTCACAGACAGGAAAAGATAACAAATATAGCTGCCGCAGTTAGTCGAGACAACTGTCGTATTTAGTTAAGATCACCCACACAGCACACAGCTAAACATTGGTCTATGGATGCTCCCGTCATCAACTAGTCATTACAACAATCTACTATCAATTATCTACGCGACTATTCATGCATACAATTCAACACTATCTTCTGAACCACAAAACCATATAAATGAATTACTGCCACGAAGCAAATAATGAGTAACTTTTTATGTGCAAATGGCATAAACGAAATCAGTCGCGATCACAGTATACTTAAAACAAGATCACGTTCAAATAACTTACGGGTTTGTTGCCGGGTGCCGTCGTCGAACACCGCCGATATTTCGACAGGAGCACACCCCGCCGTTCTCAAGGTATTTGGCAGAATGTTCGACGGCGTCACCCGGCAGCAAACCAGTAAGTTATTTGAACATTCAATTCACCGGGAAAAGTTAAGGTCTCACAAGATCACTTTCTTTACAATTATTTTGGAGCCTTGTTATGGTTCGCGCGGCTCCCCCTGTCGGAGGTTCGAGCCTTCCCACGGGCATGGGTGTGTGTGTGTTGTCCTTAACATAAGTTACTTGAAGTTAGATTAAGTAGTGTATAAGTCTAGGGACCAATGACCTCAGCATTTTGGTCCCGTAGAACCATCCAAAAATTTCCAAAACTTTCTTCTGATTGGTTTGATGCGGTCCGCCAGGAATTCCTCTCCAGTTTAGACCTCTTCAACTCAGAGTAGAACTTGCGACTTACGTTGTCAGTTATTTGCTGCATGTATGTCAATCTCTGCCTTCCTCTACATTTTTTGGAAACTACAGTTCCCTCTAGTACCTCGCAAATCGTTCCCTGTTGTCTTAACATACTTCCGATCACCATGTGCCTCCTCCTTGACAGTGTTTTCCACATATTCCTTGCCTCTCCGATTCTGCATATAACCTCCCCATTCCTTACCTTATCAGGCCACCTAATTTTCAGCATTAGTCTATAGCACCACATCTCAAATGCTTCGATTCTCCTCTGTTCCGGTTTTCCCACAGTCTATGATTCACTACCGTACAATGTTGAGCTTCAAACGTAAATTCTCAGTAATTTCTTCCTCAAATAAAGGCCTATTTTTATTACTAGTAGGCTTCTTTTGGCCAGAAATGCCCTTTTTGGCACTGCTAGTCTGCTTTTGATGACCACCTTGCTCCGTCCGTAATTGGTTATTTTGCTGCCTACGTAGCAGAATACATCGTGAGTGCAATCCTGGTGTGAAGTTTCTAGCCGTTCTCTTTTCTGCTAGTTTTCATTACTTTCATCTTTCTTCGATTTACTCTCAGACCATATTCTGCACTCAATAGAGGGTCCATTCCATTTACGAGATCGTGTAATTCTTCTTCGCTTTCTCTCAGGATGCCAACGTCAGCGTAACTTATCGCTGACGTCCTTTCACCCTGAATTTTAATTCCACTCCTGAGCCTTGTTTTTCTTTGCATCACTGCATCTTCTTTGTACAGATTGAACAGTAGGGTTGAAAGACTACATCCCTGTCTTACATTCTTCCTAAACCGAGCACTTCATTCTTTGTCGTCCACTCTTATTATTCCGTCTCGGCTCTTGTGCGTATTGTATGTTACTCGTCTCTCCCTATAGTGAGCCCCTACTTTTCTCAGAACTTCGAACATCCTGCACCATTTTCCACTGTCGAATGCTTTTTCCAAGTCGATAAGTCCTATGAACGTGTCTTGATTCTTCTTTAGTCTTGTTCCCATTATCATCCGCAATATCAGAATTGCCTCTCTGGTGCCTTTACCTTTCCTAGGGCCAAACTAATAGTCATCTAGCACATCCTCAATTTCCTTTACCATTCTTTTGTGTATTATTCTTGTAACTTGGATGCATGAGCTGTTAAACTGATTGTGTGATAATTCTCGCACTTCTCAGCTCTTACAGTCTTCGGAATTGTGTGGATGATATTTTTCCGAAAGTCAGGTGGTATGTCGTCAGACTCATACATTCTACAAAGCAACGTGAATAGTGGTTTTGTTGCTACTTCCCTCGATCATTTTAGTAATGCTGATAGAATGTTATCCATCCCTTCTCCCTCATTTGATTTTAGGTCCTCCAAAGTTCCCTTAAATTCTGATTCTAAAACTGGATCCCCTATATCTTCTCAATCGACTCTTATTTCTTATTCTATCACATTAGATAAATCTTCCCTCTCATAAAGACCTTCAGTGTAGTCTTTTCACCTAACCACTCTCTCCTCTGCATTTAAAGGTGGAATTCCTGTTGCACTCTTAATGTCACCTGCTTTGCTTTTAAATTCACCGAAAGTTGTTTGGACTTTCCTATACTTTGAGTCAGTCCTTCTGACAGTAATTTCTTTTTCGGTTTCTTCACATTTTTCAGGCAGCCATTTGGTCTTAGGTTCCCTGCAATTCCTATTTATTTGATTCCTCAGCGATTTCTATTTCTGTACTACTCAATTTCCCTGAAAAGTTTTGTACTTCATTCTTTCATCGATCAATTGAAGTATTTCTTCTGTTACCCATGGTTTCTTCGGAGTTACCTTCTTTGTATCAATGTTTTTCTTCCCAACTTCTGTGATTTCCCATTTATAGATGTGCATTCCTCTTCAACTGTACTACTTACTGAGTTATTCCTTATTTCTGTATGTATAGTCTTAGAGAAGTTCAAACGTATCTCGTCATTCCTTAATACTTACATATCCCACTTCTTAGCGTATTGATTCTTCCTGACAGATCGCTCAAAATTCTGCCTCCTGTTCATCACTACTACATTGTGATCTGAGAATACATCTGCTCCTAGGTACGCACAATACAATATCTGATTACGGAATCTCTGTCTGACCATGATGTAATTTGACTACAATCTTCCCGTATCACTCGGCCTTATCCGCGTATAGCTCCTCTTCTTTTGATTCTTGAACAGAGTATTCGTTATTACTAGCTGAAATTGATTACAAAACTCAATTAGTCTTTCTTCTCTCTCATTCTTTGTCCCAAGGTCACATTGTCCTGTAACCTTTTCTTCTACTTCGTCCCCTACAACTGCATTCCAGTCCCCCATGACTATTAGATTTTCATCTCCCATTACGTACTGTATTACCCTTTCAGTATCCTCATATACTTTCTCGCTCTGCATTTTCAGCTTGCGTCGTCGGCATGTATACCTGAACTATAGTTGTCGGTGTTGGTTTGCTGTCGATTCTGATGAGAACAACCCTATCACTGAACTGTTCATAGTAGTACACTCCTTATCCTACCTCCCTAGTCATAAGGAATCCTACTCTCATTATACCATTTTCTGCTGCTGTTGATATAAATCAGTCAACATGATGGCATGTAATTAATAAAATTATAATGCCTCTCGCCATCACATGACAACTATAACGTGTCAGTTTGTAATAGTATGTGTTAGAAAATAAACTGAGTGTACTCCTTATACTCCGCACTGTACCTGTATTACGTCATTTAATCACCAAGAAGCAGCTATAGGCTGCTAAAGTACTTAGAAAGCATTTCTCTTGAAATGCCTTTGCTGGAATCCCCGTCCTCCAGGCAAAGATAAGACACAAACCTCTATTGAGTTGAATGGGTCCACACAGCAGTCACGCTCTACGCTGACCAGTGCCAATGTCATGCAGGCAGCTTCCCGTTCTTAAAAGTGCACCCAATGACTTCCACTCGTCCGTCTCTGCGGTACATTGGCTCCAGCAGAGCTCTCGGCAATCATGTGTGACTGCAGCCATCGTTGTGGCGGTGCCACCACGACAAGGTGCCAAACATAACTCTCTGGCCGCAGGCAAGACAAAAGTGCCTTTCGGCGCAGCACAGTATTATTGTTTTCTCCAGATAGTGACTTTCAATTTCTGCGCTCTAATTCCTCTCCTCCCCTTCTTAATTGTGCCTTTAATTATGTTTTACATGCTGCCTACTCTAATTTGAACTGCATGGATACACCTTCCACCTATTTCTTTCTTTCTCCCATACCTTCATCTTACGGTCTCCTAGCTCTTTTTCTTTCCCTCCTCCCTCTCTTCCTTATCTACCATTGAAAACCTTTTCGGCTTTCTTCTCTGCTCTCGTAGCTTTTTCTTTTTCTGCCTCCCTCTCTCCCTTATCTGCCATGAGGCAACATTTTTGCTGTTAGATCCATTTTTATCTGCACCAATTTCTTTTAGTTCCTTTCTGTGTTTCACTCTTCCAAGCTAATTCGAATTAAAAACCCTAGCTCTTTCTTCAAACATGTTGATAAGATCAAGCCTCCAAAAATGTGATCATGAACTTTCCAGCTGCTGACAAATATGAAAGAATTACTGAGAAAAATGATTCGCTGTAGCAATGAGACATCTATGGTTTGGCAGTAGCGTCTTTGACTAGTAATCTTCTCTGTCGTGTCTCCTCGGTGTGGATCATTCTGTGTCTTACATTATAACTGCTTCAGCTGCAGTTCTATCACCTATACTCTTTACACTGCACCTCAGAGGATATTTTCGTATAGTATATTATTATTTGTAATTACGTGTAAGTATCTCAATATATCGCACACAATAATTTCCTGAAACATATTGAACAACCGAGAAATTTTATTGATATTTGATTTCTGGGAATCAGCAATAAACAAGTATTTCAATTAATTTAAGTAATCTGCATAATTAAATAATTAAACGTCTTTGAAAATTTTCAGTGTTTTGTGAAATGTTTTATCTGAAAAGAGAAAATAAAACAGATTACAGAAACATTTGATGCAACTCATTTGCTCTACATATAAGAGCGTCATTCAAAGGCACGTCAAATGCTTATTTAATTATTTTACTATTTACTTCCAAACTAATCAAGTCACAAAACATTTGACTCTTCTTTCCTCTTTTATTTTCAAGATTCATTCAGAAACCACAATTTTGTTGACAACTCATTTGCCTTCCTGGCGTCTTCTGTTCTCGGAATGTCCTGAATTTAGTATTTGATCCAAAGGAAGCCTTTTCGACAGTTCAGTGTCACACCAATCTATCTTTTTATGTGCAAAAATAAACTAGGCCTTGAAGAGACTTTTTTTCTTCTTATTTTGAAAAACTAGATCTCGCTGTGGTCAATTTGACTTGTCTCATACATCAGAAAAATCCAAAACCTTGAGAACTAAGGGAGATATCTTTCTGATCACACTATGACGAATGACGAAAAGTTCCTATCTTTATCGAGCTATGATATCAAGCTGTGGGATTCAAAAAACTCAATTTTATGACTCACTAGTTTACTTAAAATTGGATAACAGCAGCTCAGCAGCTGACCCCTCCACACCAGCACTTAGCCGAAATGACTCATAGCTGTCACTGTCCCTGTCAAGGGTGCAGCAGTGACAAGATTCGAACACATCTGAATGCAAACTTGTAGCAGACGATCAGCAGTGGCAAGGATGTGGACAACCTAGGACACAATTCTAGCTGTACCCGCGCCCATGTTTTTTTCACCTGAAGCTAATGTGCTCTGTCGGTCACTTCTGTCACTCGCGTAGGACGTAGCAGTATTGCTGTGTGGTGTAGGAGACAAATCGAGAAACGTCTTGCTCCATTATTTTCCCCTAAACGTTTGTTGACAGAGCCGGATCGTTTTTAAGCAGTGCAACACATATATGTTAATCTAAATAACCAGTGAGAGACGGTTAAAATAATAATTTGTTCCATTCCACTGATCAGTGCCCTGCAGCAAAGCATCGACTTTGATGGGACTCTGAGATCTGAACACTCGAGTGGAAATAAGGACCACTAATAGTGACTTCACCGTCTCCATCTGGTTTCGAGCATCTCTTCTATAAGCAAACCAGGATAAAAGTCTGAAGTTAAAAAGATGAAGAACACACATGAAAACAGAGCAAGATTTTCACTGGAATAAATAGAATTTATTTCCCGTATGGAACCTCATAACAAATGTCTCGTTATTAAACACTACCTCCAACTAGCTGATATCCACGTTCTGACGTATTCTGACATAAAACTTCGGTCTACCTGGCAAGTGATCGCTCATTATGGCACATCTTTCAGACCAAAACCGGAAAATAGACGAGCACTTCACATCCATAGAGCGGAAACACAACTCATTCAGTTTGCCGTAGTAGAATAATAGCCTTATCACCCAGGATCGCTCACTCCCGACTTCATACACGCAACACTTTTGAAATGCTAGTTCCGGCCACAGGGACTACAATTCCTGGACTATCCTCGTTAGGGCTGTAGATCGACTGTCGATTTCACGAGCCACTAAAACAGCTCCACGAAGTTTTACTTTTAGGCATTCCAACCAATCTGTATCATCAGCACGCTGAAGCCATTTTCATTGGCCATTACCTGTTGCCGCTAACAAAGTTTCTTCAAGGTATTGCTTGGGGCAACTCTTCCAATTTTCTCTTCAACAGGTTTCCAAAAATACCAGTCATTTTGAGAACTCACAAACCTGTAAGACAGCCTTATAGATTTCGGCCTCAACCCATAAAGAAAGGTTAGGGAAAGGCCGGTCTATACCCTCCAGACTGGAGAATGTGTCCTTCCCCAGAACTGTCTCTGGCGGCAACCTGAACAGCACACAGTCACTGCCTGGAAACGTTATGTAACATTCGCTCAATCTCATGTTTTCGACAAGTCACTATAAACACTTCTCGTCATATGAACCGTTATCTCTCTTTCCCATATATACACTCTAAGAAATAAAGTGAAGCACCCAGACGACATGGTCGGATGTTAATGTAAAGGCAACGGGTATGCAACTGATAAGTATTGTAATTCTCTGACAGCTAGAACGGCCACCAGAATGCATTAGCCCTAATAGAGTGTGTAAGGAACGTGAAAATTGTCAGATGTTACGTAATCAGTATGAAAGACACAGCGTTAGCAGCACCTGAAAGTGTTTCGAAGCTGTCACATTACGGGTGTCCATCCGGTCAGGTGGTAGAGCCTTGCAATAGCCAGATCTGTGGGGCTTTTATATGTGACAGTGGCCAGATGTTGGCTTGCACGGGAACGTAAGGGCAGGCATATTCGTCGTCGAGGTTCTGGTCGACCACGTCTGACCAGCACAATGGTAACCGTAGATCACCGTATTATGCAACAAGCACATCGTCGCCCCTTCACATCTTTATCTATCGTACGAGAGCAAGTAATAGTCTGTCTGCTACATTCCGTGTCATCCCTCACAAGTTGTCGGAGTGTAACAGAGCCAGACGAAGAAATAACATGCATAGACTTTCGTTAACACAACAACAATAAAGGCTGCTTTGAAGTGGTTCTGCGACCGAGAATCATAGACTAGTGATGAATGTCCGTCCCATTGTGTTCAGCGATGAATGAGCAGTCTGCCCCAAGTGACCATCGTCGGTGAGTACGGCGCTGACCTGGGGAGAAATAACATTTTTCCAACGTTTTGAAGAGGTACGTTGCGGTGCGGAGAGCTGACGGGTTATGACTTGAGACATCGGCTGGTAGTAATTTAGGAAGTTCTGACAACAGGATGGAACGGACTTGCTGCGTTGTCATGTGTTACCTCTCACACAATAGTATTGTGTTGCCATCTTTCAACAGAGAACTTTTCGTCCACACAGGGAGTTTTCTCCTTGATGTCCACGTAGTCCCACAGCCATCAAAAATTTTCAGATCCATCTGCTGTAGAACACGTGCGAGACCAGATAGGACATCACGCCTCAGTTCCAGTAACCAGACTATCAAAAATAAGTCGAAATACTTGTAGGCTAGATTGTGTCAGGGGAGCATACGACCCTGTGATACCCAACTATCAGTATCCAAAAGAAGTGGTGCACCTCATAGCGATAAATGGACTCGTACTGCCAAGTTCTTTGACTCGATTCTGTGATAACGGGCATAACATCACTTATTGTCTCACCCTGTGAAGTTTTAGTCCGCAGCTCGTGGTCGTGCGGTAGCGTGCTCGCTTCCCGCGCCCAGGTTGCCAGGTTCGATTCCCGGAGGGGTCAGGGATTTTCTCTGCCTCGTGATGACTGGGTGTTGTGTGATGTCCTTAGGTTAGTTAGGTTTAAGTATTTCTAACTTCTAGGGTACTGATGACCATAGATGTCAAGTCCCATAGTGCTCAGAGCCATTTCTTTTCCTACTCCCATTCTGTGTATCTGATATTTTTGTCATGCTGTGTATGTTCAATGTGCTGTTGAAAATTACCCTACTCTCTACTTCGCGGTCCAGCCACCTCTCTGCTCGTACATAATGTGGGGCGGCTGCTTTCTTTGAAAGGCTTCAGCTCTTGGACTTTGCTGCGAATGCTCCGGCTAATATCGTAAGATTATTACCCTACATGTTTGCTATCCGCTTTATTGAAATAATTGTTTCGTATGACGCTGGTTTTGCTACCTATATTACAGACGTACTCTGCTGCACGAGTAGACACTTGGGGTGTAGAGTGCACACTCAGTGCGATTTTTTAAGTCTCTTGTAAGTGTCGTACGACAAAGAAAGTACATCTGATCTCACCACAGAACTACCGAAGACTCTGGTTTAGTCCTGTACTCGGTTACAGAACAAGATATCCTCGTTTATTTGTTGCAACGATAGTGCATATCGACAGTTGTGTAGAAGCCTTACAAGGTAGGCTAGCTCTCTACGCCACATCCGGAAAGAACTAAGAATGGTATCAGAACCCAGGCGATAGACGTCATTGGTGTGCACTGACGTGCAACTGGCTGCATCCTGTACTCTCAGTTGCCTCCTGGATTGCTTCTTTCACCTAGAAAATAATTTTTCACGGGATGCACATCAAATTTATATTTGGGCCCATTCTCTCCCGTGATTTTATCTCCCCATCATATCCACGTAACATTGGAACAGCGTACAACTAACAGCCCCTTCTTTTTCCTCTGAGGATGCACGAACAGAAGACAAAGGAGAGACGGCTAGGCAGCAGGAGAGGCAAGGCCTCCTGCTTCATTACCAGCAGAAGGGAATGCCACAAACCTACTTGATACTGGCAGGGTGCTATTATTTCGGCCATTAGTTATATAATCGCGAAATAGCATCACAATTGGGCCCGTCCTGACAGTGACATGAGATAACCACTCATCTTTTAATAATCAAACATCACACTTTTGTACAAGTGTTCTGGACACATAGTATAGATCGTGTCCATAACTACCACCAGCATGCTAATTGCATGGGGAGCCCTAAAAATAAATCACTCATCGACCAATGTCTTTGATGCCATTTTCCAAACATCGCACCAGGAAGTAACATGCGGTCTCTGTCGAATGGAAGCCATTCTGAACACCGCATCACGAGTGCCCCATCACAACGCTGCCTGCAGCCTCTCCTCTGAGAACGGCCACAGGTCTCTGGGAGAGCAGCTGGACAGCCCTCTGGCCATTAATCCAGGCGTCCAATCTCGCCAGTGGATCTTGTTTCGCTTCGGAGCTTCTGCCTTCGTGCTAACAAAGGGCCGTAGTCGTGCGAGACTACCCTCCGGACTGGATTTACTTGTACTGCGGTAGCGACAGGCACACGATAACATGCGCGTCTCATTCCCACAGTAAATAAGCTTTCTAGTCATATTGTTACACATACTTGAGTTTTAACCTATGAACCTCTTAATTGGGATGGGTACGAAGTACATAAGTAAGACGATATCCCTGCAATTCCTTCAGTCCCGAAAATGATTCTTAGCAAATTTTCCCAGTTCACAAACGTTCATTGGATACAAGTCCTATTTCTTGCTAAAATGAATAACCGGTGGTGGGTAGTATGTTAGCAATCCATTCACACAATAATATCCACAGCTTAAATGTGACGTCTGCTTACCACGATTCATCCCGTATGTCATGTGATTTGCACTGACGAAGTAACTTCACAAGATGATTGAAAATCTATCGGTATATTTAAAAACCTGCTATCAGCTGCGACGAAATACATCCCGCAAACGCCACAGGTGCAATATGGTCCAAATCAGTTTGGAGTCTGGGTCTACAGCACCTCCCAACAAGGGTACATGAGGGCACAAGATGTCTTCATGGCACCTGACAGCAATTAAACATTGCCGATTCACCCATACAATTTCATGAAGAGCTGTTCATGAGGTCTTTCCACAATGTTTGGGTCACGAAATCGTGTTACACGTTCCCTCCAGATGCTAATCCATCGACAGTCACTCTCCAGACTAAATCGGGACTTATCTGTGAAAACAACATTGACCTACTGCTTGAACGCCCAGGTGGCATGTCGATGATTCCACTTTAGGCTTTCCCTTCTGTAAAGACTCGTCAGAGGTAAACATACAGCAGGTCTCCGACAATAAAGGCCACTCTGCCGAAGCCTTCTGCACACAGTTTGCCTCAATACAAAATATCCAGTGGATGCTGAGATCTCACATTCCAGTTGCCGTGCAGTCCTAAGGCAGTACTGTCGTGACCTTACAGCCAAATGACGGTCCTCTCTTCTGAAGTCACACGTGGTAGACCCTGCCCTGGTCTCTGGTATACAGGTTCGGTCTCAACAAACTGTCGCCACATCCGAGAAAAAACAAAACGATTCACATTAAGCCATATCAGTTTGCGACTGTCCGTCTTCCGTTCTTCCTATGGCGCTCTCCAGCAGAGAGTCTGGTAAGAATCTATCGTGCCATACGCACGGTTTGTGGCCATGTACACAGCGATGGTAGATGTAGCACTACCCGGCAAACACAACCTCGTCGTCGATGGCATGGTTGTCCGTTGACCGGAATGCCTTCTTCCGTACAGAACAAGATCGTACGAACATTTGGTTGACAGTTTATATTATTATGTCGTGAATTAGACACAGGACGGGGAAATAAAGGTTTATTGATTTAATTCTGGACACCAGTGTATTAAGAAAGATCATCTACCAAATTAATGACACATGTCTGGTTTCTACGACAGCTCAGCAATAATTGCGAATTTTTCATAAAGTGGTTTTATTTAAAAGTAACATTTCCTTGATCGATAAGAAATCGATGTCGGTCGGTGAGGCCCGGCACGAATTCGGCGTTCCAAATCATGCCAAAGGTGTTGTATAGATCAGGTCATGACTCTGTGCAGGACAGCCCATTACAGGCTTGTTATTGTCGTGTAACCACTCCGCAGCAGGCTGTGCACTATGAACAGGTGCTCGATCGTGTTGAAAGATGTAATTGCCATCCCCGAATTGCTCTTCAACAGTGGGAAGCAAGAAGATGCTTAATACATCAGTTTAGGCCTTTGCTGTGATATTACCACGCAAAACAACAAAGGGTGCAAGCCCCCTCCATGAAAAACACGACCACACCATAACACCACCGCCTCCGAATTTTACAGTTGGCACTCACACTGTGGCAGATGACGTTCACCGGGTATTCACCATACCCACACTGTGTCATCGGATCGCCACTTTGTGTACCGTGATTCTTCACTCCACACAACGTTTTTCCACTGTTCAATAGCCCAACGTATTCACTCCTTACACCAGGCGATGCTTCGTTTGGCATTTACCGACGTGATGTGTGGCTTATGAGCAGCCGCTCGACCATGAAATCCAAGTTTTCTCACTTCCCGCCTAACTGTCGTAGTACTTTCAGTGAATCCTGATGCGGTTTGGAATTCCTGTGTGATGGTCTGGATAGATGTCTGCTTATTACACATTGTGACCGCTTCAACTGTCGGCGGTTTCTGTCAGTCAACAGACAAGCTCGGCCTGTACGATTTCTTGCTGTATGTGTCCCTTCACGTTTCCACTTCACTATCACATAGGAAACAGTGGACCTAGGGATGTTGAGGAGTGTGGAAATCTCGCGTACAGACATATGACACAAGTTACACCAAATCACTTGACCACATTCAAAGTCCGTGAGTTCCGCGGAGTGCCCCATTCTGTTCTCTCACGATGTCTAATGACTACTGAGGTCGCTGATATGGAGTACCTGGCAGCATGTGGCAGTACAATGTACCTGACATGAAAAACGTATGTTTTTGGGGGTGACCAGATACTTTTGATCACATAGTATACGTCAAGCAAAGGCTAACCTACGTTTATAGCGTTACTTGACTTATAGAAAGCTGTTGACAGTGTTGACTGGAATACTATCTTCGAAATTACGAAGGTAGCAGTGGTAAAATACAGGGAGCTAAAGCCTGTTTACTACCTGTACAAAAACCAGCGCTAGCCTCTAGTGTTTTGAATAAATGCAGCCAACGGAAAAATTATGAACTGGAAAACGTCGAAGCGTTACTTCATAAATTTCAGCATTTCAAATCAATGAACATCCTAGGGGTTTCATCAGAAAGCATTATATCCAAAGTCAAGACAGTACACAGCTTTCTTGCACAGTGGAAAATGCCATAAATACCAGGTTGTCCCACTTGGATAGACTGTCTCACTAGCAAAGTCAATTTGAGATGTGGACTGTGTACTTGGACAAGAGGTGAGACGTAAGCGAACCATATACGATACCTTTCGTGCAGTCAGAACTGAGAAAATCATTTTATAAACTCAGGCAAGGGGGGATGACTTTGAAACTAGAAAAATGTAAATTTGGGGCTACTCAATTGTAATTTCTAGGACGTTGTATATCAGAGGAATATCTCCTAGCAGGCCCTGGTAAGTATAAGGCTATTTAAGAGTTTTTCACACCCAGAAAGAGGAACCAGTTAAATACCATCCTTGGGATGAAATGACATGAAATGAAATGAGCGTATGGCATTGTTGGCCGGGAGGCCCCATACGGGGAAGTTCGGCCGCCGAGAACAAGTCTTCTTTCAGTCGACGCCACATTGGGTGACTTGCGTGCTGGTGATGAGGATGAAATGATGATAAGGACGACACAACACCCAGTCCACGAGCGAAGAAAATCCCCAACCCGGCCAGGAATGAACCCAGGCCCGCTGCATGGGAGGCAAGCACGTAACCACCCAGCTAATCAGACGGACTTCTTACGGATGTTTCGGTTTTACTGATAATATTTGCACAGGCAATGACTGAATGTTACATGTTAAAGTAATCTTTTAAGAGGAATATCATCTGGAAATGGGACTGTGTTTGTCAGCAAGCTCTTGACAAAATAAAACAACCCTTATATTGTAGACTGGACTTTGTCTTACCAATTTAGTTATGCTGTGGCTCCAGTGATTATGGATTGGAAGTCCACCTATTTCAGCTAAGTGTAGAGAATGGTAAAATACATAGTCACACAATAGCATTCGCTACTGAAATTTTATTGAAACACGAAAGGAGGTACGGAGCAACTGAAAAGGAGTTACTTGCTATAGACTGGACTTTTAATAAATTCAAAACATATCTATCAGTAAGTAAGACCATACCGTACTCTGACCATAAGACATTAATCTGCCTACAAGAGTGCAGACTGTACCATAATAGGCTAGCAAGGTCGGCCATGTTCGTTGAGCAATTTGACTAAGTCAAAGGTTCTGAGAATAAGGTAGCAGATGATCTCTCACAATCAGCCATGGCAGCAAATCTGGGTCTACTTTAGACTGAAGAGGAAAGAGAATTTAATCTTATGCATGTGAGAGGGGTGCAAGATTAATAAACCATCAGGACAATCTGCAGTGACATTAGAAGGAGCATAAACTATAATAAAAATTGGAGATTGGTGGAAAGCCTGTTAGGAATATCTGGTGAAGACAAAGTTGCCAAATTTTACAAAGCCAGAAAAATATCCTGTTTCGAAGGACTCAAGAAGACTCTGACCGATCGTAATTAAGTTGACTGGAACAGTTCATTGAAGAAGTGCTGACAAACATGAAAGGTATAGCCATTTTGATCAGCAAAAATGCTTACAAAAGCTGTAAGAGAAGGTAAACCTTTACAGCACGAGAAAATATGTAAAGCACTATACCTTCAAGCTGTGGTAACTGCCAGACAGTCTAAATGAGCAGCCAGATCTGTCAGGGACCAACGCAAAACATGATGCCCGACAAACCCATGGACCTCGTTGTCCTCAATCTCCTTGGCCCACTCCAGAGTTAAAAAGGGTAATTGAGTTTCATCCTGGTTATTGTAGATGTGTTTCAAAAATTTATTAAATTTTAACCTATAAAGAAAGCAATTAGCCAAGCAATTACCACAAAAGCTAAAGATAACTACAGTTCACAGACAGAAAAGGGTCAAGCTATGCTATTAGACAATTGCTCCCAATTTATGTTGTAACGCTTCATATACTACTGTCCTCCACTCTTCATACTTAATACAGTAACCGAACAACTGATATCGTCAAAGTGGTGTCAGTAAATTCGCTTGAGATGTTTACACTTTTAAGGGAAGATTACGGCTCCAAACTTGAACACTAATGTTCTCAATACTTTCTCAAATGACCAAGTGCCTACTGACGTAAGGACGAGGTAATGTTTTTCATATAATGACGTTTAATGATAAGCGAAAATACCTATTATGAGTGGAACTACATAATAAAACTACCAAAACGTAATGATGGTCAGTCTGGTCTCTCATATAATACGACCTGTAGGGTACCTTTAAGGCCACCAAAATATGGAAGCAACATTTCGTTTTAAGTGATACAACATATGAGAAATTCATAAATCAAAAACTAATTACCTTTGCTGAAGTTTATATCCTACTAGAAATCTCAGGTGATGGAAAATACGGTAAAACTCGTACTTTCCTTCAAACCTACTAGACTCACGATTATTCGATACAAGTACGTTTTTTATTATGTCTTAAATACCTTATTCTAAACTGATTGGCACCTTTGCCACATTCAAAACTCAACGTATATCTTTTTACTGTCAGATTAATCAGATAACACGGAAAACACCACAGGTTGGAGAAACATATAACAAAAGTAAGTGTTGACAAGATCGCCCAAAGTACAGTATGCTAATTAAATTGCATGTACTACTTACAAAAGAATTTGTGATAACAGATCTGTAAATTTAGGCACCGATACTATAACAGTCGATTTATGTAGAAATCACATCAATATTGATAGTACATTGCACACCCATTTAAAATCTACTTAACACTTGTACCCGAAACTAAAATTTTAAACAATCAGTTGACGTTGGACGTTTTTGCAAGGACCTCAAGCATTTCTGAAGTGAGAGACACGTGTTAGTGAATGTTCCTGAGATCAGACATACGTGTACTTAGCTCTGTAACCAGATTGCGCAATGTTAACAAATGTGTTGCAACGTAAAAACTGGATTGTAGAAAAGCTAACAGCCAATAAATTCGAATGTTTACCAGTACAAAGACAGTTTTACTTTACTCAAGATCAACAGAGACAACTTCCCCAAGGATTCTTTCACAGAATGAACGAACCTGGAGCAAACAACGCAACTTAATGAAGACGACACTTCAAAAGCTAAGTACAAGCTTCATTAACATTCATGTAGGAACATCATCTTACATCACCGGGACTTCGTCGTATCTCATGTCGATTGAGTGCACACACGATACGCAGACAAGAACGCTAAGTGAACCCTACATGAGGCACTGCACTTTAAGCTTTCTTCCTTAACTGGGAAGATCGTATTGCTCTTTCACACAATGGTGTCGCTTTTCAATAGCCTCTATCTCGATCATATTTGTTCGCTGTAGAGGAACGTAATTTTCTGACTGTGTTCTCGATGACAGAAGAAAGAAGATGAATTCCCATGCCGGCATTTACTTTAATCCTCCTGGAATTGCTCCATAGATGTCATTAAGCTCAACGGTCGTAACTAGAATAATTTCTATATCTAAAATTTGATGTGACAGTTTATAATTAATCTGAATTATTCGAGTAGAAAAGAAAAACTGCGCAACAAACATACTGAATGATTTCATTATTTGTAAGATGCTTGCTCCTTGAATTGTTCGTATTCTCAAGCAACAAATGCAGTGAGCGACATATAAATAATTTCATTGCCTGATACAGAACCACGGCGGAACTCGGTAGGTTTCGCACAGGAAGAGAACCACCCAGCGCTGCAACAACTTGCGTAGATTTACACTCTGGCCGGCTCGGCCCTCAGCTCGTATCATAAATCAGTGTATGTAAACAAGCTTCATCCCACGGCGAACTTATGGTGTTCTGCACTGTACCTCTGCTGCCGCTGTAATAAAAATTTACGACGCGCACTGCGCATTCGCGTGCGTTATTGGCGACCCATCATACGAGTCGATGCTAGGGCAGCCGCTGCACCCAGCATCACACGCCACCACGGCTTGCGTCTTTCTTTATCTGTCTCTAAATAACCACATACCGATGTGCACGAGTGAGTGGCCGCATAAACCTGTACTTACTTGTTAGATTATTGGCTGTGGGCATCAGTGTTCGCTTCCCATAATTTTACAGAGCGCAGGCGCCAAGTTTGCTTGCGCGTTTCATACTCAACCCTTGACTAGTTCGAGTCTACTTTAGCGCAGTGCACTTGCAAAGAGTTTCGTAAACATTAATTGGTCTCTCGTCGTGTCGCTACGAATGTACGTGTCTGCGCTTGAAATGTAGAAGTAGGAAATAAATCAGCCACAGCCAAAGTATCGAAACATTATGCTATCGGAGTAAGGTAATTCCCGAAATTTGCAGAAAATATGAATTTCGTTGTCTGGGTCACAAATGAAACCCATGTCCTTTCGAATACCTCTTGTTGTCTCCGTTGTTTATCTGGAGAGCCCAGTAACCAATTAATATAAATAACATATCATCTTAATATTGTCAAATAGTCTTCATTCGGTCATCACGATTAATGTTCACGGTAGTTTTGTAATCACTTCTTTTCTAAGCGATAAACTATCTTGATTCTTTCATACATTGTTACATAAAAATACATTGTAATTGGATAAAAGTTTCGATGTGTAGTTTCCTTCCTCATCTGAAGGTAGCTCATGTCTCGCTGGTTCACAGTTCTAATAGTCTATAATTTTCGTCTTTTATTTGCACTTAACGCCTAAATGTGGCTGTTGCTGGCTGTTGAAACTTTTATACAGCGTCGATTGGCCTTTCAGCAAGAGCGAATTAATTGAAATAACTACTCATGCCAATTAACAAATGCTTTAAGTATGACACCATAATACAAGTCTCCAAGCGCACATTCGTTAATGAAAAACCAACTATTTTAGAAAAGATCTAAACTTATAACAGATGTTGTCAACATCCATATCAACTTCCTAAATTTATGAGCCGCAGTTGGTTACTGCCCCTAGAATTTAGGAAAGCAACGGACAACTGATATTTTGAGAACATGTAAAGCCTGTAATCTTAATGTCAGGTTTACATGAATATTTTATTCAGCTGAATTTAGTACAGTCCGAATTTACCGTTCGTTGCTGAAGATTATAAATCATTTACCTCAAGGAATCACAATATTAATGTATTGTCCTCAATTGATTAGCGTCTAGAGTGTAGGTGCTAATGAAATGTTGAAGCAACTGTTATGAATGGCACTCTCTGTTTCCTCGGTCTTAATCAGATAAAAATTTACTAGAACTATAAAAATCATCAAAAATAAAGCAAACAATAACTCTTTGGGACCTGATGTTATGGTTACAGTTGTCCATTGCAAATTCCTATTCAGCCAGATGAATATAACGTGTAATGTAAAATTAGAGACTTATCAGCATTCATCTGACCAGCATGGAAGCTAAGAATAGCTTGTGCTTCTGGAAAAGGATGTTCCTTGATCGGTGAGAAAATTGTAGTTTTTGAACAGTTTTCGCTTTGAAAGATCATGTTTCACTGCCAGAATTCAAAACCGGTATTACACTGTACTCGTGCTAATGTATTTTTCCGTCATTTCTTCGAAGAAGAGTTTCATGTTTACGAGTGAAAATCAAACAAAATGCGATGTTGGCAATAATATTTGTTTATTACGAAATGGCTGTCGGATTATTAGGGTATAATCATGTAACTGCTGAGCCGATGATGGCCTAATAAGCCGAAAACGGATTCCCCGTTAACAAATATTAGTGGAATAAAACTCATTTTGATCGGTTTTCACGTTTTAGAAAAATCTAATTTTCCCTTTTCAGTTATGCTGGAAGCTTCGTTTTCAAAACTGAATTTCATTTTTATTGACGTTGGCAGAAACCATTATCTGTTGCTGGTTCACCAGTTTTCACCTTGTAAACAAGTACCTTTTATCTTGTAAAAATTATCACGCATATTTTGCAACAAAATTTTTCTTCTTTTCTTAATTGTTTTAGATACCATCGGCGATCTTAGAATGATTACCACAATTACTACTTACTTAACTTGAGATATTTTGTACTGAATCGTTTACGTATAATTACATTTAAATAACAAGATAAATAATTTTCCAGTGAAACAAAGCTTATCGGAATGAAGCATGATTATATGCAAATAAGGAGATAATGTAAAAGCTCTGCTATGAATAAAAACAGTTCTCAGAGCATGAAAGTTTTCCTGTAAAGTAAAACTTACCGGAGTCAAAGGTAATATGATGTAAATGACGAGAAAATGGAAAAGCTTTGCTGTGAAATAAATATTTCTTTCACTCTACGTCTGTGTGTTCTGTTAGCACTTCTCGACCCAAAATCATGAAATTTCCTATCAGCATACGCAGAATAACTGAAAATTATTAAGTTCTAACAAAATGACATGTTGAGACAAATGTTGTATTTGCCCACAAAATCGAGACTTCTGAAGATAGCGCAAAACGGCTACGTGTGATGATAGAGAATTCAGTTTAGTATGCTGGTGTCAATTTCCGATCAAAATCGTATGTCACCTTATCAGGTTATGATTTGGAACATACGGTTTCGAAAAAAACGCGTTTAAAGTTTTTGATTACTTGTTTTGTAGCTAAGTGAAAACATACCTATAGCCATTGACCAATTGACCATACAGAAATCCTACCAAATCCTAAAGATGGTCCTCTTCCCCCTCTTCGTTGTCATGGAGTTCCTGCGGGTCTCTTCGGCAGCTTCTGTCATCCGCTGCATTGCTCGACCAATTTCTTCATGAACATTATATATCGCTTATAAACAAAGACATAGACGGATAAATATATTTATAAGCATGCTGGTACCGTTTCTTGGTGTAACTGTGGAGCACTTATGGCCTGACGCGATCGATAGTAATCGGCTACTTAGACCTCGAATAACTCATGTACTATTCAATTTATATGTCTTTAATTTATAACAATTTAGGTTTACATTAATAGCTTTCTAAAGACGCGTCGATTGACAAAAACGGATGAACCATTCAGATTTTGGAAATTCGTCGATGGGTGTTACTTGTATAATTTACAGTCGTATACTAAACTGTAGACTAATAAATATATTGAAAATCTGATTACACCATCAGAATCGACGTGAAAATAATGGTAATGTACATGTCTCTTTTTAAGGTATTATGATTCCTCTGGCTATTACTAATTTGAACACAAACTGTGATATGTCTGCCATGATGCTTTCACAAAGTCCGCCATCTTTGGCACTCCCGGCATACATATCTCCTTCATCGACACAAAGCACAGTCCTCAACACAGCATCAGCATGGAATTCCCAGCCACATGATCGGCCTGGACCACGCTCTGGGGGTACCCCTCTTGCTCCGGCTAATATTCGGCACCATGCAGTTGTTGACGATCCCCAGCTTCCCGAGCAGCCGTGCGGGCACTCCAACTCCGAACTTAGAATGTTTTCAGGGCGCCACAACTCGCCCGTTAGCTCATAAGTTAATGAATAACTTATGGAACAGAAGCTGTGAAGTGTTTAACAGCGTCCTGCAGTTTGTCTAAGTGGCAGTAACAATACTCAAAGACTAGCTGGTGTGCATGTGTTTCTTAAAGACTGAGAAACGATTATAAACTATGTTCTTACTGCATATAAACTTCATGGAGATTCTTAACACTAACGCCATCAAAAAACATATAAACGTTATTTTAAAGTGTTATATTAAAGCAAGGGATACACATATTTCTCAGCCTAGGGCATTGTTCTCCACAGCAGCATCAAACACAAATATTTTCGAGTTGACACTGGTACCCTTACAAACCAGTGTAAATGTATCGAACAGTCTTAATACGTTCCCCCATTGAAGAAACACACTTTTAAATTCAAAAGAAAACTGGTAGTGCAAGAGGTCGAACGGAAAGTCTCCTTATCTATCCATAACAATTGCCATGAAGGAAGATTATAAACTGATTTTGGAAAGAGAAGCAGGTATTGCAGATGTACAGGCAAGGTTTACATTTTCCTTTAAAAACAGCGTGGGGGAAATCTCGCTGTGACTAAAGAACATACACTACTGGCCATTAAAATTGCTACACCACTAAGTGGAAGTGCTACAGACGCGATATTTAACCGACAGGAAAAAGATGCTGTGATATGCAAATGATTTGCTTCTCACAGCACTCACGCAACATCTACAACGTGCTGACACGAGGAAAGTTTCCAACCGACTTCTCATACACAAACAGCAGTTGACCGGCGTTTCCTGGTGAAACGCTGTTGTGATGCCTCGTGTAAGAAGGAGACATGCGTACCATCACGTTTCCGACTTTTATTAAGGTCGGATTGTAGCCTATCGCGGGGTTCAGGAGGGTAATACGGAGCGCCGTGCTGGATCCCAACGGCCTCGTATCACTAGCAGTCGAGATGACAGGCATCTTATCCTCATGGCTGTAACGGATCGTGCAGCCACGTTCGATCGCAGAGTCGACAGATGGGGATGAATCCAGGTCCTGTTCACAGCATCATGATGGTCGCATCCGTGTTTGGCGACATCGTGGCGAACGCACATTGGAAGCGTGTATTCGTCATCGCCATACTGGCGTATCACCCGGCGTGGTGGTATGGGGTGCCACTGGTTGCACGTCTCGGTCGCTCTTGTTCGCATTGACGGCACTTTGAACAGCGGACGTTACATTTCAGATGTGTTACGACCCGTCACTCTACCCTTCATTCGATCCCTGCGAAACCCTACATTTCATCAGAGTAATGCACGATCACATGTTGCAGGTCCTGCCCTGGGCAGCACATTCTCCAGATCTCTCACCAATTGAAAACGTCTGGTCAATGGGGGTCGAGCAACTGGCTCGTCACAATACGCCAGTCACTACTCTTGATGAACTGTGGTACCGTGTTGAAGCTGTATGGGCAGCTGTACCTGTACACGCCAAGCTCTGTTTGACTCAATGCCCAGCCGTATAAAGGCCGTTATTACGGCCAGAGGTGGTTGTTCTGGGTACTGATTTCTCAGAGGCTATGCACCCAAATTGCGTGAAAATGTAATCAGGAGTCAGTTGTAGTATAATTTATTTGTCCAATGAATACCCATTTATCATCTGCATTTCTTCTTGGTGCAGCAATTTTAATGGCCAGTAGCGTAAAATACAGGTTGATCACAAACAATCTGAAGAGCCTGTAACGAAGTTGCGCGGGAGGTTGTACTGAGAAATAATTCGATGTGTTGGCTGTTTCAAAGTTATTTACCACCGACGGTAGCCAGTTACGTCGCTGTGTGTGTGAATTCAAGCAGTCTGCCATATGCACTTAGTTTGGTTGTTCTCATGGTATAGATGATAGCACATGAGACGCAGACTGAGTTCTTACTAACATCCCGTGTCCAAGTTTTGCATCACTCTCCTTTTCCGTTTTAGGAAACTGAATGGAGCGCTCATTTGGCGACACCATCTCTGGTGGGCTCCTTGAATTTACACGTGCTACAGCTTGATTGGTTAACTTCAGCGCTAATTAACTCGAAAATAGCGCAACGTAGCGCATTTTTTCTCAACAGTTATTTATCAGTGTAACCTACCCTTCAACACCCCTGCAAGCCTTTCAGATTGTTTCTTACCACCCTGTATATGCATTTACAGTATCCAGCAATGGTCACACGTTGGAGTGCTGGCTGATATCAATGGAATCAAGAATATTTACTCCATCAAAGGAGAAACGAAATATGTTTTAAAAAACCTCCATTCCCATGTGGATTGGCTTAAAAAGAGTGGTTACATCGTACCTAAATGCGGCAGGCTGGATGGCATGCACCTAGCACCAGAGGGGCCATTTGAGAAGCTTAAAACTAAGAAATAGCTACATGTAATGGACACCCATTTGCAAATGGTATAAACCTTACGTTCTATAGAGAAATTCCTTAAAAATGTGCAGTGGTAGAGCTGGTAGCATCCATACAGGAAGATATGGAGTGTTGTTCCAAATGCTTTTAGGTAGAGGATTTACAGGTAGAAATAGAAATAATTGTTAAAGCCATAAAACAAATACTTTACAAGAAAAAGTTTTTATTACAATTCGAAAATATACCTTCTTTCATTCGAGAAGTTACTAGATGGGTAAAGAATTAGATGATTCCAATGCAGATTTAAGCAGAATGTTATTAAAAATAAGCTTAATGAAGGGATCCTTTTGTGTGTGTAAATGTTTATGCAGAAATTAGTAAAGTATTTATATGACTACAATTGCTTGTCTTACTCGCCAGCCCGCCAAAAATTATAAGAAATTTCCCATTTGCGATGACATACATACTTGTATTTCAGATTCGTGATGGGGAATTTGAGGGTCGGTGGGGAGGGGGAGGGGGAGGGGGAGGGGAGGATAGTTGGGTGACCTTGAAAAATCGGTAAAATTAAGTAGCCAAAAGTGTAATGACCCCATTTCTGACCTATATGATGCTGCTGTCAGTGAAATACAGCAAGTGCAACTGTCTGCTAGCATCAACAATTCTGGGGATGTTGATGCTGATGGAATTAGTTCCAGGAATACTGAGGCTGTCATCAGCGAATACCTGGCCAGTATGCCTAGTGATCCACTACTTCTGTTCTCTCCAATAAAAGATTTGTCATGAAATCCCTGCCTCACTGAATGTCCTAACATGAAATTGCTATGTCTTGCAGGTACATCATTAAAATTTCTCTGAAAATGTTTAGTTCCCCTTATAATTATTCCTTATTATCATTTATTCCTTTGTGACATTCAAAAATTCCTACCTTGGTGGACTTAACTTCTGCATATGCTCGTCTTTCACGTATTTTATACGTTTGTTCTTGTGCCTGCAACTGTACCACAAGACACTTTGCCCATCTTTCACATTGTCAATTTATCCTTTCTCTACCCCATCAACCCTCTGTTTAACTTCACCAACGAAACATTAACTTCAGACTTAAATTCATTCTCTGCATATCTGGTTGTCAACTGATAAAATTTTTCATCTGCCTCCCTCATTTTACCTCAAGCTCTAATTTTAGTTTCTCAATAGCAGTCCTAAACGCTGATTTTAATTCCCCAATTCCCAATTCCCAAATTCATAATCATTATTCTTCAATTTCTGTCTTCAAATTTCGTTTCTGTTTTATTATAATAATCATTCATAGCATCCAAAAGTAATGAAAAATGAGTCCCTGCCGCCCACCGACCTTCCACTTCTCCTCAGTGGCTTGTTGGATTCCCTGCAATGCTGCCAGCTCCTTCTGAGCCACAACAACTGGGCGATTCTTTATTCATGGGCCATCGAATGTACCTCGAAACACGAACAAGAAAATGCAACTTCAGCTGTACTTCTCTTAAAATTATCTTATTCACTGCTATAGTGCATTATGTTGCAGAAAACCAAACCAAGAGTGCTGTTTGTGATGATGAGATTCTGCAGTGTGGAAGGGATGCAGCACGGAAGTGATGTGGCTCAGAGGTGATGACACAGAGATGATGCAGCCCATTAGTCACTTCACAGAGACCTAATGCCCCGGAGGTGGTGGCACTTAGGCAGTGGCATGACGGTGACATGGAAGGGGAGCAGTGTGATTGAGGCATGGATGAAGCAGCAGTGAAATGACTGCTGTGAGAGCAGGCAGCAGTGTGTATCCATCGGTCGTGCGACGACTGTGATGTGGGGAGACAGGTGTCAGTGCAGATGCATACGAAGGCTGCAGCGCGGTAAGGCAACGGCGTCGACAGACATGATGGTGCTGAGGCAGTTTGGCTTGTATAGACATCGGCGTGGATTCGACAGCCCTGCGACAGTTGGGGTGTGATCAAATGGTGGAATGGACGCAGCGGCCCAATGATTACACAGCGGCACTGGCAGGCAGCAGTGTGAACACAGTGACCCTGTAAAAAATGTGTTGTGTACAGGCAGCGGCACCTGTTTGCTCTGCCCAGCAAAGAATTGCAGCACTGACAGGCAGTGGTGACACAAACACAGCAGCACTGTTACTACTGTGGCATGAAGCCTGTGGCAAAAACATGGCAGCAAGCATAAATGGTTGTACGGAATCGACACATACACTTCATTGCTCTTCACTTCTATATTAAATGTGTATCACGTACGACAATATCACTGCTACTACAGTTGCTGCTAATGTATTACCAAAAGCTGACAGCTCCCAGACTAGCAATCCAAAGGCCTAAACAATTTTTTTTTTACGCTGGATCGCAATTTTTTAACGAATTGCGTTTATAGTCCTATCCCACGCGAGTCCCAATTGCAATGTAACAGTTTGCATCTCATTTATCCCAGATGAGCCCCAATGACAATGTGAATGGGGAGTGTACAGAAATAGAGAATTATTGTGAGATCATTAACTGAAATCAATTTGTTCTTACTTAACAGCCAGAGGGCGAATACGTAACGTTGAGATTCTCTTTATGGCTCTTCTGCATACATAGCGGTTTGGTTGTGCATTGATACATTGCGCCCTAATGAAAGCATCAAAACGTAGAGCCAGCCTAATGAACAATCAGTGAGTATGTATACAAAAGCACACAAGTGAATATGAAACGTTCATTAACAACTATTGAATAAAGGATATGAAAGGAATGTTCCATTAGGATATTAATGAAGCCTAATCACGGAATTTAACTTCACTGTCAGTTTTTTTACTTCAAAACAAGTTATTTTGAATGCTTTTTAAGGGCATCATATATCCTGTTGACTGTAGAAATTGTTTACTTCATAAATGCAATTTCGGTCTTTGGGCCATATTCAGGTGGTTGCAGCTGTGAAATAAATACCTCCTGTAGTCAACAGGGAATGTGACGTCCTATAAAAAACATTCAATTTTTTTATACAAAAACAGTGATAGTGATCTTTAAGCCTGTTGTTAGACTTCTTTAATATCCTGAAGAATCATTCATTTTATTTCCCTTATTTAATATTTGTACAGGAATATTTCATGTTTATTTTTGTGCTTTAATATATCACTCACTGGCTTCATTAGGCTGACTGTGCTGCAAAATATTTGCAGCACCACTTGAAAATTGCCCAAAGGCCGAAAGTGCAGTTGTGAAATAAATAATTTCTACAGTTAACAGCGAATATGATGCTTTTCAAAAAATTCAACATGATTTTGAGCCCCAAAGATGAGAATTTTTTGAATGTTGGTGCTACACAGGTTAATGTTATATGAAATGAAACAAATCAAATATGACGTAGCTGACCTAGCAAAACAATCAGAGTGTTCGGAGGCAATGACTACCGTAAACCAAAAACATTGTGCAGTGCATCAAAATCAACTAAACTGAATAAATTCCTAATGTTCAACACGTTCATCCATGACTATATAAAATAAACAATTTACCACAGCGAAGTTCAGTCATTGCATTCATTGTTTAAATGTTTTCTAAATCACAAGTTGATATAAGTAAAAATGACTATGTCCCAAACAGTTGCAGATCGAAAAATGCCTAACATCGAACACACCTCAACACGTGCTGCATTTTGGCTGCTCGGGTTTACCAAGAAAGTTACTGAACGAGTAACAAACGTCAAAAACGACCTAATGTGCTCTGTTGATTTCTTTATGACTTCTGGCACTTGAACGACTCCTAACGTCAAGTGAGTATCTTTTATATTGGACAAGAATTTACAGTTTTACAGTTTTATATGTTTCAGACATACATAATTACATGTATAAATGAATGGCAGATAAATATTACTTCATTACACGTTAAACATTGTAGGACAGCCAACTTTAAGTTATATCTTCTGTTTTGCATAATACCGAGTGACAAAAGCTAGTCAAATGCATTACTTTATTTAGCATGCCACTTCCTTGAGTCTTAACTCAAACATATGTCTCACAAACACTAACTTAAAAATTTTCTCAATCCGCAAACATAAACAAATTAAACAATAGTCTAAATATTTTATACTGAAGGAAATCTATCTTGTATATGTGCAGAACTCTTTCTTTTGTCAATCCCTTAGTATTTATTAAATAATTTATTTATGACGATTAGACTTTGTTCTGTACTATAACAAATAAACTCATTTTATAGTCAATACAAGACTTATTACATGGTATGCCATAGTATATCTGTAGCTTTTGGTAGTGCTTTTATAAACAAAAAATATATTAATGTTAATAACTTTCATAATATTTGCCATATAAGTACAGTAATAATTTTATTGAACTCGTCTCTTTACTGCGATTTCAACATTGAGCTTAGATTTTTCGTACCTTACCTGGAAGTGATTTTAGGGTTTGAGGCTAATGATTGAAGCTTTAGTTTTAAGACAGTCAGAAGTTCGTCATGTTACTTAGTGTCCATAATCACGTGCTTACACTGCGCGATTTCCAGGCATCGATCTGCTCCCTTTCATCCCACCTCCTCCCGTGCCGTCTGCAGCGGAGCTCTCCCAAACACTTGCGTAACTACCTAATCTAGGCAATCCGAGGCAACTGGCCACATACATGATGCTAAACTAAACCTCCAGTCCTTCAATTAATTTATACAAAGCGGATATACCAAGCCTAATGTTATAACTGTTGTCTTAACTGTGATGGTCAGGCACTCAAGGTAACACCAAGGACTGTAAGAAATTTATCACGTATCAGTAGTGACAACCTGTAGGATGAGCGATTATGTTTTTACGCAACATTACGATGATCTCACAGCTAAATGTAACATACAGTGAAACTTCAAGACTGGTATTTGTAAAGTAGAAGATGGACTTGAGGTAGTGGCAGTTGGTATTGTAGAATCACATGTTGGAAATTCAAAAAAGAAAAACTTTCTTTCCAGAAGGGCTGGAACCCAAGGGCAAAAGTTGTTAATGGTTTAACTGTTTCGACAACTTTGACTTCTGTGGCTCAGATGCTTGATAGGGAACGCTTCAAACGTCAGAGTGGAAACCAATAAAAAAAGAAATGCATGTATAGTATTCAGAGTCTCGGTCCATATTTATAGGAAATAAGATGTGCGCTACGGTGTAGTAAGACAGCCCCTCATATTACTCCTATGGATGCAACTGCGAAGCGTGTTTCACGCAATTGTTGGATGTCGAATGAACAAGGGCTCTTATTGCTAGAAGAGCTTGATTAGCTGAATCTATTAGTCTCGAACCGCGTCGGATGCCCTAGGCTGTGTAAAGTGGCTGCTCGTTCAAAACGGAATCCAGGGAATCGTTTAAAGTCATTCTTTATCAACAAGTAAATTCTATTCAACAACAGAGTCAGCCGACTGGGTAAATGGGCTTGCTCAGGTGGGCACAAAGTACAGACGCCGAATAAATCCACGGCACTTGCTAGCATTTTTAGTCCTCAATTGCTGTAACCAAATGAAACTAATAATTTGTATTAGGCGTTTCGAAAAATTGTGTCCAATCGAGTGGCAAATTCACTGTTACGTTTTCCTATTCGAGAAAAATCTCTGACGCTCACTATTTTTTGACAAATCGCGTACTCCAAGCTGCAGAAAATTCTCACTTGGCCTCAGTTTCATTGTGGGGTTACTCACTGAACATATATTTTCTGTGAGGATGCTATGTATAGCTGCCAGTGGGACATTAACATAAAAACATGCTGCTCTCAACCCAGAAATTGGTAAAGGAAGGATATATGGATGTGTAATAACAATGTGGAATGTAATTTGAAAGGCAGTAAAAGGTTGTGAGTCTTACTTACAAATATATGTATTACACGATCGATTGTGCATTTTAAATCAGTGTCTCCATTATCAATGGCTGATGGACTACCGGCATTTCACAATTCTTCCTAGAGCCACTAAAATCTCATATTTTGTACTCCATTGTGACAAAGCGCATTAGACATATTTCTCACGTCTTTTACTTCGACTGCGATACAGTTTCAGATAGTACAACACAAATACTATACTTAAAGCTGCACCATTAAATTTAGAGCATGCAGTAGCTTCAATTCCTCTACTTCTTCTAACATTTCGGTAACATATCGTTCAACCATCTTCAGGGTGAGAAAAAAGTTTGACGCTCCAGCATTCGCTCCGTCTTTTTAAACTCTCGGACCGCGCCACTGTGCATGCGACCAAAAATACACTGGCGCCAGAAACGTTCATCTGTAGCAAAGAATTGCTCATATCCATTCCCGAGCGGGAAGGTGTGCCGGTCCCCGGCACGAATTCGTCCGGCGGATTAGTGTCGATGTCAAGTGTGCCCGCCAGCCTGTGAATGGTTTTTATGGCGGTTTTCCATCTGCCTCGGCGAATGCGGGCTAGTTCCCCTTATTCCGCTTGAGTTACAGTATGTCGGCGATTCCTCCGCAAACACTGTCTCCACGTACGAGTACACCGTAATTACAATCCCAAGCAAACATTTGGTGTTACACTCGTCCGGTATGAATCGTTCACGGGGGCCGAACAGCACAATATCCCTGGGTCCGATGTAGGGCGGCGGTGGAGTGAGTGGACTGCTGTAGCCTGTTGTGGAGTTGTGAACCATTGATGGCTACGGCGGGGACGACGTCTCTTCGTCATTTCTAGGTCCCCAGTTCAAAACACATACACACACACATATATAATAACACCGTGAATTCATTGTCCCAGGAAGGGGAAACTTTATTGACACATTCCTGGGGTCAGATACATCACATGATCACACTGACAGAACCACAGGCACATAGACACAGGCAACAGAGCATGCACAATGTCGGCACTAGTACAGTGTATATCCACCATTCGCAGCAATGCAGGCTGCTATTCACCCATGGAGACGATCGTAGAGATGCTGGATGTACTCCTGCGGAACGGCTTGACATGCCATTTCCACCTGGCGCCTCAGTTGGACCAGCGTTCGTGCTGGACTTGCAGACCGCGTGAGACGACGCTTCATCCAGTCCCAAACATGCTCAATGGGGGACAGATCCGGAGATCTTGCTGGACAGAATAGTTGACTTACACCTTCTAGAGCACGTTGGGTGGCACGGGATATATGCGGACGTGCATTGTCCTGTTGGAACAGCAAGTTCCCTTTCCGGTCTAGGAATGGTAGAACGATGGGTTCGATGACGGTTTGGATGTACCGTGCACTATTCAGTGTCCCCTCGACGATCACCAGAGGTGTACGGCCAGTGTAGGAGATCGCTCCCCACACCATGATGCCGGGTGTTGGCCCTGTGTGCCTCGGTCGTACGCAGTCCTTATTGTGGCGCTCACCTGCACGGCGCCAAACACGCATACGACCATCATTGGCACCAAGGTAGAAGCGACTCGCTTCGCTGAAGACGACACGTCTCCATTCGTCCCTCCATTCACGCCTGTCGCGACACCATTGGAGGCGGGCTGCACGATGTTGGGGCGTGAGCGGAAGACGGCCTAACGGTGTGCGGGACCGTAGCCCAGCTTCATGGAGACGGTTGCGAATGGTCCTCGCCGATACCCCAGGAGCAACAGTGTCCCTAATTTGCTGGGAAGTGGCGGTGCGGTCCCCTACGGCACTGCGTAGGATCCTACGGTCTTGGCGTGCATCCGTGCGTCGCTGCGGTCCGGTCCCAGGTCGACGGGCACGTGCACCTTCCGCCGACCACTGGTGACAACATCGATGTACTGTGGAGACCTCACGCCCCACGTGTTGAGCAATTCGGCGGTACGTCCACCCGGCCTCCAGCATGCCCACTATACGCCCTCGCTCAAAGTCCATCAACTGCACATACGGTTCACGTCCACGCTGTCGCGGCATGCTACCAGTGTGGAAGACTGCGATGGAGCTCCGTATGCCACGGCAAACTGGCTGACACTGACGGCGGCGGTGCACAAATGCTGAGCAGCTAGCGCCATTCGACGGCCAACACCGCGGTTCCTGGTGTGTCCGCTGTGCCGTGCGTATGATCATTGCTTGTACAGCCCTCTCGCAGTGTCCGGAGCAAGTATGGTGGGTCTGACACACCGGTGTCAATGTGTTCTTTTTTTCCATTTCCAGGAGTACATATATATATATATATATATATATATATATATATATCGATGTATCACTGTGAGCTAGTGTTGCGATGTATTTGTAAGCTTGTTACAGAAAGCACCTGATTTCATGACATATCCAAGGTAAAGCTGCTTTCTGTATTTATTAAATTCACCACAAAATGAATTTCAGTTGCTGCTTTCACCGCTGAGTTCCAAAAAGATGAAGCAGATGCTAAAACTTAAAATTTCGACGTTTTCACGCAACATATAGCGACCACTATAAATAGTCTACCACAGAGGACGCATTCGGCCGAGTGTAACTGCAGTGTTCCGTGTACGTTTCATTGATTGTGCGAATCGTCCGTTCGGTGCATGAAGACTACTCTCGCATGGGCTCTTGTAAATCTCAGTCTTTCGGAGCGTCATATAACCTTTAACGGAGTCTAAGAATGCGGCTGTCTTTGATAGAGAGAAAAAAATCGCTTTTAGTTTGCTTTTTCTGAGGATCCGGCCTATTTTTGTCTCTAGGCTCCACGCATGTGGCAGGAAAGCTATGGATTTAAATCTTTCTGTGTCTTCTTCTGCATTCTATATGCCCAACTTTGGCTTCATTCGTAGCGTCTTACTTAACTACTATAAATAGTACCTGTCGGTTTCAAAAACTCTCTTTAAGTGTAAAAGCTCGTCCTGTGGACTGCTATCGGCAACAATGCTCTATGCACCGTGTATCAACAATATGAGTATCATCGTGGCAGCTACTTGCACGTAAATATAAATCCATATGAGTCGGTTTCCGATATACTGCACGTCCCTAAGAGACAGCATCTTTTCGCCGAGACAAAACATTCAAAAATGAAATGTATCCCTCCTTTTCGATTTCAGTTGTAAAGTGTATTTGTCATTGCTGGAAATCAGATGGTTTAAAAATTCAATTTATCTTCACTACGGTGCCACACTAAAAAGTATCGTCAAGATATCTCAAGAATAGTGCGGGCCTCAAGCTAACAGATTCCTGCGCCTTTTCCTCGAAGTCCTCCATAAGCAAATTTGTCACCAAGTGCGACAAACTTCTACCTATTGCGACACAATCAGTCTGTTCAAAAATTTCGCCGTTAAATAAAAAAGCATATCGTTGTCATAATATGTCTGAAAAAAGCTGAATTCTCTTTATAAAAACCTCTGCCACAAAGAGATAAGGATTCTGAAAGGGAATACTTGTAAATAACGATACCACATCGAAACTGACTAATAGGTCAGGACTGTACATTTACAATGAGTTTCGTTTCTCAATGAAGTCTGCCGAGTTGCATATGTGACGAGCACGTTTTCCAGCAAGAGGCCTTACTAACGACGCAAAGGGTTTCGCACAGTCGTAGTTTTGACACCCAGTATTACTCATTGTTGGATCCATATGAACATCCTTCTTATTAATGTTTGGAACTCCATAAAACCTCGGAGGGGCCGCAACATTTGGATTCTGCAAAATTTCTGGCGGAAAGGGGGAGACGTCTGCAACGTTATTTTCTCGTTCTCGCCAATACGGTACCAGAACTTTTAAGTTCTACCACTGTAAAGATGGAAGATTCGCGATTCGGATTGTCATAACTGTGTAGTAAGTAGCGGCAGGAAAACCCCCACAAACTTACGCAGCACTAACACTACAAAACCATCGGATCTCGGAGAGAGATTTTAACCGTGTTGAAACTAATGGTAAAGTATCAAATAATTTTTCTCCGAATCAGTTTGTGGGAAATGCAGTGAGAATAATTACTTTTGGAAACCTTTACTCAGACAAAGCCTATTATAGCAAAAACTGTTTCGCTTAATAAAACGGCCGTCAGCCCAAATCGGGCACAGTCTCTACACAAAAAGATGAAGTCTAATTTCGACACTGAATAAATAACTACTTTCACTTAATGTGATTCTTGAGTTTCTCCCGGCGTATTTGATAATCAAAATATCCACGGGTGTTCTGCCGGTCTATAGTGTCCCTGAGCAGCCATAGCGTACGGATCTCCGTGCCGGCACGTTCACAGGAGCTCAGTCCGTCAGTTCACCTGATGATGGCGACATGTTTGATCGCTGAAATATTGTGCCCGTTGGACACTATAGACCGGCAGTACACCCGTGGATATTTTGATTACTTTCACTTACTACGTAATTTTAACACACCCACTTAATTTCCATTCACTACAGTCACTTGTCAGTAAGTACTATTAATCCCACTTTTTGTTACTTATGGAAGTCATCACTGTACTTCAGTAATTATTTAAAGAAGACACCCTTAGTTTCAACAAGGATACAAAAAATATATTAAACTTAATAGCTATCATGCATATGACCAAAACTATTATTTAACACGACTAAATTTCATTTCTTTAGGACTGTTATTTGTTAACGTTTTACTAACACCAGTAATTGTCTGAGTTTCTTTGACATGGAGAGGCAACCAGAACAATTACTGTTAAGATTGTTGCCGTTAAACAACTGTGTTACTTTACTTTCAGAAATGCTACTTGAAAACTTATCCTCTTGGTCACGCAAAGCGGTGGCCCTTATACTGATTCGTACAAACTTTAGTATTTAATAATGATTTTCAGAATTTACTACCAAAATAGTATTATTGCCAGTAATTTACTATTATTCAGGCTTCAATAAACATCGGGATACTCGGAATAAATTCGTTTAGGTAAGGGCCCTACTGAGGTAAATGAAATAGGAAATTTACGGTTAAACACAAAGGTACATTTAACACTTATATTCCGCTGATTGAAGATGGATGGTTCATACTGTGATACACTTCTAAATAAAGTACTTTGCCTGTTACTGATGTCGAAGGTGGCGTGAGGCGGTGCTGCGTAGTAACATTGCGCAGGTACGGCTCTTGATGTACATAGCTCTGTCTTCCTGTTGATGGCGACGATAAAATTGCAAATTTCTGAGCTATTAATTTATTGCCGTACTGAGCCAATCATGTAGAACACGTCCGAGGCCAAAACCAGTCTTGCAGGTAAATTCGGGGCCTTTAGTGCTTGACCAACGTAATGCGTGTTCACCACTTGCAGTGCAGCAACCGACTGTGTGAGCCACTTGCGCGCAAATTCTCACTTGCGCGCCCCACCACCTTTTCCATTCCACCACAGAACGGAGTTCCGTCCTACCTATGATCCCTACACCTTTTCAATTTACACTTCTGCTTACAAAACCCCTATGAACCATCTACAATTGCATGACAGCATATACATATAAAATTGACATAATTAATTACATTTGTACTTGAAATATTACATAATTATTTACAAAATATGTTTTAATACATTTATTCCACCTATGTCAAAGAGGTTATTTTAAACAGATCAACTACACTTAACAAAATCTTTCTCTCGTTATAGTATTTGCTTAACTTTTCAAAATTATTATTTTTGGAACAAAAAAATTTAAAATATACAGATTAACGCCAGTATTATATTTACAATAGCATTACACGTTCACAAGCAAAGAAGTCTTCGTAACCTACTGCCTAGTGGGGTGTTTTCTGACCACCTGTCTAGTGAGGTATTACTGATCTTTCGGCATGTGCTATCATTCAGTGAACTATACATGTTGTCATGATAGTCGTCACTAGACATTAAAACATTGGCATTACCTTTATCAGCAGAAAGAACAACCGCCTGAGCATCCTGGCGGAGGTTACGTAGTGCTGCCTTCTCTGCCACAGATAATTACTCCTCTGCGGCGAGACATCGTAACAACTCGGCAAGTTACACATCTTATTTCTTCTGCTCTATCCGTGGGGAGTGATCGAACAGTTTCTTCGACGGCGCTGATGAACGCAGGTATTGGCAAAATCTTCGGCATGGGTGCAAAGTTCAGTCCTTTGCCTAAAAGCTACGTGACATCCTCCAGATCTCGACAACAGTTTCTTGCTTCGAAGACTTTGCAGTCTGTCTCAATGTGGCCACTTCAAGCACCCTATCCGATTTGGTCCACGTTGTACCATGCATGTAGTCCGTAGAGTTGTAAGGTAACTCCCCAGAAATCTTGAGGTGCATGCGAAAACATGGTGATGCACGTTATGCTTATACTTAAGTGCCTAAAAATATAACTTGTGTGTATCTCTCTGTATTTACACCAGAAAATAAAGATAAGGATAGGGAATGAAATGTCAGAAGGAAGCAGCATCGGAAGAGATGTTAGGCAAGTTTGTTGCCTTTCCCCATTGTTGTTTAACGTGTACCTTGAAGAGATTATTACGAAAGGCTTAGATGGGAAAAGAGGAATGTGTATTGGTGGAAAGAGAATGGAATGTATAAGATTTGCTGATGACATGGTATTAGTGGCAGAAAGTGAGCGGACAGTGAGTAACATCCTGAAAGATGTGACTGAAGCGTGTGTGGAATATGGGATGCAAATAAACACAGAAAAAACAAAGAGTATGGTCGTCAGTACAAGACACAGACTGTCCAATATTAAAATAGGGCAATCTACCATTATTCAAGTAAGTGCATTTAAATATCTTGGAAGCACAAAAACTGAAGACTTGAGATGTCACCAGGAGGTGAAAACTCGAATTGCCATAATGAAGGGGGCATTCAACAGAAGGAGGAGACTGATGTGACAAATTAGATAAAGGACTAACGAAAAGGCTTGGCAAATGTTTTGCCTGGAGTGTGGCCTTATATGGGGCAAAAACACGGACGCTGAGACGAGAGGATGAAAAAAGGTTATACGAATTTGAGAAGTCGATGTGGAGGAGAACAGAGAGAATAAGCTGGACGGAAAGAGTGAGTAATGAAAGAGTATTGGAAAGGATTGGTGACAGAAGATGTCTGCTGAAGGTTGTAAGAGAAAGGGAAAAGAACTGGTTGGGACATTCATTGAGAAGGGAGTGCTTGCTAGCAGATGCTTTGGAAGGATTGGTTTGTGGGAGAAGACTGAGAGGAAGAAGGAGATACAAGATGATAAACGACATAAAGGGAAGAGGAAATTATGCAGACCTGAAGAGGATGGCAGAAGACCGGACAGCCTGGAGATGTACCATGTGAAAACCTGCCTTTTGGCAGAACACTGATGATGATGATGATGATGATGATGATGTGTGTCTCAGTTTTAGAAGCTGTTCACTGCTTTTCAGAGTTGTCGCTCCTCCAGATCGCTATCCTTTCCTTGGTAGTGCTCTAACGTTGTGGACACCATGTGCTGCTTGCGTGCGTACGGCGCTCGCATTGGCGAGCGGCCACGCTGTACAGCAAAAGGCCAGTGACAGGGCACGCTACACGCTCTGCTGCCCGTCACGACCCCTGACGCCTCGCGGAGAATGCAACAGGTGCAGCTGGGAAATTTATCGCCGCTCGCCAGGGGGAGGGGCGCTGTTGCCTCGTCACATGCTGGCTTCCGCGCAAAATTCTGACTCGCTGCCGTCTTCGGGATCTGGTCTGCTCTATAGTGTTCTTCACGTGTGACTATGTCCGAAAGCCAAATGTTACGAATCAGAAGGTGAAAATAAAACTAATAAAGGTTGTTACCATAGCTACTTCACTCAATTTTTTTATGTTTGTGTTATTGGTAATGAAAGTGACTAGCAAAGATAAGGAAAACAGTTCTCCAGCCTTACGTAACGCGTTTTCCATGCTGTCCTTTACAATATTCAATATTAAGAAAGTAGTCGAAGACAAGTGTGCTAACACAATACCTCTCATTTGAAAATAGTTATGGAAAACGTCCCCAGAATAGTAATAAATTATAAACGAATCACGAAACAACAACGACATTTTTACCAATAAATAAAAGAAAAAATCAATAAAATTCAAAATAAGAAAATGCCAACACGAAACTACGTTGTTCTGTTCTGGTAGTAAAAGAAAGTTACGAGACAAAATGGCCCATGTGCTACGTAGCCTGGAACAATTGTTCGACCTTTCCTGCCACCTCTTCACCTACCAACGAAAACATTAAAGAAAACTGTCTTTCCTGAAATAGAGCTGCAGCTACCATTATTACACCATTCGAAGTGAAACGTTTTCTTTCTTAGGCAAAGAAACAATTAGTAAGTAACAGAATATGTTAGCTCGATTATTGGTTCTGATTCTTCTTTGCATATTTTCCCGCTGTAAGTGATTGTGCTGCCACAGAATGAAAATAATATTTTTATGCTACCACCTTTTGAACAATAATCAAACAAAATATTTTTCTGCATGCTTTTTGGCAGACTAATTCACAAAACTGCACTATAGCCTGCGTGGTAAAAAAAGGTTCGAAAATGGATCAAATGCCTCTGAGCACTATGGGACTTAACTTCTGAGGTCATCAGTCCCCTAGAACGTAGGACTACTTAAACCTAACTAACCTAAGGACATCACACACATCCATGCCCGAGGCAGGATCGAATCTGCGACCGTAGCGGTGGCTCGGTTCCAGACTGTAGCGCCTAGGACCGCATGGCCACTCCGGCCCACGTAAAATAAAGGATAAATCATGTAGCCAGTGCAGAAAATATTTTTAAAAAAGAAAACAACGCATGCTCTGACAGAACGTAACAAATTTCAAATGACTTGGGAGGCATTTAAAGCAGGCTGCACCAGTGTACGAGGACACAATGAGTAAATCTTGCTGTGGTGGTGACGGTGGTGACGGACTATGTTCTTAGGTCGAGGATGCACTTACTTCTCGATAGTCTTCTTCCTTAAGGAGCATCTTGGGATGCTGGGAATTGTTATTATGAAAGTGCAGGTTTCTTCTCGTTTATGTTTCACATCTATCTGATATACAAGACATTTATAATATCCTTTCGAAGGTAAACGGTAAGTAAATATATACCAGATATAACTGCCACAACCTTTACAGCAGATAAAATATAATTGACCTTACACGTCGCAGGACCGTCTGTTACCGCGATGAGCTGCGCCACTTCTCACGACAAATGGTGGAACCGAGTCTCGTCTACAGCAACAAACTGAACTAGTAAATCTGATAGATCTATCGACAAAGTTCCAAATTTTCGTTTTTGCCTTTTCGTCAACATTCAAAATACGGTACCAATCATGCACAAGATGTCTGTAGTGTTAGTTATTTCATACACATTTAGTCATGTGTTTTACACTATCACATGTATTTCTTCGATGTATTCATCTCTAATTGCACTTTTCAAACGTTCTTTTTAAGAGCACCTTTGACGTAAGTGTAGCCTGATATGAATCCAACTGCCCATGCCCTTAGTGTTGAAAATGAAGGCATAGATTTTCACTGAACGTTAAAAAATTTCAGTGAATTTCCTTTCATGATAAGCCATGAAAAAGAAAGGATTTTATGACGACGTGGTTTTCTTGATTGTCTCCGTAAAGAAAAATCACAGAATGACTTCTTTAAAAGAGATATATTAACGGAATATTCTTTAGTTATAGTTGAACGTTGACTTTCGAAACTGTACAACATATATCAATTTTAAAAAAACACAAAGTTTCAGTGATATCAAAATAACGTTTGAGGTGGATCTAGAACTCATTACGTTCATTAAGTAAGTCAAAAATTTATATATTTGACAAGTAATGCCTATCATTTTCAAGGCATGAATGCCTTAAAATGACAGAGAGGCTTACCTGCCGAGGTACTGGAGATTCTCGACGCTATGGGTCAGCATTCCCTCGAGTTATTCACAGAAGATGGTTAGTTGTTTGCTTGTTTATTGGATCATGGATGTGGTCTCTCGTTGTAAAGTCAGTTTACACTCCTGCGAAATATATGATAGCACATAATTTTTACGAAGTTCTTTTGCACTAGTCTTTGCTACAACTAACTCTATTTTGAGCACAATCATTAACATTCAACTACAGTGAGACCACATACAGACTTTATATGCATTTTTTAAAAACTTGTGGAGTAGAAATAGTTGTCAAGCATATATAATGATTTCGATTTGACTTTAAAGTTAATTTTTTGTGTATTACAATTTCACTCACAATACAGTCCAAATTTCAATGAATGACAATTGTGGCAACCAGTTTCGGTTATCTTGGGGTCAGACAACCGTCATTTTCTGAAAACTGTAGTTGACGTCTTCCCCAAAGCTGCATCAAATGTTACTGCGTTCCGACGTCACGCCGACTAACGCTGTGAAGTAGAGGACGCAACGTGAAGACGTGAAGTAAGATTTCTCTCATGTAGATGATTGTTCGAAATCGCTTTTAAAACTATTCCCTTCGTAGAGTTGAACGTATAATACAATGTACTATAAGAAAATGAACATGACTGTTGATAGCAACAATACAGGTCGCAACGTGGACTTTTGCGCGCTCTCTGCCGTCATGCATGCGCAGACCTCATCCTCTCTACGTTTGCCTATCGCTCAGCCTCTACGGGGGAGGGCTACAGTACTGTGACGAAGAAAGTCTGCACTCTATGTGCTGTCAGGCCAACGGCCTGATCACACTCTTTCTCCATAGTCTTCTAATCTCCTGTTCGTAGCGTTAACATGTAGACCTGAAATAATGTTGTTGTCAATAATTTTCCACTCCTTCACATGAGAATAATTTTTTCTATCACTGAACTGTCCACAGCAAATCATTCACTACACTACCTTCCTATTCATGAGGAATGTTATTTTCACTATACCATATTTTTCGGTTGTTAATATGATCCTATAGCCATCTGACTAGAAATTCTTCTTTGCTTTCCATTTCATTCACTGACCCACTCTATATCTAGGCTGAGCCTTTCCATTCCCCTTTTCAGATTTTCCAGATTTCCCACCGCTTCCATATTCTGACTCATAGAATAACACCCTGTCGGTGGATACTCAATCTTTTTTATAATGGTTACCTTCCAGTCGGTATTCCTATCCTGCAGATTCAATGGGATACAAACGGGAATCTTTTACCAATGGAGAGATCATCATCACACTTCGTAATTATAGACTTTCCATACTGTAGATGCACATTATGTATCTTTAATGCAGTGGTTCCGTTTGCCTCTGCATCCTTCCGCCATTGATCAGTGCCGATTCTTGTGCCTCTTAGGGATAGTTACCCAATCCCATCAATCCCATGGCCAAAGAGAGCCCCTGAAAGTTCCCGATCCTCTGCCCTTTCTGACACAGACTTTGGCACAAAAAGAGGAGACTCCTCGTACAACAAGTCTTCGCCCTGCATTGATGATCAATTTTGTTCAAAATGTAAGCTGTGAGAGGGGATCCAACACAGATCCGAGGACATTTCAATTATCTCGCAAACACTCTACTCCTATAACACTGGATTATCATATTATAATTTTGTTAACTAGCTATGGTAAATCCACAATAGACAGTCTCATAATCATAAGAGCATAAGCATAAGAGTTCTGATACCGTTCATACTTCACCCAAATTCCATCATAACGATGATCATGTAGGCAACTATCTCGCGTTTCTGAATAACATATTTTGTATACGCCTAATGGGTTAGCTTATGGCCAATGACGAGTGCAAGTTGTTTCACAACTAGCGTAACAGGGAAGTGGTACGAGCTTAGTGCAACTATCGACGGTAGTGTCACTATTCAGTTCGAAAAGAATACTGCAGCTCATTTAGTGGATAAGTCCATCTGTTTCTTGTGAGGTCCTGTTCGAATATGAACATTGCGATAACGTGTTTTATCTTGTAATACTCAAAATACACAGGTATCTTCTGCAGGACATTAACCTTTTCTGGGTGTATACAGTGTAAGTCGATGGTGTAGATATTAAGCAGTGGAGTTGCCAAACCAGATTTGTGCTTCACCTCAACCTCGTAACTTTTGGTCCTATTGTATGTTCTTCGTCTGTCCCGGCGGAGGTTAGAGACCCCCCTCGGGCATGGGTGTGTGTGTTTGCCCTTAGAATAATTTAGGTTATGTAGTATGTAAGCTTAGGGACTGATGTCCTCAGCACGTAAGTCCCATAAGATTTCACACACATTTGAACATTTCTTAGTCTGTGACAAATACACTGGTGTACAAAACTTAACTATCGCATGATGTGTCATTGCCAAGCAACATTGTGCGATGAAAGTTGGACCATACATAGAAGGAACTGTTACAGAGCTCTCCAGAAGTTAACTGAAAGAAAAACACATTGAGACGAACAGAAATGACACTTATATCAAACACAATAATCACACTGAAGTCATCGTGCTTTATGATGCTACTTTGAACATTACAAATACAAGAATACACTGGACTTGCGGTACGTTTTGGAAGGCGACAGGCGACTCTGGTTTACCGCCCTGATAGCAATTACTGTAATGAGTAAACGTTCCACTTTGCCCCATGAGTCTGTTAAATTGATTTTCCCTTTAACTGTGTTTGTTGTTGATAGCCGTTGTTAGATGTTATCACAGTTATCAGAATCTAAATGAACGTGAATTCTGAAATAATATTAATGAAATGATGGCCCTGTCATTACTTTTGTCAACTGTTGATGGGTGATTAATAAATCAACATGGGACAAATCTTTCATAAAAGGAATGGCACAATTTTACTGATTAAAAATTGGAAAAAATACACTCCTGGAAATGGAAAAAAGAACACACTGACACCGGTGTGTCAGACCCACCATACTTGCTCCTAACACTGCAAGAGAGCTGTACAAGCAATGATCACACGCACGGCACAGCGGACACACCAGGAACCGCGGTGTTGGCCGTCGAATGGCGCTAGCTGCGCAGCATTTGTGCACCGCCGCCGTCAGTGTCAGCCAGTTTGCCGTGGCATACGGAGCTCCATCGCAGTCTTTAACACTGGTAGCATGCCGCGACAGCGTGGACGTGAACCGTATGTGCAGTTGACGGACTTTGAGCGATGGCGTATAGTGGGCATGCGGGAGGCCGGGTGGACGTACCGCCGAATTGCTCAACACGTGGGGCGTGAGGTTTCCACAGTACATCGATGTTGTCGCCAGTGGTCGGCGGAAGGTGCACGTGCCCGTCGACCTGGGACCGGACCAGAGCGACGCACGGATGCACGCCAAGACCGTAGGATCCTACGCAGTGCCGTAGGGGACCGCACCGCCACTTCCCAGCAAATTAGGGACACTGTTGCTCCTGGGGTATCGGCGAGGACCATTCGCAACCGTCTCCATGAAGCTGGGCTACGGTCCCGCACACCGTTAGGCCGTCTTCCGCTCACGCCCCAACATCGTGCAGCCCGCCTCCAGTGGTGTCGCGACAGGCGTGAATGGAGGGACGAATGGAGACGTGTCGTCTTCAGCGATGAGAGTCGCTTCTGCCTTGGTGCCAATGATGGTCGTATGCGTGTTTGGCGCCGTGCAGGTGAGCGCCACAATCAGGACTGCATACGACCGAGGCACACAGGGCCAACAGCCGGCATCATGGTGTGGAGAGCGATCTCCTACACTGGCCGTACACCTCTGGTGATCGTCGAGGGGACACTGAATAGTGCACGGTACATCCAAACCGTCATCGAACCCATCGTTCTACCATTCCTAGACCGGCAAGGGAACTTGCTGTACCAACAGGACAATGCACGTCCGCATGTATCCCGTGCCACCCAACGTGCTCTAGAAGGTGTAAGTCAACTACCCTGGCCAGCAAGATCTCCGGATCTGTCCCCCATTGAGCATGTTTGGGACTGGATGAAGCGTTGTCTCACGCGGTCTGCACGTCCAGCACGAACGCTGCTCCAACTGAGGCGCCAGGTGGAAATGGCATGGCAAGCCGTTCCACAGGATTACATCCAGCATCTCTACGATCGTCTCCATGGGAGAATAGCAGCCTGCATTGCTGCGAAAGGTGGATATACACTGTACTAGTGCCGACATTGTGCATGCTCTGTTTCCTGTGTCTATGTGCCTGTGGTTGTGTCAGTGTGATCATGTGATGTATCTGACCCCAGGAATGTGTCAATAAAGTTTCCCCTTCCTGGGACAATGAATTCACGGTGTTCTTATTTCAATTTCCAGGAGTGTATTAGGAGAGTGTGCGGGTAGTTCAGTACGTAAAGGGAGAAGAAAATCAAATAGTTATGGGGCACTGGAAAGCAATTTCAGGGGAAGAAATAGAAGAAAGAGTTACAGGAGATTATAGGCTTCATAGTAGGAACGCGAGAGGAGCAAGACTGAGTTCTGCAATAATATCAGTTAGTAGAAGCGAATATTATATTTAACAATCACAGCAGGAGTTGGTACACTTGAGAAAGGTCTGAAGGGGCAAAGATTCCGAAAATAAATATTGAATTTTAAGGAGTATCCAGGATCAGATATAAACTCAGATCACAATTTCCATTAGAATTTCAAAAGTAATTGGTTGAAGTGGCAACAAAACACCTACTCAGATTGTAGGAATAGATAACAATCCATCGGAATTTCTAAAATCATTGGGCGAAGTGGCAAGAAAACGACTGCTCACGTTGGTATGTAGAAGGGATGTAACTAGTGATACACATTCAGACTTTCAGGATGTCATCCACACGTCGACAAGTGTGTAGTTCTCACGTTGCGCTTGATAATGGGAACAAGATTGAAGAAAATTGAAGACACATTTGTGGGATTTGCATCCTGAAAAAAAAGCGTTCGACAATGTAAAATAGTGCAAGTTGTTTGACATTCTGAGGATAATACAGGTGATCTATACGGAAAGACGGATAATATAAAATATTTGGAAGAACCAAGAGCGAACAGTAAGACTTGAAAACCCAGAACGATGTGATCTAATTAAAAAGAGTATAGGACAGATATGTAGTTTTCACCCCTACTGTTCAAGCTGTACATCGAAGAAACAATAACTGAAACAAAAGAAAACTTCAAAGATGGGATTGAAATTCAAGGTCAAAGGATGTCAGTTCGCTGATGATATTTCTATCCTTAGTGAGAATAAAGGAAAATAACAAGATCTGTTGAATTAATTAAACAGTCTAATGAGTGCAGTATATGGGTGAGAATAAATCGAAGAGAGACGAAAGCAATAAGAATTAACGAGAAACTTAACAGAACTGGTGACCACGAAGTAGACGAAGTTAAAAATTCTGTTGCCTAGGCAGCGAAATAACACTTGACAGACAGAATAAGGTGGACATAAAAAACAGATTAGCAATGGCAAAAAGGGCATTCCTAGCAAAGAGAAGTCTACTAGTATCAAACTAACTTGAGAATGAAATTTTTTGAGAATTTACATGCAGAGCACAGCAGTGTATGGTAGTGAATCGTGGACTCTAGGAAAATTGGAACATAAGAGAATCTAAGCATTTGACATGTAGTGATACAGAAGAATATTGAAAATCAGGTAGAGTGATAAGATAAGGAATGAAAAGGTTCTTCGCAGAATCGGCGAGGAAAGGAATAAGTAGGAAACACTGACAAGAAGAAGGGACAGGCTGATGAGACATGTTATGAGCCATCGTACTAGAGGGAACTCTGTAGAGGAAGTCAGCGATTGGAATTCGTCTACATCCACAAAATATTTCAGGGTATGGGTTGGAATTACTACTCCGAGATGAAAAGTTTGGTACAGGAGAGGATTTCGAGAGGGGCTGCATTAAGGGAGTCAGAAGACTGACGACAGAAAAGGAAAAAAAAAACATGGCTCATATACATCAAGTCCCAGGTAGAATGGTCAGTAGTCACAGATATGACAGGAAACATTGGTTCTAAAATGCATATCTTAAGAGTTATTAGCACTCATTCAGACTTTTTTGCTTCGAATGATTGTTGAAGATAGACCCCAACCATTCAGCGAAAGGATAAATTTTAAGTGAGAACCTAGAAATTTACTACAGCTTTCATCGTAACGCTACAGTAGGGAGAGAATAGACAAGATTACATTAACAGCAGCACGTACAGATGTTTAAGCAGTCGTTCTTCCTGTTCACCGTTAGCGAACTTAACATAAAGCACTAGCTGAAGTACACTAATAAGCCAGAGCATTATGACCACTGCCCACAGCGACGTTAGATGTGGCTGGGTGGCGTTGCGAGCACGTCATCCGGCATCAAAGCATGTAAGTGGAGAAGACACGGACAGGGGATCACTCCAGCGATGATATGGGCTGAAAACGTGAAAATCCATTGAGATAAGCGACTTTTACAAAGGGAGGATTGTTATTATTATGTAGAGCCTGTGAACGAGTATCTCGAAAACGGCGAAGCTGGTCGAATGTTCACGTGGTACTGTCGTGGGCACCTACGAAAGTAGGACAGTGAAACTACCATTAGAACGTTCGCGACTCTTCACAGAACGCAGCGCTCGGAGGCTTGTCTGCTCTGTAAAGTAGGATAGATGGTAATGTGTAGCATCTCTGCTCAAAGAACGTAATGTTTGTTCACGCACAAGTGTTTCGGAGCACACAGTTCATCATACATTGGTGAACATGGAGCTCCGCAACAGACCACCACATGTTGACCCAACGACATCGTCAGTTATGATTGCAATGGGCACGGGACCGCCAGGATTCGACCGTCGATCAATGGAAAAGTGTCGACTCTTCGGGCGAATCACACTTTTGCTACATTAGGTCGATGGTCGTCTCCACAAACGCCGTCTTCGAGGTGAACGGCGGCTTGAAAACGTACAGCGCGCCACGGGCGCAGGTTGGTGGGAGCAGTGTTATGCTACGGGAGACATTCTTCTGCGCTTGCATGGTAGCTGTGGTAGTAATGAAAGAGACGCTGGCAGCCGCGAACCCCCTGCATTCCTTCATGATTGATGTCTTCCCCGACGGCGATGTCATCTTTCAGCAGTCTAATGATCCGTGTCTCGGAGCCACAGCCGTGCTACAATGGTTTGAAGAGCATTGTAGTGAACCCACGTTGATGTCTCGGAGGTCAAATTCGTCTACTGTAAATCCTACGAAAACAATCTGGGTCGCCATACGGCGCCATCACCACGTATGCAAGCCAGAGGCCTGTCATTTAGGCGAATGCCAATACCTGTTAGCTGACATCTAAGGCCACATACCTCCACAAACCTACCAACAAACTGTCGGATCCATGATACACAGAATCAGTGATGTATTTCGTTCCAAAGCCGAAACAAACAAGTTATTTAGCAGGTGGTCATAATGTTTCAGCTCATCAGTGTTTTTCCAGTCCGCCTCCATAGCTAAGTAGTCAGAGCAGCAGACTGCCAGGCTATGGGCCCTGGTTCGATTCCCGTTTCGGTCGGAGATTTTCTCTCTTCAGCGACTGGGTGTTGTGTTGTATTATCATCTACATCGACAGGGAGGTCACCGAATTGGTGTCACCTAAAATCATCTGCACCAAGCGACCGTATAGCCGCTGAGAGTCACTAACCACACGACATTTCATTTCAGTGTATTTCTCAAGATTGTTGATGATAACACAAAACTCTCTGCCTCTGCTCATGGGGAAATCAGTTCATGTGAACAGTTCTTTTCTATATAACTAAATTTAACGTTTGCACAGACTGTTTGTAAGACGAGAGTAATATGTATCAGATGTAAACGGGTAATTTATAAAGTAGGCGCCTTTTGGTCTTCATGGCAGCTGAGCGACATCAGAAATCACACACAACATTTTTGATCCATTAGTATCAGTGAATGGCAACAGCCTTCTGCAAGTTAATTGCAACTTTCATCACTAAACCCTGTTTCGTAAGTGATAATCCATTACTGATTAATTTCGATGTATTTAACGCACAATCAGAGAACCATCAAGGGACAATCATTTGCTCCGTGCAAGAGAGGCATGTGCTTCATAAATTTAACGGCATACGTCTTCTCAAGCAACTGCTACATCTCAAATTTGACAATATAAGTAGTTATTTTTGACATTAATTACCACCATAATCTCCAGTCCCAACAGCTTACTATTTTTTCTTATGGAGCCATTTGCTGTTGCAAGTGTACGATTGCCGGCCGTCCTTATTGCCATTTGAAAGAGGGTATTTCCTAACATGTAATAGGTACACCACTTGAATCCATCTAAAGTGACTAAAATTAAAATTTAAAACAGTCTTGATCGCAATCTTGTTAAAATATTTTTATTGGAGTGAGTGACCGGTTTCGTCTCTATGAAAGAATCATCTTCAGACTCCTGAGCAGTGGATGGACACTGCTAGCTGAGTTCCGTCGACCCTCGAGGCTAGTGTAACAGCGTACGTGAGCGTCGATGGTCGACGGAACTCTTCTAGCAGTGTCCATCCACTGCTCAGGAGTCTGAAGATGATTCTTTCATAGAGACGAAACCGGTCACTCACTCCAAAAAAAAATATTTTAACAAGATTGCGGTCAAGACTGTTTTAAATTTTAATTTTAGCTACTTTTAAGATCGCTAACTATGTTTTCAAGAATTTCAAAAATCATCTGTAGTGACTTAGCTCTGATGAATTTTGTCCTAAGTGATGCCCGTCATACAGACTGTTCACACCTTTCTTGTGCAATTGCTCTATACAAGTTAACTTGAAAATACATCTGTCAGCGATAAATATAGGTTTTCTTCCAATATATTTTCTATTATCAAAATAACTATGAATTTCAGTCTATTTTGATAAAAATTGAGTCATGGTTTAGGAAATACTTTTCGAGCAATTATTTTTTATTGTTTTTGCTTCAACTTATGTATCAACATTAGTCATATGTAGTATCACTTTCATACTCTCCCTAGTATTTATTCAAAGTCTCTCTTTTGTCCCTGTTTCCGGCACTGTACAGTAAGCCTGTTACAAGTACAATGACAATAAAACCATTAACAAACATAAAAGAAAGAAACAAAACATTTGCATGAAAATGTGAATTTCCATTGCTGAATAATGGCTTCTACCGGGAGCAGTTTACCCACTCTAGCAGGTGACCATTCCGCATGCAGAATTACCTGTGGATGCGTTGCAGAAGCTCTAGCTCTATGCGACCGGCCAATCGTGGGATGGGACTCGCCGGCTGCTCGCTGAGAGGATTACCGTGGCCATGGCAACGCGCAGTGCTGGACAGTGAAGAGGCGCTGAGGTGGGTGACAGCTTGCACCTGCAGGCGCGTGGGTAGCCGTCACTTGCATCTATATGCGACGACGTCTGCAGAAGAAATCAAAAAGGCATAAAACAGTGTAAGACTGCTGAATATGATCGGGTCACATCATTAAATATCCTTTGGGAATAGGAGTATTATAGCTCTCAAAAGTAATCTGAGGAAAATATATGAAACATGGTCTAAGTATGAATTCTCAGAAGCTTATGAAATATGCTAAACATCAACCAAACTACTGTTTAGTGCAAAGATATACTTGCAATGGATAAAAAATTGATAGACTGCTTTCTCAAACATATTTAAGAGCAATCGTAGAAAGTAAACCGCCAGCACTTAGCTCCTTCCCCAACATTGGGAGAGTTTTACGTGCAGTTTGTCTGATTCCTTACAACGAGTTATTCTTAATGGAAACTGGTAGCCTGCAAAGTCCACGTGACGAATTGAAGGGAAGCTCCATAGCATCGTAAGAAGACGCTATTTTAGTGAGTCGAAAATAAAATAAGTTTATACCTAGATAGTCAAAATGTACTCGGGTTCTACCAATCACGAATCCAAGTTTCAGGAGATTATGTCTCTGGAAAGGTTCCACAGAAAACAGAATTTATTACCTTCAAGAAGCTGCAGTACGACTTCAGTTATTTCTGACTCTTCTCGATAAAGGTACAAGCTGCGACAAAATATATCATGCTGAGTGCAGCGTCTCATAATCATTCACGTATTCTCACAAGCTGCGACATCGTCGCGAAAAAAGACAGTGACCCGTATATGTAACAAGTTTCCTTTAATTTACGTGTATGGTCACAATTTTTTTCTGTTTGACAGATTACCGGTTTCGGTCTTTAATGACCATCATCAAATCTGCAGCAAAAATGGGACAAAAATCAATACACTCGCAAACTGTATACAGCTTATGAACAATACATAGAGCATATTGAAAAGTAGTGCTGACAAAATTTACATCTGTGCGCTTTAGATGTAAAGAGGCATACCTGTCTCATAAAATCAAAGTCCTAATGCACTGCAGCCATAGTGGCATAGTCAACTATTAAATGCGGAATCAGCACCAGCATCGTCAAATACATACAAATCACATCACATGCACAAGTCATGTTGTCAGTAAAACTACTGTTTAAAACTAGCTGCCATACAGTAGCCACCAGATATTTGTGTGGTAAGTTGACCAGATGTCGCTAATGTCAGCATACACTATTTTTCAATAATTAGTTGAAACAGCGAAAATAAAAGGGGGGATACAATAGTTAAAATCTGTAATAAGCTTATAAAGTATAAAAAGTGTTACAGTAGTAAAAAGCAATAAAAAGAACACGACTGAAAGCAATATTGTTAAAAAGACGAAGAGTTAAAAAAGTGGTTGACATATGCTCTAGGGCCATATTCTGGGCAATAACATAAATATTAAACTCAATTGATATTGCACCAGGTAATATAAACATCATAAAACAAATCGCTAAAGGAGTCATAAATGAAAGGAAATATAGTTCTGCACATAATCAGCGCCCTCTGTTAGGGCTAACTCTATAATTCCGCACAGGCGAGAAGTAGTTGGAGGAACTTGACCGGTAGAGGGCCCCTCGTACCCTGCGGTACTTCGTTGCAAGGAAAGAATGATAAAATTCCATAACAGTGGATGATTTACATTATCTGATTGGTGTAGTCAATGAAATGTATAAAGAAGGAACAACAACCTACTAGAGTCATCAATCCTAGATTTTGTTTTAGCTTACTTTTTTTTTACCTTTAATGAAAAAATTTGTTATTAAAAGGACGGGCTTGGGATGGGTAATAGCCTGGCTGGAACTTTAGCAGACATTTTTATCAATGATTTAGAATGTAAATTGTTTGCCAAGTATCCACAACTAAAAGACAAAACGATTTATTACAAACGGTATGTCGATGACATTTTATTACTGATAGAAGGTGACACAAGTGAGGTCAACACTTTCACCCTAGCAATAGGTAGCATGCACCCTAAAATAAGTTTTACCACTGAAATAGAAAAAGATGGCGCTATAAACTACCTTGATCTAACTATTAAGAAAGTTAATAATAAACATAAGTTTTTAATTTTTACGAAACCAACTTGCACAGACAGTATAATCAATGCCAGTTCGTGCCATCCTACCAGATACAAAAAAGCTTTCTTCTCTTCCATGGTTCAGCGGCTCCTTCGCCTACCTTTAGGCGAAAACGAAACACGTAAAGAACTTAGCATTTTAAAGCAGATCGCATTAGCTAACAGCTTTTCTACAAACGACGTCACGCGCCCCTACAATAGGCTAAAGAAACGTTTAACAAACAGCAGCCACACACACTCCCACACACAAAAGATAACCGGCAAAGATAGAATAAAAACTAATCCCATGAAATTTAACGGAAAAATGTCCCTGCAAATAGAAAAATGTTTTAAAAATTCTGATGTCAGATGTGGCTTTCAGGTCAATAACACTATAAAACTACGAATAAAACATAAATTGAAAGGAAACTATGATAAATTGGATGGCTCTGGAGTGTATGCGATCGACTGCAGTAACTGTGACAAAAATTATATAGGTCAAACAGGCCGCTCTTTTGAATTAAGGTTCGAAGAACACTCACAGCCACGAAACAAAACAGCTTTGGGACAGCATTTGTCTAATACTGGTCATTCCATAAAAAGCATTGAGAACTGTATGCATATTCTTCACAGGGTGGAAAAGGGCAGTGCTCTCAATTTGCTGGAGGAACTTGAAACTTATAAAGCAAAAAATATAGTACCGGATATACTTCTTAACTAGCAAAACGATTTTGTGCTCAATACCTACTTTGCTTTATTTTACAATATTTTTCCCTAGTCACTCAACGCCTCTGTTATTTATAGTGTGTTCGCAAGTTCTCCTAGTATTGAGTATATCATATATTTACTTTGTTTTCATACGTTTTACGCATGACTCTAGTAGGTTCTTGTTCCTTCTTTATTCATTTCATTGACTGCACTAATCAGATAATGTAAATCATCCACTGTTATGGAATTTTATCATTCTTTCCTTGCAACGAAGTTCAAAAATGGTTCAAATGGCTCTGAGCACTATGGGACTCAACTGCTGTGGTCATTAGTCCCCTAGAACTTAGAACTACTTAAACCTAACTAACCTAAGGACATCACACACATCCATGCCCGAGGCAGGATTCGAACCTGCGACCATAGCAGTCGCACGGTTCCGGACTGCGCGCCTAGAACCGCGAGACCACCGCGGCCGGCTGCAACGAAGTAACACAGGGTACGAGGTTCCCTCTACCGGTCAAGTTCCTCCAACTACTTCTCGCCTGTGCGGAATTATAGAGTTAGCCCTAACAGAGGGCGCTGATTATGTGCAGAACTATATTTCCTTTCATTTATGACTCCTTTAGCGATTTGTTTTATGGTGTTTATATTACCTGGTGCAATATCAATGGAGTTTAATATTTATGTTATTGCCCAGAATATGGCCCTAGAGCATATGTCAACCACTGTTTTTACTCTTCGTCTTTTTAACAATATTGCTTTCAGTCGTGTTCTTTTTATTGCTTTTTACTACTGTAACACTTTTTATACTTTATAAGCTTATTACAGATTTTAACTATTGTATCCCCCCCTTTTATTTTCGCTGTTTCAACTAATTATTGAAAAATAGTGTATGCTGACATTAGCGACATCTGGTCAACTTACCACACAAATATCTGGTGGCTACTGTATGGCAGCTAGTTTTAAACAGTAGTTTTACTGACAACATGACTTGTGCATGTGATGTGATTTGTATGTATTTGACGCTGCTGGTGCTGATTCCGCATTTAATAGTTGACTATGCCACTATGGCTGCAGTGCATTAGGACTTTGATTTTATGAGACAGGTATGCCTCATTACATCTAAAGCGCACAGATGTAAATTTTGTCAGCACTACTTTTCAAAATGCTTTATGTATTGTTCATAAGCTGTATACAGTTTGCGAGTGTATTGATTTTTGTCCCATTTTTGCTGCAGATCTGATGATGGTCATTAAAGACCGAAACCGGTAATATGTCAAACAGAAAAAATTGTGAGCATAGACCGAAATTAAAGGAAACTTAATTCAAGTATTCCTTTACCTGGAATAAATAACCGAGACTATGGAGTCACACAGTTCACTTAGCGAGACTAGTAACTGACTACTCAATTATCTGGTTCTCTATTCCGAACTGTACCCAACGTCCTCTAGAGACTATCTGTCAGTAAAATGAAAAACAATTGCATTATCTCGGTTAACGAACGCTGAAGAGTTCAGGAATGGAACACACCACTCTGAGGAGATAATATGATTGAGAAGGACTTTTATCGAGTACTAATAAAACAGCAGGAAAATACTGTATTAGGAAGTACTGTGACTACTGCATTTTCCTTGTTTTCATGGAAAGGTGCAAACCTATATGCTTATTGAAGAAACCGAGAAGTTTCAGATACTTAAGTGGAAAGCAATAATTCTCAGAGGGTCTCAGCGTTTTATGCATTTGCGTTAACAATAATTGAGACTGGATCATCTTGTTAAATGTGTGCTTTACGCCCCACAACGGGATACCCACTGCCATGCAATTCATGACTGCACCAGAAAATATAGTTCACCATAAATTTTTTCCTGGAAACATCAGTCACACAAATTTCAACGAAGACTACATTTTTCATTGATAATGTAAGACATGAAATACACAAACTGCAGTCACAAATACGTAACACACAGATAGGAAGTATGACTCTGCAAAGTACTTTCTGCTACTGAGGTAGACAGAAATGCAGGCAGCACTCAACTGTCAGGGCCGAGCTGCGTCCGTATGAGGGCGGGCACGTGCCACGTAGGTCGGCATTGACAACTAAAAGTACGCTGTAACGTGACCATGGCAAGTGCAATAAACAGACATACATCGTGTTTTGTTTTCCCCATTGTAGAAGAACGGAATGAAATAGCAGAAATGAATCAACATTTAGGACAGTTCAGTTGAATAAGAATGAAGTGGTCGGTTTGAAGTACGACGTATTTACCAACGCCATTTACACACCCAGGAGCCAAAAAGCTGCCTAATATCGTGCAGAGTCGGCGCGAGCAGGAGGAAGTGCAGCAGCAAGACGTGCCATAGACTCGACTAATGTCTGAAGTAGTGCTTAAGCCCCCCCCCCCTCCCCATGAATCATGGACCTTGCCCCATTGGTGGGGAGGCTTGCGTGCCTCAGCTATACAGATAGCCGTACCGTAGGTACAACCACAGTGGAGGGGTATCAGTTGAGAGGCCAGACAAACGTGTGGTTCCTGAAGAGGGGCAGCAGCCTTTTCAGTAGTTGCAAGGGCAACAGTCTGGATGATTGACTGATCTTGCATTGTAACAATAACCAAAACGGCCTTGCTGTACTGGTACTGCGAACGGCTGAAAGCAAGGGGAAACTACGGCCGTAATTTTTCCCGAGGGCATGCAGCTTTACTGTATGACTAAATGATGATGGTGTCCTCTTGGGTAAAATATTCCGGAGGTAAAATAGTCCAACATTCGGATCTCCGAGCGGGGACTACTCAAGAGGATGTCGTTATCAGGAGAAAGAAAACTGGTGTTCTACAGATCAGAGCATGGAATGTCAGATCCCTTAATCGGGCAGGTAGGTTAGAAAATTTAAAAAGGGAAATGAATAGGTTAAAGTTAGATATAGTGGGAATTAGTGAAGTTCGGTGGCAGGAGGAACAAGACTTCTGATCAGGTAACTACAGGGTTATAAACACAAAATCAAATAGGGGTAATGCAGGTGTAGGTTTAATAATGAATAGGAAAATAGGAATGCGGGAAAGCTACTACAAACATCATAGTGAACGTATTATTGTGGCCAAGATAGATACGAAGCCCACACCTACTACAGTAGCACAAGTTTATATGCCAACTAGCACTGCAGATGACGAAGAAATTGAAGAAATGTATGCTGAAATAAAAGAAATTATTCAGATAGTGAAGGGAGACGAAAATTTAACAGTCATGGGTGACTGGAATTCGAGTGTAGGAAAAGAGAGAGAAGGAAACGTAGTAGGTGAATATGGATTGGGGCCAAAAAATTAAAGTGGAAGCTGCCTGGTAGAATTTTGCACAGAGCACAACTGAATCATAGCTAACACTTGGTTTAAGAATCATGGAAGAACCCTGGAGATACTAAAAGGTATCAGATAGATTACATAATGCTAAGACAGAGATTTAGGAACCAGCTTTTAAATTGTAGGACATTTCCAGGGGCAGATGTGGACTCTGACCACAATCTATTGGTTATGACCTGTAGATTAAAACTTAAGAAACTGCAAAAAAGTGGGAATTTAAGGAGATGGGACCTGGATAAACTGAAAGAACCAGAGGGTTTACAGAGTTTCAGAGACAGCATAAGGGAACAATTGACCGGTACGGGGGAAAGAAATGCAGTAGAAGAAGAATGGGTAACTTCGAGGGATGAAGTAGTGAAAGCAGCAGAGGATCAAGTAGGGAAAACGACGAGGGCTAGTAGAAATCCTGGGGTAACATAAGAAATATTGAATTTAATTGATGAAAGGAGAGAATATAAAAATGCAGTAAATGAAGCAGGCAAAATGGAATACAAACGTCTCAAAAATGATATCGACAGGAAGTGCAAAATGGCTAAGCAGCGATGGCTAGAGGGCAAATGTAAGGATGTAGAGGCTTATCTCACTAGGAGTAACATAGATACTGCCTACAGGAAAATTAAAGAGTCCTTTGGAGAAAAGAGAACCACTTGTATGAATATCAAGAGCTCAGATGGAAACCCAGTTCTAAGCAAAGAAGGGAAAGCAGAAAGGTGGAAGGAGTATATAGAGGGTCTATACAAAAGCGATGTACTTGAGGACAATATTATGGAAATGGAAGAGGATGTAGATGAAGATGAAATGGGAGATACGATACTGCGTGAACAGTTTGACAGAGCACTGAAAGACCTGAGTTGAAACAAGGCCCCCGGAGTAGAAAACGGTCCATTGGAACTACTGATGGCCTTGGGAGAGCCAGTCATGAGAAAACTCTACCATCTGGTGAGCAAGATGTATGAAACAGGCGAAATACCCTCAGACTTCAAGAAGAATATAATAATTCCAATACCAAAGAAAGCAGGTGTTGACAGATGTGAAAATTACCAAACTATCAGTTTAATAAGTCGCGGCTGCAAAAAACTAACGCGAATTGTTTACAGAGGAATGGAAAAACTGGTAGAAGCCGACCTCAGGGAAGATCAGTTTGGATTCCATAGAATTACTGGAGGCAATACTGACCTTACGGCTTATCTTAGAAGCTAGGCAAACCTACCTTTCTAGCATTTGTAGGCTTAGAGATAGCTTTTGACAGTGTTGACTGGAATACTCTCTTTCAAATTCTGAAGGTGACAGGGGTAAAATACAGGAAACGAAACGCTATTTACAATTTGTACAGAAACCAGATGGCCGTTATAAAAGTCGAGTGGCATGAAAGTGAAGCAGTGGTTGGGAAAGGAGTGAGACAGGGTTGTAGCCTCTCACCGATGTTAATCTGTATCACAGAGACACGCAAGCCTTCCCACCAACAGCAAGGTCCATGGTTCATGGGGGAGGGGGGGGAAGAGAATAGAAGCTTTCGAAATGTGGTGTTACAGAAGAATGCTGAAGATTAGATGGGTAGATCACGTAACTAATGAGGAAGTATTGAATAGGATTGTGGAGATGAGAGGTTTGTGGCACAACTAGACCAGAAGAAGGAATCGTTTGGTAGGACATGTTCTGAGGCATCAAGGGATCACCAATTTAGTATTTGAGGGCAGTGTGGAGGGTAAAAATCGTAGAGGGAGACCAAGAGATGAATACACTTAGCAGATTCAGAAGGATGTATGTTGCAGTAGATACCGGGAGGTGAAGAAGCTTGCACAGGATATAGTAGCATGGAGAGCAGCATCAAACCAGTGTCAGGACTGAAGACAACAACAACAGCAGTGCTTAAGTGATCTGACACCATGAATCCTGCAACGCTGTCCTTAAATCCGTAAGAGTACGAGGGGGTGGAGATCTCATCCGAACAGCACGTTGCAAGACGTTCCAGATATGCTCAATGGTGTTCATGTCTGGGGAGTCTGGTGACCAACGGAAGTGTTTAAACTCAGAATAGTCTTTCTGGAACCACTCTGTAGCAATTCTGTGGGGTGCCACATTGTCCTGCTGGACTTGCGCAAGTCCGTCAGAATGCACGGTGGACATGAATCGATGCGAGTTTTCAGACAGGATGCCTGCGTACACTGTCACCTGTCAGAGTCCTATCTAGACTATCAGGGGTGCCATGTTATTCCAACTGCACACGCCCCACACCAATACAGTGCCTCCACCGGCGTGAACATGAAACGTCCCCTTAGAAAAATTTATACTAGACTGTGCTTAAACTGAAACACAATATTTTTGGCGCAACGCAATCTGACTTCCCAAAATCCCTACAAAAGAATGGCTCTGACTAATATTAACCTATACGCTTCACAAATCATTATATATATATATATATATATATATATATATATATATATATATATATATATATATATATATATATATCAGTTCGTGACACCAATTCTTACAAATTTCAAAACTCCGCCATCTCTCTCCCCACATCCACCACTGCTGTCGGCTCACATCCAACTGCGCAACGCTATGCGCTGTTACCATCCAGCTGCCCAACACTACAATGGCGAGTATTACAACAATGCCAACCAGCCACTGACTGCACACAGCACAGCCAGTGTTTTTTTATACAGAGCGCTACGTGGCGTTACCAATAAGAAAACCTAAACAGCCTACATACATAGCCCCCATGCTCCCCACAAAAAATTTTACAAATTGTTTTGGGCAGTGGCCAATAATAACTTGATAAAATTTTTCATAACAAAGATATCAAATGCACACACTTATTGATACAATGTTGGTCAAAAGCTAAAAGTTTCTTACAGTCCATAAAGACAGTCCCCTGATCGTTCATCACAGTAAAATTCCAGTGTTTTTCTCAAAGTCTGAGCTATTAAAGAAATTGCACTTGGAAGTAGTGGATTTCTAAGCAGTCTTCAAGAAGTAGTGTTGTCCTTCCAACGGACAGACAGTGCTGACTCTTGACATGCAGACAGGTAATGGGCCACAGTAGAGTCAGTTAACATTGAAGACTATCAGTAGGTAGGTCATCAAAAAGCAGACCCACTGTAGTCCTTGCAGAGATTACCTACTATTGGTGGGCCACCAGAGGTGCAGACCCACTGCAGTCCTTGTAGAAATAATGGTATTGGTGGGCCATCGAAGGTGCAGACCCACTGTAGTCCTTGTAGAGATGGCCAGCAGCCATCTGTTTGACTGTGAAGGCCCACAATCACCATTGAAGAGTCTTGCGGATAATATAGCAAGTCCATAACCACCACTTGTGCACTCACAAAAATTGTTTTTGAAATGTCCTTAGAACCAGCAGTGCTGTTATCCAGTCCCTTACTGAATTATTAACACACGTGCAAACACTATCAGTCCCTACTTCTCACATATTGTCCATATACTATGACCAACAGAAACGTGTGCAGTGAAATGTAATTTACAAGTTACTTAATTTGATGAACTGGTGTCAATTACAATTTTATAACATAAGAATACAATAACAAAGGTACAAAATACATCTTTAAAGAACATAACAATACAGATAACATTTGTAGTAGTACAGGCTTTACAAAAGAATCGAAATAGCAAAGACATCAGTGTTACAAAAATTACAACGTAAGTACATACATAAAAGATCAGAATAACTTTTGGAACATCAACTTCACACATGAGCATTAGAACAAAACAGAATAAATAATGTGTAAACATCTTTACAAAGTAAATAACATGTTATTAATGCAAATTAAATTTGAGGATAACAGTATTCCTCATCATAGTGAATGTAGCTTGGTATTAGAAAAATTCTGCAACATAAGTCTTATCAGATAAACATATAAAGACAGGAAGAACATAACTACACAAGGGTACACAAACACATAGTGGGATAACACAAGGAAAGGGCAGGGTTTGTTTTACTGCAGTATTTTGCAAACAAAACTTTCTTTACTTCTCGGAGATCTCCCTTCGTTCTTCATTATCTCCAAATAGTCCTATCTATATCTGCTTTCTGTACTTTTCTCATATAACCTCTCAGTGCATTTCTTCAAATCCATCGCAACTCGTTCTCTTATATAGGCTACCCCCTCTTAAGCTAACTTAAATCTACTGAGCTCAGATGCTTAACTAAGGGACGAGGCAATGCAGCGGCACAAAACAATTAATACAAACAGCAATGACAAAAAAAATGCAAGTAAGCATAGCGAGCAGCAATAAATGTAATAATTTATATCTAAACATGACAAATCTAAAGCAGAAAAAATATTACAGTAAAAATGTTTAATACCTATGTCACATCTCAACACTAGAGTGATGCATCACGAGAACATACGCTAGCAGATAAGTTACCAAAACGTAAAAAAAATATTTTTGCAATTCCTGTGAAGGGAAATGTCTATTTGTGCTCTCTTTTCTAAGAAAGTACATCATAAAATGATTCTTTACTGGGTCTGTAGACAGAAAATAGTGATATTAGTACATCTATTAAATTTTATTTTAACCAATGCTGCAGTGCAGATAGAAACTGGATATTAAACAAAATGAGCAATCTCTCAGCTAGAAAGACAATAGATATAAAATGTTTCTCATCATTTCATTTCAGTAAATGTCATAAATTAAGAACTCTACAGTGTAATCATGTTTTCAAGTTTGAGGGTGTCGTATTTACGATGCTTTCTACAAAGGAATGTCAATAGCGACGATAATGGCTTCCCTTCTTTTTTTTACCTGTGCCTCTGAAAGGCACACACTAATGGCTTTTTTCCCAGGCGACTGTCGCACAGCTGGGTGCCCACGACGCATTACGTGCAGGTGGTCACTTACCTTTCTTACTGAAAAAATTACGACAGCAGTTTCCGCTACAGTGACAGTCTCATATAAAAATATTTTCACAGGTTGAGAATTTGCGTTACAAATCTGTAGAAACAAAATCCTTTAAATATAATAGTGTCCAAAAAAATTTCGCCAGCATAGTGATACATTCACGCATATACACACATTTCATAACTCTTAAACTACGATTCTCGGTTTCCAACATCCTTTTTCACAAACCAGAATCCCTAACCACTACTCTTTATTCCTTACCTTATTCGTGGACACTTATTCAATATTTCATCATAACAGATACATAGCATAATCAAATAACTCATATAGCATCAGCTTATTGACCATAAACATACCACAACAGCATAATACACATAGTCATCGTAATAATATCATCATAACACCTCAGTCAAATCTCAAAATCGTCGTAGCTTCCTCCAATAATTTCAAAACCTAAAAAAAAATTCTCTGCTCATGTCAAGTGTCATCTGCCTCAAACGTACTTTAAAAATCATGATCTCATACCAAATATGTCATTCAAAGCTCCTATAGTATCACAATGGTTCTGAAAAAATATGAACAGTTCACAAAGTACAGACAAAATACAATTAAGTGTGAAGTTATCCAACTGTGTAATTACGTAAACATCTGTCACTGATGTAGTAAAATGAATGTTTGTCTCTCCCAGTTAAATGATCAGATAGCTGTGTAATTAATGTATTAGAGAAATACGGTACCGATGTGTAAAGTTGTATAAGCAAATACCATATTAGCTAGGGCTCCTTGTGATTGCCACACACATGGTACACAAAGTAGGCGTGTACCCCCTGAGGATGAATGTAATTATATCCTCTGATGTTACAGATTACAGCAATGGAATGAAATGTATCACGGAAAACCTTTGTATCATTGTATTTCAAATATCTTTAAAAATAAATGTTTTAAGTACAAAATTAGGCACTCAAATACGCGTACTGTAGCGCTAAACTGTGCGTCTTGTTGTAAGATAATCTCTGTGGAAGTGTCGCAGTTACCGTCCCCCGAAAGCTAAGTTCTACAGAAGTCAATGTACTTACCTAATGATAAACAAAAGTGAAATGCTTTGCGTATAGATATCGTAGTTACTACGCTTATTGCCATGATGAAGTAAGTACTGTACTGTAATATATTGTTGTGCTACAGAAAAGGCTGTCTCATTGTAGCTATACCACAAAGTTACTACTAAAACATGTTTTACTTTCCAGAATAATACATAAAAACTGTGCAGATATAAAACAGATACAGTGCAAAAGCAGCATTGTAAATTGTCACTCATTAGTAGCGTCGTGATAAGATCGTGTAGCTGTCACATAAACTAACCACTGAGTCATCTGGTATCTCACAGAAAGTACTTTAAATCCAGAATTTATTTTCGAGTAAACCAAAATGTTGCATTAAAATCTCATTAGCAGTACTGGTAACTGTTCTAAGTATGTCAGCCTTATAGTCGTTACGTAATCGTGCAACTAACAAGCAAGAATGTACACACAATAACACTGTGTCGTCTGTTCACTATAACAATGCACTCGTAAATACTGTCTAAATAAGTTCTCTAAGTTCTAGACTGGATAGTTAACTTCAAAACATTGTTGCATGTTAACAGATTCTTAGTGTGACAAAGTATACTAGTGAAATGATGTGAACAGATTTATGGCAAAGACAAAGTTAAAAAGCAGATTATATTTCAATAAACGGTTTTACATGTGAAATGTGGTGTAAACCTTTACTCTTCCTAGTACGCAGAGTTGCAACTTCAACGCAATTATCATGTGGTATACGTCGAATTCTGTAAGGTAAACTAGAAAGAATTTGTGACTCAAGGGTTTCTTCTTATCTGACAATGTATGAGCTTTAATGAGAACTTTCTGACCAATATATAATTTCTTTGCATTTGCTTTACGTGTAATTTTCTCCTTTTGTCTGCAGCAGAATTTATATTTTTAATAGCCAAATCAATTATGTCTTTGTGTCGAAGTTTACGTGTATTCGGAAAAGGTACAAGCTCTCTGATTCTGTTCGGTGGTTCTTTATTCTTCAGTACAAGAACAGGTGGTAAAGCAGTGGAGTCATGAGGCATCTCATTCAGCACGTTTTGAAATAAGTGTAAATATCTGTCCCAAAGCTGATGCTTTTTTGTGACAATAAAGTCTGCAAAGCTTATCGATTTCTTTCATAATCCGTTCAGACAGGTTACAATGTGGGGAGTACAATGAAATAAAAACAGATTTGATTTTATGGTTACGAAGCATGCGTGACCAAACAGCAGATCTGAATTGCGGTCCGTTATCTGAAATTACTTTACTAACGTGTCTAACTTCACGTAAGAAATTTTTAACAAATTCGTTGGATATAGACTGTCCAGTGGCTTTACGTAACGGAGTGAAAGAAACAAATTTTGAAGTAAGTTCAACAGCGACTAGAACGTACGAAAATCCATTAGATGTTCTAACAAGCGGTCCCAAGAGATCAACAGGAGCAAATTCTTTTAATTTAGAAGGAATGATAGGAAACAATGGAGCACGATGCGAGACAGTAGATGGTTTCGCCTTTTGACAAAGTTTACAAATAGACAAGACTCTTCGAATTCTCTTTTCCATATTGTTAAAATAACAAGTTGTTCGAAGAATTTGATAACATTTTCGTGGACCAAAATGTGCATAGCTGAAATGAATGTACCAAATGAGCTTATTAACGAAATCGTCTGGAATGCAAAGTACCCGTAGTTTGTCATCAACAGTGCAGCGTTTGAACAGTATGTTGTTCCTAACCAGATAATAATGCCGAATCTGTGTGTGTGTCTTTTCATGCCATTTACTTTTGATGTCTTTCCAAATCGGATCTCTATCTTGTTCATGAGCAACGTCCGTTAAAGATGTGGTGATGAAGTTTTCAAAGGCGACTTTCTGAATGTAAAGAATACTGAAATTTTTATCGACGTTGCTTTCTGTGTTACTTTTCTCGAGCCCAGCCGGTGCGCGTGACAGTGCGTCCGCAACAATGTTCTCCTTACCGGGAATATAGACTATGGTGAAGTGGAATTCTTGCAGAAACAATGCCCAACGTTTTAACCTGTCATGATTTAATTTTGAAGACATAAGAAATTGTAATGAACGATGGTCACTGAATACTTTTACGTGCTTACCATAAAGAAAGAAACGGAATTTGTTAAATGCCCAAACGATAGCTAAAGCTTCTAATTCAGTAACGGAATAATTTTTTTTCAGATTTTGTTAGCACTCTGCTAGCAAAAGCAATGGTTTTCTGAACAGTAGTGTCATTTTCTGTGGCTTCTTGAAATAAATGGGCACCAAGACCGACTTTAGAAGAATCTGTGCTAAGGCAAAAATCTTGTGAGAGATTTGGATGAGCTAGTATTGGCGCGTTAAGTAGCGATTCTTTCAAAGAATTGAATTCCAACTGTGCTTGTTCGTCCCAGTTCCAAATAGTATTTTTTCTAGTGAGAGAACAAAGTTTTGGTGTAACTAGAATTTGCATATTCAGAAAACGACGGTAAAAATTTACGAGGCCTAGAAAACTGCGGACTTGTTTTTTTTGTGGATGGAACTGGAATGGCTCTGATTGCTTCTAACTTTTCAGGATCCGGCTGAATACCTTCAGAAGAAATAATATGTCCCAAAAACTTCACCTTTGTCCTACCGAATTCAGACTTTTCCAAGTTAACTGTAATTCCAGATTTTGCAAAAATGTGTAACACGCTGTTGAGGATGCGATTATGTTGTTCCCATGAGGCTTCTGCTATCAGAATATCGTCCACATATAAGGTGATGTGGCGTTTTAAGAACTCAGGTAATATGGAATTTAGCCCGCAAATGAATGCTGCCGAAGAAATGTTCAAACCAAAAGTAAGTTTCCGAAACTGATAACAAACGCCGAAACAAAGGAAAGCTGTGTATTTTCTACATTCTGGGTGAAGTTCGATCTGATAAAAGCTGGATCTGAGATCAATGGAAGACAGCACTTTTACACCATAAAAATTTTGAAGTAGTTCTTCCAACGTTTGCGGCCTGTTTGTTTCAGGAATAATGATAGTATTGATTTGTCTCGAATCTAAGACAAGTCTGATCGATCCATTTTTCTTCTCAACATGTAATGGATTGTTGTATGAGCTTACTGCAGGCTCAATAATGCCCTCGTCAAGCATAGATTGTATTTCTGTTCTAACACGGTCCCTATAATGTGCTGGAATTACGTATGGTCTAACACAAAATTTAGTATGCTCACGAACACCAAATTGGTATTGAAATCCCTTGATTGTCCCTGTTTTGTGAGTAAAAACTGTGGAATGTGCTTGTAAAATCTCAAAAAGGTCCTGCCTCTCAGTGTCATTGCAATTCTCAATTTTTCTAATTTTATTCTGAATTAACTCATTAGTTTCAAATATGCCGTCGATATCATCCCTGTCAGTACTTGCAGAGTGATAGTTAGTGTCTAGTTCCGTAGAAAACTCCGAACTGTTCTCTAACAGAAGGTAAAGCCGATTAATTTCCTCGTCATGGTTTGAGAGCCAATCTTCAAATTTCAAAGCTATTGACTTACCTTCTTTCCCTAAACTTATTTCAGCATCGTGAAAGTTTAAGATTGCTTTGTATTCATTCAAAAAGTCTACTCCCAGTATAATTTCCGTCGACAATAATGGAACAATAAGAAAGTTCATAGAGAAACTGTGCCTTTGACAAAAGAATTCTTAGTTCGTTTGTTGGCGTACATCTACACTTTTTCCAATGATTGCACCTTGTAATTTAATCTTGCGTAACGGAAGTGTGGGGCAATCCTTCGATTTGCTGCATTTGCTAAAAGCTGTTTCACTAATTACTGAAATGGGACTGCCTGAGTCAAGTACTGCCGTAAATTTTACGTCATTTACAGCAATGTGATTCACAGGATATGCAATGTTGTTACGTTTTACGTCCTGTTCCTGGAGTAAGATGTCCCTAATGTCTTCCATTTTTACGTAATTACTACCTACGGCAGCTGCATCGTCAGTTTCATGCGTACGGTTTGTGGCTGCCAGCGGTATGAGTCATTGCCTATTGTGTCTTTGTTGGCGCGCGTCGTTATGGGGATTTGGAGACCTAACTTCTACAAATTCACCTTGTCGAGAGGGCCCTGCTCTGTTTGAATCCCGCCAGTTCTGCTGCAATTCAGGTCTGTCGTTACGATCATATCGTCTGTCGTCATGTCGGTAGATTCATAGTTTCTTTCTTCTTGGTCACGTGGTGGAGAATTTCTCCCTGAATCGTAACTGCGCGCTGGACCGTTGCGTCTTAAGTTATTCTGTCTCCCTTGATAATAATTATTTTGGTTTCCATATTATCTGTTTCTCTGATTGTCTCTGTGATAGTCATTACTACGGAAATGCGATCTTTCTCTGTAACTATTATTACTCCGCCAGTGGTTGTCATATGGGTGGTGTCTGTTTTGGTCACGATTTCCGTTGTAAGAATAGACTTGTCGTGTCCAGTTATTGTTTCTGTCGTCACGGAATTGTGACGGATGTGAACTGTAGTGATTGTTTTCCTGTTTTCGCATCCCGCGACTGTCTGTGTCAATTTCTAATTCTTGTAAGAGTCCCTGAAAAGCTTCAATGTCGTCTTTGCAACAGCCTGCCAAAATAATATTCCTTAAATGTTCAGGCAATTTCATTATGCAAATGCGGATGAGTTCTGAAGGGCTATATGGGTTTGAAAGATATTGATTCTTATGTAACATGTCTTCAAAATATTTGAAAAGACTGGAAAATTCAGATTGTTCAAAGTGTTTCATCATCATGATGCTATGTTTTACTCGGTCTTGTGTAACTTGAGACCAATATGCTGAGAGGAAGGCATGATAAAATTCTCCTTCACTGTGACAATCGTGAATGACCGATCGCATTCTTACAGCTGGTTCATTCTCCAAGTAGCCAGAAATAAATTCTAATCTGTGCTCTAATGACCAGTTGGGAGGAAAACAATGAGAGAATTGATGGAGCCACGCTTGTGGATGAATGTCGTTGCCAGAATTCTTAAATGTTTTGAATTTACGTGCAGTAATGAACAGCTTATAGTCAAAATAATCGTGTCGGCGAGTAGCAGATCGGTCATTGTTACGTCGTGTCGGCGGTTCCATCTCAAAATTCGGTGCACCTTGCCAATTTCTTTCATGATTTCCGAAATGCCCTGTGTTATTATTTTGTGGCTTTTCTGTATTTCTAAGTTCCTCTTCCCGTGTTGGAGCGCGAGTGTCCTCTGAAATATGTAATTTTTGTATTACCTGCGTCAACTGATCTTGTACTTCCCGGATTTCTCTTTTGTATTGCGTATTAATTTGATTCTGATTTTGTTTGAATTTCTTAATTTGTTCATACTCTTCTGTGTCAGTGATGGCTACAGGTCTTGTGTCATTCAGATCATCATCTACCTTCGCAGATAAATTAGTGAACTGATCCGAAAGTTCGGCTACTTTCTCCGATAGTGAACACATTTCCTCAGTGTGTTTTTCTGAACCAAGTTTCAGAGTGTCCATTTGTGTTGAAATCGAATCTACTGTGTCCTTTAAGTTTTCCTGAGTTCTTGCAAGTTGCGTAACCGAATCGGTGGATGCAACTGAGTCCATTTTAGCTTGCAAGGTGTCGTGATTTTCACGAACAATAGTTTGCAATTCTTTTATGGCTGCTTCGTGATTCTGTAATGCGTCTTCATGCAGCGAAAAAATAGGTTGAAAATGCTCACAAATTTGTGTTTTTACGTCATTACAGATTTTTTGACATTTCGATTCAATGTTATGTAACTCATTAGTTAAATCTTCACGTGTTTGTTCAAGTGTGGTGTCTAACTTCCGAAGATTTTGTTCCATTGTGTCTAACTGTTGCTGTGTTTGTCTCTGGTGTTGTTCCATTGTGTCTAACTTTCGAAGATTTTGTTCCATTGTGTCTAACTTTTGAAGCTTTTGCTGTGTTTGTCTCTGATTTTGTTCCATTGTGTCTAACTTTTGAAGCTTTTGTCCCATTTGTTGCATTAATTGTAATAAGAGTGCACTGGTGTCTGAAACATGTTCCTTAGTGCTATTCGGCAATGCATTTGAACCGGCAATATTCGCAGTTTGAAAAACAGAAAATGTGTCTTGACTTATTTGGGAAAACGGTGAGGACGCAAAACCTGAATCTACAGTATTTGCAAGAATGTGTCCTGTCATTTCGGAATCCTGAGGCGAGCTGTTGCCGACCGATCGATCGATAATGCTTCCCTGTTCACTAATTGTTTCACTGTCTACACCATTGTTTGCAGCCCGCTCCATTTCCCTATGTACAATTACCAAATTACTACTTTTAACATTAGTTAATTCATTACATGGTGGCGCTAACACACTGCTTTCGTCTTCACTGTCATTTCTCAGTTTACTTTGGAGCGTAGTATTACGTTTTTCACACGTCATTATAGTCACAATATTTCACACGACAACACAGAAAAGCACAATTTGAAGAGCAAAATAAGAAAACACATTAACATAGCACTGAAAATAATAACTAGTTAATTGCAAGCGCAGATGCGAAATACTTGGTGCAAATTTACATGAGTGCCACACCTGTTTTACTGTACAACAATGAAAGACTGCAACTACAAAGGAGATTCTCTCTACAATTACGCGCTAGCAATAAACAAAATCTACACTAATTACACAAACTACAAGAAAAAATCAGAAGATTCCAGTGAGGTATCCTCGGCTAAGAGTCGACATATGAAACGTCCCCTTAGAAAAATTTATACTAGTCTGTGCTTAAACTGAAACACAATATTTTTGGCGCAACGCAATCTGACTTCCAAAAATCCCTACGAAAGAATGGCCCTGACTAACATTAACCTATACGCTTCACAAATCACTTACCTCACAAAAATCTTCGTTACTCAAGCTACTGCAATACAGCGAGCGCCACTACTGCCAGCTAAATAAAAGATTCAAACTACTGAAGGCACTAACTACTGATAGGCATAGTTAGCAAATGAAAGATTTTAATACAGAACAAACAATGTATTTACCTTAATAGTCATAATATATATATATATCAGTTCATGACACCAATTCTTACAAATTTCAAAACTCCGCCATCTCTCTCGCCACGTCCACCACTGCTGGCGGCTCACCTCCAACTGCGCAACGCTACGCGCTGTTAGCATCCAGCTGCCCAACACTACAATGGCGAGTATTACGACAATGCCAACCAGCCACTGACTGCACACAGCACAGTGTTTTTTTTATACAGAGCGCTACGTGGCGTTACCAATAAGAAAACCTAAACAGCCTACTTACAAATAGTCACCTGCTGACATGCAGGGTTCATGGAATCATGAGGTTGTCTCCGTACCCGTAGACGTCCATCCCCTCGACACAGTTTGCAATAAGACTCGTCCTTCCAGATAACACGTTTCCAGTCATCAACAGTCCAATGTTGGTGTTATGGATCCAGACCAGGCGTAAAGCTTTGTGTGTGCAGTCATCAAGGGTACACGAGTGGGCCTTCGGCTCCGAAAGGCCATATCGATGATGTTTCGTTGATTGGTTCGCTCACTGACGCTTGTTAATGGCCCATCATTGAAATCTGCAGCACTCTGCGGAAGGGCTGCACTTCTGTCACGTTGAAAAATTCTCTTCCGACGTCGTTGGTCCCGTTCTTGCAGAATCTTTCTCCGGCCGAGACATGTCGGAGAATTAATGCTTTGCTGGATTCCTGATATTCACGGTACACTCGTGAAATAGTCGTACGTGAACATTCCACTTCGTTGCCACCTTCGAGATGTCGTGTCCCATCGTTCGTGCGCCGACTGTAACACCACTTTCAAATTCGCTTAATTTTGACAACATGTCATTTTAGCAGAAGTAACCGATCTAACAACTGTGCCAGACACTTATTGTCTTATACAGGCGTTGCCGACCGGTGCGTCGCATTCTGCCTGTTTATATATCTCTGTATTTAAATACGCTCGCCTGTAGGAGTTTCTTTGGTGCTTCGGTGTATAATGCTAGTATCATATGATGTATGTGAACCAACTGTATCGGAATTCAAAGAATTGTAGATTTCAAAACAACTGTGGAATATATAAATAAAGTGTTAGTCACATATACAGACTTCAGATTGCACACCATGCGATACAACAATATAAAGGGTGATTTGCAGACTTCGACCGTCGGCGTATGCTGTTAGCGACAATATAGATTTCCTGAAGCGCTGGGATGGGAACTGTTTTCAAGCCCAGAGCGAGATGTGCTTAATCCGGCAAATGGTTGGCGTCCTGGACCGACAGAGCGGTTTTCAAATATGAGTTTTTTCCAGAGAATGGGTGCCATTTCACAGTACCCTTTGGGAAGGTAGACAGCAGCACTTCACAGTGTTACTATGACCGTTAGCAGGAAATGCCCAATCACAGTGTCGACTTGGTGGTCTGAAGGCTGACTGGCCGAAACGTACATATCAGAAAGAATGTCGTGGAGCTATGAGCACAGAGCGCAGTGGAGGGGTTGGGTAGAAAGATGGTGCCACGGTGTTTTTCGAAGTTTGTAGTCAGGGATCAGGTTATAATGATAAATGAAAACCACCTCAGTTGTATAATTACACACTTATTTTGCTTTGAGCGGTTTCGTTCTTACAGCACCTTCATGTTGCCGAGTTGTGCTAAAATCATGACGCAAATGGCGTGGTTGTTCTGTAAAATGTTAAAGAGCAAACTATACCGTTATCATCTGACATCCTCGGTACACAATTACTAATAGTATCTGCCCTGTGTAAGTCTCTACCATGTTTCTGGGAAACTATAGAGTGTGTCGGCCTTCAGGAGGGCGCGTGAGGACCATGGGTGGGGATACAGGGGAGTGCGGTGCAAGCAGAGGGGAGTGACTTGTAGGCAGCGGTGTGGAGCGTTGGAGGCCCAGTTTTACCGAAAACGTGTAAGTTCTCCGTCAGGTCGAACATAGCTGCTAGGCGGCGGTCTAGTCTGTGGAGTGTTACTAGCGCAGTGTTAAGGTCAGCTACTCGACTGTTGTAGAAAGCGAACCTGCTTGGGGAACCGTTGCGTGACTGTATTGCGGACTTCCTGCTGAGACCTTTTCTGTAATGGGCAGCAATTTTGTTCTTAACTGATGTGTAACCAACTGCATATTGGTTCCTCAGAGATCTAGCTGAAATTTGTGGTAACTCCTCGAACATTCTGTTGTGAGCGGAGGCGCTCGTTTGTATTTTTCTACCAAACTATGTCCAGCCTATTTTCTGCAGACGCATTCGCAACAAATATGAATTGTAATTGGTTTTTGATTCCTACTTATCACATTACTGGGTAGTGTGGCTTGCTTGATTATGTACGCAAGCCAGGGCTTAGTGCTAAAACTTTTCTGTAACCTGCTTGTTTAGTGTATTACCTATTAAATACCGGTCACCCTTGTCCTGTTTATAGATGGTTTATATTTCATTAGCTTAGTGTTTAAATCTGATTATGTGTGTATGTGTTACACAACAGATTAGCTATTATTTAACATCTTGTTTATGGGATTCAAGAAAGAACACAGAAAGGGGTCCTAACTGTAAACTGTAACTGGTTATGTGGCTTTCTTCAGATCATTTTTGGTATTTAAAATTCCTTGTACTTCCAGAAAAGGTATCTATTTTTGTAAGACAGCTGGTCAGCTGATTCTACTACAGCCGCATTATTTGTTATTAGCTTTTTGTCGAAGTAGACACCTGTGTAACGGTCATATTGCGATTTGCTTGTTTTCCCGGGTTAGATAACTCTTTCTTTATATTTGATAGGCTACTGCCATTGTTTTGCTTGTTGTAACCCCTTTACTTTGGTATTCTGTGTTTTCATTCTATATGATACCGGCCAGGGGGCTCTTTATTTACAATGAGTTTCCCTGATGATTTACTAGAGATCTTTCCTTCTAAATCCCGATTAAGTATGTGTTTATAACCCCACCGCGGATGCGTGTTTGGACGTAAACTATAGGTCCCTGAATATAATTATTAATAGGCATTTTGTATTCTCAATCAATCTCGCCCAATGTAAAACTGGTTTCCATGGCCGCCAGCCGTTGATTCTCTTATTGTATATCTGTCTTAAATAATATTAAAGTTTTTGAGTAGTGAAATTTTGTTCACGTAAGATTGGTCAGGCTTGCCGTAAGCAGGTCTTTACGGCGATGCACCTTGTGACTTACGTGTAAAATTTAATTACTTGAAAGGACTTCGCCGTGGTAGGTATGTATCTTTGGGCATTAAGCCATCTGTGCAGTTGCTAAGCGTGGCTCTTAATTTGCTCAACTGAAGTTCTTGACCTATAATTATCTGTTTACTAGCAATTCCATGTGGCAATTAATCATTCTTGCTTCAACTCCTTACTACTTTACATTAATTTGATAAGTAGACGAAAGCGATTTTATTTTGGGTCCGACAACGTACAGCGATCATTGTTTTCTTTTTAATTATCACCTTCCACATTTGCACTTAAACGATTGTATTTATTGATGTGGTGAGCTTTCGGTTGAACTGACTCATTAACTAGTCATCAGTGTTCCCACTATTAAATTATGTATTTTACTAATTTAAATAGTTCACTTGTTTTCAGCAATAAACTACTGTCTAAAAATATACGATTTTGTCCAGACGCCTTATGGTTCAAATGGTTCTGAGTACTATGGGACTTAACATCTATGGTCATCAGTTCCCTAGAATTTAGAACTACTTAAACCTAACTAACCTAAGGACAACACACAACACCCAGCCATCACGAGGCAGACAAAATCCCTGATTTCGCCGGGAATCGAACCCGGGAATCCGGGCACGGGAAGCGAGAATGCTACCGCACGACCACGAGATGCGGCCATCAGACGCTTTACTAATCCCTAATCACCTCCCTACCTAATCATAAATTACATTCGACAAGCAGACCATCTATATTATAACTTTAGCACTATTCGTCAATCTAAAGATATTCTGAGAACGAAACGAGCAGTAGCACAATAGATGCGTGCTTATGCAGCTGAGGTGATTTTCATTAAACATTCAAATTTCTCAGCAGTGATGTTCAACATGAAAACGATTATCAGTAGAAGTTCAGAATGTGTCCGTTTATTAAACTTCCTGGCACATTAATCCTGTGGGCTGGATGGGGATTCGAACCCAGCACCCTTGCCTTTCGCCAGCAAGTACTCCACTGAGTTAACCGAGCACGATTCACAATCCGTCCTCACAGCCTTACTGCCTCCAGTACCTCATCTCGTACCTTCCAGGCTTCACAAGTCTCCTGCCTAACTTGCAGGACTAGCACTCCTCGAGGAAAGAATATTACAGAAACATGCCTTAGCCACATCGTGGGGGGATTGTTTCCAGAATGAAATTTTCACTCTGCAGCGGACTGCGCGCTGACATGAAACTTACTGCCAGATTAAAACTGCGTGCCGGATCGGAATTCGAACCTAAGACCTTTGCCTTTCTTCCAGGTGTGCTAGACCCGCAAGGTATGCAGGAGAAATTCTGTGAAGTTTCGAATGTTGTAAATGAGGTACTGGCAGCAGTAAGGCTTAGAGGACTGATCGTGCATCGTTCTTGGGCAGCTCAATTGGTCAGTCTGCCTTCGGCAGTGACATAGTGCGGACGGTGTTGCCCTCCGGCCGCGCTCTGGTGCGGGCGCCTGTTTGTTTACGCCGGAGCAACTTCGCGTTTTCGGTGTTTTGAGTGTAGAACGAGATGGCACACTTGTACGGAAAAAAACGACTTTGAAGTTCAGTTTTGTGAACGACTATACACTAACGTTTTTTAAGAGAAGATGTTAAAATCGATCCACGGGAAATGGTGGGAATCCATTTATTAATAGTTTCAATCGTCGACTATGTCAAGCGAGGCGGCTTCTGAAAGATTTCTCCAACGATCACCGATCGGATATCGTTTCTGTCATGCCGACGGGAATGTTGGTGAGGTTATAGTCGACCACGCGAGAACGGGGATACGCACCATACGGGTCTTCGAACTTCCTTTTGAGGCCCCGTCGAAACTTGTGATCGACACCTTACGACCATACGGTACAGTTCTATCCCATGTGGCCAAAAAATGGGCGAGTTTTACCACATACCACGTCCTAAATGGGATGATACAAATACGGATAGAACTGACAAAGCACGTCCCCTCTTATTTGTGTTTAGAGAGTTGTCGAGCGATTATAATATGTGATGGACAACCTCCCCCTTGCTCAGGGTTCGGGAAAGAAGGTCACGACCGTTCGGAATGCCTCCAGCGTCCTTTAGTGCAAACCCAGCTGGATGACGTTCAGGCGCCACAACAGATGACTGTATTGCCGATTACCTTTGTGCAGGCCCTGAGAGAAGAAGTGAGGGAGCTTTCCGATGGGCGCCAGCAGCTGCACACTATAGAGAACGTGGACACCAACGGATTGGGACTCCGACCACCGGTTCCACCGCAGCAGACACAGGACCCGATACAAGAGACGCCGCTGAAGGTCGCTCCAGGCTCAACCTTGGTGGCTGCCAGAGCTTCCACCGAGTGCTTGATAGACCAGGCCCAAGACGGAGGATACGCCATTCAAATAGCGGAAGCAAGACAACGGAAACAGCGTTCGCCGAAGAGAAGAAAGAAGTGACGACTGAAATCTGCTGACAATTGCAATAGTCCCGAGGGGACAGTGGACGACAGTGCCAGTATCAACCTGCGACCAGTGGATTCAACAGATACCGAGATGACGGTGCAGGAGTTGCACAGCGACGATAACTTAAATTCTCCTTCTGTTGACCAGAAGGCAGAAGTGGAGATGATTGTCCAACATCAGAGCGGTGCCACCGCCGTCTGCCACGCTTCGGCCGGCTCTGAAAGCATGCTGGGGACTGGGCGCAGGAAATGGACCAACAGGAGCAGGAGGAAGATACGGACGCGGCGATTGAGGATACTCCTGGCCATGCGCCGGGAAGGGCCGGGGAATGTTGAACAACTTGGTGTGGTGAAGAGCGACGGGGCCGCCGATAAGTGACAGCAGTTCGGTTCAACACCATCGCTTGATGACACCCCCTGCCCCCAAATGATGAACATATTCCAGGCGTACAGCATTGCGACTGTCAACATTAATGGCATTCGGATACCACTTACAATTCAAATGCTGAAAGATATGTTATGTTACACCCCACAGACGTGGATATTGTACTCCTACAAGAAGTGCGTTTCACATCGCCGCAGGAGTTCTACGGCTACGACGCACATTGTTCAGTGCCCGATGAGAAAGGATGCGGTATGGCGATCCTCACCAAGGAAGGCACAGCTGTGGAGGAAGTCATGTGTACCCTTCGGCACGTGGAATAGCGATCACTGTCGAAAGCGTTAGTTCTACCTACCTCTGAGACAAATTAGAAACTGGAGATTAAATTTATTCTGCACTGCAATATTACTTGGCCATAAATAAATTTTTTATTAATGTTCTTATTATTACTTTCTTGAAAACTGATGCATAGCAGGAAAACAATTTTTTTTTCTTTTTTCGAAAGACGATAATTATTCTGTTTCATTGTACGGTTTAAAGAATTTACATACAGTTGGCAAACATAATTTTTCCTTCATCATTTCGGAAAAGAAATTCTTTCATCAGGACCAAAAGAATAATTTTCTAGCTTGGTGAGAACAAATTGTAGATGGGTTAGTCCGTCAGTGTCATTGTTGACCTGTGATAAGTTTTAAGTAGCCCCAAGGGACTGAACGACATCTCGGAGAACGCTGACGATGTTGGAACTGTCATAAGTAGCCGAATAGCTTCTTGAAACAGTTTCTAAATCCTACAGTTCAGTAATCACTTTCTCCAAATAGATGACACATTACATGACTGTACAAAATTCATAGTAGTTCACAGCCTTTTGGAGCTGCGTATGAAGTCTGGTCAAATTAAATTTTGCAACGTGCTCCCCAAGCACCTCTTGAAAAATGTTTTACAAATGGAGAATTTGCATAGAAAGACGTGACAAATATTATTTTCAAGATGGGATATTCGCTTTAGAACCTTTGATCTATTTCGTGTACAAAGAAATGAAGCAGTTAAAATAGCTGGTAACTTAGTTACATGTTCCACAGATTCTGAATTATTCTTTATCGAAACGGTGTGGATGCAATCAGTTTTCAATATATGTAAAGTAATTAGTGTTAACATTAATGAAGATAAAAAAATTTAGTCCCTCTCATGTAGCTACCCTTAAAACTAGTTCTTTTAGAAGCTACCAATTTGTAAACGAAAATTAGACCATGGACCAGGCGTTACCCAAGAGAAATGATTTTACGTTAGATTTAAAACTTGCTTTGCTATTTGATTTGTTGTTACTATGGTGTAGCTAGTATTGCTAATGAATATTTATTTCACAGAAGTTACTGATATTCAGAATTTAATAAATATCAAGTGCACTAAAAATTTCCACCTAAGTAATAAACTTTTGCAGGAAAATTGCTAATATACAAAAGTAAGTTTCCTGATTATAGACATGTGATTGATTTTAACGAAAGTTGATACTTATGTTAACTTAAATATTTCACTATTTACATAATATCTTAAAAACGAATATTGCTAAATCTTGTCAATAATGTATGAACTGGATAATTAATATTTTTAGTCGCATGTGGATTACTGAGAATTGCAAGTAAATGTGTGTAATATCATGTTACTATCGTTACAACCCGCATCTCGTGGTCGTGCGGTAGCGTTCTCGCTTTCCGCGCCCGGGTTCCCGGGTTCGATTCCCGGCGGGGTCAGGGATTTTCTCTGCCTCGTGATGGCTCTGTGTTGTGCGTTGTCCTTAGGTTAGTTAGGTTTAAGTAGTTCTTAGTTCTAGGGGACCGATGAACATAGATGTTAAGTCCCATTGTGCTCAGAGCCATTTGAACCATTATCGTTACAGTAAAATAAACAGTCGAAACAGACCTCTTTAAAATTTTACAGTATTTCTAAAAATATGCGTGTATTCCAACTTCGGCTGCATATGGAACCTTGAAGAAATAAGGAATGGGAATTCTTTACAGTATCAAAGTTGTGACAAATAACTTTCGATATGTAATTGGCACATAGCGTTTAAGATATGAGTAGCATTTTCCATTCAGTAAACTCTAATATGTTAGTATTTCATCATTATTCCGGCTAGAATCAGGCATAAGAACAGCGTGGCAGCAAATAAATTAATATTTTTGTATAAAACTACAAGTATTTCAGTGTGCTTTGTTTCAGATAATTACGTACCGACGTGTTCACTGCAACACATGCACCAGTAAAAGGTCAAGGATTATTAAACATGGATGTTACTATTTTACAACTCATTATCGTGAAGTCTATACGGCTGTTAAAGCTATGAAAAACAGTGAAGCTAGGATCCCAGGATAGCAACTATGGATTTAGTAACAACGCTTAATCGCATATTAGTCAAAGTACACAATAGATGCAAGAGAGAAAGACAGCGTGCCACGTAAAGAGAAGCGTGTGTGTAATCTTCAAAAATAATGTCTTCTTTTAATGTTAGCTAGTGCGGTTTCCCAGGGTACGTGATTAGACGGGAACGGCCTGGATTTTCTCCACGCTTGTTGTGTGGAGTGTGCTCGAGAGAGGCCCGTTCCAACCACTCGCACCGCCTGCCACGTTCCATTTATCAGAGGGGACAGCTCGCAATTTCAGCCCGTCCACATGCACTGCAGTGCCACATTTCAATTTAGATATACCAGCCGATACCCGAGCTCACAGACTAAACTGAGTTCCTCTTCGCATATGAAAAGATTATTAAGGTTTTGCGCCGAATTATTTTTCATTCTGATCTAACTAAGGTCCAGTGAATAATTTAAACAGATTTTAAATATTGTTAATGCACCAGTAAAATTACACAAAATAATACGATAGTGACACAGAGTTATCGGTATTGCTTCTCACCAACGAACGTCTTCATATTGTAGATGCGTGTGACTGTTGCGTGAGTTTGTCGCTGAAATAATATTTTATAAATCAGGTAACATTTCTGCTATGTGGAAAAACGTGGGGATTCCTCAAATTCAATACAGTATTTAAGCTTGAAACGGATATTTACAGCAACAAAATACATTGCGCAGCATAATTAAAGCGTCACTTTTGCGAAACCCCATAACTGGCTCCCATTGCGATGCAGAAATTAAAAATTTGGCTCAAATATGCCTGAAACTTTCCTCTGTAATAGTGGAAAATTGTGGTACGCTGCGATATCATCCTCAGGCTCAGGGACGCTTCAGGTAGAAAACTGTCGGCGCACACGTAAAAAATGATAGAGCTCAGAAGTTCATGTGAAGTGTAATGACGTCACATTAACACCAAATTCCATCATAATTCTGCCCAAAGCAACCGTGGATATGTCACAAATTGATAAGATCGCTATCCCCCCTCCCGTCATACATATCTCCCCTCTCTTGACGCCTCTGCCATGGAGGTCAGAACTGCGACGCCCAGTGTTGCAATCACGCTGTTCTCTTATGGATGGACGACTGAAACATTTCAGACGCACCGCCGCTCGGAATCGACACGAAGAGGCTTAACAGGGCGGCATAAAGCTCACCAAAAATGAGAGCAATCCCTCGATTGGGGTACTGATTCTCACACATTTCTCGGCTGAAAACAACAGTTCGCCATGCGATGAGCAACAGTACGATGTTCTTAACAGCACTCGACACTGCTGCCGCCCCCACGGACTTTTCAACCCTGCTCTGAAGACATCCTGGGGCTGCAACCGCACTGTACGTGATCTGACCACTTTGGAACGTGGCGCGACCGCTGTTGTGCTCTGATATACTCGGTGGAACCACTGAGGAAGTTCAAACCCATCCGAAAAAATTTGAACGTGATCCTTAACAGCAAAGCGTGTTCCTGCTTATCAGCCAGCCTGTTTCACACCCTCTTCTGGCATCAATTTCAAGCTGTTGCGTCGCAATGGGAGTCAGTAATGAGGTTTCAAAAGAATGATCCTTTAATTGTGTTGTGTGTATTTAGAGAACCTTTGAAAATGTGGTGACATTTGTCAACGAAATATTAGCTTGTTTAAGACTACACTCCTGGAAATGGAAAAAAGAACACATTGACACCGGTGTGTCAGACCCACCATACTTGCTCCGGACACTGCGAGAGGGCTGCACAAGCAATGATCACACGCACGGCACAGCGGACACACCAGGAACCGCGGTGTTGGCCGTCGAATGGCGCTAGCTGCGCAGCATTTGTGCACCGCCGCCGTCAGTGTCAGCCAGTTTGCCGTGGCATACGGAGCTCCTTCGCAGTCTTTAACACTGGTAGCATGCCGCGACAGCGTGGACGTGAACCGTATGTGCAGTTGACGGACTTTGAGCGAGGGCGTAGTGGGCATGCGGGAGGCCGGGTGGACGTACCGCCGAATTGCTCAACACGTGGGGCGTGAGGTCTCCACAGTACATCGATGTTGTCGCCAGTGGTCGGCGGAAGGTGCACGTGCCCGTCGACCTGGGACCGGACCGCAGCGACGCACGGATGCACGCCAAAACCGTAGGATCCTACGCAGTGCCGTAGGGGACCGCACCGCCACTTCCCAGCAAATTAGGGACACTGTTGCTCCTGGGGTATCGGCGAGGACCTTTCGCAACTGTCTCCATGAAGCTGGGCTACGGTCCCGCACACCGTTAGGCCGTCTTCCGCTCACGCCCCAACATCGTGCAGCCCGCCTCCAGTGGTGTCGGGACAGGCGTGAATGGAGGTACGAATGGAGACGTGTCGTCTTCAGCGAAGAGAGTCGCTTCTGCCTTGGTGCCAATGATGGTCGTATGCGTGTTTGGCGCCGTGCAGGTGAGCATCACAATCAGGACTGCATACGACCGAGGCACACAGGGCCAACACCCGGCATCATGGTGTGGGGAGCGATCTCCTACACTGGCCGTACACCTCTGGTGATCGTCGAGGGGACACTGAATAGTGCACGGTACATCCAAACCGTCATCGAACCCATCGTTCTACCATTCCTAGACCGGCAATGGAACTTGCTGTTCCAACAGGACATTGCACGTCCGCATGTATCCCGTGCCACCCAACGTGCTCTAGAAGGTGTAAGTCAACTACCGCGGCCAGCAAGATCTCCGGATCTGTCCCCCATTGAGCATGTTTGGGAGTGGACGAAGCGTCGTCTCACGCGGTCTGCACGTCCAGCACGAACGCTGGTCCAACTGAGGCGCCAGGTGGAAATGGCATGTCAAGCCGTTCCACAGGACTACATCCAGCATCTCTACGATCGTCTCCATGGGAGAATAGCAGCCTGCATTGCTGCGAAAGGTGGATATACACTGTACTAGTGCCGACATTGTGCATGCTCTGTTGCCTGTGTCTATGTGCCTGTGGTTCTGTCAGTGTGATCATGTGATGTATCTGACCCCAGGAATGTGTCAATAAAGTTTCCCCTTATTTCAATTTACAGGAGTGTATTTGGGTTGTGATAATTCTTGTTTAACGTTTTCTCTGCTGACGATATTCTTACGAAGTAATTTTTTCATACTTTCGTCAGGTTTTCTATAAAACCTAGGAATATGGAAATGGAAACGAGCGTTTGGCGTCATTGGCTGGGAGGCCCCTTGCAGGACAGATCCAGCCGCCTTATTACATTCGGCGCTACATTGGACGACCTGCGCGCCGGATGGGGATGAAATGATGATGAAGACAGCACAACAACCAGTCCCTGAGCGGAGAAAATCCCCGACCCAGCCGGGCCCGCAGGACGGCAATCCATCATGTTGACCACTCAGGTAATACGTTGCAGCATGCGAGATACGTTTGCTTATTTCACTATAAAAAGCATCATATACTTGAGCTATTGAGATGCTAGCAATCTGAGTCTCATCTGTTTGGAGGATTTTTTAGTCCTGTGAATGTAATTGTTCCATCGATAGCTTTTTTACTACTTACTTTGGTCTTACATGTTCTCATGTCTCGGTCTCGCTCTTTCATTTCGTCTCTTCAAGGTGCTATCAGTCAAGTTGGTTATGCATGTCAAACGACGAAGAAATGGTCACCGACCGTATAAAGAAACAGCATCTTCAGAATATAGATACTTGAAATAAGAATTATAACTTGTATTGTACACAGTCTATCAAGGACCGCTCTATCATGTGTGCAAATGAGATGAAGCGGCTTACATCCCATTACTGCGCTAGGCATTCACCCTATTCTTTTGCCTTACGTATTTCACTGTATTTTCAGCATGATTGCCTTTCTACAGAGGTCTCGAACACCTCTTCAAAATCTCAGTAAAGTGCGGAGGTGCGGAGTACTGGAAAGTAGATTGCCTTGAGTTACATTATTTTAATTGATTTTTTCGTGAACAAACTGTGTAATAATTCAGAATTTTATCAGACTATCAAGGTTTTACTATGAAAACTTGCTGAGTTAACGTGACTGCTACAGTTATGAGCAGTGCAATCATTCTTATGTTGTCAACTTTACGTAAATTTAGAGCTCTCTTAAAGAAGGTAGTCGCAACCAACTTGAAATACAAAATCTGAAGAAATGAAACACCTAAAGAATGTGACAATTTAATTACATTTTCTATGTAATTAACTGTGACATTTTCTTCGAAAAATTGCTGACACAACTTACAGTTGAAAAGTTTACTTTAGTGTCGCAATTACTCTGAACTTCCTGGTCAGATGTAAGAGACGGCCTTCGGCACCAAGCTGATCGAGTTAAAAAAGCAGCAAATAAATAAATAAATCTTATAGATAAAGCTTTTTGATTTTCAAAATAGGGTGTGTTTCATGAAAGTGCATTTATGTTCTAACATTAAGTATTTAAGGGAATTAGGGTCATTCTACAAATCCCGTTTTGTTAAAATAGTAGTAAACGGAAAAACATTTAACATTATTTTTAACATACGAGAAGTATTCCACATTAAGAGCTTATTATTTCTCACGACACCGTAAAATTCAAACTTGGAATCCGAAGTGCAGTACGGAATCATTTTCGTGCACGTTCAATATGGATCCAGTAAGATATTTGGGACGCAGTGCTAGTACCGGGAAACCAATATTTATCGCAGTACGAGACCAAGAATCCTGCATTTCGTCACACGCACACATGCACATGCACAGTTCCATGCTTAATCCATGGTCCAGGCAAGGTCGATATCAGAAAAAGATCGTCAGCGGCATAAGGCTTTACGAACGGTACGACCTGCGACTCCTCTACTGGATCGATCCTCGTATCTCCTGCAGCGGCGACTGCCTTCACCCATCAAATGCAGTCACCCCTTTGCTTGTGGTCGGCCTGTAGATATTATATTCGTCGTCTGGCTACGTGTGCCTCTCTATAACGCTGAATGGCGAGGCTAACTTTTTTATCTATAATACTGGGATTATTCTTTTCGTTGACACTTAGGGGAGGAAAGGTCATGGCCGATGTGTAAAATTATGTACTAAAAGGTCGTCATCGTCTGCAAGGTCCGCAGCTAGTGGTCGTGCGGTAGCGTTCTCGCTTCCCACGCCCGGGTTCCCGGGTTCGATTCCCGGCGGGGTCAGGAATTTTCTCTGCCTCGTGATGACTGGGTGTTGCGTGCTGTCCTTAGGTTAGTTAGGTTTAAGCAGTTCTAAGTTCTAGGGGACTGATGACCATAGATGTTAAGTCCCATAGTGCTCAGAGCCATTTGAACCATTTTCTTCTGCAAGGGATACCTTCAGACATGGCGACACAATTTCAGTGTATAGTTTTATGCATACACGGTGTTCGGAAATTCCCGTTGCAAACTTCTAGAATTCGTAGAGGGGAGTGAGTACGTAATATTTTGAATATAAACTCATTCTGGAAAGGTACCGTTTCGGTGCTTAAGTTGTTTGAAAACATGTTTGCTAGGTTCAAATGGCTCTGAGCACTATGGGACTCAACTGCTGTGGTCATCAGTCCCCTAGAACTTAAAACTACTTGAACCTAACTAACCTAAGGACATCACACACAGCCATGCCCGAGGCAGGATTCGAACCTCCGACCGTAGCAGTCTCACGGTTCCGTATGTTTGCTAGGTAGTTATGCGACAGGGTAGTCATGGTGGGGTTGTTTACATCGGATCGGTTGATATCATTTGACCTCTTTCCACGTCTCTGACCTGGTTCGACACCCATTCGCGTGTCTGTGAGTGTTAGAACGAACACGGTTGAGTACACGTGTGCAGAATACAACTTCTGAATGGCGATGCTCATGGTAATGGGAGAGTTTCTCGTCGTCTTTATTAAGATCGTTTTCCACAATGTCCGATTACACTGTATAACCTTTTCGCCACAATTACGCTGCTGCTTTGAGAGAGAGTACCTTCACCGTCAGCAGATGTGACTGTGGTGCTCCACGGAGACGCCGCACACCCGAACTGGAAGAGGCCGTACTGCATCACTATGAAGAGAACCCTTCAGCGAGTACACGAGCAATTTCTTTGGCTATTAATGACTCGAACTGTAAGACAAGTGATGTACTGGGTGATGCCTGATCAATTACTTGCTAAAGTCGTTGCGTTACCAACATGTCTTCAATTGGTTGTAGCGCGTAAAAGGTATGTTTTTGGGCATGGTTTCCTCCCCTTTACAGGTCCTAGGAGTTTGTAACGGGAATTTCCGAACACCTTATATATCATAGTCTGTCACTCCAGGTGTTTTATCAGAAGTAACAGGGGCCGTGAGTGGTTTCGTTGTGTTACTTGGATTATCATTTCATTAAGTAATAGAACCCAGTCCTCGATGGTGAGTGTTCATCGGAGGTGAGGGTATCATCTGGAGTGCCCCAGGGAAGTGTGGTAGGTCCGCTGTTGTTCTGTATCTACATAAATGATCTTTTGAATAGGGTGGATAGCAATGTGCGGCTGTTTGCTGATGGTGATGTGGTGTACGGGAAGGTGTCGTAGTTGAGTGACTGTAGGAGGATACAAGATGACTTCGACAGTATTTGTGATTGGTGTAAAGAATGGCAGCTAACTCTAAATATAGATAAACGTAAATCAACGCAGATGAATAGGAAAAAGAATCCCGTAATGTTTGAATACTCCATTAGTAGTGAAGAGCTTGACACAGTCACGCCGATTAAATATTTGGACGTAACATTCCAGAGCGATATGAAGTGGGACAAGCATGTAATGGCAGTTGTGGGGAAGGCGGATAGTCGTCTTCGATTCATTGGTAGAATTTTGGGAAAATGTGGTTCATCTGTAAAGGAGACCGCTTATAAAATACTAATACGACCTACTCTTGAGTACTGCTCGAGCGTTTGGGATCCGTATCAGGTCGGATTGAGGGAGGACATAGAAGCAGTTCAGAGGAGGGCTGCTAGATTTGTTACTGGTAGGTTTGATCATCACGCGAGTGTTACGGAAATGCTTCAGGAACTCGGGTGGGAGTCTCTGGAGGAAAGGAGGCGTTCTTTTCGAGAATCGCCACTGAGGAAATTTGGAGAATCAGCATTTGAGGCTCACTGCAGTACAGTTTTACTGCCGCCAACTTATATTTCGCGGAAAGACCACAAAGATGAGAGAGATTAAGGCTCATACAGAGGCATATAGGCAGTCGTTTTTCCCTAGTTCAGTTTGGGAGTGGAACAGGAAGAGAAGATGATAGTTGTAGTACGAGGTACCCTCCGCCACGCACCGTATGGTGGAATGCGGAGTATGTATGTAGATGTAGATGTAGGTGAATGTACATAATTTATGTTGTTACTACGTTTATTATCGAATAAGGATGCCTTATAGTTGGGATGTTTTATTTCCCAAATTTCTGCACGGTATGAGAAGTTGGTGAGCGTTTGTTTATAGTCAGAGGAAAAAACCGATACAGTTCACTATAACAGACGCTTGTATATGCGGATATATTATTTATTTATTATTTATTCGAATAACTCTTTTATAGCGCTCAGTAATTCAATATTTCAGTTGATGCTGCGAGCGTTCTTCTTCCTCTTCACCCACATTCGTTCCATATGCTCTGCTCCTGAGCTGTTCTGTGTCATAAGGGTGTTTTCTTTCTCTTCCTTGTTCGTACCTGAAAACCAATTTCTAAATTTCGGTTCTAAATAAATTCCTGTTACACATTCTCATTATGTTGATGTTTGCTTTTTTGGGGTCACGTAGTATCTGTGTAAACTATGCTGATTGCCCATTCAGCTTTAGAATTTCGATAAGAATGTGCTTCGTCAGTTTGTCAGGGCCCATTCAAGCGAAATGTCAGATGAACAACATTCGTCTTTTGTGCATTGGGTGTATTATGTTCCTTACAAGTTCGTAGACTTCTTTGTTAGGTCGTTGTCAGCTGTATTCTGTTTCTGCTGCCCTCCGGTCAAGGATGCTTCTAACCAGTGTTCTTTCTATCTACGCCACTGTCCCTCACTGGTTTTAGTGTTTCAGCGCTATACAGAGCCCCAGGTTTCACTACTGAATTGTAAAGTTTAATTTTAGTGTATTACGACAAAGCCTGCTTCTGGTAAATATTTCTGGTGTTCTGGGACGTAATGTTCCTCTTATTTACTCTCGTCTCTGCGCTGTCCTTCTTCCTGTTCTTTATGCTTTGTCACCCATCTGAATACTCGAATATGCTGACTCTCTAGATTTTGTTTTGATTTATGAGTGCCTTTTCAAGAAAATTTTTAGTGTTAGTTAAAATTTTTGTCTCTGGGAAAAAATTTGAGAAACCGATTTTTCCTGCATTCACGCTTTGGTTTTTATCTGTATTCTGGCATGTGTGCGTCTGTTATCAAGGCAATGTCTTCTGCGAATGCCAGGTTGTCCATATAAGTGTTATATTTTTCGGTTTCCCAGTTCGAGGAGTTTCGCGTCGGATTTTCTCCACACTCTAATCACGTTATCCTGGGCACAGTTAAAAAACAAATGCGACGATCCATCTCACATCCTGACTCCTGCTTTTATGGGAAGGGGAGGGGGTTTCTGGCCACAGAATCACATATTTTCTTGAGATCTGCTGATGTAACTGTCGTGTCCTTTTTTTTCTCAGGATGTGACTACAATTTTTACTAGCGATAAATTTGATTCGCGTTCATGAGAAATGTAAAATCTTCAGAAATTTTGCCATTGTGTCACAGTTTTCCTGTTTATGGTGCACCATTGGTTTGTTTTGTGGTTTACAGGTTGTAAAGTTGGAGGTATATATTTGGTCAGTTGTTTCTTAAATAGCTGGTAATAGTTCCTCATATTTTTCGTAAAATCTTCATTGAGTTGGTGTAGCTCACTCCTGATGATTAGCTTTCTCTCTCTTATAAAAGTTCTTGTGGCTTCTCTTCTTCTTTCTATATACAGGGTAGTAGGGATATAGGTCCGACCCGATAGCTGAGTGGTCAGCGCAGCGGTCTGTCATACCAAGGGGCTCAGGTTCGATTCCCGGCTGGATCGGAGATTTTCTCCGCTCAGGGACTGGGTGTTAATTATCATTTCATCATCATCAGTGGAAGGCAACGGGGAACCACCACTGGAATCACTTCCCGAGACGCTCATGTGGTGGAACTATGTGACGAGGTGTCCCCCATGACAAGATCTGCCGTAAGGTAGAACACAAAGAAGAAGAAGGATATAGGTACAGATATTGTGATCATTGTCGCCTTAATATGTACCCACTCCAGTGTGCTAGTTGTTTCTTCTCTGCGTCTAATAGTCTAGCCGGAAACACATCTCAGAATTTACTATTTGAAGTTTTCTGCACGATCGTAATTGCACCACAAAGTGGACTACCTATGCAGTAATGACTACCAGTTTTGCGTGCACGCATTCACACTTCAGTACCTGACCTGCTGCCCACGAGAAAATAAACAAAAAATGGTTCAAATTTCTCTGAGCACTATGACACTTAACATCTGAGGTCATCAGTCCCCTAGAACTTAGAACTACTTAAACCTAACTAACCTAAGGACATCGCACACATCCATGCCCGAGGCAGGATTCGAACCTGCGACCGTAGCGGTCTCGCGGTTCCAGACTGAATCGCCTAGAACCTCTCGACCACAACGGCCTGCGAAAATAAACGTTAATGGCTTGAGTGCGCCACGCATACTTGGACTAACGAACCTAAAAACTTACTACGCATAGTAGCCATAATTATCAGTCTGCAAATGAAGTAAATACTGATGTAGCGTTATTCATTGCACAGTCATCAATACAAATATCAGCACTTATACCTTTAACATTCTGTATGTCACATACAGGGTGGTTCAGTTAAGCTGTTCGCCTCACATATTACCTGAACCGTATCGGAACTCTGTTTTCACCCAAATTAATTAAAAAAGTCCTCACTAAATGGCGTAAGTTTCTTTTCAAAGCTACATTAATTACGGAAATATTGGTTTCAAAGTTGTTTTTCCAAATGGAACTATAATAATTTCTGCTGCTAGTATAGTGTGTCAGGACAGATTAATCGAGAACTTCTTCATTCTATTAGTTCTTCCTACTGCGACGATATAACTCTTCTGCAAAGGGTCATATTGTTAAGATTAATACTCACTGCTATTCTTTCGCAGAGCAGCTAACCGTGCGTTTCATAAACCAAAGACGAAATAATTTTCATTGTCTTCTACGTTTTGTGCCTTCTGTAAAGAATTAATTTGAAAGAAGTGTAATAGAGAAATAATTTTCAGAATAAACAGAAGTTCTAAGCGGAGTAGGAACTTCTCTGTCTGCAGTAGAGATTTCTTCGTATTTCACTCTCAGGTCGCAGGCGTATGATTGCCTCACCCTTGTAAATGACAGTAAATTACATTTCAACACATTCATTTAGTAGGTAGACCAGCATGTTAGACAAACAGGCCATGGGCAGTAGCAAAAGTCACCTTGGCATGTGATGAAAATACAAACAGACGATCTGCTTTCATTTGTGAGGACGGACTCTACAAACAGCACATTGATTCGGATGAAACTGTCACTTGCAGTCCCACGATTACTCCCTTTTGGATGGCAAAGGTCTTCATCGGACATGTTGTATAGTAATAGGAACAGGTCGAGCAGCAGGTCACTCAAATGGTTCAAATGGCTCTGAGCACTATGGGACTCAACATCTGCGGTCATAAGTCCCCTAGAACTTAGAACTACTTAAACCTAACTAACCTAAGGAAATCACACACATCCATGCCCGAGGCAGGATTCGAACCTGCGACCGTAGCGGTCGCGCGGTTCCGGACTGAGCGCCTAGAACCGCTAGACCACCGCGGCCGGCAGCAGGTCACTCTTCAGTTTAATACTGAACAACTACAATGTATAAGTAAGTTTACCATGGAGAACCATCTCTGCACTGTGGTGTACACACATCACTGCTCACATATCCACGTTACTAACAGTACGTCATCTGTTAACAGCACAGTTACACTCATGCAAAATGAAAATGAACACCCCGAGCAACTCTCTCACATGCATCCAGTTTCATTTATATACTGCTGCACACGGATTGTACGCAGCATTTTATGATAACCACAGGCTTACACACCTGTGGGATCTGCAGTTTAACATGTAATCCAGCAGTCCTGCATAGGCTAGATGACAGATATGTCGTATTGGCCTTGGCATGTAACGGTGCACACTTCTTCCACCTGTCGACGGAGTTACTGGACTGTTACCCGGTATTCAGACCAGACCAAGGACTATCGCCTGATTTCCAACACACGTATAGCAGCCGACAGTGGAGTTGGCGAATATCTCGGAACACACGTCTGACAAATGTTCCCTATCATGCTCCAGCTGCAAGAGCACATTCCCCTCAAGTGCAGTGAAAATTATAAAGTGAGACGGGGATATAGAGGCCGCACAGGATATGGTGGCCGAAGCGCAGTTCACAGTGACCAGTTTTGCTCCGAAGCGCTGGGCGAGTTTATTCGTTTCTTCGAAAGGGGATGCCGACATTGTTTGCCCGCTCTCACCCGGTCGGCAATGCGCTGTTATAACAGAATCAAGGCGCATGAACCCCAGTCTTCCTCGAATGATTTTACAAAAATTACTCGGTAACAAAATTTATTTCTACGTTACTTGTAGCTTTATATATCCGCTTCATGATGACGTGCCCAACAATTCGTTCATGGTCATAGTTATCGTGATATTTTCAATTAAGTAGGACACTTCCTGGAATCCTAAAACGTTTGCAATGAAAGATAGGGGTCTCTATGATTTTGCTTTTGGTGCATATTACATAATATGTTACTGTGTGTGAAATTTAGCCTGGTATACTGAATTTTTCTTTAGATTTGGGAGGAGGTCACTATACTCTCACTTGCGGCTGCGCATGCCATTCATAAGGCCAGAATGGAGCTTCAGTCTGGAACCGCACGATCGCTACGATCGCAGGTTCGAACCCTGCCTCGGGCATGGATGTGTGTGATATCTTTGGTTAGTTAGGTTTAAGTAGTTCTAAGTTCTAGGGGCATGATGACCTCAGATGTTAAGTGCCATAGTGCTCAGGGCCATATTGTCGGTGCTAACAGACAAGCAATACTGAGTGAAATAACCGCAGAAATCAGTGTGGGTCGTACAAGTCCAATAGTGCTCAGAACCGTTTGAACCATTTGAAATACCCATGGCATTCCTCATATTTCGTAAAGAGTTTGAGGTGTCAAATGAGATTTTGGCAAATGATAGCACACAAAGAGGAGAACACTTTGCCTTATGGTTATTATGAAACACTACATTATCTATCGTGTTATTCCACTAACTACAGGCTTTTTGGATGAAAGAATGTAATTTTTAAAGACCATCGATGGCTGGTGAAACGAGGAAAGCTGCGGATTTCGGAACAGTGTAAGTGAAGACATGTTTATTTTTGTATAGAGGACGTGCTTTTTCATAAGCTATTGACCTTAGTTTTCCTCAGTGTACCGGTGATATCCTTGAGAGGGCTGTGTCGCTGTGGCTGAGTTTGGAAGTCGCTGATGACTAGTGCTGCCAAGTGGGACAGGCAGTTGCGATGCGTTCGCCGAAGTGTAGCCTGGAGCTCAGCTGTTTGGACGGCGAATGTAAGGGACTTGCCTTTTCTTGCAAAATTGGGTTTAGCAATGGCCGGGATAGGAGCCGTGCTGTTCGTGGGCCATCGATTCTGGTACACGCCGGTACGTCACCTGCAACTGTACACCGTAACGCCTTCACAATAGCTGCGGCCGTTGGGATTATTCAAACGGTAAGCATCTCGAGCTTGTAGTGCATCTCTGTAAAACTGCGTTACGCGCGTTGACTGCTTACTCACCGTGTCAGAATTTGCAAGCTGTGTGTCATTTGGTTCAGGTGAGTTCAAACCCGATCCTTCATACTACTATTTCATTTCTACGTGTGTGTGTGTGTGTGTGTGTGTGTGTGTGTGTGTGTGTGTGTGTGTGTGTTTTCCTTTAGGTTAATCCTGTTATCCGATAAAGAGGCACGTATTTATCGAAAGTCTTTCAAGAAACTTAATCAATAACTTCATTGCTGTGTAATAAATGTTATTTTTGATGAAACTTAAAGTCCTCAGTGCCAGATTACGAATCCTGATATTGCTTAGTCTGTTCTGCGTTGCACTAAGTTGAAGATAAATGAATTTATATATTTAGATTTCATTTATGAACTTACCCTGTTTTTAATATTCGAGTAGTTACTGGCTTGGAGGTTCAAAGTAGCCTTGCTTGTATGGTCATGCACAAAGTTGAGCTAACTGTCAAAGACCTAAGTTGCATCCCGGCTAGATAATCCAGCGTAATGTTATTTGCTTCCCTTTCTCGACTGTAACGGCTTAACTGTGTCGCCTCTTTTGGCTTGTAATTAACATCTATTCTTTATGTTCCAGAGTACATCTGATTTGGCCTATGTGTCTGATGCTGTAGCTGGTGTTGTTGTTGTCACCAGAATATTCGTGAGGGCCTCCTTGTTGTTGGAAGGCGTACTGGAAAGGCGTGCACCACCATAAAATATTTTGTGTTTTATTAGTCTTACTTTATTCGTGTTTTTTTTAATAATTATAAAGATACTGTCTTGGTTTCTCTTAGAAATTATGAAATTCTTTTTGGCCCTTCAGGCCGGATTGGGTGCAGTTCTCTGAGCAAATTAAATTAAACCTGGTGACTTACTAAACTGATCTTAATTCTTGTGATAAGTTGCTCACGTTTATTAAACATGAGGAATATTAGTGAGTGGTGACCCTTCTGGCTGACTCTTGTAATTAAATCAAACATTTGCTTATTGATTAACTTGTGCAATTAATTTGAGTCTATGCCTCTTTTGTAAAGAATTTTGGTGCAGCAACTTACTGTCAGTTTGGCTGATATTCTTTGAACCATTTCTCAAATATTTGCCATGGTGTAAATGTTCGGTATATTTATCTTAATGTTAAATTTTTTATTGCAAAATCTTTGAATAAGTTCCAGTTATAATAAATATAGCTTAATGAAACTTATAACGCTTTCATCAGTGTGTGTGTTCGCTGCTGTGATTTTAAAAATAAAGTTATAATGCATTTTGTATCCTCAGTTTCGCTTACTCATACCACTCCAGCAGCCTGTATGCCCTGCAGTCATCTTTCGCTCAGTTCCCCACATAAAAAGCTTAATAAACGGTGGTTTCAGAATTCCCTTGTAACTGCGTCTGCGAAACATTTAAGTGAGGTGACAATATGTAAACGCCACTTTGTTTTGCCAAAAGAAGGAAATATTAACATGGAAACAAGAGAAATATATCTTTTACTCAAAATTCGACGCTCATGATGCTTCTCTAAAAGTTAGAGAGAGTTAACAAACCAGGCGAAAATAAATTGCTGTTTTCGTTGCATGTTCAGAGGAATTTTTTCTAAATACTAACCAAAGCAGAGGTGTCAGTAGATGTTTTTCAGTGGTCACCATGCAACTGTAGTCGTGCAGGGGCTCCACTTAATATTTACCAAAAAAATGTGAGCGTAGGCCCTCTAGCGCTCGACGTCTTCTCCCCCTCCCCCCTCTCTCACCACGCCTGTGCGCAACCGCCACCACTACCGCTTTCCTCATCTCTGCCCTGCTGGCTGCACGTCTATCACTCACGTTACTCTGCACGCACTCTACACTGCACTCTCAGCAAACACCTGACTTGGCTGGTCGTTTAAGAGTATGCCGTGCCCGACACTAAAAATATCCTGCCTGATACTCTTCAGTGGCTTCTGCTGTTGTGCTCGAAGCTACACGCATAAACGGCTATTAACTGTCGACAAGGCCGAACCTGTTATAGTCGTTAAACGCAATATTGCACCATTCTAGCCTCAAATTCTGTCTTTATCTTGTCACATAGGCTGTACAGTGATGAAATGTGAGAAGAGGTACTCTTCGTAGCCCAGTTTCCAGCAAACTGGTGCTGGTGTTTCGTGTTTCGTGTGCAACATTGTTCCAATCTTGTGGAGCAGCCCCTGTGCGGTCTGCCATGACTTTTCGCCTCAGTTGGCTTCCAGGTGTGATCTTATATACCGTTGCAACCGGACGGCATAGCTACGAACTTGTCCACCGAATTTGGATCACTGGCGACAATACAGCCGACATATCGTGTGAAACTTACTGAGCAATTCTTTGGATGGACCACCCAGTTTCCCGCAAGTGTTCTTGTGTATCCTTAATGTTCTTTGTCCGCCTGCTTAGCTGGGTGGTAACGTGCTCGCCTCCCATGCAAGCGGGCCCGGGTTGGAGATTTTCTCCGCTAGTGGACTAGGTGTTGTGTTGTCCTCATCATTCCATCCTCATCCCGGCGCGCAAGTCGCCCAATGAGGCGTCGAATGATATAAGGGGCCTTCCAGCCAACGATGCCATACACTCATTGCCATTTCTGTGTTCCTTACGTATCACATACGTTATCTACTCATATTAAATATGAGAGTATATTGTAGGTATTAAAGCTTCTCTGTGAGAGCTTTAATTTTGCTAATATACTCTACTTGCTATCATTGCGACTGCAGAGTAGCGGCGCTTTCAGAGTCACCCTACCCAGGGGTAGTTAAGTAGCTTTGAAAGTGCCTAACGGCTTCATTTAACACCGCTTCCACGTTACACAGGCTGACGCTTCCCTGTCTCCTGCTTGTCGCTCATCGCTGCCCCTGTAAAACGACCTCATCCCACGGACACGCCTTGGTGATGAGTCCAGCAGCGGCCCTGTTTCCTCTAGGGCAGGGTTCATTCCGCCGAATTACTCCTCAGCTCGTCTGTGCTGAACTTTTACGTCGCTACCTAAACGAGACTCCCGTGATTGGAGGAGAGGCAGAGAGCTGTGGATACTGGTTCACAGGCTCTTTGCACATCAAAAAGGCACGCAGCGAACACAGCCCTTGCGCACGAGATCTTAAGTTTCACAAATTTTCCATATGTAATGTTTTCTCACGACACTACATAGGATGTTGATGTAAATCAAAATATGCACTAAAATTGGATAACAATGTAATATTAGCTGAAGGCCAAAAATTTTGTAACTGTTGCTGCAGCCCTTCTGAAAGCTGTTTATCAACTGAACATGCCGAATGGGAGGAATTTCGCGAATAATAATTTTGTGTAGTTCTACAAAAAAATTAACTTTCATTGAAACAAACATTTTTCTACTAAAAACGATTACCAGGTTTCTTTTATCACTACTAGGGTATCCAGAGAAAATATTTTAAATATTATTAATTGCGTAATTTCGGTGGGTCGGGTTAGAAAGGCGATTTGTAATAATAGACCAGTTCCGAAAACCACACCTAGTTTTCGTACTACACTCAAAACACATTTCCATTGAAAATAAAATACGGCTTACATAAAATCACGGAATACTCAAAATATAATACATTAATATAAAAAATTCTAGGCACTATAATCGAAGTTTCTCTGTTAATTGTCACTCATCAAAATATAATACATTAATATGAAAAATTCTAGGCACTAAAATCGAAGTTCCTCTGTTTCTTCTGTTGATTGTCACTCATCTAACAGTTCACCCGATAAGGCAATGGTGGCATCTAAATTACTGTAGTTTCAAATAATTGTAAAGGAAATTGGTATGCCAGTTCGATACACTTCTGTAGCTATTCAAACTCTTCGTGGATGTCATCTGCAGCTTCCATTCTGCAGTAAATTCTACCTTTCTTGCTTTCTTTGAATATAGGATTTCATGTATAGGTAGAACGTCCATTGTAGAGATAGACAATATTCATACCATTTACATTTTCTGCCGCTCTGTTATGGGGTTTCCATTGCACGTATTTTCAAGAATGAATAATTTTTTTGTTCTATAACAATAATCTTCTACTGTCACACCATCATGCTTTCTGTACATCGACTTAAAAACCACCCTGATCACAAGGGACGTGATTCTCTGTAGTTATTATGTGGTTTCTCACATCTTTCTTTAATTGCTTTAGTAGGAAGCACTTTAAGGATGTAATATACTTCCCTATGATGTATGGGACATTCTCCGTTAATAACGGAAAACACTATAACATCGTAACACTGTAAGATGGAAAGAACTAGGCCCCTTACATGAAGTCATTAAAAAATCACCTAACTGACGTTGAGCGAACAGTAGTGCTGAACTAAAATCACTGACAAGGCACAATGCATCTTGTAGAGGGTATAGTATGGACGTATTGGAATAATTAATGTCGGGTGATGTAAAGTAATTCACACAACATGAAAACTTTGTGGAAACGCATCGATTTACTGGAGGCTAGTTTATCCCAGCGAAGTATTCAGAGTTGAACGTGGCCGACTGGGGAGCAGCGAAGGGAAGCGACAATAGGCAGCTTAGGGTGACTCAAGCTCTGAGAAAGCGATAACGGGGCGAGGCCTCCAGCTGCCTTAAGGTGAGTGACAGTGAGTGGTTGGGTGACCCCATGCTGGTGTACCAGGCAGCAGATGGAGAACTTGTATGCCTGTTGATAAATGTCCGTCGTCCCGTTTTCAGTGAAACAAGCGAGAAAGCCGCGCAAAGCTATGGTGGAGTGGCCAACAGAGGCCAAAATATGCGTGTTCGTGACTACAGCAAATTCACGCTGAATTCATGGTCCGCAGACTCTGAAGTAAATAAGGTGAAGAGCGACAGAATGAAATACACTGGCCTCCGATGGGAACGTAGGACCAAAGAATTTGAAGCATTCTTCTGGGAGTCAGAATTCCGGAAAAACTGATGTTTTGTGCAGATGCTAACCTTGATGGGTGGCCTGGGAGGAGCTAAATAGCAGAAGTTGAGACGAAGGGAAATTTTGTGGGGATTTGTTCACTTCCCAGAGCATTGGTCGGCTCTGGGAAGCGACGCGTAATTAACGCGACTTGCGCTGCAATTGGCGTAAGTGATTTTGCTGGAGAGGAAACCAAGGCGAAAAGAGGACTGGGAGAATTCTCTGTAGGCGTCTTCCATTCCCGGCTTGCCTAGAGTGTGGACGTGGCGTTCTTGACTCAGCTTGCCTGAGAAAGAGTGAGCATCTCTGCAGTTTAGGACTTAGCAAATGGAACGATTGAGCTTGGAGATAGAAAGTACTGAGCAAGATAGCTAGGAGTGAAAGAACGAGCGCAGCCTTGCAGCACCACGAGGCCGGCCGACGTCCTCACAACGACGCCGACCTGCCACGCTGAATTCGGTGATATTGCACCCGCTCTGGCTCGAGTTAGGCCAATGATTAATTTGTTGGATCACATCGGCAAAGTTTCCATGATGATTTCATCGGCCATGTATTGGGGAATTCTTCTCGCGCTTTGCATTACGCCTGGGTCAGTCGATAGGAATTAATTTTGATTTATCGCGCTTTTCTCCACGTAAACGCAATTCATTACCACTGCCTGATAGGAGAGTCATGTAATGGGATGATGGAAGGTCGGGAGTTAAAATAAAATTTGTGCTAATCGATTGCATCTATTTTCAATCAAGTAGTTGAAATCCCAAGTCATTTTCTTAATTAATTTTATGTTCAACATTTGCATCTGGTGTTAAATAGCTGAATATAACATCAATGTGCACCCCTTTTAATTAAAAGTGATCAATTCTGTATCAATTAATGTCAACACTGCCACCACGGTTCAATCAGGAGTCTTAGGGCCTTATTACTTTCTTTGCGTTATCCGATATGGCGGCAGTTTTGCACTCTCTGTTGATCTGCTAGTCAATTAGTTGGGGTGAACACATGCCAGTTAACCAGATAAGTGACGCTTGGGGTGTTACAACACTATATTCTGCTTCTATAAGTCATCGCGAAACCCGTGACTGTGGCTTGGCACAGTATAATACTCGACTCTCTATGCGAACTGTTTTAAAACAGAAGGGCTGATACGACATTCATTAAGAGGAGAAATAAAGTGCCTTAAAATTACAGAGTTGGTTTACATCGACAGTTTTGCAAGATTTTAGAGGAAGCACTGCCTTTCACTATAGAGGAATGACCTGTACCAGCTAAGAATATTTTGCTAGGGTGAAGGTTAATCTCCATAAGATTCTTCTGGGTTGTACCAAACTTTCGGCCACTATTGCAACAAGCCTTCATTATGGGGTTAAATGCTCTCGAAGTGATGTAAGGCAAACAGTGCTATAAAGTACCGTCGACGGCTAAGTCACTGGAGACGGAGCATAGCTCGGGTTGGCGAAGGACGAGAAAGGAAATCGGACGCTTCCTCTTCAAAGGAACTAAATGGCATTTTCCATAGGCAGTTTAGGAAAACCAATGGAAAACAGGAAGTGGATTAAGTATACAAAGTGGTAACTGGAAGAGTCGTAGGGACAGAAGTAAAATGGGTCAGCATGAAAGAGCAAGTGATTCTTTAGATTTTTATGGGTGGATTGTGAGTGGAGGAATTTGAAGACTCAGTATTTCTTCTTTTGACTATTTACTAATCTTTGGTATACATGCCATTAAGTCAGCAGCGTAAGTGATACATCTGGTAGCTATGACAAATTTATGTAAGAACATATGAACTACTTGGTGGCTGATAACGGCTCTTAATACAATCTGGTAACAAGCAACAAACGCTTTTGGATTACCAAAGCGAAAACGTACGAGTACAGAACGCTATAAGTACACTTATTTCTTGTCAAGTGGCGCGGTGGCGATATCCTCAGTTTACACGATGGCACTCATAAGGCAAAGTTTAAACAAGGCGCTGATATGGCAAATCACTCCGTAACGTAGCGTGGTCTATCGAAGCTTGTGTGGTAGTTCTGCTCGCTTTTGTGGTCTCCGGGACTAGTTTCTGGTTGAAGTGGAAGGGAATTTTTTATTTTGTCCGAATATGATTAGCTGGTCTTTCTCTAATCCTCCTAAATGGGTGCTAGTCAGATTTGACGTGTCTGATCTCGTTGTCGCACTCGATTCTCTTAACAAACTGACCATGATAAGTTACTGAACTTGACACAGTTTGGTTATTTTGTCTGCACTGGTATACTTCGTGAAAGATATTCGGGAAGAAACATCATCAATTCTTTCCACTAACGGTCAAATCTTTTCGGTTTTTTAATTAGTCCATAGTTAATAAAAAGCATTTCAGTCTGTACACAGTGGGTTAGTGCGTAAGTTCGTAGCGTTTTTCCACAGATTTAATGAGCACAACAGATGCACATAACACAGATTTCAGCCATCAAAAATGTACTTTCCTGCACTACTTACAACAGTCTACCATTCCTCGACTGTAGAAATCACGTGGTTTTGAGGCGAAGAACTTGTCGAGCTAAGTTCGAAACGCATTTTCATCCGGATAGGAAGCTCCCTCAAGGTTGTTAGATAGCAGAAAAGGTGATGGCGCAAGATCAGGTGAATAAGGTGGGTGCGGGAGAAATTCCCAAACCTGCTCCTGTCAGTCCAGCAGAAGGCGTGCGGGCGCACCGTGGAATAGCCTCACCTCATGCAGTCTTCCTTGTCGTTGTTGTTCGATTGCGTCGGCAGTTCTTGACAATGAATGTCAGCAGTGATGGTTACGCCTCGGGGATGCAATTTCTAGTAGACCACAACGTCGCTGCCATACCAGAAGCAAATCTCTCGAGGATGCGCGCAGGTCTTTGTAAGGGGAATTTGTGCTTTGTTTGGCCTCAACCATTCCTTTTTTCCCTTAATTTAGCATATAGGCACCATATCTCGTCACCAGTACCGATACAGGTTGGGAATGGCAGGTGCTGTTCAAGAGCCAACTAATGACTGGCAAGCAGAGATGCACATATGGCCAAGCGCTGATTCTCGTTATTTTGGCTTACATTCGATTTTTGAACCTTCCCCACTGTGTGCAGTTGTCGCACGATGGTGGAGTGACCACACTTCATCACATTTGCCAGTTATAGAGTACAATGACGTTGGTCATTGTGGATTAATGCGTTTAAACGTTCTACATCAAACCCCGAAGGTATACCTGAACGTGGAGAGTCACTAATGTCGAAACGATCCTCCCTAAAACGAGAAAACCATTTTCTTGTGGTGCTTGTGCAATGGTATTATCCCCATACTGGTGCAAGTATTTCTGGCTGCCTCCGCTGCTTTCATCCCTCTACTGAACTCAAACAGAAGAATATGTCGGAAATGATCCGATTTCTCTACTTGGCACTCCATTTTCTAGCGTCCACAGCTCCACCTCCCATCTCCAAATGATAAAATGACAAATTGATAACATGTAAACTCAAATAGCAACATTGAACTACAAATGAAAAATTGCAATCGATAAAAAAACCATAAAAACCAGAATACCAACATGCAAAACAGGTAACGCTACAAACTTATGCATGAGCCTAATATTTTTCAGGTCATGTAAGACAGAATAACCATTTGCCTGTAACCATCATCTGCAATGAAGTTAACTCCCAGTGTCTGTGGCATATTTAATCTTAGACAGAAATCTTCCTTTCTAAGTAACAGCAATTTGAAATAATGTCTCACTCCATCACAAACTGAGGTGAATGTGTCGAGTGGCATTTAACTGGAAGAAATTATTGGAGTACTAACGCCTTAATGCTTCGTGTGGATTAAGAGCCACAGATGCTGAAGAGTTAAGTGACTGTAGCAAACGTTGTCTCCAGTCTCCAAGACAAAGCAGAAATGCAACGAGGCATCGCTGTACTTTACAAATTTCGGCACCCTTTCTATGTCAGAATTCTAAGATATTTGGAGTCTTAACGTCTACTCAAGAATCCTCAAATACGTTTTTATTTTATTTTTGTGTAGTGTCATGGTGTATGGCATTTTAGTATTTCATGCTGTTAGACTATCTACGCGTTATCCCTTCACCTTAAGCTATGGTACTATTGGTGTTATTATTGAAACTACTTTCTTTTTCCCACCTTCCTCTCTCTTCATTCTTCTTTCTCCTGACGATCTTATCTGCAACATAATCTTGAAACATTGTGCTGATTATTTACCATTAATAAAATTAATCTTCAAACTTTTTGATATGGCTCACATGGTGAAGTCCTAAGGTTTTGCCTGTTTTTGGGTTCATTAGTTCCACAGCATTATCATGAGCAATTCGGCTAATTATGACAGGTCCTTTGTATGCAGCGTAAAACTTATGTATTTTGTGTTTCTGTTTGCTGGAGAGATGGTGTGTTTTTACAAATACTTTCTGCCCTACTGAGAATGTTCTTTTAATTGCTGTTCTATCTCCTCCTTCTTTTCTTTTAATAGCTGCCTTTCTGATGTTGGAGAGTGCTGTTGCTATGACTTGTTTGTGCTTTCTATGTGGTACAATAGGAAATCGAACATTTTCTCTGGTTATGTTTGGGGGTTCAATATTTTTAAGTACAGTACCTGGAGGTAGTAGTGTAGTGCTATGTGGCATTTCATTTATTACTTCTTGAAAATCTTTAAGGTATGTATCCCAAGTGTTGTGTCTTTTGCCTGCATATAATCGGCGTAAAGTGCCTATGTCCTTCATAGATCGTTCTGCTGGATTTACGCTAGGTTTGTACTTAGATATGTAGACGGATTTTATTTTGTGTTGTTTTAACGTGTTCTGCCATTGCACTGATTTGTATTGTAGGCCATTATCAGAAATTATTCGTTCCACTCGATTTACTTGTCTGAGAAAATCTTGTCTAAAGGCTTTACTTATTGCAAGACCTGTTGCCCGTTTTAATGGTGTCAAGGTAACATATTTAGAAGTAAGTTCCAAAACGACAAATATGAAAATATATCCATTTTTTGTGCGTGGGAGGGGCCCCATCAAATCTGTTGCAGCTATTTGTTTTAATCTTTTAGGGATTATTGGAAACAGGTGGTTTGGTTTGGAAAGTGACGTATTTAGCCCTCACACATTTTTTGCATTTGACTAATACTGTTCTAATTCGTCTTTCCATATTAGGAAAATGGATTGTTTGTTTTATTTTTAAAAAGTATTTCTTTGCTCCAAAGTGGTCATTACTTAAATGTGTATACCATATGTACTTATTAATTAGTTCATCTGGGATATAAATTAGCCATTCATTCGCTGCTACATTTCGTCTCAAAAACAAAACTTTGTTTTTTACGACATAGTGCTGTCGAATGTCTGGAAAATCCTTACTTCTCCACTTGTGTTTGATTCCTAGTATTTCGGGATCCTTGTCCTGTTCTTTGCCTATGTTTTTCAATGCTGTCGTAATGTAGTTTTCGAAAGGTACTTGTTTCATATAGTACATTGTAAACTGGTCTTCTGCTGCTTCCAAACCTATGTTATTGGATGCACCCTGTGGACATCGTGATAAAGCATCTGCTAATACATTCGCTGGTCCTGGTATGTGTGTAATAGTGAAGTCAAATTCTTGTAGTATTAACATCCATCTGGCTAACCTCCCATGAGTTAGTTTGGCGGATAACCGAAATTCTAATGCTTTGTGGTCAGTATATACTTTTGTTTTCCTTCCGAAGAAGAAGTATCGAAAACGATGGAAGCCCCATACAATGGCCAATGCTTCCAGCTCCGTGACTGAATAGTTTTTCTCGCTTTTTGTGAGTACCCGACTGGCAAAGGCAATTGTTCTATATGATCTTAGCCCTGCCTGTTCGTATTCTTGGAATAACACAACTCCTAAACCTGTTTTCGCGCTATCAGTGGCCATACAAAAATTTTGTGTTAGATCAGGATGTGCTAAAATCGGTGCTGTTGTTAGTGCGTTTTTCACTTTTAAAAATTCTTCATTGGCTTGTTGATCCCATACCCATGGGGTGTTTTTTCCAGTCAATGCACATAGGCGTGGTGTTGCGAGAGAGTCGATCCAAATAAATTTTTTATAGAATCCGGTGAGACCTAGAAATCCTCTGAGAGTTTTCTTATTATATGGAGTACAGAATTCTTTGATTGCCGTTAGTTTTTCTGGGCCCTTTCTCGGAAATTATGTGTCCTTGAAATCTGACCTCTCGCCTTCCAAATTTGGAGTTTGTTATATTTACTGTGACCCTATGCTCTTTCATGATCTGTAAAAATTGATTTAATGTGTCGTTGTGATGTTCCCAAGAGGGTTCTGCTATAATCACATCATCAACATAACAAGTAATTTTTTGGAAAATTTCAGGACTGAGTATAGTATTATGTCCCCTAATAAACGCTGCTGCTGATATGTTTAAACCAAATGGCAATCGTTTAAACTGGTAACATTTACCTAATACGATAAATGCTGTAAATTTTCTACATTCTGGGGCCAATTCTATTTGCCAGAAACTACTCCGTAAATCAATTGATGAAAATATCTTAGCACCATGGAAGTTTTGTATCAATTCCTCTAATTTTTCTGGGCGATCTGTCTCAGTGATTATGATTGTGTTGATCTGTCTGGAATCAAGCACTAACCTGATGCTCCCATCTCGTTTTTGTACAATATGGAGCGGGTTGTTGTATGTGGAGGTAGCTGGTTCAATAATATCATCATCTAACATTTTAGATCTCCTGGAATTCTTTATTCCTGTAGCTCAATGGGAATGTATAGGGTGGCACTCTAAATGGCTTTTGCTGTTTTACTTCAAACTTGTACTGAAAGTGTTTAATACTGCCAGTCTTAGGTAAAAATACCTCTGCTTTATCTCGTAAAATACCCTCTAATTCTCTTTTACTGTGTTCCGAAATACCTTGAACTTCTTGCAATTTTTCGTCGATTTCTTTATCGACTTCTAACATGAGTTGAGGCGATTCCTTCTTTTGTGCATACAATTCTAATTCTTCATCCTCCTTATCTCGCGTCATTCCTAATTGTTTGTTTATAACTGGTATTTCTTCAAATTTTAGCTTTTGCTCAAAGAGAAGTGTGACATTCTCGAATGTTACGCTACCTTTCCCCATATCTATTTTCGGTCGTCTCTCATTTAAAAAATTTGCACCTATAATCAAATCTACAGTTAGTTTAGGTATAATCACGAAGTTGGCTTCGATCTTTTGACCTTGGCACGAAAGAGTTAACCTTGTTTGTCTCGTAACTTCTGCAGCATTATTTCTAATAGGACCTCTTACTTTAATCTTACGTGTTTTCAGAACTGGCAATTCCTCATTGGCATTACACTGGATGAATAAATTTTCTGAGATCGCAGTCAGTTCACTTCCGCTATCAATTACAATATTGACTGGGATATGCTTTACCATGGCCTTCACAATTGGTTGAATTTCAATGGGTTGGTTCTGTTCTTCTTCTTCTTGCATCAACGAGTCCTCCACTGAATCATACATGAGTCTTTTTAGAAATTTCCCTTGTGAATTCGAACTTTCTGTAGGATAAGCTTCGTCTGCTACTTCTCTCTTTTTTATTTCCTCTTCTCTATTTCTTCCTTCATTTACGCTTTCTTCAACATCCTCTACTTTTTCCTCATCCTCGTCTATCTTCTCCTTATTCGTCGCTACTTCCACATAATCGCATCTAAATTCACTAATTATCGCTTCATAACTTCCTTCATTATATACGTTGGGTTGTGTGCCCACTCGTAACTTATTTTCAACTTCTGTCGACTGCGCATTATCCTCATTGAATTCGCTTTCCCTGGTTTCCATCTCAAATACCTCTGCAATACTCATTACTTCGTCCTTTCCTCCTACATTCGTTGTGCATGCCTCTGGTAATTCATCTTCCTCGTCAGTATTCTCCCAATTAATTTCGTCCCAACACGATATTGTTATTTTCCTGTCTTCGTTTTCATCTGGTCCCTGCGGATTTGTTTCTTCCTTCTTCTCTTCTAGTGATAAGATTTTTACTTCTCTGTTCAAGGTGCTGCAATTTTCCTGGGTTGGTGCGTCATTCTCTTTGGCATGGGCGCTTAGCTGTCAACTCGAACGTTTATTGGGATTTGGTGGTCTTACCTCCACGTCTTCTATCTGTATTCGCTTTCCTTGTTCAGCTTGTTGATAGTGGTTTCTTTGTTGATAATTTGTTGGTCTATTGGTTCTCCAGTACCCGTTCCGGGTGTCGTTATTCCCTCTGTAATAGTTGTTGCCGTTCCTGGGTGAATTACAGTTATTGCCATATTCTCTTCTAAATCCATAACCGGTCCTTTGTTGAAATCTATTGTCGTTTCTTGGTGCGAAGTTATCACGTGGTTCGTAATTATTGTTTCTTCGTACTGCCTCTTGTGGATTCTACTGCTTTTTGCTTTCGTTTTCACGTGCGCTTCGTCTTTTTCTTGCGTCATCTTCCGAAAATATGAACTCTAGTTCCCTTACAATACCTTTAAATATTTCGACGTCATTGCCTCCGCGACCTACTAATGATTGCTGGTATTTCAATGGTAGCTTCATCGCGCATAATTTAATCAACTCTCCGTCACTGTATGGTACATCTAAGCATTGATTTTTATTTGCCATTACTTCGAAAAAATTCACGGGACTCTTCTCTCCTGAATTTTCAAAATATGGGTTCTGCAATAATTCGTACTTCACTCTGTTTTGTGCTTCGCTGGACCAATATCGTGAGAGAAACTTCTCTCTGAAATCTTCGTACGATCGGCATGTCACTGCAACGTTCTGCATGGTTTCTGCGACTGTTCCTGACATGTGTGCACGTATAAAGTCTAATTTGTGTGCTAGCGTCCAGTGTTCTGGTAATCCTACTCGGAATTGATCAATAAAAGTTCGTGGATGTAATGAGTTTCCTTCTCGAAAGTGTTGAAATTTTCTGACTGTGAGGAAATGATCGTTGTCGTACTTCGTCATAGCGATTCTTCGCCACTTTTGTTTCTGATCATTTCTCCCGTCGTTCTTTCCGGTTGTGGTAGATCCATTGGATATTGTCCACTGTAACTTTCGCCAACCCTTGCGTAGTATCGTTGGAGTGGTACGCAATAGTTTTCTTCCATCGGTTGTGAACGTATAGCTGAATGCATTGCACTGTACTCTTCGCTACCTGGCTTTCCATTATCACGTATGTTACTTTCCGCCTGTGATTGGAATCGCAAATGCGTAATATCTTCGTTAATTGTTTGTGTTTCCGGTGCTGTTACAGATACGGATGTGGTTGCAGACTCTGTGCTTGTTCGATCCTGTTCACTACGCTCTTCAGTGGTTTTGCAACAACTCTGTTAGCAATTTCTGAAATTGTAGCTTCGTTTGCGCTTTTATTTTGACTATGCGGTTATCATATCTTTTCAGCGCTGCTTTTGTGATACGTTTGTGTAAACCACTGTTTTCAACCATTTCACGCGCTGTACCTGCTGCTTGTCTAGTAATTACGTGTATCTGTTTCTTTAGTTTCTTGACTTCTCCCTGGGTGTTGTTACGTAATGTTTTGATCTCGTCCTGAATGTCATTACGCAATGTTTGTACGTCCTCTTGTACCCTGTCAATGTCTGTTCTCAATTGATTGTAACCTGTTATTAAGTTTCCTATCACTTCTCGAGATTCTTTTGCCTCGTCTTCAATATGACTTAGGTGTAACTGAATTTTTTTGTTTTGTTCTTTAATCACACGCATTTGTGTCGTGGTTTCTGCATTCTGAATTTGAATTTGGTTCGCTATGTCTTTATTTTGCCTTGTCATGGTTTCCGTAATTTGTTGTAATAATTCTGCCAGATTGGTGGGTCCTATTGCGTTTTCTTCCGACGTCCTACGCTCTGTGTTTTCGCCCAAGTGCTGGTTCGCAACCGATTGCATTGACCTCTGCTGTAACACGTTTCTGCTCACATTCCTTGTACTCTGTGGTGAGGCAGCTCTGATTACTTGTACTATGGGTTTTACGTATTCAAGACGCAAGTTAGAATCCTCATCGCCTGTCTCTCGACTTTCCTGCTCCTCTGTCGTATGCTGACCTAGGTTTTCTGTGGCTTGGCGTACATTATCCTCGTTATGGTGCGTTATCTGTCCTATTTCTCGCGATACTGCATCCGATGTTGTACTGTCCTCTATTCTCTGTCCATTTTCATGCTGGGTCTCTACCTCAATTGGGTCAAGGTCTCGATCTGCCATTGCTAATCTTTCGGGAATCCCTTTTTTTCTGTTTTAAAAGCAATTCACGCGCCCTACTTCGCGTCAATATGCGCTCATACGATCCCACACGTTTCATAAACTTTTTGTTCACACGACTTGACACTACCAAGACTGACAATCCATTCACTTACTTGTTGGGTCAGAACCAACTTGTCAACGATGTATCCGCCACCTGTGCGCTTGTATTGGAGAGAAAACTTAATTCTAACAATTTTCAAAACTCATAACTTAATTATGCTATTGTCACTGATAGAATTCTCACTTTTTCTTGAATACTTTTACTATCTATCGCTGCAGCTACTGTCTTTGACTATGTATAACGTTAGGAAAAAAAATTTTATTACTTAAATTTTTCAGCAGGTATTTTTCTGACCTAGTTAGGCATGTGGTCGACCTTCAATCATGGTATTTTACCATCCTGGCAGGGTCGCCATTTTCTAAACATTCATGGTGGTGTCTGTTTGTACTATATCGTGTCTCCCTACCACTTTCGCGCAACGACGCTCTGAGCATGTTTTTTTAGGGAATTAGCTAGTTTGAACCTATGACCTGTTGCTGGTACGGAGACGCCAGACCACAAATGACATGTAGAATTCAGAAGAATTCAGTGAGACTAGCGATGATATAACCAAATACTTAATGATCTCAGCGTCAGCTCCACTGCACTCCCTGTCAAAGAATCTTAATACTAACTAAATTTAGTGGAAAGGGTTCAAGGCTTTCCTATTTTTAGTTAGCTGGTAAAATAACGTCGAAAAAGCAGTTAAGTTTACCACTGGAAATTTTATTGTACTCACAAAACATCGTTTATAAATTACACTATTGATAAAAGGAAATGTTTTAATACAGGATGATAAAAACCAGCTGCGTTCAACAAAAATGTGAACGAATATTTCCAAGTTCTACAATGGATCGAAGGATGACCTATGCCATATCACATCTATAGTCTAGGTTTAAATTAAGTTTCACAAAAGAAAAAACTATCAAAATGGTCTACAGTGACCCTCAATTATCTTTAATAACTTATCTAACTTGTCGTAAATTACAGTGGCTGATGTGGCTTCTCAATAACTATATAAAAGAAAAATCATCGCGTTTCAGATCTGTTCTTCAAGTGGCAAATGTGAACACCATGAGTTTTAATTAACGATTGACACTAGTATTACGCAAAAAGGGGATGTAACAGATGAGACTTCTGCAGTTCTGAGTGAAGTCTTATGCGCTCAAAAATGCGGTATCGCGTGCGTTCATTACCTTGTCGGTGTTAGGCAGCGGCCGGCGCACCAGCCATCCAGCTCGCCGTCTCGGAACTAACTCTACTCTAACTTCTCCTTACTACAATTCACCGAAGTTGGTTTAAAAAAACTATCTGGCTGTGTTTTAATCTGACCAATCAGGGTCTCAATGTTAACCTTAAGCTCCGCCTACAAAAATTCTGTCTATCCAATGAGAAACGTTATACTTTTCGTGGTGGGGCAATGTTTTTAAAGTTTGGAACGTAACAGAGACGCTAAAAAATCTCACGCTAAAACCTGCAGCTGGTGTGGTCCTTTTAGCGTTATCGTAAGATCCATACTGTTCTTCTGGAGGGCTCTATCTTTTAACATGGGCTGCGGGGTGGTCCTTGACGTACCTGAGACGCGAAAAAGTCTCACGCTAAAACTTGCATGTGGTAGTGGCCCTTTTTTGTGTTATCGTAAGATCTATACTGTTTTTCTGGAGGGCTCTAGCTTTTAACATGGGCTGGGGTGTGGTCCTTGACGTAACAGGGACGCGAAAAAGCCTCACGCTAAAACGTGCGGGTGGTAGACTTAGCGGTAGGCTGCCGAGGTGGGTGTCCAGTCCGTCCCTTATCGTAGGGCCTTCTAGCTTAACACGGTTCTGCTCTCGGCTTCTGTTCTCGTTTCTCCCCTCGGAACTGCATCTGCCTCACGGTGGGAAGGTACAACATGCATTTAGGCATTCTTGTGTTAGTCTGTGGTATTCCATTTGCTCACTCGTTACTCGTATTATTTTGGTTAATTTAATGTCACGATTTATTCGGAGCTACGTGACATACTAGTGGATTTGCTTACTATGTCAGGGTTTTCATGGAAGGTGTTGGATTTGCCTGACTCCTTACAGCACGAATGCTAATGATTCTGCATACTATCCCACAGATGACTGTTGTGAAAGCTGAAGATACCACACCGCGTAAATGTGGCCTCATCTGTGAATAGGGTAGATGATACAAATCTCTGAATCGTGCTTGCCTGGTGAAGAAATCAATGACAAACCAGTTCCCGATGCGGAAAATCTGTCGCTAGTAAGTCATGAACAAGCTGTTAGTGATAAGCCTAGTAGAAATTGTCATGGAGAACATTCCACACGGTCGTCTGACTTTTCCTGTACTAGCGGGCACACTGCCTGGTACTGACACGGCGGTCACCTTACGTAGTGTTAATCACGTTTTCCTCCATGTTTGGTGTCCGAACATTTCGGGTACGTCCTTCATGATTTCCTACTTCCTGAATCGACTCTGTCTCAGACAAACGGCTAAACACTGCTGCAAACATTGAATGTTGTGGTTATTGTCAGCGGGGATAGGTCGCCTGATACAACCTGGCTGCCCACCGCATCTTGCCATTTGCCTTTTCGCAAGTAAACACCATGTCGGCAACCTCTCGATTAGAATACGGAATTGTCTATAACACTGCATAATATCCACTACAAGGTGAGCCAACAAGAGAAGTGAATCGGACACAAAATTACCAATTACTACGGCAGAAAAGAGGGCACTAGGACATGACGTATGAGGAACAGTACCACCCTCTAGGAGGAAACCACATTATAACTGTGGCTGCGTGGTACAGCGTGTATTAGACTGTAGTCTCTGTAACAAAGTATGATTGAATAAATGGTCTCTAGCATGCATTTCCGGACATAAGTTCACTGCACCTTTTTCAGTTCCGTATTCTCCCATCGATCAATCCCCAAAGTTCGTCGGAAAAAAAATACCTTGTATAGTGCTCTTTAATGGTAATAAATTTTGTCAAATGGTAAATAATGAGTACTTAAAACGCTGGCCCAGTCCTTTCACGTGTCTGATTTTCGTTAAACTGCTTTCCCAAAGGTCTGATTTCAACTCGTAAATTTTATATGAATACTTAATTTTTGTTAGGTACAGTTTTTATACGTAATTAATTCATGAGATGCGATAAATAAATAACACCAGAAAAAATTCACGGATACAGCCCACAAAATTTATGTTTCAAGAAATCTGACGAAAAATTTGCACTCACTAACCATGAAAACAGTAAGGATACCGGCACATTATTTTTCAGCACTCTTTAATTGTGTGGAACCATCTTCGAGATTACCTAACGAAAGACCTACTTACATGCACCATGAATAATCCCCACCGACACAAAAAGAAATTCACATACACATTATGAAATTAAAAAACAAAGAAATTTAATAGAACATCTGGTGAAGATGGGATTATCGCTGAGCTACTCTCTCAGAGAGTTAATTGAAATCATTGTAGATATTTGGGAGACAGAATCATTACCCCAGGAATGTAAATGTGCGATTATTCATCCATTACACAAAAAGGAGGCACATTGATGTAAATATCCCCACTTCAGGTCGCATACAAAGTTCTATCAGCCTGTCTTCTTCAAAGAGCACAAGAGCAACTGGAAAACAAAACTGGTGAAGACGAAGGCGGCTTTCACCGCAGTATATCCTGCACAGAACACATTTTCAATCTAAAGACCGTGCCAAAATACAAAGCAGTCAGAAACAGCCCAATAATTTGCACATTTTGTGGTCTTTAAAAAGACATACGACTCAGTTGTCCGACAAGCTCTTTTTGATAACCTTGAAGAACAAGGGTTAGATCCAAAAACTCTTAACCTCATGAAAGAAACACTGACCGATACTACTTACAAGTTAAATTCATGGGTGAAGTATCCGAGCCCTTCCTGATTAAAACGTGTCCGACAAGGTGATGGTCTGTCTCCTCTCCTGAACAAGGGCATCCGCGAATGGGAAAAGGAATTGGAGAATAAAAACTGCTGGAAACCTATACAGGTGGGGCGAGTCAAGGATGACATAAGAATTTCATGTTTAGCTTTTGCTGACGACTTAGCCTTACGAGCGGATGATGAGATAACAGCAGTCGAACAGGTTGAAACCCTTAACGAATGTGCAGAGAAAGTTGGCCTGCAAATGTCTTTCCTAAAGTCTGAGTTCACCGCCACGAAAACTGACACTCAAAACTTGACTACAGTAGAGTCCGATACTTTAAATATCAATAGACTCCCATATTTTGAAAACTTAGGTGAAGTCCTTGAACCTACAGGACGAGAGAAAATAGCACAAAACATTCGCCTCCAAAACCTAAAGACAGCCTATGAAAGAACCTACAAGTTGTACAGGAAAAAATGTTTGTCCAAAAACATTAAAATTAGGTACTATAATACAATATTAAAACCTGAAGTATTGTATGGGAGCGAAACCCTGACAGTTAACATAAAAGGTGACTTAGAAAAATAGGAAGAACGTAAAATCATCAGAAAGATACTAGGGCCAAATAAAACAGACGAGTACAATCTCGTCAAAAAACTGAGAAATTGTCCAACCTTAAAGCAGACATTAGAAAAGGGTGATTAAAATTTCATGGGCACGTCTCTAGATTTCCCAAAACAAGACTTATGCACAAAATTCTTACATGCATAGAAGGACTTAAAACTATACCCTGGATACAAAGGCCCAAAAGGGCCTACGAAAGGCTCAGATAAATTACTTAGACATTTAATTCAGGAAGATATTTAAGCAGAAAGTTGACAGATGGGAAATTAAGTCAGAGAAAACTCTGAAGAAAGCAGAAACAAAATAGACAGAGGAAAGGAAGGGGGCCCATGCACAAAAACTGAGAAGAGTGTGGAAAAAAGGAAAAAGAGTCAAGGAGCTTTGCGTGGTCTAACAGGGTCTAATCGCACGTAATAATAATAATAATAATAATAATAAATAACTCCAGAAGTAAAGTTTCGCCGTTAGGCTGCAGATAACGAAAGGCTTATATCGTAGTGAAGCACTGTTCAAGGAATACTTGTGTTGTTCTACAACGGAGAGCACATTCGGTCCCAAGCGAAACTCCCGTTACAGATTTGCATTTCATCAGAGCTAACACTGGCGGTATGAGACTCATTTACGATAGGCTAAATTGCTGTGTTTCGCACCAGCCACATCTGAGAATTCGCAATTTCTTGCGGAGAACGTCATTTGTATACTGTAAACGTTGCTGAGTCGGAAATAACGCTTGGTGTTTACAAGTGGAGGTTCCCCGGAGAAGTTTCCCGGCACTCCCATAGGTCGCTACAAGAGGGAATTTTTTTGGCCGTGGTCGTAGAGCAAAGTGCGCAGCCGGGTGGGTCCTCATTAAATCGTCACGACGGCTGCCCCGGCTACTCCTGCGGCCGTTCCTGGCCCATCTGCCCGCCAAGCAGACAAGCAGCAGGCCGGCGCTTAAAGGAGAGGGCTCCACCTTCTGCCTCTTGCCGTCAAACCTTTGAAATACCTCAGTATCTGTATCCGTACTCCGGAACGTACCGCGCGATGTGAGGCGAGTGTTCTATAGCCAACCTCAATCACTGACCTATCTTCTTGTCGCATTCATAATTGGTCGCTCTTCTTAGTTTTATTACTTTTTTTATCAGTCTTCTGATTCCAGTCACCTGAGTGCCTGGCCATCGTAGCTGTAAGCCCCTGCATGCGAGGCAACCTAATGAGTTTTATATTAGCGGAAGCGCACCGCGCAACCGGATGGACCCCAAGGTGGTGAATAGATGACGCTCCCCGTAATAGGGGGCTGCCGATGAATATATTGAATTGCACCACGGAATCTCTGTAATTCGGCTGGAACAGTTTCCTGGGAAGCCGGGCCACGATTCCTTCGTGGTATTCAGTAGTAACCTAGTGCCACCGGCTACTACGTAGCACTCTGTTAAATACTCAGTCCTCCTTAACTTACAACTAACCAGATGTGCTACCCTGGTTCGAGGGGATGATAAAAAAGAATGTCGCGTCCACTAGGGCCTCCCGTCGGGTAGACCATTCGCCTGGTGCAAGTCTTTCGATTTAACACCACTTCGGCGACTTGCGCGTCGATGGAGATGGAATGATGATGATTAGGACAACACAACACCCAGTTCCTAAGCGGAGAAAATCTATGACCCAGCCGGGAATAGAACCCGGGCGCTGACCACTTTTTTTCTTTTGTTTTTCGTTTTTGTTCGTTGTTGGTCGTTGTGTTTGGTCGTTGCGGACGACACATAACATCCGTTCAAGTTCGGTGTTGATCCTTTCACTCAGTTTTTTATTGCAGAGGCCAGCCAGCTCTCTGACCGAACACGCTGAGCTACCGTCCCGGCTATCACTCAGCTACCGGGGGCGGACGAGTGGCTAATGACCTTACTGCTTACTCTCTTAACTCTCCCCTCCCACCAATCAACCAACCAACGTAGGCTAGGATAGTTGGCGCCCCAGAACCATACTGATAGCTGCGTAAGCGTTTTCGGTGATTACTCATCACATAATAAGAGAGTAGTGTTTTAAAAGTAAGTAGTACATGGTTTCAAAAGTTTGAGGTAACGATTACCCATGTATGACAAGTGGTAAACGCTGGGAAAGCCATCTGAGAATTTAGATCACGCTATGGCGCGTGATTTGAGGCCCTGTGTTGTCAAACCGCTGTTTCTTGGCCGACTCCGTTTTTATCCACAAAACTATCGGGAACTACCTGATCCCAAAGGGTTGGACAATGTGCGCTCTATAGTATGAACTGAGAGGTGCGATAGAGGTAATGCGACAGTAAATGGTCAAACGTTGTGAAAGAAATGTTACTGACACCAGTACATTCCGCCCAAAAAGGGAAACGTGGGGTAAATACTGGAGAAGTCGTCAGAGTTCTCTTTGAGGATACCTTGCAACCCCTTGGCAGACCGCACTCTGGTTACTCCTAAAACTGCCTGATACTACTTTATCCCTGACGGTGAGGGCAACAAGCGTTCTCAGACAGTATAAGATGTGTGGTACGTGTAACGTACAAGTGCCTTCAGCAGTTACTCATCAAAAGTAATGAGATTAAGTACATTTCCGGATCCAGACTGTCAGGGACTTGGCATATTATTAATAAGTCAGGGGAACTTGGGGTAGTTGGATAACACCTGCTTAGCCTCAGGAAATCTGGACTCTACAGGGGGCAAGTTTGACGAAATGCGTTCCACAGGTTATAGTTGGACACAGTGCTTACTGCACAGATACCGACACGGAGTGATTCAATCAAGATGGCACCCCTGCCACGGAGGTCTCAGCACGCACTGGCTGTTACCATTGCTTCAGTACACGCAAATTGTGATCCTCTATTGAGGGTCCATCTCCCGTACTGGGGGTACTATTCCCTGGCCTTGACCTGTAGCTGAGGAGTTAGGTAATGCCCCTTCCTCCCACATCGCTCCTTCTAAGAGCACACGTGTCGTAACATCTATTACAGCCCATTTACTATAAGCGTTTTTATCCAGAAGGTGTATATATAAATATGACGGAAGCATTTTTTCATCATTAGTTGTCGTAAGGGAACTATACATAGTCTGCCTGAACGTTAAGGACTGCAATCTGTCAATCTGATTAGTAAATTATTTTACTTCAGAGCATGAATGACCACGCGAAATAGTCTTCTGAATGGTTTGAAGCGGCTCGCCACGTATTCCTTTTCTATGGCAACCTCTGAACCCTACACAATACAAAAGTCGTCGGAATCTCTGTGCATACACCTACATTTCTCTAGTGTTCCCCTTGTGGCTGTTGTACGAAGTATAACTTCGTAGTCTTGTCTACGTGGGATCCATTCAGCCCAAGAAGGAAAAAAAAGTAACGCGGCTGCGTGTTTGGAAGACTCGGTCTGCAGTAAACAGGGGAAATCGTGGCAAGAAATGCTAGGTCACAACAGCATCTTGCGGAAAACCATTTCATTGTGCGCTGGCAATAAGATACCACATGTTACAAGAAACGGGTGCGGTTTTGTTCATTTTGAAAGCCGTTTCTGTCGTGTCTCGGTGGAGGATAGTGTACTCAAATGCTCCGCGGAAGTTATTGAATCGAACTATCATTACTTCTGTCCTCACAACTAGTGATATCAACTATAATCGACGAATACTCCAAAACAATGTGCAACAAATTTGTAGGAGTGAAGCAAACGCACAAACAAGTAATGGAAACGAATATGTGAATCCAAACATACGCAATGCATTCCGTCTCTTGTGGCTTTGGGTTCCGCTAAAAACAAGAGTGTCCGCAAGGGTACCTTATTTCTGCATCCAATCTCTCGAATGGACAGCAAAGAATGTAGGCCACGGTCGGAAAATGGTCAACAGGATGCATCACGCTATTTCTTAAGATGCCAGACCCTACTTCATTCAAGCACTAAAGAACTGCTCCACGCCACCTTTTAAATGAGGCCACATGGAATTTTAATAAAATAACTGGACCACAATTAAACCAATAACTTTGTTGACATTTACTCTGACATGTGGAAAAAAGGGCACAACGCAAACTGGAAAATATTAGATCATAAAAATTCCAGTAAGCGAGATTTTCTTAGAGATGAATGTACCAAAACACAGTGTTCACATTTGTATGTCATTGTCTTACATACAAGTAACAACAAGAATGAAAAGTCACAACTTCAGTGATGTGCTTTGCTTGAGAGACCACGGTACGTATACCAACACATGCTGCCTCAAGCGCTGCTAACGAATTGAGATGCACAATCTGGCTATTTCAGTTTGCAGAATAACAATTTTTGAAAAGAATTTGAGTGATTTCCATAATTTTTTGTAAAATTTTTTATCTGAAGACATGAGAACGTTCTCTTAAACGGGTCAGTTTTAAAGCGAGTTGCATCCATAGACTAAGATACAGCCGAATGTGCCTTAATAAATAGGTCTACATCCCACGAGGTGAGAGTAAAAAACAATTGTTTGAGAAATCCATTATTTTTCGTCGACATGTAAGGTTTCCCATTTTTGGATTAATTGAAGGGTAGAAGGGGTTCAGATGAGAACAGCTCTCTTCCTCATGGTTTTGTTTGGTTAGTGTAAGAGTGTCACAGATATACTGAATGCACTCTATGGGAGAAGTCCAAGAAAAACACTTTAAACTACAAGAGGCCGTGATTCAGTACGAGCTAAGAAACATGTCATTCCCTTCAAGGTACATTTCGTACAACGACGACAAGTGGAACACTAGAGAAATGTAAGTGTAAGCAGAGAGATTCTGACAACTTTTGTATTGTGTAGGATTCAGAGGTTGCCATAGGAAAGGAATGCGTAGAGAGCCGCTTCAAACCAATCAAAAGACTATTTCGCGTGATCATTCACGCACTGAAGTAAAATAATTTACTAATCAGATTGACATATGGCAGTCCTTAGCATTCAGGCAGACTATGTATAGTTCCCTTTCGACAACTAATGATGAAAACATGCTTCCGTCATATTTATACACTCCTGGAAATTGAAATAAGAACACCGTGAATTCATTGTCCCAGGAAGGGGAAACTTTATTGACACATTCCTGGGGTCAGATACATCACATGATCACACTGACAGAACCACAGGCACATAGACACAGACAACAGAGAATGCACAATGTCGGCACTAGTACAGTGTATATCCACCTTTCGCAGCAATGCAGGCTGCTATTCTCCCATGGAGACGATCGTAGAGATGCTGGATGTAGTCCTGTGAAACGGCTTGCCATGCCATTTCCACCTGCCGCCTCTGTTGGACCAGCGTTCGTGCTGGACGTGCAGACCGCGTGAGACGACGCTTCATCCAGTCCCAAACATGCTCAATGGGGGACAGATCCGGAGATCTTGCGGGCCAGGGTAGTTGACTTACACCTTCTAGAGCACGTTGGGTGGCACGGGATACATGCGGACGTGCATTGTCCTGTTGGAACAGCAAGTTCCCTTGCCGGTCTAGGAATGGTAGAACGATGGGTTCGATGTCAGTTTGGATGTACCGTGCACTATTCAGTGTCCCCTCGACGATCACCAGAGGTGTACGGCCAGTGTAGGAGATCGCTCCCCACACCATGATGCCGGGTGTTGGCCCTGTGTGCCTCGGTCGTATACAGTCCTGATTGTGGCGCTCACCTGCACGGCGCCAAACACGCATACGACCATCATTGGCACCAAGGCAGAAGCGACTCTCATCGCTGATGACGACACGTCTCCATTCGTCCCTCCATTCACGCCTGTCGCGACACCACTGGAGGCGGGCTGCACGATGTTGGGGCGTGAGCGGAAGACGGCCTAACGTTGTGTGGGACCGTAGCCCAGCTTCATGGAGACGGTTGCGAATGGTCCTCGCCGATACCCCAGGAGCAACAGTGTCCCTAATTTGCTAGGAAGTAGCAGTGTGGTCCCCTACGGCACTGTGTAGGATCCTACGGTGTTGCGTGCATCCGTGCGTCGCTGCGGTCCGGTCCCAGGTCGACGGGCACGTGCACCTTCCGCCGACCACTGGCGACAACATCGATGTACTGTGGAGACCTCACGCCCCACGTGTTGAGCAATACGGCGGTACGTCCACCCGGCCTCCCGCATGCCCACTATTCGCCCTCGCTCAAAGTCCGTCAACTGCACATACGGTTCACGTCCACGCTGTCGCGGCATGCTACCAGTGTTAAAGACTGCGATGGAGCTCCGTATGCCACGGCAAACTGGCTGACACTGACGGCGGCGGTGCACAAATGCTGCGCAGCTAGGGCCATTCGACGGCCAACACCTCGGTTCCTGGTGTGTCCGCTGTGCCGTGCGTGTGATCATTGCTTGTACAGCCCTCTCGCAGTGTCCGGAGCAAGTATGGTGGGTCTGACACACCGGTGTCAATGTGTTCTCTTTCCATTTCCAGGAGTGTATATACACCTTCTGGATAAAAACACTTACAGTAAATGGGCTGTAATAGATGTTACGACTCGTGTACTTTTAGGGTGAGCAATGTGGGAGGGGAGGGCATTACCTCACTTTCGAGCTAAAGGTCGAAGCCAGGAAATACTATCCCCAGTACGGGAGACGGTCCCTCAACAGAGGTGCACAATTTGGGTGTACTGAAGCAATTGTAACTTAATGTGACAGAAATAAACTGATAACCATAAGCAGAAATTGATACCAATTTTAATATGGGACAAACAACTTCCCCAGACCAGTTTTCACATTTTTTGAGAAAAATGTGATTCACCTGTGTAACAAGGATTTGTTCTTCCTCAGTTGATGTATTATTGCAAGTAAATGCAACGAACATTTCGCTTTGGCGTAAAAAATCGTAAAGCTATGGTTCCACCGCAGCTAATTTCGCTGTAGCACAGAATAGAGAGAATAAAGAATTGAAACTTGACTGCAGTCCTGAAGCCAAAATATACTATCTCTGAAACCAAAGGCGATCGGATACATTTTGTGTATCTGATTAATTGTGCATTTTAATTGCTGGGTTTACATACAAGTTGTAAGTAGGCTGTTTAGGTTCTTTTATTGGTAACGCCACATAGCGCTCTGAATGAAAAATCGCTGGCTGTGCTGTGTGCAGTCAGTGGCTGATTGGCATTGTTGTAATACTCGCCATTGTAGTGTTGGGCAGCTGGATATTAACAGCGCGTAGCGTTGCGCAGTTGGAGGTGAGCCGCCAGCAGCGGTGGATGTGGGGAGAGAGATGGCGGAGTTTTGAAATTTGTAAGAATGGATGTCATGAACTGCTATATATATTATGACTATTAAGGTAAATACATTGTTTGTTGACTATTAAAATCTTTCATTCGCTAACTATGCCTATCAGTAGTTATTGCCTTCAGTAGTTTGAATCTTTTATTTAGCTGGCAGTAGTGGTGCTCGCTGTATTGCAGTAGTTCGAGTAACCAAGATTTTTGTGAGGTAAGTGATATTTGAAACGTATAGGTTAATGTTAGTCAGGGCCATTCTTTTGTAGGGATTATTAAAATTCAGATTGCGTTGCGCTAAAAAAAAAAATTGTGTGTCAGTTTAAGCACAGTCATGTATAATTTTTCTAAGGGGACGTTTCATATGTCTACCCTTAGCCAAGGATACCACAATGGAATCTTCTGATTTTTTTCTTGTAGTTTGTGTAGTTGGTGTAGCTTTGTTTATTGCTAGCGCGTAATTGTAGAGAGAATTTCCTCTTTAGTTGTAGTTTTTCATTGTTGTACAGTAAAACAGTTGTGGCATGCATTTAGATTTGCACCAAGTATTTCGCAGCTGCGCTTGCAATTAACTAGATATTATTTTCAATGCTATGTTAATGTGTTTTGTTATTTTGCTCTTCAAATTGAGCTTTTCTGTGTTGTCGTGTGAAATATTGTGACAATAATGGCGCGTGAAAAACGTAATACTAGGCTTCAAAGTAAACTGAGAAATAACAGTGAAGACGAAAGCAGTGTGTTAGCGCCGCCGAGTAATGAATTAACTAATGTTCAAAGTAGTAATTTGGTAATTGTGCATAGGGAAATGGAGTGTGCGCAATTAGTGAACAGGTAAGCATTGTCGTTCGATCGGTCGGCAACAGCTCGCCTCAGGATTCCAAAATGACAGGACACAATCTTGCAAATACTGTAGATTCAGGTTTTGGGTCCTCTCCGTTTTCTGAAATGAGTCAAGACACATTTTCTGCTTGTCAAAATGCGAATATTGCCGGTTCAAATGCATTGCCGAATAGAACTGAGGAACATGTTTCAGACACCAGTGCATTGTTATAGTGAACAGAAGACACAGTGTTATTGTGCGTATACATTCTTGCTTGTTAGTTGCACGAGCGCGTAACGACTATCAGGCTTACATACTTAGAATATATAACAGTACTGCTAATGAGATTTTACTGCAACATTTTGATTTACTTGAAAATACATTCTGGATTTTTTCACTTTCTGTGAGACACCAGATGACACAGTGGTTAGTTTATGTGACAGCTACACGATTTTATCACGACGCTACTAATGTGTGACACAATTTACAATGTTGCTTTTGCGGTGTTTCTGTTTTATATCTGCACAGTTTTTCTGTATTATTCTGGAAAGTAAAACATGTTTTAGTAGTAACTTTAGTGGTATAGCTACAATGAGACAGCCTTTTTCGTAGCGCAACAATACGTTAGAGCACAGTACTTTCTTCATCACGGCAATAAGTGTAATAACTAAGATATCTATACGCAAAGCATTTCACTTTTGTTTATCATGAGGTAAGTACACTGACTTCTGCAGAAATTAGCTTTCGGAGGACGGTAACTACGACACTTCCACAGAGATTATCTTACAACAAGACATACAGTTTAGCGCTACAGTACGCGTATTTGAGTGCCTAATTTTGTACTTAAAACATTTATTTTTAAAGATATTTGAAATACAATGACACAAAGGTTTTCCGTGATACATTTCATTCCATTGCTGTAATCTGTAACATCTGAGGATATAATTACATTTATCCTCAGGGGGTACACGCCTACTTTGTGTACCATGTGTGTGGCAAGCACAAGGAGCCCTAGCTAACATGGTATTTGCTTATACAATTTTACACATCGGTACCATATTTCTCTAACACAGAATTACACAGCTATCTGATTATTTAGCAGAGAAACAAACATTTTTTACTACATCAGTGACAGATGTTTATGCAATTACACAGTTGGATAACTTCACACTTATGAAACTGTATTTTGTATTTACTTTGTGAACTCTTTATATTTTTCAGAACCATTGCGATACTATTTAAATGATGTATTTGGTATGAGATCATGATTTTTAAAGCACGTTTGTGGAAGATGACACTATTGAAATGAGCGGTTTTGACATTATAAAGAAAGCTACAACGTTTTGAGAATTGACTGAGATGTTATGATATTATTACGGTGACTATGTGTATTATGCTGTTGTGGTATGTTTATGATCAATAAGTTGATGCTATATGAGTTATTTGATTATGCTACATATCTGTTATGATGAAATATTGAAGAAGTGTCGACGAATATGTACGTAGGTAATAAGGTAAGGAATAATGAGTAGTGGTTAGACACTTTGATTTGAGAAAAAGGATGTTGGAAACGAAGAATCGTACTTTGAGACTTATGAAATGTGTGTAAATGCGTGAATGTATCACAATTCCGACGAATTTTTTTGGATACTGTTATATTTATAGGATTTTATTTTCTACATGTTCGTAACGCAAACTCTCAACCTGTGAAAATATTTTTGTATGAGACTGCCACTGTAGCGGAAACTGCTGTTGTAAATATTTCAGTAAGAAAGGTAAGTGACCTTGACGTAATGCGTTTTGGGCGCCCAGCTGAGAGTTAGTCGTCTGACAAAAGAAAGCCATTAGGCGGAGAAAAAAAAGAGGGCATTATCCTCACTATTGACATTCCTTTGTAGAAAGCATTGCAAATACGACATACTCATTACTTGGAAAGATACTTACATCTGCACAGCTGATAATGACAAGCGTCTTTCTACGAGAGTTGAGAGAATTTCTACTAACTTATGAAATGTCACATGACTATTGAATAATGTTTTTATGCTTTGCTTTTCATAGTTGCTTATTTCATTTGATATCTGGTTTCCAGCAGTGTTGCAGCATTGGTTTTATAAAATAAAATTAAGTGTATTTGCTAATGTGAACACTTTCTGTCAACAGATCTATTCAATAATAATTTTATGACCCACGTTCTACGAAAAAGGAGCGCTTGGAAAGGAAAGAACAATAAGAAGGGATTAATAACAATTACTTCATACACAATTTTCTTTTCAACTACTTGGTAATATCTTTTGCAGAATTAGTTTTGTGGTGCACCACTTAAATTACACAGACATTAAGATGTGAATAGACATTTCCCTTATCAGCATTGTTGTCTTTAGTGTTCTATTTTTTCTGCTTGAGCTTTGTCATGTTTAGATATTAGTTATTGCATTTGCTGCTGCTGTTTGCCAGGCATAGTGTTACTGAATTTCACTTTGTATTACTCTGTTAAGCCAGTTTTACTACTGATTTATTTTTCTTGTTGCTGTTTACTGCTTCATATTACTTGTAATGTTGCATTTGCTTTTCTAAGTCCTATATTGCTGCTTTTTTTGCCAATTTGCATTTTTTGTCATTGGTGTTTGTGTTAATTGTTTTGTGCTGCTGCATTGCGTCGTCCCTTAGTTTAGCATCTGAGCTCAGTAGATTTAAGTTAGCTTAAGAGGGGGTAGACTATACAAGAGACTAACTATGATGAATTGCAAAAAATGCATTGAGAAGCTATAAGAAAATGGTTTGGCCAAAAAAGTAGTGTACAGTGGAGAAAAACTATTTTTGAAAGAGGATGTGAACAGAATACAGAAAGCATGCTTGGATAAGATTTTTCTTGACTGGAGCAACTCTTGAAATAAGAGCGACGATCTATGGAATGAAGTTTTGGGTTGGACTGCAGTACCAGATGTTACACTGAAAACAAACCATGTCCTTTCCTTTTGTGTTATCCCACTATGTGTTTGTGTACCCTTGAGTATTTGTTTCCTTCCTGTCTCTGTGTACTGTTTCATAGAATTTTCTCTTCTAATACTAAGCTACATTCACTATGATGAGGAATAATGTTATCCTCAAATATAATTTGCATTAATAATATGTTATTTACTTCGGAAAGATGCTTAGACATTATTTATTGTGTTTTGTTTTAATGCTCATGTGTGAAGTTGATGTTTCAAAAGTTATTCTGATCGTTTATGTATTTACTTATGTCATAATTCCTGTAACACTAATGTATATGTTAATTTCTATTGTTTTGTAAAGCCTGTATTACTACAAATGCTATCCATATTGTTATGTTCTTTAATGATGTATTTTGTACCTTTCTTATTGTATTATTATGTTATAAAATTGTAATTGACACCAGTTCATCAAATTAAGTAACTTTTAAGTTACATTTCAGTGCACACGTTTCTGTTGGTCATAGTATATGGACAGTATGTGAGAAGTAGGGACTGATAGCGTTTGCAGGTGTGTTAATAATTCACCAAGGGACTGGATAACAGCATTGCTGGTTCGAAGGACATTTCAAACAAATTCTTTGTGAGTGGACAAGTTGTGGTTTATGGACTTGCTATATTGTCTGCAAGACTCTTCGATGGTGATTGTGCACCTGCACAGTTGCAACAGATGGCTGCTGGCCGTCTCTACAAGGACTACAGTGGCTCTGCATCTTTGATGGCCCACGAATACCATTATTTCTACAAGGACTGCAATGGGACTGCACCTCTGGTGGCTCACCAATACCGTAATCACTACCAGGACTACAGTTGGTCTACTCTGTGACGACCTACCTACCAATATTCTTCAAAACTTCGAATGACTCTGCTGTGGGTTTGCTCTGTTGTGGCCCATTACCTGTCAGCATGTCAAGAGTCAGCACTGTCTTTCCGTTGGAAGGACAACAAGACTGTGTGGAAATCCACTACTTCTGTGTGCATTTTCTTTTACTGCTCAGACTTTGAGAAAACAAATGGCAGTTTTACTGTGATGAATGATCAGGACTGTCTTTATGGACTGTGAGAAAATTTTAGCTTTTGACCAACGTTGTATTAATAAGTGTGTGCATTTGATATCTTTCTTACTGTAATTATGAAAAAAAATTCAAATCTGTATTGGCCAGTGCCCAAAACAATTTGTAAAATGTTTTGTGGGGAGCATGGGGGCTATGTAAGTAGGCTGTATAGGTTTTTTTTATTGGTTACGCCACATAGCGCTGTGTATGAAAAATCACTGGCTGTGCTGTGTGCAGTCAGAGGCTGGTTGGCATTGTTGTAATACTCGCCATTGTAGTGTTGGGCAGCTGGATGTTAACATCGCGTAGCGTTGCGCAGTTGGAGGTGAGCCGCCAGCAGTGGTGGATGTGGGGAGAGAGATGGCAGAGTTTTGAAATTTGTCAGAATGGATGAACTGCTATACATATTATGACTATTAAGGTAAATACATTGTTTGTTCTCTATTAAAATCTTTCATTTTCTAACTATACCTATCAGTAGTTAGTGCCTTCCGTAGTTTGAATCTTTTATTTAGTTGGCAGTAGTGGTGCTCGCTGTATTGCAGTAGTTCGAGTAACCAAGATTTTTGTGAGGTAAGTGATATGTGAAACGTATAGGTTAATGTTAGTCAGGGCCATTCTTTTGTAGGGATTATTAAAAGTCAGATTCCGTTGCGCTAAAAAAAAAAAAAAAAAATATTGTGTGTCAGTTTAAGCACAGTCATGTATAATTTTTCTAAGGGGACGTTTCAAAGTACACAGTTGCTTGATGCACTGTTTAAGTTAAAAATATATAATGAGCAGTAGTAAAGCAGAAGACGACACAGGACAGTAACAAATTCTTTCTATGAAACGGCTGATAGCAGTATATGAGAAAAATGAGTTTCCCGATGTTCTTGCTGCAAACAATAAAAGCTCAATAAATTGTAAAAAAAATATTGTATGTAAATCAAGCAAAGCTACATCAAGTCCTGGAGTTAAGTTTTCGGTTTCAACATTACTCTACGTAACACCGCTAACTGCATTGCGAGGAAACTCATAGTGCACAAAATTGATTTAAACATATCAAAAAAAGTTTTGCATCACCCCGGTTCCCAGAACTCGTGAAGATCTATGTTGACTGTGGACATTGTATCACAGACACAGTACCTTTGACTGTTCACAGATGTCACTAAACCCGCCCAAAGAGGTAAACAGCCATGCATGAGCAGCACCTATTAAACGGAGGGGGGGTCCAACAGCCAATCAGTTCCTGTCATTCCAATAGGAAGGAGGTACACGGCTCGTGTTGTCCGTAGTTCAACCATGACCAGACGATCAATAACGCGGTTCCATCGCGTCCGCATTGTTACTTTGTGCCAGGAAAGTCTCTAAACAAGGGGAAGTGTCCAGGCGTCTAGTCGTGAACAGATGGAGATACAGAGAGATGACTTGCCTTGCTGAGGGCTACTACTTCTGTAGATGACCGCTACCTACGGATTATCGCTCGGAGGAATCCTGACTGCTATCCCACCATGTTGAATAATGCTTTCCGTGCAGCCACAGGATGTCGTGTTATGACTCAAACTGGGCGCAGTAGGCTGCATGATGCGCAACTTCACTCCCGACGTCCATGGCGAGGTCCATCTTTGCAACCACGATGCCATGTAGCGCGGTACAGATGGGCCCAACAACATGCCGAATGGACCGCTCAGGATTGGCATCACGTTCTCTTCAGCGATCAGTGTCGCATATGCCTTCAACCATACAATCGTCGGAGACCTGTTTGGAGGTAACCTCGTCAGGCTGAACGCCTTAGACACACTGTCCAGCGAGTGCAGCAAGATGGAGGTTCCCTGCTGTTCTGGGGTGGCATTATGTGGCGCCGACGTACGCTGCTGGCAGTCATGGAAGGCGCCGATACGGCTATATGATACGTGAATGCCATCCACTGACCGATAGTGCAACCATATCTGTAGCATATTTGGGAGGCATTCGTCTTCATGGACGACAATTCGCGCCCCGATCGCTACATCTTGTGAATGACTTCCTTCAGCATAGTGGCCAACATGTTGTCCAGTCATGAACGCTATCGGACATGCCTGAGATAGATTGAAAAGAGCTGTTTATGAACGACATGACTCACCAACCACTCTGAGGGATCTACGCCGAATCGCCGTTGAGGAGTCGACAATCTGTACCAACAGTGCCTTGATGAACTTATGGATAGTATGCCACGACGAATACAGGCATGCATCAATGCAAGAGGACGTGCTACTGGGTATTAGAGGTACCTGTGTGTACAGCAATCTGGACCACCACCTCTGAAGGCCTCGCTGTATGGTGGTACAACATGCAATGTGTGGTTTTCATGAGCAGTAAAATGGGTGGAGGTGATGTTTACGTTGATCTCTATTCCAATTTTCTGTACAGGTTCTGGGACTCTCGGAACCGAGGTGATGCGAAACTGTTTTTGATGCGTGTCTTTCGTACCTTACAGCTACATATTGCAGCTAGATGATGATTTGTCTATTTATTCGATATTGACCATAGTTACTGTGATGCTCAATTTCCACAACTCTGCAGCATAAAATTTGAATGGCTTGAAGAGAAAATTGTGATAGCTGCTGACTTGACGTTTGGTTCATTTTAGATAACTTTTGCTGTGTACTAAATGCAGCTAACATATCGAAATTGCTTTCAAAGTCGGAAGGAAAGCAACATTTTATTACAGCATGGAGAAAATAGAAGTTATTTTATTTGAGCGTGCTGCCTGACAGTGCCACGTGAAAGTAGGCTGCAGTTCAGTTGTGAGCAGTTCGCACAAGTAGACGCACGGTTTTCGAATTAGTAAATGCGATTTATTGTTGTACTTGCTGCTGGAAGAAAAAGAAGACATTGACACCAAGTTATACACTGGAAATGCTGAAACACTTTCATATACGGGACAAAGGTTAGAGGGTCTCAGGGAACCACAGAAGGGGCGTCCGTCTAAAAGTGGCGAGGTAAAACACAGTAAGGTAGTTGTAGAAACGATTGGTATTGTAGTTGTAAATTGTCGTAGCTGTTTGGGAAAGAACCAGACCTCCAAGCCCTAATAGAAAGCACAGAAGCTCAAATAGTTGTAGGTGCAGAGAGCTGGCTAAAGCCGGAAATAAGTTCAGCCGAAATTTTTTCAAACGATCTAACAGTGTTCGGAAAGGATAGATTAAATACAGCTGGTGGTTGAGTATTTATTGCTGTCAGAGGTAGTTTGCCTTGTAGCGAAATTGAAGTAGATAGTTCGTGTGAAATAGTATGGGTAGAGGTTATACCTGATAGTCGGACTAAACTATTAATTGGATCGTTTTACCGAACCCCCGACACAGAAGGCATATTTGATAAACAGTTCAAAGAAAACTTGAATCTCATTTCGGTTAAGTACCCCGCTCATACAATTATAGTCGGTGGTGACTTCAATCTACCCTCAATAGACTGGAAAAATTATACTTTTAAAGCCTGCGGCAGACATAAAACATCGTCCGAAATTGTATTAAATGAATTCTCAAAAATTATTATTAACAATTAGTTCATGAGCCCACTCAAAGCGTATATGGTTGCGAAAGCATGCGTGACCTTTTAGCAACAAATAATGCTGGACAAATAGTGAGTGTTGTGACGAATACAGGGATTAGCGACCACAATACAGTTGCTGCTAGACTGAATACCGTAAAACCTACAACCATCAAAAAGGAACGCAAAGTATACCTATTTAAAAAAGCTTATAAAAATGCTCTTAACGCCTTTTTAGAAACAGTCTTCACTCCTTCCGATCTGATCATGTAAGTGTAGAAAAGTTGTGGAATGTTTTCAAAGAGATAGTATGTACAGCAACTGAGAGATATACACCACATAAATTAATAAGTGATGGTACCGATCCCCCATAGTACACAAAATAAGACAGATCGTTGTTGCAGAAGCAACGAAAAAAGCATGCAACGTTTAAAAGAACGCAAAATCCCCAAAATTGTAAAGTTTTACAGAAGTTCGACATATGGCGCGTACTTCAATGCGAGATGCTTTTAATAATTTCCACAACGAAATTCTGTCTCGAAAGGAAGGGTGGAATGGACACGGAAGCATGTGATGTTCTAAATGCTTTGTCCGAAAATTACCTTCCACGTAGGTCAGAGAATAGTTTCAGTTATCTGATTTGATCTGATTTCCACGTTATTAGCAGCATTAATCCTCTTGCACAACATTGACGTTAGTTCTGTTGGTTTGCTAAAGATATTTGGCTCTTATTTTCAGCTAACATGTAAATGTTGTGTGATTAGGCCCTCCCGTCGGGTAGACCGTTCGCCGGGTGCAAGTCTTTCGATTTGACACCACTTGGGTGACTTGCGCGTCGATGGGGATGAAATAATGATGATTAGGACAACACAACACCCGGTCACTGAGCGGAAAAAATCTCCGATCCAGCCGGGAATCGAACCTGGGCCCTTAGGATTCGCATCCATCTCGCTGACCGCTTTTTTTTTTTAATTCTCATTTTGTTCGATATTGTTCGTTGTATTACTTCGGTGCTTATGTCCCATGACACCCGTTCCAATTCAGTGCTGTGCCGTTGACTCAGTTCTTTATTACAGAGGGCAGCTAATCCTCTGACCGAACAAGCTGAGCTACCGTGCCGGCCAAACCACTCAGCTACCGGGGACAGGCATTAATCAGCTGAAGTGAACTGTTCTCTTCCACTCAGGCAGTGAATTTATTTGAAACACAGTGTTTCGTTCCACACTATTGGCTAATTTCAATCGTTCGCTCAATTTCAGGTGAGCATTTTCATTTTCTCGTGAGTAGAGCATTAACAGATCCCATACTATGGAACAATAAACAACCAAGCATGAGAGAATACTCCAACAAAATTTGCTTCCCAAAAACCACAATGAAACGCTTAGTGTCAGGTACTTCAGTGTGAATCTTAATATACCAACGTGTACTTTATTCCAAATTATGCTTTTTACTGTGCTTTACGAAATTCTATTTGCTCTGCTAAATGCTTTTGTTGTATTCTCTTACGCTTTGTTTCTTTTATCTGTTACTGCTATAACTACGAACATTCGTTAATCTTTACTTGTCGGTGACTAAGCAGGCGAATTTGGTTATTAGTGTGGAATAAAAAATTTCGATTCAAATATATTATTAGCTTTAGCTGAATAAGTGGTTTTTTTACACCTCGTGCTTCAGCAAAACAATAATTTTCGATCATAAGACACTTTCGAAGCTTGTATGGTATCTCCTCTAGGCTTCACGTTATTTCTTAATTCGTTTTGTATACGTTTTAAATTTACAGAAGGTCATTCTTTGGTAAATAATCGACTGCCAGCATATCATGTTTTATCATTGTCATACATTTTCGTTGGGTGATATGTATGATATATTAGGTGAACAGTTTTTACACCTTCAGACACGTCACTTTCACCTTGGTTTCGTTAATCACATTAATAAAGGAAAGAAAAAACTTAAGAACATTCTAACAGTTGTTTCTGTTACTGCTCTGCATAACTGACTGACGTATAGGAATACCGAAAGTTCAGTGGCGCATCAGATTAACTTCGCTTAAAACTACGTAGAAAAGCTTCCCTAAACTTTAATATATAAGAACAGGAATTAAGAGTACTTTACTGCGTAACACAACACAGTACCAGTTACTGACACTGCACAATCTTTGTTCTAATAGCATAATACATGATGCGGTTGCTTTCTCCAGCTATCTCAGACATTGTTCTCACTCAGAAAAGAGCAATGAACAGCACAAAGCCTATGTATACGGAAAACCTCTTTCCCAACTATTCACCTGTTTCCCATCTTAGCAGTGTCATCATCTAATTCCGTTGGAAGTAATAACTAAAAAATTAAATGTCCCTAATCAAAGTACGTAACATAAAACAACGTTTCTGTTGTATAATGCTTGAATTTCTTGATGAAAAGGACTTTTCATCAATAAATTCAATTATAAAACTTGCCAACACAAATAAAATAGGGGTAAAACTTTTCCACTCTGCTAGAAGAGTGTACTTACTCTAAGGTATATTATCATTATTGTAAGCGCAAGCGTAGATTAAAAGCAGATTTGGACTGTGAGCAGTGACTGATAGCCACCAATGTCGCTTTTCCAGACTTTAACTACATAAAGTGATAACGTGGTCCTTTTGATATATTTGTGAAGAGTCTTCCTTCGTAACCAGTATGTAATACGATAACTGGCAAACATGGCACTTTAGTTTTGGAACGGGGGAAACCAGCGGCGAGTAAAAATAAATTGTACGTTGAAAACTAGTGCCACAGGTGATCAATCTACGAAATTCCAAGCAGAAGTGGGAGAAGAAGCTTTTAAGCTGCGCAGACACCGAGCACAGGGTGCAAACATCTTTATGGCTGCGCAATGGGAAGAAATCACCGTTCCCTGGCGCTTCAAGTTAGCTCTCTGGCAACTGCTCAAACCACTTGACATAAACGCATAATGTGTTATTTGATTTAGTTACCGGTAGTTCTAATGATTCTCTCGTGAAGTCATACTTTGGATGCACTCCTGTTTATTATTATTGCACCATATCCTACATTTTATCGCAGTTATGTTTGTACAGAAACCAGATGGCAGTTATAAGAGTCGAAGGACATGAAAGGGAAGCAGTGGTTGGGAAGGGAGTAAGACAGGGTTGTAGCCTATCCCCGATGTTATTCAATCTGTATATTGAGCAAGCAGTAAAGGAAACAAAAGAAAAATTCGGAGTAGGTACTAAAATCCATGGAGAAGAAATAAAAACTTTGAGGTTCGCCGATGACATTGTAATTCTGTCAGAGACAGCAAAGGATTTGGAAGAGCAGTTAAATGGAATGGACAGTGTCTTGAAAGGAGGATATAAGATGAACATCAACAAAAGCAAAACGAGGATAATGGGATGTAGTCGAATTAAGTCGGGTGATGCTGAGGGAATTAGATTAGGAAACGAGACACTTAAAGTAGTAAAGAAGTTTTGCTATTTGGGGAGCAAAATAACTGATGATGGTCGAAGTAGAGAGGATATAAAATGTAGACTGGCAATGGCAAGGAAAGCGTTTCCGAAGAAGAGAAATTTGTTAACATTGAGTATAGATTTAACTGTCAGGAAGTCATTTCTGAAAGTATTTGTATGGAGTGTAGCCATGTATGGAAGTGAAACATGGACGATAAATAGTTTGGACAAGAAGAGAATAGAAGCTTTCGAAATGTGGTGCTACAGAAGAATGCTGAAGATTAGATGGGTAGATCACATAACTAATGAGGAAGTATTGAATAGGATTGGGGAGAAGAGACGTTTGTGGCACAACTTCACCAGAAGAAGGGATCGGTTGGTAGGACATGTTCTGAGGCATCAGGGGATCACCAATTTAGTATTGGAGGGCAGCATGGAGGGTAAAAATCGTAGAGGGAGACCAAGAGATGAATACACTAAACAGATTCAGAAGGATGTAGGTTGTAGTAAGTACTGGGAGATGAAGAGGCTTGCACAGGATAGAGTAGCATGGAGAGCTGCATCAAATTAATCTCAGGACTGAAGACCACAATAACAACAACATGTTATATAAATAGTCGATATCAGCATAAACCTCAACATTCATCATCGAATCATTTACCCTAATCCCTCCTCGAATGTGTTTCGGACGGGCTCTGGCCATGCCCCGCACCATTGCCGTTTGCCTTTGTCTATCGACGTTGCACGCCTTCTGCACCGACAGAATATGTGGTGGAAGAGAAATCAGGAGATGTAATGGGATAAGATAAAATTCAAGTTTTTGGCAGACATGACATCTGTGTGCGAAGCCATTAAATCTTATCCCTTGTTGGTAAGGATAAGGGAAATGACTGACACCTTAGAAGTCCCTAGTTTCACCCCCCATCCATCTCCCCCCCTCCCTTCCGCCCCCTGAGGTTGGTGGTAGGTCTTCGGGCTAACAACCCTACACCGCAAAGTTTAATGAAGTTAAAATTCAACAAATCAGTTCGGATATCAGACAGATTAACTGGAACAAGTGAAGCCAGGAAAAATGATAAATAATTTCATCATAGCTACCTGAAAGTCCGAATCCTCAACCGTCCAGGGGCTTCTTCGGTGGTAGCATCAGAGATAGCACATAAGATATATGCAGCGGCATTACAGGAAATCAGATGAATCGGTGATGCGGTATGCGAAGCAGATACTGTGTGACAGTTACTAAACTACATGAAAAAGAACGTAAATTAGTTACTAACTATGGCATGCACACACTTTATTGCACGTTTAAATGTAAACGTCACTACAGATATTCACATTTAGGTTATGATATGTTCGATTTTCCTCCCATCATTGGCGATGATGTGGCGCAAGCGAATAGCGAAATTCTGCATGACCCGCTGAACATCGATGCTGTCAATGACCTCCTGAATGGCTGTTTTCAGCTTAGCAATGGTTTTTGGGTTATTACTGTACACCTTGTATTTAATATAGTCCCACAAAAGGACTCGCATGAGTTCAGATTCATAGAATATGGCCGCAAATTGAGGCCCATGCCAGTGGGTACCCCAGAGACAGAATGCCGTCCCCAAGGTGCTCATTCAGGACATCAAACACTCTCCTACTTCGATTAGATTGAGCTCCGTCTTGCATAAACTACATCTTATAGAAATCTGGGTCGATTTGGATAATGGGAATGAAATCATTATCCGAAACTTTCACGTATCGCTCAGTAGTCACCGTCCCATGAAGAAATATCGCACCGATTATTTCGTGACTGGACATTGCACACTACACAGTCACCCATTGAGGGTAAAAAGCCTTCTCGAAAGACAACGAAGCCGCTTAAAAACTATTGTGCAGATCAGCTTGACTAATGGGAACAAAGTACACCAACAAAAGCAAAACGTCAATTATATCGGTGCTATCACTGAGGCAGCCTACGATATGATCTCCTTTCCCCTAATAGAAGGCTATCTGCGTGGGAATTAGTCTTCCATCGGTGTCGGCGTTCGTTACACCCACTGTCGGCAACTTCACTACATCGTATATACTCTGACGTAAATGGAAAGGGGTTTAGCAGTGAACACTTAAACCGAACACTACAAAATTTACACTCCAGTATTTCCATCAGGGTGCGATATGTTGATTAAAATTTTGTTCTTATGCGAGCTGAGTGTCAGCGCAGAAAAGATCCATGACGACAGATGAAGAAAGGTGTGATCACATGATAGCTACAACTACACTCCTGGAAATGGAAAAAAGAACACATTGACACCGGTGTGTCAGACCCACCATACTTGCTCCGGACACTGCGAGAGGGCTGTACAAGCAATGATCACACGCACGGCACAGCGGACACACCAGGAACCGCGGTGTTGGCCGTCGAATGGCGCTAGCTGCGCAGCATTTGTGCACCGCCGCCGTCAGTGTCAGCCAGTTTGCCGTGGCATACGGAGCTCCATCGCAGTCTTCAACACTCGTAGCATGCCGCGACAGCGCGCATGTGAACCGTATGTGCAGTTGACGGACTTTGAGCGAGGGCGTATGGTGGGCATGCGGGAGGCCGGGTGGACGTACCGCCGAATTGCTCAACACGTGGGGCGTGAGGTCTCCACAGTACATCGATGTTGTCGCCAGTGGTCGGCGGAAGGTGCACGTGCCCGTCGACCTGGGACCGGACCGCAGCGACGCACGGATGCACGCCAAGACCGTAGGATCCTACTCAGTGCCGTAGGGGACCGCACCGCCACTTCCCAGCAAATTAGGGACACTGTTGCTCCTGGGGTAGCGGCGAGGACCATTCGCAACCGTCTCCATGAAGCTGGGCTACTGTCCCGCACACCGTTAGGCCGTCTTCCGCTCACGCCCCAACATCGTGCAGCCCGCCTCCAGTGGCGTCGCGACAGGCGTGAATGGAGGGACGAATGGAGACGTGTCGTCTTCAGCGATGAGAGTCGCTTCTGCCTTTGTGCCAATGAGGGTCGTATGCGAGTTTGGCGCCGTGCACGTGAGCGCCACATTCAGGACTGCATACGACCGAGGCACACAGGGCCAACACCCGGTATCATGGTGTGGGGAGCGATCTCCTACACTGACCGTACACCTCTGGTGATCGTCGAGGGGACACTGAATAGTGCACGGTACATCCAAACCGTCATCGAACCCATCGTTCTACCATTCCTAGACCGGCAAGGGAACTTGCTGTTCCAACAGGACAATGCACGTCCGCATGTATCCCGTGCCACCCAACGTGCTCTAGAAGGTGTAAGTCAACTACCCTGGCCAGCAAGATCTCCGGATCTGTCCCCCATTGAGCATGTTTGGGACTGGATGAAGCGTCGTCTCACGCGGTCTGCACTTCCAGCACGAACGCTGGTCCAACTGGGCGCCAGATGGAAATGGCATGGCAAGTCGTTCCACAGGACTACATCCAGCATCTCTACGATCGTCTCCATGGGAGAATAGCAGCCTGCATTGCTGCGAAAGGTGGATATACACTGTACTAGTGCCAACATTGTGCATGCTCTGTTGCCTGTGTCTATGTGCCTGTGATTGTGTCAGTGTGATCATGTGATGTATCTGACCCCAGGAATGTGTCAATAAAGTTTCCCCTTCCTGGGACAATGAATTCACGGTGTTCTTATTTCAATTTCCAGGAGTGTATGTCTATCTTTAATGGAACTTTTGAGTTGGAGATGATAACACAGTATGCGCAGAGGACTTATACGTCTAGCTTATCACCATCTCCCGGACTTTGGGAAAGGTCGAATTACCGGCATGAGCAACATGGGAGCGTCATACCGACAGATAGCACAGACAGCTGGCTGTAGTGCAATGACTGCGGAACCAGTGGTAACGAGATGGACTCAGGATCTGAAGAGGAGGCACGCGTCCTTACAGAAGGACTACAGCACAAAATTATTAGATAACCGTTCGCCTGATCCCTACAGAAAAGACGGATCACGATAACTGAAACTCCAGCAGAGGTTACATTAAGAGTGCCACCACGGATCTTGGGTAACAGATTACTGGAAGCTTGATAGAACTATTGGAGTGACACACGTTGTTTACCACTGACACTAGACCACAGCATGGCAGAACGTGCATGGCGCAGAGTCAGTCAGCTGGAGCAATGAGTGACAGTCTCTGGTGTTTTGCAACAAGTCTCGCTACTGTTTGTGGCTGTCAGACAGACACCAACGTGCCCGTAGACGATTTTCTGTACGGTTACGGGAAGCAGTGATACCCGAGAACCATACCTATACTCGTACAATTCCTGGAAATTTGTAGTTTGTTACTGATGGGTATGGCAGTAGGACTGGTTTGAAAATATTCAATGGAGGCTGAATGCTCGTCAGAACGTGGCAAGAATAGTAAACCGTATTATTATAGCCTTCATGACCAGGGTACCAAATTGCATACATTCGGCACGATAGTGAAAGATCCACACAACATGTCTCATATGCGATGGGAAGGCGTATACTTTCGTAGAAGATTCCACTCAGCCATCGTCATGAACTGACGCACCATGAATTTGAGATGAGTAGAATTTCCTTAAAATGACAACAAACAGAGGCTGTTTTGTTTGCTGTCACAACGAATATAAGAGTGTATTGGTGTCTAAGGGAGGGGAGCGCGGCGGATCACATCACATATTGATCATGATGTACATCAGCTCCTAACTGAGTGAATGTTTCATATGTTATGTGACGAACACCTTCACTAAATTTAATACAAGGGTAGTCTTAACAAAGAAATTAGACATTTTTCTTCAAATTAATACTCACTTTTTAAACATAATCTCCTTGTAAGTCTATACCCTGTGCCAGCGATGGAAACATCTCTTTAATCCGTCCAAATAATAATTAATGTCTTTCTCTGCAAAATAGTTGTTTACGACGATGACAGTGTCTTTATTCGATGAAACATTTTGTCCTCCAAGCTCAGTTTTTAACCAAATGAACAAACGCATGTCGCTTGGGGAGTAGGGGCTGGTGAGGGGGTGGGGGGGGCAAGCAGCTGGATTTTGGCCATGGTAAGATGTGAGACTGCGCAGTGTGAGCAATCGTGTCACCTAGCGTGCGGTCAGCTTTCTCATCCCTACACTTTCATTATCGATCAATATGTGACAAAAACATTCTTTAAACATGCTCATAGCCTCTGCTTACCTCTCTCACCTTAATGCGACGGTTCTCTAGCACCATTTGAAATTGATCAATGTTATCGTCAGTGGTTGCAGTTCCTCTCCGTTCCAAACGTTCGTCACCACTGCCACTTTGAAGTTTAGCTGTAAAAAGTTTCACGTAGGTAAATGAGACTGCAGAGTCCCGGTACATTGCGCTCAACTCTCGTTTATTTGCGTAGGCTTACTGCTTTCAAAAACAAAAATCCACCTCCAGCTCGACACTCGATTTTGTCTATGTCCACAAAAACACGTGCATCAACTTACTAAAACGACAGTCAACCAACTGCGTGCCCAAAATGGCTGAAATTTTGATGAGTGTCTTACTAGGCATACGTAAATAAATCCGCCAAATTTTGTTGGGGGTTTGAGGTCGAAAGCTTTCCAAACCACCCCCTAAATATCAGACTGGTGTTTCACAGTGTAGAAATTCTCAGTTCCTTCGGTGTATAAAAAATATGACAGAACTGAAAATGAAGATGCCATTGGTTAAGGATATCGTATCTCGTACTACTGCAATCGAGCCCGGTGCAACATATACGAAATCGAGCGACAGCACCATTGAGGTCCGTGGCAACCATGATATACATGGTCTCAAAACTCTGATGACTTGGGCTGGATGCTTACACTGTACGTTTGACAGGCTTCACGGTTGACTTCGCTAATTGTTACTAATTCAGTGCGGCTCAAATCGTATTCGCTCTGATTGCTCATAGTTTCACAGGAACAGATATTGTGGAGTAGTGTTCCGTCGTCGGAGTCGTCAGGCGATGTGACGACCTGTTTGCATAAATAACCACGAAACTTCGCAGAGCGACGTCGCTTGAACCAAAAGACTTGCCTCAAGCCAGTAAAAGTTTCTTAAGACTTTAAGAATCGGAATACATTTAAAGCACCAACTGCAAAGTACTTTCCGTAAAAGGAATCCTGCATACGTTGAGTCTCAAGGCTCTTATCCGCTTTCGGATTTCGTTAACTCTCTCTCTCTCTCTCTCTCTCTCTCTCTCTCTCTCTCCCCTTATCTGTCTGTCTCCTGTGTTTTATTGTTTTATGCATTGAAAGGTCGTGGTAGGAAAGGGGATGCATGTTTACGCTTGTATTTGCTGTTTTTGTACAACTCGTCGGAGACTACCTCGCTGCACAGCGAGACCCCGTAATCAGGCGAGTTTGTCTTCATGTGAAGCAGCCTGCAAACCCTAAAAGTACGCTACACCTCTATAATGTCCTTATTCCTGCGAACTGTCTACAAATGTCACGCTTAGTGTTTCGAAATTACCAGCATAATTTCATACATCTCCGTGCATGTTTGTGTTTGCTGTGAAATATAACAGATATGACTCAATATTTGCTGTATATAAAAAAATGTTCAAATGTGTGTGAAATGTTATGGGACTTAACTGCTAAGGTCATCAGTCCCTATGCTTACACGCTACTTAACCTAAATTATCCTAAGGACAAACGCACACACGCATGCCCGAGGGAGGACTCGAACCTCCGCCGGGACCAACCGCACAGTCCATAACTGCTGTATATAAAAAGGAGTGAACACAATAGAGTAGCCTTTCACAGCGAACAAAAACAAATTTTACTGGAAATGGATTGTATTAAGCAATACCTTTTAATATGGTAATTATATGCAAAAGAGTTATAGTGAAGAGGATGAATGGCATACGAATTCATACTATCCACATGCGTAAGAAAACACTTGAAGAATAGTGTATGCTTTTGGAATATCGAGACGTTTGTTACAGTTCATTGTGAAGCAATTCATTAATGAGCTCCCTGAGTTCAAAAATTGTGAGTGCTGCGTGAAACTGACAATGTAGTGACCTGAAAACGGGTATTCATATATCTGGCAATTAAATAACTTGGATTGGTGCCACATTACTTCTATAAAAATGAGCCTTCCGATTTACATATATGCAGACAAATTAATGTCGAGTTTATAGCGAACACCCGTACAACCCTAAATCAGATAATTGACGGGAAGTAACTTTCGAATTGGGAAGTAATGTGCTTTCGACAGTACAAATAGCATTACTACTACGTAACACTGTCCAGTAATCGGGAAATAATTACGCACATCATGCAACAGCGTATTTTTCTGTCTGTCAGAGACAGTATCACGTGATTACTGTAACTTGCATTGAAACAGGTTATTTATGTACACTGAGTATCTAACTGGGGATACAAGGGCAACGTAAAGCATTAATTTCCTACCTCAATTTCAGGCACAGAGAGTGACACCCTTTTTTTCACAGTTTCCATTAACGATACTCTCTAACGATATATATATATATATATATATATATATATATATATATATATATATATATATATATATATATAGCAGTGTTTTACACTTAACGGCATATACTTTGGAGGGCATTCCTGCATACTGTAGCTTATTATATTATTACCGCATGTCTGAAATCGCAGTTTCATCTAGTGGAAATAGTTGTAATTCGATATACATCGTTAACAATATTATCACAGAAGGGATCTGTGATGAAGGAGAGGAAATATCAAACAGCTCTAAGCACACTCTGGCAGTCGATAAGCTGCTTAATGAAACAAAGAAACTCATTTCCCGATGCTGGTTAGAACAGCATAATCAGAAGAGCACGCAGAAACTAAAAGACGGTAATAAAATGAGAAATTTCAGAATGAACTTATTTAATTAGCTGCTTAAAATTAAATTACTCCCTTGAGTAAGCACTCGAGTTATTAAGACGGACGAACAACATTCAAGTTAAGCTGCTTTCGATAATCAGGGATCCGTAAATGACGCCAGGAAAATGAATAATTTCTGTAGTTCGATTTATACACAATTTCCAGGTAGAACTCAGTCTACAAATGTCCGAGGGCGGACTTACAGACCAAAAGAGACGACTCCAGCAAGCAAGTAGCCACGTAAAGTACAGCACAGACTAGAAAGACGACGCAACACGCTTGGAGGCAGTACACAGTATACGACTTCAGCATATACAAAACTATTCAAGTTTAGTGTTGTCTTGGGCTACAGATATTTCCATAGAATGAAGTTTCTTGAGGGGTCCTGCAATTTTAAATGCCTCCATTTACCTCAAAAACATACGCACAGCTGCAGCCAGCTCATAACACCGGAATCTGTGTAACTGACATATCATCGCTGCCTTTGGATGTTAAATTCAGCAGCCTGAAGGAAATTTCAATACGATTTTTTTCACTCACAAGTCCCTCAGGAATGTAAATTGTTTTCCGCAGTAGTATCACAAGCCATTACATGTTCCTATTTGACTGTCCGATTGCTCCAAATGACCCTTAATCCTAACTCAAGTGTCGTACTTGTACAGAAAATCACTTTCCTTCCCCTCACAAGCAGCGATATGGTCGAGAGTAAAACAGTGATCCAAAAAGCGTAGAATAAATTTTCTTTATTTTCGTCTATAGTTAGAAACCATTTTGATCCTTAGACTACCGGTTTCCGTCAGCGATAACCGTGTTCATAACTGCAGCAAAACATGGGAAAACCTAATACGTGTATTGGAGAATCTACATCGTGAAACAACAAACAATACCATAACGAAAAATATTCTTTCATTCACGTGAAAAACATTAACTTAAATTATGACGAAGCATACCTGTTTTGAAACATATCCCACTATAATGAGGCCATAATGTTATCGTCTAAAGATACAAACAAAATCAGCTTAGCATCGTCGCATATTTAACATTTGATGTAAAGTGACTTTATACATCTTATAATCTGAATAGTTTATTACCCACTGTACTTCTCATTTTATTGAATGTTGTTCAGTTGTACAGCTCACGAATGTATGTAGGACTACAGTAGCGACATCTAACGAGCTTAAGCCACAAACATAGCCGAGTGGTCTCAGGCGCCTTGCCACGGTTCGCGCGGCTCCCCCCCCCCCCCCCCCCCCCATCGGAGGTTCGACTCCATTTCCAAATTTCCTCAAACATACTTTGTGGCTGTACCCCAGTTTGTTACGAACAATAGCTCTGTCTCGGGGTGACTCCGCCGACACTGTGGCCGAGTTAACACCGCATTTTAAATATGTGTGACGATGCTAAGCGCCGGCCGAAGTGGCCGAGTGGTTTTAGGCGCTACAGTCTGGAACCGCGCGTCCGCTACGGTCACAGGTTCGAAACCTGCCTCGGGCATGGATGTGTGAGATGTCCTTAGGTTAGTTAGGTTTAAGTAGTTCTAAGTTCTAGGGGACTGATGACCTCAGCAGATAAGTCCCATAGTGCTCAGCGCCATTTGAACGATGCTAATCTGTTTTTGTTTGTATTTTTCGACGATGCCACTATGGCTTCATTATATTGGGCCATCATTTAAAACGGGTAGCCCTCGTCATATTTTAAGGCTTGCTTCCCACGTATATGAAAGTAAATTTTTCATAATATTGTATTTCGTTGTTTTAAGGTGTACTGTCCAGTAGGTTACTAGATTTTTCACAAATTTTGCTGTAGGTATGAATACAGTCAGCGCTCACCGAAACCTGTAGACTGAGGACCAGAAATTTTTATGATCATAGACGGCAAAAAGTAATTTATCCTACATCGAATATTGCCATGCTGCTTCAACATAGATGCACATGTGCATAAGTTGAGACATGTTAGAAGTCCGAGGGAAAACAGTGCATCAGGGCGACCAGGTGTGAAATAATCCGTGGTGCCCACGTGTTACCTAGGTCTTTTCCCAACTACGCTACAGATATTTCGCTGGGTAGTCCTTACACGTCCTGCATCAGCCCCCCTCCCCCCATCACTTTTTTTTAACCTCACAGAAAGATACTCGCGGCCGTCGATTTTGCTTCGGACGAAGAGGTGCACCCTGGATACAGTCATGTTTCCGTAGGCAACTGCAAACATTTTTCCACGAAGGTCCTGATCGTCTTGTCTCACAGTGGGATAAATGTATTAACAGTTATGGAGATCACTATTGAAACAAGAAACACTTTAGATACTTACTTTTTACCATCTGTGTCGTTTTCATTTGACTGCATCTTATATATGAATTGTAGCTAATCTAGTCTGACCCCGCGCGGCTAGCCGCGCGATCTAACGCGCTGCTTTCGAAGTGGGAAGGCGTGCCGGTCCCCGAAGGAGGTTAGTGTCAAGATCCGGTGTGCCGGCGAGCCTGTGGATGGCTTTTTAAGGCTGCGTTCACACTTCCTGCCGGGCCGTGCCGGACTGACGCGTGCTGGGTCGGCTCGCGCCTAGCCAGTCCAGGCCGACTTGTAGCGCACTCACATCGCGCGCCGCGCCGAGCCGGGACGGCGAAATGGGAGAAAATCCACTTCTCCGATTTTCATGTTTTAAAAATTCTTAGCGGTATATAAGACTTCGCCACATCGTTTTATGAACTTATTTTTTCCTTAAAAGCGTTACTTACGTCGTGAAAAAAGAAAAAGTCTACTTTTCGTTTCGCGTGATTTCTTAGTTTCGTAACGCTTCCCAACCGATTTTGAAGAAAGTATGGGACTAAAAAATCTGATTTTTGTACACGTGGTAGCGTAATATCTTAGCTTTGTATTAAATCATTTATCTTTCCATATTTCTTAACAGTCATTGTGAAATGATGCTATTTGTCAATGTTGTGCACTTGATTTACAAATCTTGTAGTGGAAAAGTTATGTAGCAGGTAGCTTACTGTTAGATCTGTTTTAGACCATACATTGTTGAGAATGAAATGTGGCTAAAAGTACCAATAAGTTTTTGAAATGATAATGACACTGATATCTGTCTCTGGTCACGAGTAATGCGAGCTATTCAGTGGCGTCAGTGCCGCGTCCGCAAGCCACGGAGTTCGCGCGGTTACAGCTTGGTTTAGTGTAGTCATATAATGCAGGACAGAAGAAAACTAATTACTAGTGATCAGTAGTGTAAAACTAATCACAAACATGAGATTTGTGATACTTTTACTGCAGGAACTGAAGCGTAATTCTGTAGTCTCGTTGTCTACTTTGACAGAAAAAATAATATGGAGTTAATGAAACTACTGTAGATGGACACAGATGGGCGTTTCATTGTTCTTCATTGGTTTTTTTTCCTTCATTGGCGGGCTGCGCTGCACTGTCAAGGTAATCCCCACTCTTTGGCTAAATGGCTGTTAGCTGCCGGAGGCCAAATAAATAAATTTAAAAAAATCCCCACCCATCGACAGCTGACAAGCAAGTCAGTAGAAAACGCAGTTGCAGTCAACAGTTGCTCGCCTTTAGCTAGTCTGTGCTCTCGTGTAGAACAATGTCTTCACTATTTTATTGGTATTGTTTTGACTCTTCAGTAACTCGTCGAGTTTTGAAGTACAGAAGAACTAGGAGATTATGGATTCCTCCCATAAATAGCGACAGAGATTTAAGAGAGTTTTTTTCTTTACATGAAGAACTTAAAAACTACCCTGAAAAATTTTATTCATGTTACAGAATGAATCATAATACATTTCAGTATGTGCTGCAGAACATTCAAGACAAAATTTCGAAACAGAACACTAATTTTGGCAGAAGTATAACAGCAGAAGAAAAATTGTGTATAACGATAAGGTAAGATTCGTCAGTACACACTTTTTGGTTTGCAGTAGAACTTTGTGCAGCATTCACTACCTCCAATTAATTGTAGTCATGCTTTTGTATTTTAAATTTCACAAACGCTGCCTCTGAGGGGAAGAGTGTTTATGGGACTCCTGAGAAGCATTAGTAAGTAATTAGCTTCGTCATTTTGAGTAATGTCTTGCTGTGCCTTCAACGAAGAATCGCAGAAATACTCCTTCAGAATTTTCCAACTTTTTTCTTCATGATGCAGCGCTTGGCAGTGGTGATAGTTCATCATGTGGAGCCACTGATGACCTCACAGAATTCTTTTCATTACCTTGTAAGATAGATTGATAGGCGTAGGGTTTTGAGATAATGCCCTTTGACTCAGTGGTTCTATTTCCACTGAAAAGGAACTGCCACAGCATGACTTTACAATTCATTGTCATCTGCTAGGGACACATTTCCGTCCCTCAGTGGCACTCATATCTGTCTCCAAGTAAATGCGAACTATTCAGTGGCGGCAGTGCCGCGATCGCTGGCAAGCTATTGTTGTAAATGCATGTAAATACGGTAGATTAAATAAATTAAATAATAGTAATTTCTCATGTGTCATTATAATAGACGTAACTTTTCCTCACTGATCGTGAAATGTGAGGTAACATCTTAAAATAAAAGACGTGTGCAGTCACACTTGTGACGAAAGCAGAAGGGAGACGTGTGATGCGTGTACTGCAGAAACTGTAGTGCTGCTCCACAGGCTCGCCCCTGCGGTCGGGTCGCACCGGCAAAATTAAACACTCTGGATGTCGCCGGCTCGGCTTCAGGAGGCTCACGCCGCGTCGGCGCAGCCCGGCCGCCAGTGTGAACACCGCAATTCAAAACCATGTTTTTGTTATCAAAGCGGGCGGCGGCCCGGCCAGGCTCGGATCGGCCCGGCCGGCAGTGTGAACGCAGCCTTAGGCTTCAGCGAATGCGGGCTGGTTCCCCTAACTCCGCCTCGGTTACAATGTCGGCGATTGCTGTGCAAACACTATCTCCATGTATGCATACACCATAGTTACTCTACCACGCAAACATTTGGGGTTACACTCGTTTGGTATGAAACGTTCCCCAAGGGGGGGAGGGGAGGAGGAAGGGGGGAGGAAGTGTGGGAAGGGGGTCCACTGGGGGCCGAATCGCACAATAACCCTGGGGTTCGGTGTGGTGTGGGATGGGTGGATTGCTATGGTCTGTTGTGGGGTGGAGAACCGCTGAGGGCTATAGAGGACGAAGTCTCTCCATCGTTTCTCGGTCCCCGGTTCAATGCACAAGTTAGTCTGCCCTTTTTGCACAGAATCCATTTGAGAAACAAGAAGGTAATACAAAAGTAGGTAACTATTATAAGGCGGGAACAATTTACCTCCTACTTAGTATAGTTATACGGGGTGTTCCAGGAGGAACGTTTAGTGTTCAGGAATGTGACAGGAACGACCATTCGAAGCAGAGAAGTCTAGCACTTATTGGTTTTAAAACAAATATCTTAAGAGCTATGAGCACTTCTTCATCTTCGGTACTACGAAACAAATATGTTCAACTGCAAGGACTTTGCTTTCCGCGTTTTGGGAGGCGGTAGCATAGACCAAAACAAGAAAAGAAGTCTAGTAAAAATGGAATCTAAAATGCATACCGTGAAACTATGAGCACTTCTTCAGCAGAAGAGATGTGTTTCACTGTAGCGAAGATGACCAAGTGCTCATAACTCTTAATGTATGCATGTTTGCGAGAGAATTTTCCTTCGAATGGCCTTGCTGTCCTATTGCTGGATATCTACCATTCCTCCTTTGACATTGTTATGTGCTCTTTTCGTCTTAGAGGAGCTGGTAATTTCTCTTTTCCTGGAAAAAAGTCCTAATTCAATATGACATGAAACATGATAGTCCTAACTTCGACTGGAACTACTGAAAGCCATACATTAACCATGACGCTAGAACAATAAGCTCTAGCCCAGATAACTTGAATCATCTTCAAAAGCGACGATAGTCAAGCCTTCCCGGAGAAGAAAAATAACCAGCACCCCTAAGAAGGGGTGCCCATGGAGGAATGGTAGAAATTCAAGGATATGACAGGAATGACCATTCGGAGCAAAAAGCTCTGCATACATGGGCTCTAAAATGCATACATTGAAATGTTTATGTGTACTATCGTTTGCTTTCTCTTTAAATACCAATTACCTATATAAATATATCTTTGATAAATACATAGGACAGAACTTGATAATGTGAAACGCGCGAGGCATCATTCAAACTGTAGGTGTAATAACTGTAAGCAAAATTTATAAAGAAATTAGATTGTGTGTCTGTCGGGTAAGATACATAGGCAAACACACAAATGCGCATATTTGCTATACAATAAAGTCACCAGAATAATACAGCAGCTCCTACATGAGATGTTTGAGATGACACAATACACGAACAACACACCTCATATTGGGTATTACTTCCCGAAAGGTGTCGAGCGAGTAATAAATAAAGAGAGAATGTCGTTGTATAGGAAACAAAACGATATGATGCTGCACTACCAGGCAATTAGCACTACTCGATGGCGCTGCAAAACACGGCGGCTAAGTTTCCAATTGGTTTAGAGTATGGAAGTTTATGTTGTTTACACAGAGAGTCCCAGGAGGAATGGTCACCATTCGGGGATGTGACAGGAACGCTCGCGTAACGCATAAAAGTTCCCTGTACTCCGAACGGATTCCGAGGAGAACACATTTAATGCGCATTTGTTTTTGGCTTTGTGGCGTGCACACACGTATCTTACCCACCCAACTTCTTTGACGTTTTATTCTAGCCAAAATTGCCAGTTTGCTTTCAACCACTTTGCTCCAGATATCTTTCTACCATTACATGAGCCCGTTGAACGCGAAGTTGTCCACGGTGTGATGTGAGTGACGTAGTGCGTGGTCGCCTCATGGACGGTGCTACCGTCATTAACTCAACATAATCCCCCAAGAGTGCACAAATGCATTAAAACTGACGGTGGAATATTCGCACATTTATTGTGTGTTCCGTACAACAGTTGTGAAGGGATTGTACCATAATGCTTAGAGGTAAATGTGTTAATAACACGTATTTTTGGATTGATACAGCACTTCGTAAAATGTTTGTTGTAATGTTTACTAATGTACATGTGTACCCGTGCGAACTTGACAATGTACTGAATTTCAGAGAAATTAAATAACAATGTACATTAACTGTGTTCTATCTCAGAAACCATTCGGAATAGGGTATAAGTCCACATGAAAGGTTTTTTTTCCCCCTTGCTTCAGATGATCGTTCCTGTGATTTCCCTGTGACCTGACTATTCCTCCAGGGACACCCCGCAAAGTCGTTGCTTCAGTTACACTTCGACGTTTGGGTACACTTCCTTCTGCCTTATTTCTGGTCGGACGCACAGCTGTCGTTCGCCAGTCGCTGTGCTGCTTTCACTTTAAGTTGCGGCAGTTCTGGATGAGAGAGCTGCACGCTTTTGGCTTAAGCGACACACTGCAATTACGATCAACTGTGCTCGTTTAGGACGATTTTATTTTTCTGATTTCGCAATTTTCAGTTTTCAATGGTATCATGATTGAAACCAGGACCTAGTTTCCGTGAATGGGTCTGAGACTTGTGGTGACGTGAACCGAAATATCCACGCATTGTTGGCTTCCAAGCTCTCTCCTTCCCTCTGCCCCCCTCCCCATTTCGCCTCCTCCCCTCATTCTTAACGAATCAGTCCGACTTCTTGACAACGTATTATGTATCCTGCAAAGTGATTTACTTTTTTGTACTTCGTTTGGATTTCAGTGTTGATCAGTGACCTTAGAAGCATCCGTTTGCTCTGTAAAAGGAACAGTTTTACTAATAGAACAGGTTATTAGAAAAACTGGAGTCCAGGTTGTTGTAACGGGTTGTCACAAATGAATGGGTTCTGAACAGGTGATAAATGGCAAGATTAGTACATGCATAAAATTTAAGAATCGTAATATATTAACAGTTAAAACTAACACTTATCTTTTGCTACTCAGTTTCTTATTTACTCTGATTAAGGATCAGATTGCAGTACATCTATGAACACTGATGAACCAGTCTAACAGTTGTGTTGGTTAGAGTTCCACCAATCAATATCTTTGGAAGGGAGAGGCAAGGAAAATTGAAAGATATTGATTTAATTAATTGGCCACTCCAACTGATATAGTGGTAAGGGGGGGGGGGCTCTTCAAATAACCTGAAGCAGCTTGTGAATACCGAAAATGACACAACTGAGCTATTTCCAGTCAACTCTTTCAGTCAGTTTAATAAATTAGTCAATTAATTTGATATCAGAAATGGTGCCACGTTTCTGAGAAGAGGGAGGAGGAGGAGGGGGAAGGATAAGGGTGACATCTAAAACAACTTAACCGAACAATAGGTTATGGACGGATTACCCCTGGGGGGTTATAATCCTCTTAGCAGAACAATAGATTAAGGGCTTTTCAATCAAAAGAGAACAATAAGTTTGCTCAAGAAATGGTTCAAATGGCTCTAAGAACTATGGGACTTAACATCCGTGGACTTAGAACTACTTAAACTGAACATCATCACACACATCCATGCCTGAGCAAGAATTCGAACCTGCGACCGTAGCAGCAGCTCGGTTCCGGACTGAGGCGCCTAAAACCGTTCGGCTACAGCGGCCGGCTAATAAGATTGCCCCTAAATGTATATTTGCCGCTGACGTAGGCAACCAGAAATGTGTGCTGTTTCCACTCTTATCCTACTTCCTCGAAACACTGTTCGTTCAGTAGAAACTCTTTCGCACCACTGTTGAAAGACAAAATGCACACATGTATACAAGGTCTCGAAGAGACTAACTGGTTGTTTCCGACTCTGTTGTCGCCAGACACGGTCTGTGGTGACGTGTGGGTGCTGTTCTGTCATTCTGTGCAACGGATTAATCTGAGATGTACCCTTTACCCTGTCGCTCTTGCAAGATGCAATTTCCACCCTCCACTCTACTACAGAAGTCAGACAGACGATCCTAACGTTCTAAAGAGAAATGCCTGAAAAACTTTCAGCAATAAATATCTTCTGGAGTTGTCCGCTGTAAGGAAATGACACAAAAATTCACAAAACGTCTTACGTAACTAGTGGGATACTTGGGTACCAGAGTAGTGCTAGTTAGTGTAAGAAAAACATGAAACTAACGAAAATTATTATTTTATTTTGCAAAAATTCAGAGAAATCACAATGGCACTTTAGTCATGAATTGAACAAGTAATTTCCGGGTTCTTTTTGGAATGTGAAGTTACCTCTCAAGGATAGGATTCGCTAATGAAATTTCTAGACAAAGTTTAAGATTTTTATTGACTTGGCAGAATGGCTGAGAGCTGCGCCTACTCAACTTGAATAATTACCCGTTAGAATGTTGCTAGGTATGGTCGAGGCTGTCGCATGTGAAATGCAGTGAAGTGTACTGTTGTGGAGGAAATATGGGGCTGACAAGAGCTGTAGCGCACAATACCGTAAGCTGCGATGACTGCTGTCTGCGCCGCTCGCTGCTGACAAATAAGATAACTCACGTTCTATCTGGATCGACCTTCGCCAATCACTCTCCCTACGCCTTGATGAAGTCAAGGACTCCTATTCGCCCCTAGTCTAACTATTGGCGTGGTACACCAGTCAGATAACAAGTCCACTGCGATGCCACTCAAAAATTAACTCGCAGACGTTTAACTATAACTTTGTCCATTCACACCGCACAAGAAGTGCGGCGGTCAACACAGTGAACAACGCTTAATCGCAAGGACTCAATTTACAGTCGCACTCCGATTCGCTCTCAACAGAGGAGCTCTCTCAGTGAAGTACTGAGGAGGGACTTGTTCCTCACTCTTTGAGTACATTTACGAGCGCTCATGCTCTCGTTACGTGTTTTCGCTCCAAGAGCGACAATGGAATGGCCCCACTCCACGCCAGACATGAAAGGGTATATCTTTTGGTCTCTTCCATAACTCCTTCAGCTCAAGGCGTCAGAAATATCGTCTGCCAATCAGCATTGCTCTTCTAAAACAGGGGAATGACATTTCGTTTAAGGTGACCAATCCGGAAATCTGTAGCATCGGCGTTTGGCGTTTGCTGTCTTCCTGTGAAAATCTCTGAAACTGCGTGCTATTTTTGTAAAGAATTCGTAGGCTGAGCGCTCCCACACAATGTAGCGGAATTTGCTTTTAAGCCGAACGCGGGGTCGTTCTTCCTTTCCCTCAGGCAAACGCTGTCTGCTCTATGGGCGGTCACCGGCCGACATAGATAGGCTGAGTCGTCTTCTGAAGGGACCGGCCCCCCGGCGTGCAGTTTGGGTCTCCTGAACTAAAGGCCTCTGCGACCGTCATGTCTTGAATGTGTGTGTCTACGCCAGCCTCGAGTATTTCAATGTCAGAGCGCATTTGCGATTTACTAGTTATTTGCATATCATTTACATGAATTCATACAAAATTGACTTTATCTTATCGATTTTGGGTTCGAATGAAGCGTCTTGATGTGCGGAATATGATTGTGAGGGCGGAATATGTAATCAATGATGGTCAGGAGACTAAGACGTCTTACAACGGTATTCATCCATCTACCTACTGTGGATTAGACGTTGATTTGAATGCAGCCTGACGTCGGACTGCTCGTGTCTGTTTCAAGAGAAGCCACCGAAGGTGGCGCGGAAAATTTTTGTGAGCGTGGCTTGCTACTTCCGTCTCACTGGTGTGGCCAGCGACGCCCCGAAGCATCGTTATGGAGTCGATAGCAAGGGCCAGCACTCCGCTTATCGACTACACCACACATATGACTGTTTTCCCTAAACTTTCTTTGTTTTCCCCTCAACCATGTGCTTATGTAAGATCACGGTCTGTAGAAGGCCATATTATGAAACCATGCACTACCCACAAATATTCTGCATATTCTGTAACGTTACGATGCTACGATTTTCCGCATTTTTAGGAAAGTAATCAAACGGGACACTAATGGTAAATGCAATAGCACAGCCAGCACTCCTTACCGATCGCCTCTCATTAAATTCACTTTAAAAATGTTTTTGTATTTAGAAATTGTTTGTGTGCCACCATAATGCCCAGAGTTTTTACACGTTATACAAAATGCACGCACATATGCATGACAGGAGACTGACGAGTTACTATAATTATATCTCCATTACACTAAGAGTTCATAATACTTTGCGCTCCATAGTTCACATTTCTTTTCGTGGCACTAAATAACCATTCACATGATAAATCTTTTCTTTCTGATTCCCATTGCGCCTGAGAAAATTAACTGTTGTCGCCACATACATTTTAGTTAGATGCATATTTACATGGGCTTGCCAGAAAAACGGCTGCAAACAACTTGCAAATAATATTAATCTAAGCGAAATTAAAAGGACAGCAGTTGCCTTTAGACCGTTGAACGTTCGAGATTTTAACTAGAATCGACACAGTTGGATTATCGAAATAGTATTATCAACCAATAATCAAAACATTTCCAGGGCCCACCTAGTGAAACAGATATGTGCAATAAACGTTTCCACCGAATTAAACACACATTAAATTGTGCAGCTCATCAAATAGCAGGGTGCGCACGTCATGTTACAGAACGCTGTCAATTCATCTGATGTCACAAAGAGAACACAGAGCTGATACATCTGATAATATAGCGAAAGTGACAACCAAAACATCCTATAATCCGGAATATTATCCATGTACAAAATCAAGAAGCTTCCACCACTCCGGTCTAAGGTAAGCAGCCATATCTGTAGTTAAAAACAGATGTTATCATCTGTTTCTCTATGGCGAACTATTATGGACGTGGAGACATTACGAAGGCAAAGTGAAATGTTTCTACAATGGCTACTACAGGCCGTGGTTTTTAGGTCAAAATACTCTAACCATTATATGAAGCTCCTTTTTGACCAGCTGACTTTGTTCAGCATTGCTCCAATCAATAGATTCTATTCCGAAAGTGCAATTCGGGAAATAATTTCCTATGAATGCAATAACCTTTTCGATGGACTAAAATCACACATTCCATGAAATGTACCAATAGGTGGAAATATATATATATATATATATATATATATATATATATATATATATATATATAGAGAGAGAGAGAGAGAGAGAGAGAGAGAGAGAGAGAGAGAGAGAATAGGATGGATATCCCAACAATCTGTACCGCAACTCCTCCAGTTTTTCCATTACAAAAGGCCTTTTGCGCTGTTCGCTCTCTCTCTCATATATATCCTTTTTTTTACAAGACTCTTCTCACGTTTATTTTCATTCGGTTTGCCTAGAAGACATCATAGTATTGCTAAGTTATTCTCACATCATTTAAGATGTACTCGATGATCACAGTTTTTGGTGCGGTGTATCTGGTTTGATTATTGTTTTATTTCTGGCTTGAAGTGGTGTATCCACATTTTAAACACAGCAGCTAATGGATACACATCATCTGCTGCATTCTCTTTAAAGCGATCCAAACATTTATTTCTGCATTTGCTTTTGGCCAGCATTCAGCAATTGCAGCACAAATCTTGCACACTGGCTTTTCTCGCTTTATTACTCCTGCTAAATGTAAATTATTCTTACTTTCGTGATTCGTTTGTGGCCATTTTACCGATTTTACTATATCGTTTTATGCTCTTTGTAATGTTTTCATGCATAGGAGCAGTTTTGGGCCGTTCATGTGGATCCTGATAATCACGCTCGCGTTTTAAGGGGAGTTAGAGAGGAATTTTTTTTCCACATTTTCGGATTTTTATCTCAACATAAAATTTGCAATTTTCTGAGTATATATCACTTATAAACTCACATGAAAATTATTCTATTTTATTTTTTAAATATAATCTAAACTGGTTGAAAATGTTAAAATTTTTACGTGCATTACTTAAAGGTCTAATAAAATCGGTAATTTTTTATATAGAAGGCTGAGGATTGCTGTGTTGTAAAGGTTAAATTACGTGTTTGTATTGATAGCACTGTCAAAAACAGTATCGTATCGTTTCATAGTATAAACACTCGTTGTGTATCGTAGTGCTAACGTTTTTCCGATGAAAAGTAACGAATATATTCCTAAATCTCTCAAAAAGTAAGTATGACACCAATTCGAAGTGTTCTTGAGAAACGTGGGTTTCATGGTAATAGGTTTTCGAATAAAGGAAAACATTGCGTTCAACAGGTGGCGTGTGAAGTTACAGACAATGAAATACAGGCAAACTCGTCAGTATCTAGAGAAACATCCAATAGAGCTTTGAATATTAAAATAAAACGTTGTGATACACAGTTTTCTCAAAACGAAAGTGATGTAATTGGTAGGTCAGCTTATATTATGATAGATTTACACATCCTAACAAGGGTGTTAGGTGAATGTGTGTGTGTTGTAAAATATGTGTAGGGCCAGTTAGTTTACATGAAGAAAGTGAGGTATCAAATGGACTTTCCAGGAAACTTATCATTAATTGTGCCAGTTGGAAATATACTCATTCATTTTGAAATTCTGATAAGGGTAAAGAGAATTATTTTGAAGTAAATGATAGGCGGTTTTATGGATTGAGAGCTACTGGCAAAGGACACACTGCAGCAGAAACAATGTGTGCCGTGATGAATATGCCACGCTCACTTTGTAAAATCGACAAGTATGCAGAATTTATTAGAGGTGCTGTGGAATATGTTGCATGTGAGTCAATGAAGAGTGCCGCAAACGAAGCTGGTGAAATAAATGATGGCATGACTCACATACCAGTAGCTTTTGATGGCACTTGGCAGAAGCACGGCTAGAGTTCTAAGAATTCTGTTGCTATGGTGACCAGTGTGGATACTGGGAAGGTAATAGATTTCCAGATTTTAACCAAACATTGTTATAAGTGTAAATCAAGGATGAAGAAGGGCATATCTGTGACAGAAATTATGAAGGAACAAGTGATGGTATGGAGGCCTCTGCAGCTATTGAAATTTTAGTCGATCTGTGAACGAAAGGGGAGCGTGTTACACTAAGTTCTTAGGTGATGGAGACTCAAAAGCATATAACAGTGTAATAGCTGCTCTACCTTATGGTGAAAAGATTATCACAAAACTAGAATATGTTCATCATGTCCAGAAGAGGATGGGCACCAGGTTGAGAAAGTTGAAACAAAGTTTGAGATGGTTATGATGGTAAAACCACAAGAGGCAGGCTGATAGACGAAATGATGGATGAACTACAGCAGTATTATGGGATGACTAAAATGGTTCAAATGGCTCTGAGCACTATGGGACTTAACTTCTGAGGTCATCAGTCCCCTAGAACTTAGAACTAGTTTAACCTAACTAACCTAAGGACATCACACACATCCATGCAAGAGGCAGGATTCGAACCTGCGACCATAGCGGTCGCGCGGTTCCAGACTGCAGCGCCTAGAACCGCTCGACCACTCCGGCCGGCATTATGGGATGGTCATTAGAAATAATACTGAGGGTTTTTGAAAATGAAGCAGGCAGTATGGGCTACCTTCTTCCACAGACTGTCAACTGATGAAAAACCAGTACACCATCTTCGCCCTCCTGGACCTGATTCATGGTGCAATTACCACAATGCCCAGTACTCAAACAGTTCATACAGCCATCAACATTCCATCCCAGCAGCAGTCATGGATATCATAAAACGTATTTAGAGACCTGGCAAATTGTGAATTACGGAAGAGGTGTCTGCATGGTCAGACTCAAAATCCCAATGAGTCGTTCAATGGTCTTATATGGACTCGCTTACTAAAATTTGTTTTTGTTGGAATGTAGACACTAAAGTGGGGGTCAGTGATGTTATTGTTGCTTTTAATGATGGTAACATTGGAACGGTAAAAGTGCTACAGCATATGGGAATTAATCCTGGAGCAAACTGCATCAGAGAACTCGAACGGATGGACAAAGTCCGCATTGATAAGCATAGTATGCACCACAGCTGGCCAATAAAGAGTCCAGAAAGAAGAAAAAACTTGGATAAAGATCAAGAGGATGATATACAGTACGATGCAGGGCGCTTCTGAGTGACTAAAAATAAATAAAAAAATGAGCATATACGAGAGTAATCCCAAAAGTATAGTTGCCTATTTTTTTGTAAGTACAGAGACTTGTTTATTTCTAGGATGGCTTACATCAGTTTACAACATGAACATTTAGCTATTTTTCGACATAACCCCACCATTTCTGTTGATGCATTTTTGTAGACGCTGTGGCAGTTTTTGTATGCTCATGTCATACCAGCTCGCCGTCATGCTGTTAAGAAAGTTATGAACCTCTTCTTTCACTTCGTTGTCGGAGCTGAGTCGCTTTTCTTTCAAATGTTCTTTTAACCTAGGGAACTGTGCGCCAAGTCAGGACTGTAGGGTGGGTGGGTGATTATGTTCCACAGAAACTGTTTCAGGAGAGCAACGGTTTGCCGAGCGATGCGTTTGCGAGCGTTGTCATGGAGCATGTTGTACGCCTTTGCTCAACATTCCTCTTCTCCGGTTCTGAATTGCCCGTTGGAGTTTTTTCAGTCTCACAGTACCTGTCAGCGTTAATTGTGGTCCCAGTTGGCATAACGTCGACCAACAATACCCATTTCCGATTCCAAAAAACGGTTGTCATGACTTTACCGGCAGACTGAATTTGTTTGATTTTCCGCGGCTTTGTCGAAGAAGGATGCCGCCACTGGTGTGATTGTTGTTTGGTCTCAGGTGTAAAGTGGTATGCCCAGATTTCGTCACCCGTGACAATTGAGTCCAGAAAGTTGTCCTGCTCGGCTGCAAGGCGGTGTAGAAATTGCGCGGGAAGCATCAACTCGTTGCCGCATGTGGTCCTCAGTGGTCACGAACGCAGGAGACATTTCGCAGGCGATATCACGCTGTTAACAAAGGCACTCACATGGGTCATCTGCTGCCATAGCCCATTAACGCCATATTTCGCCACGTTGTCCTAACGGGTACGTTCGTTGTACGTCCCTCACTGATTTGTTCTGTTGTTTCACGCAGTGTTGCTTGTCTGTTAGCACTGTCAACTCTACGTAAACGCCGCTGTCCTCGATCGTAAAGTAAAGGCCACTGTCTTATCCATGGTGGCTGTAATTTGGTATTCCTGGCACACTCTTGACACTATGGATATCGGAATATGTAAGTCTCTAATGATTTCCAAATGGAATATTGCAGGCGTCCAGCTCCAATTACAATTCCGCGATCGAAGTCTGTTAATTCCCCTCGTGCGGCCATAATCACGTCGGAAACCTTTTCACATGAATCGCCTCTGTACAAATGACAGCACCGCCAATACACTGCCCTTTTATAGCTTGTATACGCGATCCTACCGCCACCTGTATATGCGCATATCCCTACCCCACGACTTTCGTCACCTCAGTGCAACAAAACAGTTCTGTGGAAGAAACTCGTATTTCATCTTCGCTAGGGTGAAACGCACACAACGAGTAACAACGTAACAAAGTTTTGTTGATATGAAAGTCATATTGGTAGTATGACGTGAAGTACTTCATGTTAGCTTAATACAGGGTGTTTCAAAAATGACCGGTATATTGAAACGGCAATAAAAACTAAACGAGCAGCGATAGAAATACACCGTTTCTTGCAATATGCTTGGGACAACAGTACATTTTCAGGCGGACAAACTTTCGAAATTACAGTACTTACAATTTTCAACAACAGATGGCGCTGCAAGTGATGTGAAAGATATAGAAGACAACGCAGTCTGTGGGTGCGCCATTCTGTACGTCGTCTTTCTGCTGTAAGCGTGTGCTGTTCACAACGCGCAAGTGTGCTGTGGACAACATGGTTTATTCCTTAGAACAGAGGATTTTTCTGGTGTTAGAATTCCACCGCCTAGAACACAGTGTTGTTGCAACAAGACGAAGTTTTCAACGGAGGTTTAATGTAACCAAAGGACCGAAAGGCGATACAATAAAGGATCTGTTTGTAAAATTTCAATGGACTGGGAACGTGACGGATGAACGTGTTGGAAATGTAGGGCGACCGCGTACGGCAACCACAGAGGGCAACGCGCAGCTAGTGCAGCAGGTGATCCAACAGCGGCCTCGGGTTTCCGTTCGCCGTGTTGCAGCTGCGGTCCAAATGACGCCAACGTCCACGTATCGTCTCATGCACCAGAGTTTACACCTCTATGCATACAAAATTCAAACGCGGCAACCCCTCAGCGCCGCTACCTTTGCTGCACGAGAGACATTCGCTAACGATATAGTGCACAGGATTGATGACGGCGATATGCATGTGGGCAGCATTTGATTTACTGACGAAGCTTATTTTTACCTGGACGGCTTCGTCAATAACTGGCGCATATGGGGAACCGAAAAGCTCCATGTTGCAGTCCCATCGTCCCTGCATCCTCAAAAAATACTGGTCTGGACCACCATTTCTTCCAAAGGAATCATTGGCCCATTTTTCAGATCCGAAACGATTACTACATCACGCTATCTGGACATTCTTCATGAATTTGTGGCGGTACAAACTGCCTTAGATGACACTGCGAACACCTCGTGGTTTATGCAAGATGGTGCCCGGCCACATCGCACAGCCGACGTCTTTAATTTTCTGAATGAATATTTCGATGATCGTGTGATTGCTTTGGGCTATCCGAAACATACAGGAGGCGGCGTTGATTGGCCTCCCTATTCGCCAGACATGAACCCCTGTAACTTCTTTCTGTGGGGACACTTGAAAGACCAGGTGTACCGCCAGAATCCAGAAACAATTGTACAGCTGAAGCAGTACATCTCATCTGCATGTGAAGCCATTCCGCCAGACACGTTGTCAAAGGTTTCGGGTAATTTCATTCAGAGACTACGCCATATTATTGCTACGCATGGCGGATATGTGGAAAATATCGTACTATAGAGTTTCCCAGAGCGCAGCGCCATCTGTTGTTGACAATTGTAACTACTGTAATTTCGAAAGTTTGTCTGCCTGAAAATGTACTGTTGTCCCAAGCATATTGCAACAAACGGTGTATTTCTATCGCTGCTCGTTTAGTTTGTATTGCCGTTTCAAATATACCGGTCATTTTGGAAACACCCTGTATTAATGTCCCCGGAAGTGCGGTATTTGCAGGAGTGAACTCGAAAACGTAGAAGCGGAGACAGGTCACCTTCGGCGACCCGTGCACCTGGCGCGTGAATAGCACTGACCTAGAACCAAGCTGCGGGAAGCCGCAGGTAGGTCGCCATGGTAACCGCGCCGTGATGGCTCTGGTGGGCCGCGCCGACGCTGCGCCCCACAGCCGCCATCGATCGCTGGCCGGCTGCAGCCTCAGGCGCCACGTTATGTCGCGTCCACTGGCGCGGTCTCGTAATATAAACAACACGCTACTGCCGGCAGCACAATCCCCACATCCAATTCTCGTTTTCGTATACCTTCTAGTAGCGTAATCTTCACCTACACTCGGCTTATCCAAACGAAAAGTACCCCATATTTTTACAGAATTAGTCATAACAGGAGAAAAAAACTGCCCATGTACGAGTAGGATTTGCGCTTTGACGTTTCCATGCAAACTTAATTGTATAGAGTGTTCCAAAAAGTACCAACAAACCTTAGGGATTGGTTCATTACATCAAAATAAGAAAAAACATCTAGTAAACATGGGCTCTAAAAAAATGGTTCAAATGGCTCTGAGCACTATGGGACTTAAATTCTGAGGTCATCAGTCCCGTAGAACTCAGAACTACTTAGACCTAACTAACCTAAGGACATCACACACATCCATGCCCGAGGCAGGATTCGAACCTGCGACCGTACCGGCCGCGCAGTTCCAGACTGTAGCGCCTAGAACCGCTGGACCACCTCGGCCGGCATGGGCTCTAAAACGCACACCTGAAGAGCTATGCGCATTTGTTCAGGGGATGTGTTTCACACTAGCGAAAATGAACAAGTACTCGTAGCTCCTGAACTATGCATGTCAGACCCCATGGCCGCATGGAATAGCCGCGTGGTTTGAGGTGCTGTGTCACGGATTGCGCGGTCCTCCCGCTGGGGGTTCGATTCCCCCCCCCGGGTGTGGGTGTATTTGCTGTCCTTAGCGTAAGTTAGTTTAACTAGTGTGTAAGTCTAGGGACCGATGATTTCAGCAGTTTGGTCACTTAGGAATTCACACACATTTGAACATTCAGACTCCATGTTTGCCGGACAGCTTTTTGTTGGTTTGGTCCATACTACCACCTCTCAAAGTATGGAAACAAAGTCCTTGCAGTAGAATAGATGTGTTTCGTAGTATCGCAAATGAACCAAATGAACAAATGCTCATAGTTCTTAAGGTACGTATTTTACAGCTCATGTTTACTAGTCATTATTTCTAGTTAGTTTTTTTTTTTTTTTTTTTTTTTTTTTTTTTTTTTACTGCTGTTGTAAAGAATCTGCCACTAGAGCTTGTCAGTGTTTTTTTGAGACTCACTGTATATACAACAGTTCACCCATTCAGTGAATCGAGGATCTCGACGATTTTTGTATGTTATCTAGATAAATACTGGCAAGATATCAGTCCAGGGCATCACAAGACTTTCGAGAACACTTTAATTTCACGTTTGAAGTCAGTGACAAAAGAAATACTTTTTTTGTGAGATGCACTTACAAACTAGAAACCTTCTGATTATTTCCTTTGCCTGTACTGTCAGACCTTGCTTCTTGTCCAATTTCAGGACTCTACGTCAACATGAAGTACCCTATAGGTTTTGATGAGTGAGTTTGCGAGCACCAAAATACGTGAGATAAAAGGCCGTATCTATTTGTTGCACTGACCTAGCAGCTTAACGTTTCTGTATTGCCGAGGGCAACAGACCTTAATGTGTGACATAAATTTCAATTTGATACATCTGTTCATGTGAAAAAGGGGTCTTGACAGACGGACAGACAGTCGTATGACAGATTAAAAAGATATTTTTTTCAAGAGACAGAATTACAAATTAATACTTTTAGAATGTTTTCCTTTAGTTACACTATGAAATCTTGCTTCTTGTCAAATTCAATGACTCCAGGTCAACAGGAAGTACTGTGTACTGTATTGTTGGAAGTACTGTTTAAGTTTTGATGTGTGAGTTTGCGAGTATCAAAATACGGCCATAGCTTTCGATTGCACTGACTCAGTAGCTTCAATTTTTTATGCTCCTACGAGACCGTAGACCCTAGTATTTGGCATAAATTCGGCTCGATACATCTACCAGTTCCTGAGGAAAAGGGTTTGTAATAGCCGGACAGACAAGAGAGTGATAATATAGGGGTTCCGTCTTCACCTATTGAGCTACGAAGCCGTAAAAATGATCCGGAAACGAGTTGGAATGTGGTCCAGTTTATTTGTGTGGAGAACGGTCAGCCCTCGATGGTGTAGGATGTCCTCGTGTTGATGACTGTCGATCATTTTTACTGGTTGCGTTTGTCTCTATACTTAGTCCTATGACTGTGATGCTTTTCCCAGATATAGCACTTACACCTTTAACCCACTGTATCAGAACAATATGAGTGAGTCTGTGTATTATGAACAACGGGAACAGTTTACTGTAGTCGGGAAATGGCATAGCATGGGCCTGTGGTAAGTTCAGGTGAAATTCAATGAGCAGCATTACTGCTCGGAATCGCTTCACGGTATGTTTCAGTATTCAAGGTAGACATTTTGAGCAGTTGACATGACAGCTAGAAAAACAAAATGGCGAACCGGAAGAGAGTTAGCTATTTGCTTACTTTTGAAATAGCAGGGCAGACGTTTTTAGGACCTCCTCTTTTGACAGGGAGGGGGAAGGGGGGGGGAGGTTTTGCAGCGCTGTTATTTTGTAACCAACCGTATTTGAAGAGTAGAAAGGAAAACGTCTTAAGAACCTTTTTATCAGAAACGCATTTTCAGCGCCTTTGTCTTCTCGGTATTCTGTTATAAGTCTCTAGACTGGTTCCAAGTGGCAAATCACGGAAAAAGTCTCTCAGATATGTCTTAGTATACACGGTGATTCAGTTGTCGTTTTATTCAACCCGCTGTTCTGCATCTGGCCTTCAAAAACAACATTCGAAATTTTCATACTCTCCTGCTCGCTACGTGCAAACTATTAGTCCTATAGACAGCAAATGTACATGACTTATTGTAGGAAATTTAATATAGGCTCTAGTTAAATTTTGTACTGGGATTCGATTTCGCTCGAGGCCACGGTTTTCGAGTTAATCAAGAAAAACGTACAAAAGTGACCCACAAATGCACCTTCATCCCCACAACCATCCCTTACCAGTCACGATTTGCCATATGTTGTTCACGACACTTTCTCCTTTCACTGTAAAAAAATTTATGCCTACACGAACTATTCCAAAAATTCGGCATTCTTTTGTCACTATTGATTGGGCTGCTAAGCCACCAGCATGGTCGACCATTTCGTTAATATTGTTGACTGAAACGTGCCCATGAGGGTAATGAAACGAACACGACTTTTGTAAACGTTACACTAAAATTAAATACATCGACAGTTCAATCCACAGTTTCATAGTAAGAAGACCTAACGAATAAAACGAAGTGATTGTTTATTTTATGCTGTAAAAATTCACAAAAATATCAGCTAAAATTTAAACAAATATCAGTTTCTCAATCTGTAAGTGCTCGTCTAGGTCTGTGGCTCATCTTAGTGTAGATGAGAGACGCAAAGCGAATCACATACAGTCTTCGCAGAGTTTGTATGTTTATTCACCGATCATGAACCATGTTCAAGGTACTCTATTCAGAATAAACAAGAGAGCAGATTAGAGATGCGCATCGACAGCGATGATTTGGACTTCATTAGATACAAGTTATGAGAATTTAGTTCTACCTGATCACACAAACAGCTTGTCTTTTTACTGCCGCAACTTCTTCCTTCACGTCTGTGTCTGCATCAGAGGCTGTATTTAATTTGCAACATAATAACGTGATAATTATTCAAATGAAAAATAAGACAAAAGACATTTTATATGTATAGCAATGACTACCGTATTGCCTACAACGTTAGATTCTGCAGCAGCAGCACCTTCTGTATGTTACCATACAGCCATCTATATCAGACAGCCATCTGTAACCATCTGGAATTGGTTAGCGAATTAGCAAATCATGACAATATTTTGTGATTAGTTATAGTTTTTCCCGTAGCTCTTGTCAACATCTGTAGAGAGAGACTAATCCAACAGGATTGTTGTAATTACTGAATTTGAAACCAACTGACTGATATGTTAACAATGGCCACAACTTAGAAACACAGTAACTGTTAATGTGTCACGTTATGTACTTGATGTCTTTCCTGGCACTGGTGGTTGCCTTCGCGAATAAATAAAACTACTATTACTATTACTATTACTATTGCTGCTGCATCGTTAAGCGCTGGATGAAACTCAGACACTGTTATCTCTGCACCTTCTGTAAACTGTAAAACTCTGTAAGATTAAATTATTAATACTTTATTCGTAACCAGCTTAACACCCTAAGTAACAGGTTGCTGCATACCATTTGCGTAGTTCGAGTAAGGCTGTTCTTTTGAGACTTTTATAATAAAAAAATATTGGAATTTTGAGAGAGTTTTCAGTGTTTCTTCTCCTTTTGCGTGTAACTGAATCTTAGGTTTAATACTTCTAAAAAAAAGTCTAAACACTCTAATGACTCTCCCTTGGCCACTAGAAAAATTATTAAGTATTCCTGATGCTGCAAAATTAATCGTAACTACTGTTCCCTACTCTTACCAGGTCCTCTTTCTTTAAGCGTTCTTGGATGCCTTTCGACCAATATCTGTTGAGGAATGCCTTTTCAAATTCTTCATTAGTGTTGTTACATGTTTCTATGGCATCAGTACACCACGAGCTTGCTTCTCCTTGTGCGAATCCTGCCACGAAACTTATCTTCTGTGCATCCGACCATTCTCTTGGAAGTACACCATGGAATTCACGAATAAAGACATTTGGGTTTACTGTTTTCTTCTCCGGCATAAAGATCTGAAATTGCCTGTGTTCAAGCAATCTCTCCTCCATCAGCATCTGAGCATATACGTTTGATGGAGTATTGGCAAAATTTGGGTCCGTCACAGCAAGTGCACTTCCAGCATATGTTCTTGAACTACCCATAACAGCTGTTGTATTAGTCGTATTCGGTATTTCTTCGTTCGAGAACACAACATGGGTGTCAGAAGCTCCTGTTTGAATGATGCTTATATTCTGATTGTATTTATCAACCGACTTGGCTCTCTCATCTCTCCATTTTGCGAAAAAAGAGCCAATGCTCTCGCGAACAAGCTTAATTTCGTTTTCTAGTTAAGTTCTGTCAGTCATTCGAATAGTTTGGACGGCTTGTTGCAATTGTTCCTGAACACGTTGAGATACTGTTTCCTCTATGACATTTACACAGCCAGATGAAACTTCATTGACCTTTCCGACTAAAGAATTTACCGTTGTTTACATAGATTCCTGTCTACAATTTATGTCTTTCACATCACTCTGTATTTGCAAAATATCATTGGGAATTCTTTCCTGAGCTAATTTCAAATGTGCCATTTCGGTAGCCAGATCTACTTGATGTACAGTCAGTCTGTTTACTTCACTTTTGAGGTTTTGGAAATCAGCCTTGGTAGGTAATGAATCTACATTCACTATTAAGTCCCTCACAGTGGTAGAAATGTTGGACTGCTCGGCAACTACGCTATCCTGCTTATCTGATAAGTGCTTTTGTTTTTTTGGAAGGGGTGGGGGCGGGGGAGGGCTTGAACTAAGCTATCTTTCTTAGCTGAAAGACTCACATGTTCTACAGCAACTGTGTGCACAATTGCTGCTACTTTCTCCTGTTTAGTGATCAGTTTAGCTTGCTCATTAGCTAAAGCATCTTGTTTGTTAACCATGTTATACTGCTTCTTAGATAGCTCTTGTATGGTCAAGCGTAACTGCCGGATACCTTGGGATGTGCTAACCATAAAGTCTTGTAAACTTATTCCAACACACTAGCAGTAGTGGTGGGAACTTATTCTCACAGAACTAGCAGTAGTGATGGGAACTGTAGCTGACACTTCAGCTGATACTACTTCCTCTACTGACTGGACAGTAACGGTGGTTACTCTATTAGATTCTATCTTAGGCAAACTACGTGTAATCACCATTAAAATATTCACAGTAGAAGAACCTATCAGATCACACTTAACACTTGGACATAAACAAGAGTACACATATAAATAAAAACACATCTATTGCTAATAGTTTAAGGAAAAGACTACAGTAAGAAGATTGAGTGTCACAGACCCGGAATGGTTGCAGTTGCTTGTCTGTATTCGGTATAGTTGACTGCAGTTTTCATTACTGGAATCAGTCAGCATATAGATTGGCCTCTCACCATACAGTTGGCCGCACAACTCGTCCAGTCGATGTACATACAATAGAAGAAATACACAAAATGTTACAGTACAGATCACATAAATACAATTCATACATACATATTATCATTCTTGGCCTATCAAAGAGGTAGTGATATGTCGGTCGTCAATTTTTCTGATGACCCTCACTTGGCCACTAGGAAAATTGTTACGTATTCCTAATAAGAGCAAAAAGAACAAACAGACAGGCAGCCTCGAAACTTTCCGCTGTAGAATTAATTGTAACGGCTGCTCCCTATTCTTACCAGGTCCTCTTTCCTTCCTAGTATTAAATGATTTAAATAAATCTGTCCTTTGGTGTTACTTTTTAATCTGAAAATTGAAATTAACCTTTTCACCTAAATTGAAATATATAGTCCTGTGGATCTTAATCACTGTCTTCTTTGCTAAAAAATGAGTAAATTATTAATTTTTCGATAATGCGCGGATTCTCAGGTGTGCAATCGAGCACACTCAAGGTTAAAGTTCTTCTTAGCGGCCAGCGTAAGAAACAGCTTTTCAAGATCTACGTCGTAATGCAGCTCTGAAAAATTCTTGGCGCTGTTATTGAAGAGCAAGTCAGACGGATACGATTCTGAACAACTTCGATACTCTGTGTCGGTAGGGCAAGTTACACAAAATTTCGCCTTTCACAAAATAGAAACCGTTCATTCCAGAAGACCGCAGAGTACTACCTAACATTCAAAATCTTAAGTCTTCTGCTTGCTTGCACTTTGTATCGTAATTACTAGAAGAGGAAATATAAGCATGATATCCACTTCAAAAATGGGAAAAATTTTACGTTTTAAGATAACAATTATTATTTCATGAAAACGTTCTTCTCAGTGCTTAACTATTACAGCATATATTCAGCTTCTTACAGGAGCGTATATTGACAAAAATTAATATTTTCTTATGTCTCGGAGCGATGGCAGCTGTCGTCTTTTTTTCCGTAGTCAAGTCTACTATCAGGAAAAAGTCATTAGTAAAGTCAACGAATACACAAGTGTGTTAAAAATCACGGAACACTAACAAGCCAACGATGTTATTTACTATGCTGCGCTCTCGCAAGTGAAAGCAATGATTCAGGTTATGAAATGATACTATAACATTAATGTGGAAGCGTTTCCGCAATTCGGTTTTTTTCTTTTTTTTTTTTTTTAAAGGGGGAAGCATAAGTCGCAACACCTATCATCGAGCAATTCTTGTGAGACTGTCTCTCTGTGCTTGTGAGTTTAATTATGATGCAGCTTTTGCTGTACTCGTCAAATAAATACTATTAACCGTGTTGTTAATAAGGTTATCGGGTCAGTTACGTGTGCTGTTGTAGTGAGGTTAGTTGCGAGACTTCAAAAAAAAAAAAAAAAAAACTGGGTTGTAGTTATGTTGGGGAGTTCCCACAGTCGAACAGAAATCTTGTTATAGTGTATCAAGTGATAAGTTTTGTTGTGGTTGGCAGGAGAGCCAACAAAGGGTTACTAAAGGAGGCCAAAATGCACGCGTTTTAGCTCACGCAGGCTGGCGTGAGGTCTGGAACATGCCAAGGGAATTAGAATTGAGAAAAACGGGCGTAGCTGGTGGAATACTTAACTTTAATCCATTAATGACGAACGTCGCTCTTGATGGTACATGATTTACAATATCAATAGAAATTGATCATGGCGCCTTGCTAGGTCGTAGCAAATAACGTAGCTGAAGGCTATGCTAACTATCGTCTCGGAAAATGAGAGCGTAATTTGTCAGTGAACCATTGCTAGCAAAGTAGGCTGTACAACTGGGGCGAGTGCTAGGAAGTCTCTCTAGACCTGCCGTGTGGCGGCGCTCCGTCTGCAATCACTGATAGTGGCGACATGCGGGTCCAACGTATACTACCGGACCGCGGCCGATTTAAAGGCTACCACCCAGCAAGTGTGGCGTCTGGCGGTGACTCCACAAGTTTGACAGAATTTTGGGCATAATGATGAGCAGCTCTTAGCTGCCTCGTGTTAAGCATATCTTAGAATAAAATGCTTTGCAGATTCTTCGTATTCACACACTGCTACTTGCACAAATCTTAGACAGGATTAATTTTCCTATTCTGCCTGCGCATATAGAGGGTGTTTCATAATTCGTGTTACACCCTTGTAGAGGGGACTTAATAGATGAAGTTTTACTTAGGAACCCATGTCCGAAAACGACCTTCAACGACGCTACAGAACGTCAAAGTGGAATATATATTCCTCTACTGTTGTTGCTAAGAATGTAGTGTATGCAGCTTTAACAAGTGGTGGTATGGACCAAGTCAAGAAAAAGTGTCTAGTAAACATGGGCTCTGAAATGCATAGCTCAGGAGCTATGCGCACATGTTCGGTGGAGGGGATGAGTTTCACGCTACCAACTATGAACACGTGCTCATAGCTCCTTAGGTATCCGTTTTAGAGCATGTTTATTAGATATTTTTCTTGTTTTGGTTCGTAATACCACCTCTGAAACTTGTCTGTCATACAATCTTAGCAACAACAGCGTCGGTACGTGCATTCCAGTCTCATAGGTATCAGAACGTTTTTCATTTATAACTTTCGACTCGTTCGTTCCCGGTGCAGCCATTCTTATCTCAAATTGATACATTTATCCGGCTCCATCATCCTTGAAAGTTTGCAACGTCATCACGGAATCGCCCTGTGTTTACATTTAGAGGCGTCAGCGCCTACAACTTTGACGCTTTGTAGCGTCATTGCATGGCATTTCCGGATAGTGGTTCCTATGTAAAACTTCATCTATTAAGTTCCGTCTACAACCTTTAGAAGTTTGTAACATGAATTATAAAACACCCTGTAGACGCGATTGATATGACACGGAGGCCTATTATTAGCATTATTCTTCAAACAGGTATTAATGGACATCACGGCTTTTGGAGCTCTACCATCATAGATTGTTGGGGTCAAATTTATAAGCTGAGCTGAAGTTTCGCTGCTGTTAAAAGAGTGACTTGCACCCTAGTGAGCCGTTCTAACACGTTTCCGTCAATCGATGTCAGAGAGGTTTACCGCGAATACGTAGGGCGCTGGTGATCTGTGACCGAGGCATAAGTCGAGCAGCATTGGCTGGTGCGCGGCCTGCCATTAGCCTGCCTGCGAATGAGGAAAGACGCGTTTGGCGGCAGTGCCTAGAGCAGAGCGGCCGACCTGTGCACCGAAGTTGTGGCCGCGACCGCTGAACAAGGAAGGCAGTCTGTTTGTTTGCCTGCCCCTTCCCGGTGTCATGCACGGAGGACGGAGGCGTGTGGATTTTGTGGAGCAACAGGCACCGCGAACAGGCTGCCGCAAACCGAAGACAGCGCCTAGATGGGCGCTGTGGGTTCACCAGTAAAGGGTGTAATCTGTCAGCTTGCCATTTTGTCGTTGCTGTGTGTCTGCAGTACGGCGCCCAAGCAAAGGTGCTGGTGGTCAGCTGAGATTGCTATTGGTCGATCATGTGCTTGAACGACATTGTTTTGTCGATCATTATGCTTTATGCACTGGACTGTCGTACGCAAATAGTATATTGCAGTTAGCCATTCATGCAAGCAATGTGGCTAGCGCACCCACATTATGGTGCTATAGTAGGACTTATGTGGATGGCTTGATAATGGACTAAAGTCCGAAACTGGTAGCCATTTAAATAAAAACAAATTACTGTGCAACTTTGACGTTTCGTAATTTCATTTCGTAAGATTGCTCGCGTAACTTCACTGGAAACGGCAGTCTCAGGACGAACCACGTAACCTGTCTATCCATTAGCTCCTAGCAGCTAAAAAACTTATAATGAACCACTGCAACGTGCACTTGAGAATCAAAATATTTGAGGAGACAAGATTTCAAACGTTCGTAACAGAGGGCTTGGGGTTCCACTTCCGAGTTGGGCTCCTGTAGCAGATGCTAAATTCCCGGTAGTGCGCATATCGAAAAGAACGTGTGCTGCTGAGCATCACCCATGATACCATGGGCAAAAGATTGTTGCTCCATATTTGCCACAATGTTCGTTCGCCTATGGCTTGATCTTTCCGTCTACGACTTAGAATGGCGGAGACGTTCCCCGGAAGCGTTTCACCAGTGAATCGATACTGGAAAGCCGGTTGGAAAGTTCTGGATTGGAGATAGTGATGGTAAGCATCTTCTCCATAATCGCAAGCATGGCCTGTTGCATATTCTGGAGCAGCAGCAATACCAGGGTTGTCAAAAATAAACAACACACACACACACACACTAACACTAACACATAACTACAGCCTCTGGCAGCTGAAGCCAACCTGCGAGCAATAGCGCATTATGGGAGACGCAACCGGGTGGTGGCGGTAAGAGGGAGGCTAGGATGGTGAGGGAGAGAGAGAGAGAGAGAGAGAGAGAGAGAGAGTAGAGTAGGGGTGGGAGACGGTAAAGTGCTGCTAATGGGAGCATACAGGGACAAGACGGAGAGAGGGTAGGGCAGCTAACTGCAGTTGGGAAGTTAGACAGAGGGCTTTGAACAAGTTGTAATCGAAAATGATTACAAACGTCTTCGTTTATGATGAATACGGCGGGAGAGGATGGAGTCGAAGACCTTACTGAACACGGAGGTGAGGCAGATGGGACGAAAGGAAGAGGTGTCAAAGGGGGGTTTATTGCGTTTAGGGAACAGCAGGACATGTGAAACCTTCCACAGGTCAGGGTGAAAGCCAGTGGAGCGTTGTACAAGGTAGCAAGGTCAGCCAGAAAGGATTCGGGAGGGGGGCGGGGGAGGGAGATTCTTCAAGATGGCAGTAGTTGACATCGTCGTGACCAGGAGCGGTGTTCCGTGTAGAGCGGATGACCAGTGTGATATTCTGTGCTGTGATGGGAGTGTTTAAATTGGAGGGGGAGGGGGGTTAACTGATCCAATGATCCAAGTACCGGAAACCAGGGGTGAGCATTGGGACAGAGTTATTGGTACTTTCAAGGACGTTTGGGAAGAGGGAGTAATCAAAATAGAGATCGTCAGGAATGGGAAGCAAAATGGTTGGCATTAACTAAGGTTGTCAGGGAAGAGGCGGTTGTCACCTTGTAACCTCCCCCTCACTTACTGCCCTTAATGACAGCGAAAAATTAAACCGCGAGTACCTAATGGAAATTTGGGAAAAAGCAATCGTCACCGAAGTTAATCTGTCGGTAAAGAGGGAGGAAAGGGTTACATCTAAATGAAAGGAAAAATGCAAATGAAATTGGTGGAAATTAATTTTGAGAAAAGGGTAAAATTAATAAAGAAAGTAAATGTGCGGTCGTCACGTTAAGAATTAATTGGCGTTAATTAGATATTTGAGATTTGGGGAAAATCACGGTCGCCAGTCCTATGGACAACTATTATAATAACTGAAAAAAATGGTTATTGCACATATAATTAGCACTAAAAGCGTTGTAACTGAAGGTTGACACGTGTTGTGCGAAAACTGAAAGTTTGTCAGAAATAATAAATTTCGCTACACTCTGACTTAATTTAGCAAAAGAATTAATAAAACCGGAAAACTGAAAGTTACTTTAGTGACTGAAATTAATAGTGAACTGTTTCTGAAGCACTACGAAATTCAATAAAATAAGGTTAGTCTTGGGTACCTCAACAATCATTTCAAAAGCTACTTGAATCTACGCAATTTAGAAATAAGAGATTTGACTTTGAACCTGAATTAAATGATTCTGAACAATTAACAATAGTAAAATTTAGTACGTACCAAGCTGAGCTGCAGTCACAGGTAAGCTAAAATATGATAACAAAACTCGCACTCTTAATTTGTGCTTCTGTAATCTATATATTGTAGCCAGCTATGAATACTTTAACTGAACTTTGAAATTAAAGCAGTGGAGTGGAATAATATTACTTTAATGCTGGCGTCTGACACTCGGGTTCATTTCGGAAAAGGAAGGGACCCTGCTTGGTAATGCAATTGGGACAATGAGCAACAAAAGGTTCATGCTAAGTTGCTGTAATTTTGTGATGCAACAATTTTAAAAGCTGAGGTCTGGCATACAGTTCTAAATCGTTACGTGCTTCCAGTCTTCCTTGTTGGTTGATTGAAGGTTTGAAGTCGACGGTCGAGGAGGTGGCGACAGTCACTCATTGCCGGCCGTCGCTGTTGCAGAAGCTGGATGTTGGCGCGCCTTCTTCTCGACACTGTCACCAGGCGAAACGGGCTCTTGATGTGCGCCAGCTAATGCTTCTCGTCCGCGACACCGTGTCAGAAACTATCATAGCAAGTCGAGCGCAATTACATGCTGCCAAACCCCGAAAGCGCGGCAACTCGCGGGAGCGTCACACAACACACCTGATCCACCGCCCTACCCCAGCCAGACTCTGCTCTGTCCGCGCTCCACGCGGCCGAGTTCACACTACCAAAGATCCTAAACGCTTTTGTTCTCCACACGACCTATCGATGTATCCGTTCGATAGCATAGTTTTCCGTATGCAAGACCCAGCATAAAAATACAAATAGCATTTACAAAACAAACCAATTATACATCGACATAAATACATGTATATACAAATAGTAAAACAATTGCAATATACAAAGACACAGAAACGTCATAACAAAAAAAAGAAAAAAAATATAGTACAATAGATGGAAGTAGCAGGATATGGATTTCCGGCGTTACAACGTACAAACACTGTCTGCTTGGTGTGCAGACACGAGTGAAAAAGTCTGTACATAGAAAATTACCTCGTCGCTTCTTGTTTTATGAGAACACTGCCCAGGTAAACAATGTAGAACAGATTTATTAGAAAGTACGTGAACTAAAGCTCCTCCTTGGAGAAAGTTAGTTATGGGAACTGTTTGCAATACTTTGGGATAAACACTGAATTTCGAAAAGTACGTAATGGGCAGATGGCCTCAGTGAGGGACAAATCAAAACTCTAAGATTCACTTCAAAAGTAGAACAATACAATGAAAGACAAGGTCAATGGCCAGCATCAAAGTCCCTTGCAGTCCCTGGTTTAGAGGCCAGCGTCCTGGCGATGCCTGAGTTAGTCATTGGCTTTGTGTCTCCCACGGTCAGTGGTGACTGGCGAACGGCATGTCATCGGAGGGTGCAAAGGTTTCCCGCTAGAACTCTGAATGATGGACTGCAGGTTTCGTCGGCTCCCGGCCCAGAACACTCGAGGGAAAGTGTGCCTTCAGCGACGCTGTGCTGGCCTTAAGTATCCTGGCGGCGCCAGGATACAGCAGGAATTATTTGCGATCACGTGACCCCAGAAGGAGGCTGGTCTGTGTTGCTAGTAATCTCTGGTGGAGTTCATGCTGCCGCCTGTCGGTTCGGTACACGTGCACGATCGTTGACTTGTCTTCTACTCGTGTGGCCCCTGCCAGGACAGACCACTCTCATCTAGCAATGTGAGAGGGGCCTGTACATAGTAATTATGCCCCAGGAAACACGACATTGTAGTGTCTGTGTTATCCTGAATTACAATAGGTACTGCGGTGACTACAGCCGTTATGAGATACATTAAATGCTTTAGAAATTTCGAATATGGACAACTGTCAGCTGTATAATTCAATGACGACAATGAAAATTTGTGCCGGACCGGGACTCGAACCGGGATTTTCCCCTCATCGCGAGTAGTCGCCTTACCGGTTGGCTATCCGTGCACGAGTCACAACTTATCCGCCGACACAGGCCAAGCGACATTCAGGTAAAATGTCTCACCTGTATGGGAATATACATAGTGGTTGTAAGAGTTTAAGGTTGTAGACGCATGATTGACGACGTATGGAATTTCGGATCTGGCTGGGAGTCGTGCACGGATGAGCGTTGCCGGTCCAGCACAAATTTTGACTGTCTTCAGTTCATTCTACAATTGATTGTCGTCTATATTCGCAATTGCGAATACATTTAATGCAACCCAGAAAACAGTTTGGAAAGGCAATCTGACCCATAAATTTTAATAAAAATAATCACACACACACACACACACACACACACACACACACACACACACACACACACTTACATAATCAAGCGCGACTGGAAATGTTCTTGACATAGCTACTGATCAGTAAACAATGATTGAGCATGTGAATATCATTTCCATCTAACATACAGTAATGTGTACGATGATCCCACAATACATTCAGCGAATAACAATCGTCCGAATTGCTCTCGTTGACCTACATTGTCTGCATCTGTAATTTGATAACAAACAAAGAGCAACACTTATTACCGTGTTTTGCGATTGCGGTTCTGTATGTGGTCCCTTATACACCAGAGTATTCATTGGGCGTGAATCGAATCCACGGGTTACAAGACGTCGTTCATGCAACGTGGCACAGTGTTAAACATAAGTGAGAGAGAAACGACATGTTTTGGGAGGAAATAATTCTGAAAGAATTTCGTTAGTAAACACGTGTGTTATTACAAAGGGAAATGGAGTTATTTACACGTTCACACGGATTCTCAAAGCAATAGATATAAAACTCAATTTCACAACGACTGATCGAAATATTAGATTCACAGTATGCACTTTAGAGTTGCAGTATTTTTTTATACTACAGGAGAGGATAACAACTTTGAATATACAGCAACACGGATAGCAAAGATAATGTTCATCGGTATAATTTTGTTCCATTCAACCAAGCTTGAGCAACCTACGAATTCCCATTTTTACCACGCTGAAGCGTAATCACTGAGTAATAGTGAGCAAGCAGTGCCGAAATAAGCTAACCATTTGGCCTAAGCTTCAGCACGGCAAATAACTGACATGATCTCATTTGATCCTTTCGTAATTGTAAAATCTCCACACCAGCACAGAGCTCCACCAGACAAAGGCAGTCTTCTTCCCAAGCCAGAATATAGAAGCTCCGTGTCAGAACAAAGAAAAGAACTAGAACTAGAATAGCGAATGCTAATTCAAACAAAGGCGGTCTCATGGGTTCTAAGCGCTGAAGGCTTCCCATTGTTTGAAATGAAAACTGACTGCCCCAAAGACGCAAAATGGCCTTAGTGACCATGCAAAGAAGTTGCTTGAAGAGCTCGTACCGCTCAGTAAAAGCTGAGTATGGCTTAAATATAGGCAACTTACAGTATTGAAAATGGTGTATTTAAGGGAAGTATTTTCTTTATTTTGAGCTACAAATGGCTTCTAAACATATCTGAAACAAAAGTATTATTCTCTCTTTAACTGTACGCTACAAGCAGCTGAATATCAACTACCCGTCGCAGCTTCTGTAGCACTTTTTTAGTGTTGTATGTTGTAAAAGGTATTGTACGAGTTATTTCGTCACAAACAGATCTCCATTCGCCTTTATGGAGACAGTTTAATTATTGCTATGATCATAAATCTGGTCTAATTTTGTATGTATTCTGTTTTGAATTAATTGAATTTGACCATTTATGTCAAGCTTTCAAAATGGTTCAAATGGCTCTGAGCGTTATGGGACTTAACTGCTCTGGTCATCAGTCCCCTAGAACTTAGAACTACTTAAACCTAACTAATCTAAGGACATCACACCCATCCATGCTCGAGGCAGGATTCGAACCTGCGACCGTAGCGTTCCAGACTGTAGCGCCTAGAACCTCTCGGTCACTGCGGCCGGCGTCAAGCTTTCACCAACATTCTTTTTGTTTGATAGGCTCCTAATCAGGGTAGCCAGTCCACTGAAACAAACTGTAAAATTAATAAGTTAAACTAGTGGAAGAAGATGATTATCATTTTATGAAGAGGTTGACAATGCTACCAGGTAATAAAACATTTGCTCTTTTAGTAATTGCATAAAATGCCTGACAGAAAGGCTAAATTTGAAAGTAAGCATAGATTTTTCTGGACAGCTGTTATTCCACAGAATATTTTTTTCGAAGTTTGAAGATAATAAAAGTAAAGCTGTCCACAACATGTCGTTTGCTTTGAACATCGCACGGTTTCACTGCGCTTGTTCGTGTAGGTTGCATGACGTTGTTTCTGTGTGGGAGTTAACAATAACTGCTTTCAGACTGTGTTCATTAGTGGTCTTCAAGTTGTTTACTTGTTCGTGTGTTTACGAGAACTCTGTTACGTTTCCACCAGACGAGGCGCCAAGCAAGAGACGCTTGCCGCACAGACACAGAGGGACGGACACCAGAGCTCGCTAAATGAGGAAGACGAGGCACACAACGACGCCACACAACGAATGAGACAGAGACGACCCCAGACGTCCAGATACAATAGCCATCTGCCGCTTGAGCCGCAAGGGCCGGCCTGGAGGACGGAGCTGCTCACTGCACAGACGCCACAGAAAGCAGTCTCCCCCCTCCCCCCCCCCCCTCCACACCCCAACCTGCTCACTCTGCCACGACCGAGCCTCCTATTGTGTGTCCAGAAAGGGGCCAATAGGATGTTGGTCCAACGAGTATTGTTGGATCCCAACAAAAGCAGCCATCTGCCGATATAAAAGCACTTTTCGAAGACAGATAACAAAAGGATAGATCCAGAGGATTGAATACATTTGCAAGTATTGGAGAAAACGCCACTTTTTATAACGGAAAAGTATCTTCTGAAAGGACTCTCTTCACGAGGTGGTGTGGTCTTTTCAGAAAGGGGTATACAGGGGGAAACATAAAAACTATGTCAGTTGTCGTAAAATATTTCTGGAAACGAGAACAAGAACATGACCTTATCAATCTAATATATGTGCATACTCACAGAAATCTCCGCAGAACGCCGTGACAGAGGTAATCCTAGTGTAGGACTTCACTTCAAGAATGCAGAGTGGAGTCTTCACTGCTAGACTTCAGAGAAGAGACTTCGAAATTAGCCTTGGTGGTACATACGTCGCTATAACTCAGAAGTCACTCACGATATAGTTTCTGCACACAGTGTCAGACAGAATGGCTAAGAGTCACTAACGCTGAACCTCCACTCTCTGTTCGGCAACATGCTCTAGTTCCGAGTTCGCAGCTTCATGAATCCTTAACTCCAGCACACCTACGCACCGGCTAGTAATGAGATACAATAATACGTTCCCGTCATAGACCATCTGTCAAGATTGCATTATCACTAATTAACGATAATTGAATCTATTTCTACGTCTAAATCTATACTCCGCAAACCACGGTATGGAGTGGGGTTGAAGGTACTTTGTATAATACTATCATTTCTCCCCTTTCTTGCTCCAGTCGCGAATGGCGCTAGAGAAAAAATAGTGCTGGTAATCGTCCACGTGAGCTCGAACCGCTCTGATTTTACGTTAATGGTCTATTCGCGAGATATACGTAAGGGGAAGAAATATATTGGTTGTTTCCTCCAGGAACGTACGCTGTGGTGTTTCAACAGTGACCCACACAATGATGCACAATACTCCTTTTGTAACGTCAGCCACTGGAGGTGCAGAAGAATCCTAGTGTCACTTTCGCCTTTGCCAGACATCCCTCTGACGAAATGTGCTACTCTTGTTTGGAAACTGGAACTCTTCAAGGAAGCAGTAGGGTAAAGGTTGCAAATTACTGGAATGTTGATGCTGCCGTCAACGATTCCACGAATGCTGGTTCCAACATCAACGATTTTTTGCTCGCAGCTGGCAGTGCCCTTCTTCTAATCTGAGTCATTTCCTTTCCTACTTTTCAGTTTTCCAAATCATTGTTCTTATTTTACAGCACATGCATGCATGTCTGAAGGATATTGTATGGTAAAGATATAGGCACTATATAAAATCAGGTGTTATAATCATCAATTGATGTATCTAAGCCCTGACGGGCTAAAATCACGATATCATATTTGCCTTCCTCTGCGAGAATCACGAATTGTGCGACCATAAGCGTTGTGACTACACGACACATGGAAGGAGCGCTCGGATAGCCAAAGTACTTAAGGCGACCACTCGCGATAGGCTGGAAATCGGTGTTCGAATCCTGCTCCGATACAAATTTTCATGTGTCGCACTATTTCGTAATGTTCTTGTAGCGGTCTATATTATCTTGTCTAATGGCACACTCCCAAGAGATGTGGTTTGAGGTGCCGATTGCTCCAACTTCACAAGTGTTTGTGATGCGTTGTCGACATGGACCACATCACGACATGTAGAGTGTAACTCCATAAGTCGGAAGGAAGTGTGAGGTTCTGGATGTTTCTTTTATGTTTCGGAGGAACTGACATGTTCTCCTCCCTTTTTCCTCCCTGTCCCAGGTTTCTTTTACATCTCCATCGATACTCAGCAAGCCGTCGCACGATGCGTCACGGAGGGTACCCTGTACAACTACTAGCGAGGGCAAAATGACTATCTATATGCCTCCGTATGAACCCTAATTTCTCGTATCTTATCTTCGTGGCCCTTTCGTGGTGGAATCGTTCGTCAGTCAGCTCCAAATACCACTTCTCTAAATTTTCTAAATAGTATTTCTCGTAAAGAACGCCGCCTTCAATCCAGGGATTTCCATTTGGGTTCCCAAAGCATCTCCGTAACACTTACATGTTCTTCCAACCCACCGGTAACAAATCGAGCAGCCTTCCTATGAATTGCTTCGATGTCTTCCTTCAGTCTGATCTGGTACACATCCCAAAAACTCAAGCAGTGCTCAAGACTAGGTCGCACCAGCGTCCTACAATGAAGCGCCAAAGAAACTGGTATAATCATGGTAGAGATATGTAAACAGACAGAATACGACGATGCGGTCGACAGTGCCTATATAAGACAACAAGAGTCTGGCGCAGTTGTCAGATCGGTTACCACTGCTACAATGGCAGGTTATTTTAGTTGGCGCATGAGCGATGGGACACAGCATCTCCGAGGTAGCTATGAAGTGGGGATTTTCCCGTACGACCATGTCACGAGTGTAGAGTGAATGTCAGGTATCCGGTAAAACATCAAATCTCAGACATCGCAGCGGCCGAAAAAATTGCTGCAAGAACGGGGTCAACGACGACTGAAAACAATCTTTAAACGTGGCAGAAGTGCAACCTTTCCGCAAATTGCTGCAGATCTCAATGCTGAGCCATCAACACGTGTCAGCGTGCGAACCATTCAACGAAAAATCATCGATATGGGCTTTCGGAGCCGTAGGTCCACTCGTGTACGCTTGGTGACTGCACGACACAAAGCTTTACACCTCACCTGGGTCCGTCAACACAGAAGTGGGATTGTTGATGACTGGAAACATATTGCATGGTCGGACGAGTCTCGTTTCAAATTGTACCGCGCGGATGGACGTGTGCGAGTATGAAGACAACCTCATGAATCCATGGACCCTGCATGTCAGCAGGGGACTATTCAAGCCGGTGGACGCTCTGTAATGGTTTGGGGAGTGTGCAGTTGGAGTGGTATGGGACCCCTGATACGTCTAGATACGACTCTGACAGGTGACACGTACGTAAGTATCCTATCTGATCACCTTCGTCCATTCATGTCCATTGTGCATTCCGACGGACTTGGGCAATTGCAGCAGGACAATGCGACACCCCACATGTCCAGAATTGCTACAGAGTGGTATAGAGTGGATCCAGAAACACTCTTCTGAGTTAAGAAACTTCCTCTGGCCACCAAACTCCCCAGGCATATACATTATTGAGCACATCTGGGATGCTTTGCAACGAGCAGTTCAGAAGAGCTCTTCAACCACTCGTGCTCTTACGAATTTGTGGACAGTCGTGCAGGATTCATTGTGTCAGTTCACTCCAGCACTGCTTCAGACGTTAGTCAAGTCCATGCCATGTCGTGTTGTGGCACTTCTACGTGCTCGTGAGGGCCCTACACGATGTCAGGCAAGTGTACCAGTTTCCTTGACTCTTCAGTGTATATGCGGTCTCCTTTCCTAAGATTCTCCCAATAAACACGTTTGCCTCCCCTACCACGGTTCTCACATGCTCTTCGCATCTCATATCTCTTTGCAACGTTATGTCCAGATATTTAAATGCCTTGATTGTATCAAGAAGGACACTATTAATACTGTATCCGAACGTTACAGGTTTGGTTTCCCTACTCGTTCACATTACCTTACATTTTTTTTCCAAATTTAGGACTAGCTGCTATTCATCACACCATCTGAAAATATTGTCTAAGTCGTCTTGTATCTTCCTACAGTGACTTGACTTCGACACCTTACCGTACACCACGGCATCATCACTAAACAATCTCAGTTTGGTGCCCACCCCGTCCACCAAATCATTTACGTATATAGATAACAAAAAATGTTCAAATGTGTGTGAAATCTTATGGGAATTAACTGCTAAGGCCATCAGTCCCTAAGCGTACACACTGCTTAACCTAAATTATCCTAAGGACAAACACACACACATGCCCGAGGGAGGACTCGAACCTCCGCCGGGTATATAGATAACAACAGCGGTCCTATCACACTTCCCTGGGACACTCCTAACGAAACCTTTTTCTCTTATAAACACTCGTCGTTAAGAGCAACAGACTGGGTTGCACAAAAGTCTTCAAGCCACCCACATGTCTGTGAACCTACTCCATATGCCCGTACTTTCATCAGCAGCCTGTACTGGGGCACCGAGTCAAACGCTTTATCGAAATGTAGAATTATAGAATATGCCTGTTGCCCTTCAGCTATAGTTCTCAATATATCATGTGAGAAAGGGCAAGCTGAGTTTTGCCAGAGCAATACCTTCTAAAACAATGCTGATTCGCGGCAAAAAATAAAACTTCTCAGTCTCAAGAAAATTTATTACATTCATACTGAGAACACACTCAAGGATTCTGTAGCAAACAGAAGTTAGGGAAACTTGTCTGTAATTTTGCGGATCCATTCTTTTATCCTTTACCCTTCCAATGGGACCTGGTGATTTTTTAGTTTCAAATTCTTCAGTTATTTCTCTAAGCCACGGATACTTATTACTATGATGCCCATATGGGAGTCTGTGCGACGGTCAGATGACTGTATGTTTGTACGATTCTCCCGTGTGAACGATTTCTTGAACGCGCAGTTTAAAACTTCGGCTTTCGTTTTGCTATCTTCAACCGCCACACGAGACTGGGCAACAAGGGACTGAATGGAAGTCTTAGACCCACTTAGAGATTTTACATAAGACGAGAACTTCCTCTGGCTTTCTGCCAGATGTTTTGTTAAGATGTGACGGTGGTAGTCGTTGTATGCTTCACGCATAGATCTTTTGACAGATGCCCAAATCTCTACTTACCTTCGCTTGTCGTCATTTGTATGTTTCCTTTTCAACCGAGAGCGCAACAGTCTTTGCTTCCCCAGCACACTCCGAATTTCGTTATTAAACCACGGTGGGTCTTTTCCATCCTTTATCCACTTACTAGGCACATAACACTCCAGACAACGATTTATTGTCTGCTTTAACTTTGCCCATAATTCCTCCATATCCACCTTACTAGAACTAGGAGCCATTCTCTATCTATGCAAGCCTTTATTTCCTTATTCGTTGTGGCTCGTGGGCCTAGTGTCTCCTTCGCCTCCTCTTATTCGCCCTTTTTGAGCCAATATTGTGCACATTTCTTTCTTACGACTAGGCCGGGCTGTAGCAGGCCTACTATCCCCAGTATTGCCTCAGTATATGTTGCATATACACGCGCCTGTCAAGTGCAGTGGTACTCTTTTCTGTGGTCGCCGTGGAGCCTGTAGTGTCCTTACCTTCCTGGTTCTATGAGCCCAAACGCTCGTCCCGTAATCCAAAATAGCAATTAATATTGCTTTGGGTACGTTTCTACTGCACTTAGTGGCAGCTGAAAACTTCTTTGTCCAATTTTTACTGTTTTGTTCACGATTTTAATGCCTCTCTGGCAGACTATTTCTACGTGTGCATGAAAGTTCTGCTTTTTGTAGACATTTATATCAAGGACCCTGAGCCCTGTCGCGTTTCGATACCAACACTTATAATAGTGTTTTGTATTTTGTCAGAATGTATTTTTCTGTATATTTTCAGGTGTACTCGCTCGTCCCATGGGTGCTCGAGTGATGCCTGAAGTGGGCTACCAAGAGAGAACACCTACGCTACGAACTTCGTATTCATGGGCAGTTCGAGGAAGGGGATGTCACGGGCGGCTGCGCGGAGCGACGGAAAGTCCGCTACAGCTGACCGCGGTCCGAATTGTCCGGGTGAGTGCTGCTGTTGAGTACTGCGTCGCTTCCCCTTTCCGACTTAGAGACAAATATAGGCTTCCTGCAAGATAGTAGCCTATCCCATGGGCAGGTCTATTGGGTTCAGGCTAAGATTGCTCATTGAATTAATCGTATCCAGGATTTGGATTTGATGGTATCTGATTCGAAAGTGAATTCGATTGAATTACGGGCCCAGCGGATGCAGTTTCAGCTCAGGTTAACTGCCTTAGAGTTGGGCAAAAAGCCATAAGCCAGGGATGAGTGGGAAGGAAAGCCCTCTGGACTAGGTAGTTCTCCCGGTGCTAGAAGTAGCAGTTCGGATAATCTGTTGACCTAGTTTGCTAAATTACCTAACCCTTTTTTGGCCGTCTTTAAGCGAATACAGTTCGTTGCTATTAACACCTTGCAATAGCTAGTGAAAGGCAGGTCAGAGTATTTGAGATGCCTCAGGAAATTATTCTGCAATTTCTACGTCCATTGTGTCGCAGACCATTAGTCAAGGTGGTGAGCGTCATTCTGGAGTGCAGGAATACTTGCAGGAGCTGCGTGCCAGAGTTCTGAGACAGCGAGAGTCAGCTAGGGTTAGAAGCGACTCAATCAATCGATATTACTTTCGTGTGCAACACGCATAAGAGTCTTGACTGAGTATTTCAGTAAGGCACGTAAGACGGCAATTGCGTTACACTTGAGTCTGCCTGAATCTGAGGTGGTTTCTAATATCTTAAAAGAGGTAAACCCGGAGGATCGTTCCATGTTTTGTTCTCGGAGAAACCCTGTAATTATAAAGATTTAGATCAGTTGGTCAGCAGTGTGGAAGGCTAATTAAAGGCGTGAGCGCCAGGTATAACAAGAGCGAGGGCTCAGTCAGAAGCATCGGTACTGCTAAGAGACGTTGTTGTGGGGTCCCGGGTATTTTCGCCCGCTAATGCCTATCTTTCCGGAAGAAGAGCTTGGGCAGTTGACGCCAGAGGGGAAAGGCTGGATGCCTAGTGTTCGTCTTGTCGTATGCGTACGATAGGATGAGGCGATGACTGGTGATTCGCCCCCCTTATTCTGTGTAAGCACCAATCATGAGTCCCTAGGTGCCCTGTTGGAGTCTGGCTTTCTAAGCCGCGAGTGGTATTCTTAGCACTGACATATCTTGAAATTTCCCGATATCATACCTGTGACTAAAACTTATAGACCGGTGAATGTTCAAGTGCTTCCGTTGGTGGGATTGCTGACAGTATCCTGTACGATTAAATTTTTTTGTGGCCTATTGATGCTTTCGTGGCGGAGAGTTTGAGTACTGATCTTTTTTTGGGGTGTGATTTTGTAAAAATGTCATGGTTAGTTTTAGTGCCAGCTCTCTTCGGGAACCTGAAGGAAATAGCAGGACCAAGATCTAGAGTTAGGTCCTACCAGGTACCGGTTTAGGTAGGTTGAGGAGGTAACAGGATATGAACTTTGCAAGGGGTTCCTTTGTTGTCGCATGTGCCAGGACGGGGGAGTGAACATCTGTTTCCCAACAGCCGTCATCAGGTTTTACCACGACTCAGTGATTGTCATCTCAGAATCTACAAAACTATCCACAAAATCTGAGAGTCTCTGAGCTGGCCACCGCTGTACCATGACGAGAGGAGGATGGTCAACCAGTGTCCTATAAGGTGGCAAAACCCAGTCTGAATGGGCGTAGGGGTTTGCTTCAATCCACTTGGGCTAACAAACGTATGAATCGCTTTTTAGTCGTATAGGTGGGGCCCCTGCATCAACACCCAAGGCTGACTCCAGCACATCCTCATTCCAGTGGATGGCTTCTCGTTGTTCCCGTTGTTTGTGCCTAACAGAGGAGTGACAGTGCGAAGCATCTGGAATCTAAGATATTTTCCTTGTTTGGTCCTTCCAAGATGATTACTGACAACGCTCTTACCTTTGCGTCGAGGGAATTACGGAAGTTCTGCTTCCAGAATGGCGTCAAACATGCCGCCTTCCTTCACGGAGCAAATTAATAGGAATTTGAAATGTACTTTAATCATTTTTCACGCAAAGGGTCAGTGGAAGTGGGACCCTCCCTTACCATGGTTAAACCTCATATTTAACACCACTAACCGCGAAACACATAAGACAGCCCCAGCTTCTCTAATTTTTGCGTGCCCTCTCAAATTCCCATTAGCCAAGATTTTCTGTCTGAGAAGATTACCCCAGAGTCCCTGAAGGACAACTGGCATAGGGCTAGGGCCAATATAGAAGAGGCACATAAAAGGCAAGCAGCGCAGTGTAGCTATGACAGGCGACCTGACAATTTTAAAGGTGGGGAAGTAGTATTCATCAAAGATTTTGGTGGATGAGGTCGTACTAGCCAGGGGCTCTGCAAAATGCTTGAGCCGCCCATCCCAGTGACGCTCTGGGTCCACCATGAAGAGACACTACAAATGCCATTAATGGGCACGTTTCTGAAGTGTGTTTAATTTTAATATTCTTTTTTTTCAAAAAAAAAAAAGGAAAAGAAAAAGACCGCTGTTGTGCGGACTGTGCTCTTTTTGACTCAGTATTTCAAGGTGTGTTTCCTTAATGCTTTAGGTCTTGAATAAATTTTGCTGGTAGTTTATTCTTTTGGTAATGAGCTCAATGAACACGCTTGTCTACTGACTGTGAATTGCATGTGGCTGCACGAGTGTTCTTTAATCACGCTGGAGACCCAAATTACTGTCACCACCTTTTCGTCGTGTTTACCACTGTTGGACGATTGTGTACGAAGTATTTATTGGACTCTTTAAGGTATGTGAGAGAACCATTACACTGTGCTGCCTTGTCTCTTAACCAGCTGTTATACCAGTACTTAGGACTGTAAGTTCCAGCAGGAACTTAATATCATCGCTTATCCCTAGAGTATATCCAAGTGTATTTAAGTTTTTCAAGAGTAGTGGGATAGTGTTTTGTATCAATTAATCATCATTTGTATGACCTTGTTACTTGGCCACATGCTGTGCTTATCTTTTATGTGACGGGCATTCACCCATGTTTAAGTCCTGCCATTCACTTAGTACGTTTTGTTTTGTTTAGCTTTGAAAAGGTTACTGTACCTTCCTGGTATTTTTATATATTAATTACAGTACGTTGTCTTCTTTGTGAGGATACGTGACGCTAACACTGTAATTGCGGGTTTCCGTGATGATTTATCACTGTGCTCCCTTCTAGAACTGCTTAGCGCTGCTACGCCACGAATAAGTACAGGCATGGATTTGGGGAATTCTTCTAAATCTCGTGCAGCTATGGCTGGAAGGCGGTAGTTAAGGAATCGATTGGCACATCGGATGGCAGGCGCGGGCGATGTTGATAATTTGCAAACGATTCTGCTCAAATGGTTCAAACGGCTCTGAGCACTATGAGAGTTAACATCTGAGGTCATCAGTCCCCTAGAACTTAGAACTACTTAAACCTAACTAAATCTACATCTACATACTCTGCAAATCACATTTAAGTGCCTGGCAGAGGGTTCATCGAGCCACCTTCACAATTCTCTATTATTCAAATCTCGTATAGTACGCGGAAAGAATGAACACTTATATCTTTCCGTACGAGCTCTGATTTTCCTTATTTTATCTTGGTGATAGTTCCTCCCTATGTAAGTCTGTGTCAACAAAATATTTTCGCATTCGGAGGAGAAAGTTGGTGATTGGAATTTCGTGAGAAGATTCCGTCTTAACAAAAAACGCCTTTCTTTTAATGATGTCCATTCCAAATCCTGTATCATTTCTGTGACACTCGCTCCCATGTTTCGCGATAATACAAAACATGCTGCCTTTCTTTGAACTTTTTCGATGTACTCCGTCAGTCCTATCTTTTAAAGATCTCACACCGCGCAGTAGTATTCTAAAAGAGGACGGACAAGCGTAGTGTAGGCAGTCTCCTTAGCAGGTCTGTTACATTTTCTAAGTGTCTTGTCAATAAAACGCAGTCTTTGGTTATTCCTCCTCACAACATTTTCTATGTGTTACTTCCAATTTAAGTAGTTCGTAATTGTACTACCTAGGCATTTAGTTGAATTTACGGCTTTTCGATTAGACTAATTTATCGTGTAACCGAAGTTTAACGAATTCCTCACAGCTTTCGTTATTTATGGTCAACTGCCACTTTTCGCACCTCTCCGATATTTCTCTAAATCGTTTTTCAGTTTGTTTTGATCTTCTTATGACTTTATTAGTCGATAAACGACAGCGTCATCTGCAAACAACCGAAGACGGCTGCTCAGATTGTCTCCCAAATCGTTTATATAGATAAGGAACAGCAAAGGGCCTATAACCCTACCTTGGGGAACGCCAGAAATCACTTCTGTTTTAATCGATGACTTTCCGTCAGTTACTACGAACTGTGACCTCTCCGACAGGAAATCACAAATCCAGTCACATAACTGAGACGATATTCCATAAGCACGCAATTTCACTACGAGCCTTCTGGAAATCCAAAAACACGGAATCGATCTGAAATCCCTTGTTAATAGTACTCCTAACCTAAAGACATCACACACATCCATGCCAGAGGCTGGACTCGAACCTGCGACCGTAGCAGTCGCGCGGTTCCGAATTATTCTGGGAGGCAGGTTTACGGCACCGCTTGCAGGCTAGAAAGAACGGTCCGGCAGGCACTGCATACAAATGTGAAATAACCAGGGTAGCAAAGAGCACCGACATGCTCCGAAGAACCTGTGTGTTGCACTTACAACGGCGCCTAGTGACCTGCGTTTGGGAGCCGAAACGGGCTGAGGAAATAGTTATCAAAGAGTACTCCAGAGAGGAACTACGTCAGACGCGTAGAGAAAAGACGTCTATATAAGCGAGCCCGGGGACTCAAAGCAAGAAGTCGTGTCGCCATTTTGTCCGCGTCTAGGACCGGGGAGAGTGACGATTGTTTTAGGTTGCAGGCCAATCACGACGACGGGAAGCTACCTCCAACCTCCGCTGCAAGGACGCGTCATTGCTGTGGTGGGGCACGTCACACTTTGGAGCTACACCGGTGCGTCGAGCGAGAGGGCCCCTAGGCCCCACTCTCTGGGTGGCGTCGTCAAGCGGACTGCAAGCTGCCGTCTGCTGGGGAGGGACCGGGGCGCGAACTCCCGGCCTCCCGAATGCAAAAAATTCTTTGGATACTGAACGAGCTGCGCCGGTGGACGGCTGGAGCTACTAAGGCTCACTACAACAACGGCGGTCGGCTGCTTCCCTTCGGCGCTCTACATAGGTTTCACGAGTCGCGCTTGAGGGAGCAGTCAGCCATGTTCCGGACCACGGGCATAGTTAATACACGTGGCGGCCATTTAGCAGTGGTTCGTGTAGGATTGCTACGTCCATAAGGCTGGGCAACCGGACGCCCGCGCTGCAGATTCTGGCATTCGCGCTGGCGCTGACCCACGCGCGCTGCACAGCGAGTTTAGCGCAAGGCCGGCCGTGTACCTCCGATGTAAAAAAGTCAGTGACAGACTTTCCTGTGTTTCTCTGCACTCTTCGGCATCAGTCACCCTCTCTCCCAAACGACACCTCTCGGTCTTTCTGACTCACTGCAATCTCTGAGCTAGGGAGGTTGTAACAATTTGGTGTCAGGAAGTAGTCCTTTCGCTTTCCAACACATTACGTTGAGTCGGAAAGTGCCTGTGCACTTTCAAAACTCCTTTTTGGTGAGAGAGTAGGTATTGATGAGTGGTGAGTGAGACTATGGCACTTGGCGAATGCAACAGCTCAGCACAATGTGGTGCGGTGAATCTAAGTCTTTTTTATACTGTTTTTATGTTAGCTCTCGTTGTCAGAGTTAATTGTATGAGCTAGGGTACAAGATAGAATCCGTAAGCTAAACGCAAAGACATATATTCAGATCCAGGATGCATGAACTAATAGGCCACTGTTACAGGAGGCAGAGATAGACCGATGGACTTTTTTTTCTTTTTTTTTGCATAATATACCCGCTGAAATGTCACGGAGCGTAAGGATGGAGAATCCAGAAGACTTGGAGTAAGCTCTTAGGCTCGCAATACTTATAGAGGAGGTGGATATAGCCACAAAGCAAGTAGAGGATCATCACGTTTTGCTTCTGTAATCAAGTGTTATAGACGTGGTCGGGAGGGGCATATAAGAGATCAGTGTAAGCAACCAGCCTTGTGGGTGGAAACTCCTTGTGTCTTACTGTAATGCTTTCTTGCTTAACAAATGGTTATTCCCATAAATATGCTTCCACCATCACAAAACATAGACTAAGCTATATAACAAGTAACATTAGAAATTTGATTAAAATTTCGATTAAAATAACAAAAACGTCTAACACTATCTGAAAAGAAATTATCTAGTATCATATTTATTTGAAAGAATGAGAGCTTTACATGGTTTGTTTTTTACACCGCGAAAGTGATACTTGAAAAGGAGAAACATCTGGAACCAATCTGCACTCAGCAATATACTGAAATACAGTCCGCTGGCTGCAGGTTGCCGTCGCTGTCTGTGAGTTGTTCGCGGCCCGTCGCTGGCGATAGTGTTATGAATTTCTTATACCACAAATTCCCTACCACGTGCACTTCAAAATAGAGCCAAGGTTATCTGACACCAAAGGTAGGGTCGGAGTTTAGTGACAGTAGAAACTGAGCGTCATTGACAGAGGGGAGCATAGGTCATTATTTTGTCAGGGATGGCGGGAGGGAAAACGACACTTTGTGGAACTGGTTCTTTGCTTGGCTCAGTGGATGCGGTGTGACTGAAACATTGGTGGTTCCACTAAGTTATTTATTGAGACACAAGACACTTTAAACAAACAGAGTGATACAATGTGTTTTAACTCGATCAGCCCCTGGCGGGCACCCCGACAGTGTATTCTTCCCTCTGTACCATGGCCTTAACTCTCTGCAGCGGCGCAGCCTTCTCCTCGTGAATTTGCTCGTTGCATTATTAACAAGCGGCTACGGCGTGGCGCGGAGTGCTCCGTCCCGGAATCGAACCAGCGACCCACAGGTTCGGCGTCCTCTGGTGGAGTTCATCAATCTCTAGGTTCACAGGTGACCCATTTGGTGATGCCGCAGTCCTTCGTCCTCACCAGCCACCTGGGTAAGTGCCGCACGAGTTTCTTTCTGGTAACATCTGGGATGGCATTTTCTGCATTGACCTATTGGAGCCGTACCGACATCTTATTCTGTCGAGCAGTATAGCGGCTAAGTCGTTGTAGCGAAGTACGACGTCCGCTGACTAACCGTCGGTGCATCCGTCCAGGCGACGTTTCTTCGTGTCTTCTTTCTCACCTCGAAGAACTTCCTCCAAGGAACACGTCACGAGCGTTTGTCAGAGGTATTTAATTGGTGTTTCTGTCAATGTTGCGAAGTTTCTAGGGTGGCGACTGACTCTTTGGCCGTTGATCTACGCTTCTCACGTTGGGCAGGAACATGACCAATGTCGACACACATGCCGGCTTTCTATTGTTTTGCCTCTATGCTGGTACGACCGGGCATTGCCCTTTCGTCCTCCTCCGCAGCACCAGATACATCACGCACGTGACAGTTCATGGTGCATTGGCCACTGATGTGCGAACTGCGATGGTTCTCGTTCTCCTTGGAAGCATTGCCGGTCTGCTTGGTCACTGATCTGTCGAAGAGCTGACTGCTTCTGTGCGAACACCGTCAGGTGGATTGAGGAGTATGGATGTAGATGTAGTAGATGTAGAGCTCCGCTGGTCATCGGCTTTCTCACGATTGATAGAAACGTGACCAATGTCGACACACGTGCCGGCCTTCCTTGTTCGACTGCTTCCGCTTTCGAATATTGTGGCTTAACGTATCCAGTTCTCTAAAATGTTCACTTGACCCATAATAAGTCTTCATGTATTTTTCTGCTTTGAACAACCGTAAATAACATATAATTATTACACATAATTATTATGCCCTTACACATGGGTAGTCAGCTGTTGTGTGGTCATACAAAACAGACCACCAGAGCCAGGGACTGTCTCAGATATGCAAATGGTGCAGCAGCACAGGGCCCCACACTTATAAGGACCCCGGCAAAGAATTATAGAGTAATTTGAAAACTATCACCTGAAATGATTGTATTATTGATAAACTGAAACAATAACGGGAGATGTTTCTGAAAGAACTTTTCATTTTAATGCGAATTTAATGTAACTGACGTGACTACATAGCTACTGGTTTACGTCACAAAAAATTACTGCTGCATCGGAGTTGAGGGAACGAAGACTGACAGGGGCACGCGATAGTAATGTCTGTTGTTAACATATGATTGTCGCTCATCCAAATATTGAGAGATACGCGTTTCATTCTATCTCAGCGCCCCACCACGCCCTTTCAACTCGTTGTTGTGACTAACGGTCAAGATTACATTCATTAATCAGCGAGTGTCTCTCTCAGAATAATTTGTTCGTTATCCTGAGTTTAAATTACATTTCCCGGTCACTCTGTCTCATGTGTCGTGTGTGCGTTCTGTATTAAGATATAGTGTTTTCCTGTGTTGTGAAGTTTAAAATACCGTCAGAGAAATGTCTCGTGAGAGGGAAACGTTTAGGAAAAACGATTCAGGTGCTCAAAATAATAAGGAAAGATTACATCGTGAAGAATTTTTGAACTCAAGAAACAGTGATTTCGAAAAGTTTCTTAAATTAACTTCTTCACAAATTAAGAGCAAACTGAAGTATGCTTAAACGGCTATGGCATCATGTGATGCTTTAGATAAAAATGAAAACGAAGTATTGGGATGCGAACCTTTTGCTATCCCACATTCAGTGAGGCCTTCTCGTAGCGACTGTGAAATAAACACAAATCTGGACCCAGGCATTAAGCATCATCCACGATAGCTGAAATTTTTCAGAAAGGCCCCACTAAAATTACGAATTTTGATTTTCCTTTAAACGATAACAGAGAAAACTTTCAACTCATTTTAGAACTATAACCAATGGAGAAAAAAACAGACCGAAAATGGCTCGCGTATTCGAAATCTACCCGTAAAGATCTTCTTCAAACAAGCTGTCAAGTGATGGACTCTGTGATTGGGTTCATTTAGGAAACCGGCTTCAAGAGTATGAACAATCAATTAACCACACAGAGTGTACAAAAACGGGTTGAATATGAATACAGTAGACACAAAAAGTGCTACCGATCGAACTGACGATGAACTACTGCAAAAAGAGAAGGAACATTTGTGTCGCGTCTAAAGAGGATTACAATCGGCGTCAGGTACGTTGCTCAGCATAGCATGTCCTTAAGAGAAACCAGCGACAAGCTCTATCGAGATAATAATGGTAATCCTCTTAGTTTGATTGAAATGACGCAGAATTTAACGTTGCAGGAACGTTTGCGGCAGGTAAAAACTCAAGAAATTCATGACCATTAGGCATATCTTGGAAAAAATATTCAAAATGAACTCATAAATCTGCTGTCCAATAAAGTAAGGAACAGCAGCGTTATTCTGTAAAAGAACGAAAATATTTTTCAGTCATCTACATCTACATCCATACTCCGCAAGCCACCTGACGGTGTGTGGCGGAGGGTACCTTGAGTACCTCTATAGGTTCTCCCTTCTATTCCAGTCTCGTATTGTTCGTGGAAAGAAGGATTGTCGGTATGCCTCTGTGTGGGCTCTAATCTCTCCGATTTTATCCTCATGCTCTCTTCGCGAGATATACGTAGGGGGGAGCAATATACTGCTTGACTCCTCGGTGAAGGTATGTTCTCGAAACTTCAACAAAAGCCCGTACCGAGCTACTGAGCGTCTCTCCTGCAGAGTCTTCCACTGGAGTTTATCATTTCCGTAACGCTTTCACGATAACTAAATGATTCTGTAACGAAGCGCGCTGTTCTCCGTTGGATCATCTCTATCTCTTCTACCAACCCTATCTCGTAAGGATCCCACACTGTTGAACAGTATTCAAGCAGTGGGCAAACAAGCGTACTGTAACCTACTTCCTTTGTTTTCGGATTGCATTTCCTTAGGATTCTTCCAATGAATCTCAGTCTGGCATCTGATTCACCGACGATCAAATTTATATGATCATTCCATTTTAAATCACTCCTAATGCGTACTCCCACATAATTTATGGAATTTATGTATGTTGTGAATAGCAACGGTCCTACGACACTCCCCTGCGGCACACCTGAAATGGTTCAAATGGCTCTCAGCACTATGGGACTTAACTTCTGAGGTCATCAGCCCCCTACAACTTAGAACTACTTAAACCTAACTAACCTAAGGACATCACACACATCCACGCCCGAGGCAGGATTCGAACCTGAGACCGTAGCGGTCGTGCGGTTCCAGACTGTAGAGCCTAGAACCGGGCGGCCACCCCGGCCGGCACACCTGAAATCACTCTTACTTCGGAAGACTTCTCTCCATTGAGAATGAAATGCTGCGTTCTGTTATCTAGGAACTCTTCAATCCAATCACACAATTGGTCTGATAGTCCATATGCTCTTACTTTGTTCATTAAACGACTGTGATTGTACTCCTGATACAAGTCACAATGAACAAATTACATTTATTGTAAGGTTTGTAAACTTAACAGAAGATGCAGTGACTGAAGAAGAACGCTACCTCTACTTTGACGTCAGTTGAATAATAGGAGGAAGTTTAACTGAAACCCCTTTGTCGAAACTAGATCGACTAGGTCTTGATATTCATGACTGAAGAGGCCAATATTACTATGTGGCGCAAAAATGAATGGTATTCGAATTGGTGCTAAAGCCCTAATCCTAAAGCGTAGCCTAATCCAACAGCATTTTGTATGCCTTGTGCTAGCCACAGTTTTAATCTTGTGTTATCAGATGCAGCAAAATCAATCACTTTTTTTTGACAGGAAATCTTATTGAACAGATACGAACTTTGACAGTGAAGAAGCTTTCAGATACTCGATGGGAAAGTGGCGTGGAAAGTGTCAAAGCTATAAGGTAGCAGAAGAGAACTAAGATATGCCCGTGTAGACGTGAGCAATAGCACTGATGAATCGAAAACAAAGCGCGAAGCATACTCACTTACTGTGAAAGAATTAGAAAATTTGGTATTTATTGTAGACTGTAACACCCCCTTCCACTCCAGGTGGTTTATTCATTAAAGACTTACCGTGTTGCTAATGATTTGATATTAATTTGGGATAAGTCGTTGAATCCGAAATGAACGTATTACCCAGAAGAAGTCAGGTTCTGTCATAATTTGGTTGTTATTGTGCCATTTACATCGCGCAATAACCATCGGCAAAAATAAAAAATATGCAAAATAATATGGAAACTAGCTACTGGAATCTTGGTCCGAAATGATGAATTAATTTTGACTCTGTTTGGAAATTACTGTAAATCAACGGTCGCCAGCTCACTTAGTATGAGTGAAATCAATTAAAACTCTTGACTTTGAAATTAAATTACTTTAATATTCTAGCATGTTGGCAGGCGTGAACAGTCGCAAAGGCTCTGACTCTCGCTCATTACGAAAACACAGTGATCACCCACAAAAATTTCAGACATGGACAAAAGCAAAGTTGCAACTATTTCATGAAATTAATTACTAGTTCTGTACACTACCAGTCACGTAACAACTGAACTGCGTTTCTCACCGTAATGCTAACTGCTATTAAACTGTTTTGCAAAAGATAAACTTTTCGAAAAGAATAGTTTTAGTATTTAAATTGACTGTTCTGCAATAATTACTGGGTTTCAAAATGATTACAGAGTTCGCTACTTTGATTTAATTGTTACATAAATTAGTTCTCATCAAAACTGCCTGAACATGAAGTAATGTTAAATATACTGATTTGTCAAAATCGTCCCGGCCGGGAATTGAACCCAAGCCGGCTGCATGGGAGACAAGCACATTCAGCTAAGCAGGCGGACATACTTTCAGTTCATTAATGACACACCAGGTTAGTTATGGATACGGAGAGGATTCTGTCAGGTAGCTGTTTCCACTGGTTATTTTGCACACAGGAAATTATTAAAACCTGTTAACATCACAATAATATGCAGGGTGTTACAAAAAGGTACGGCCAAACTTTCAGGAAACATTCCTCACACACAAAGGCCGGCCGCGGTGGCCGTGCGGTTCTGGCGCTGCAGTCCGGAACCGCGGGGCTGCTACGGTCACAGGTTCGAATCCTGCCTCGGGCATGGGTGTGTGTGATGTCCTTAGGTTAGTTAGTTTTAAGTAGTTCTACGTTCTAGGGGACTTATGACCTAAGATGTTGAGTCCCATAGTGCTCAGAGCCATTTTTGAACACAAACAAAGAAAAGATGTTATGTGGACATGTGTCCGGAAACGCTTAATTTCCATGTTAGAGCTCATTTTAGTTTCTTCCACCTACGCTCAATGGAGCACGTTATCATGATTTCATAGGGGGTACTCAATCTGTGCTGCTAGAACATGTGCCTTTACAAGTACGACACAACATGTGGTTCATGCACGATGGAGCTCCTGCACATTTCAGTCGAAGTGTTCGCACGCTTCTCAACAAGAGATTCGGTGATCGATGAATTGGTAGAGGCGGACTAATTCCATGGTCTCCACGCTCTCCTGACCTCAACCCTCTTGACTTTCATTTATGGGGGCATTTGAAAGCCCTTGTCTACGCAACCCCAGTACCAAATGTAGATACTCTCCGTGCTCGTATTGTGGACGGCTGTGATACAATACGCCATTCTTCAGGGCTGCATAAGCATGTCAGGGATTCCATGCGACGGAGGGTGGATGCATGTATCCTCGCTAACGGAGGACATTTTGAACATTTCCGGTAACAAAGTGTTTGAAGTCACGCTGGTACGTTCTGTTGCTGTGTGTTTCCATTCCATGAATATGTGATTTGAAGAGAAGTAATAAAATGAGCTCTAACATGGAAAGTAAGCGTTTCCGGACACATGTCCACATAACATATTTTCTTTCTTTGTGCGCGAGGAATGTTTCCTGAAAGCTTGGCCGTGCCTTTTTGTAACACCCTGTATACATCATATTTATAGACTTCATTTAAATGCACATAGTTAATATAGCAGGAAAATATTTACTTGTGGGCACTGTACTCTATTACAAGGCGTTGTCATTTGTATGATCTTATCTTTAATGTTAAACAACTAAATCCCTCGAAAGTTTATGAATTTTATGAAGAATTCCCATGAAAAAGGTTTTCTTAACGCGCGGATAATTGTGAAAGTGACAGCTACAAGTTTACAGACTGAACCAAAATTTCAGGGAAATAGACTTGCCAAGAAGACAAAGCAATTTGGTTATGAAAGTGACGACATGGTTTGCAGAACACAACTTCCAGACGAGAAATACAGAACTGATTTTTTCTACTCTGTCGTTCGTACAGCACTAAGAAGTTCGAAAGAAAGATTTGGGCAACTGGCTACGTCTTCCGGAAGCTCTCCAGAAAACTTCAGCTCCATACTGTACGAAGATCTGAAAACGCTACCTAAAAAACTTGAGAATAAGCTAAGTGTAAACATAAATGGCGAATGTTCAAAAGACATTGTTGCATCAGATCTATTGACAAAAATGAAGGTGCCCAGAGTAATTGTGCACAAGGATTTGAAAACTCTCGTGTTAATATTGAAATACTTAAATGAAATTGGAATTCCATTTCCCAACATTTATATTGCCTACAAATCTTGGCTAGCCGTGTCAGTGTCAGTGTCAGTGTCCGTCACATCCTCTGAAAGGAGCTTTTCACGTTTGAAGCTGATGAAGAATTATTTCCGGAGCAGCATCTGACAAGAACCCTTGTCCTCTCTTGCCATTTTTTCAGTGGAACACGACGTGGTTTCAAAACTGAATTTTATGATATTGTTGATGAATTTTCTCGTTTTGAATAAAGTGTGGAAAGCAGAAAACCCTTACTGTCCATAACTTACAAAGCACGAAATGTCATGTGAATATAGAGTACGGTAAAGTGATGAATACATTTAAGAGAGTATCCTGCACAATATCTGGGTACCTTATTTGAATTTCATTAAATTCGAAGGATTCTCATAGGTAAGTTACTTTTTATTACTAACATTTTATTAATTAACATACTTATTAAGATTCTTTCTCCTGTGAGTTATTCTCCAATTACAGCAGTAGGTCTGTTGTAGTAACAATCTTTTGATCTACTGGTAGTAAGTCAACGACAAACCTTATAGTTCTTTTAAAGGTGGAAAGGTGTATCGTCCGTATTCTGGCCTGACCGTCTCGTCGCTCGGCTAAGGCTGCATTCACAGTGGCGCCAACAGCTGTCGCCAGACACAGTCGCCAGAGGTCCGGCGATAGCGTGGTCATAGTGCCTCCGATTTCCTTCGTCAGTTTTTAGCAAGGTCAAAGGAGGTCAGTTTAGGTTAGAATCTATTCAATGTACGAAGTAGGTAAGATTTTGACCTCTTAGGGTGGGATGGATACCTCGACGCCTCTGTGTTTGGATACGAGTGTTGCGTAGCGACTTCTGGTATTAAAGAGACGCCAGATGCATGTGAATGAGGTTTCCTGTTTAGTAAAGAACGTGCCTAGTACTATTCACTCTTCCCTCAGTTATGGGAATAATCAGACAAGTTTTATAAATATATGAGATGACGGGAGAAACGTTCTGTTACATACTCGAGAGAATTCGTGGTGACTTTGAAACGCAAGTTATAAACGCTCTGTTTAGCTGTATTTGTTTAAAGTTGAGCAGACGTACGTCAATTAACCTCCAATGACTGTCGTTTACCGCACGAGTGAAAGACAAGCATAAAGTGAAACACAAGATACTCTGATAACCTGCAGCACTTAAAAGTAGAAATACGTACTGGCACCGTACAACACATTTGCAAACCACTCCATATTGTCAGAATCACTACCCTACTAGTATAAAACGCCAGTAAGCAGTAATAATAATTTGTAGACAACTAATGACGACCTACCATAAAAAAGATCCAGTACAGTAGCTATAAGCATGTACGGCACGCCACCCTCTTCACTTGAAGAAATTATTTTTTGAAGTTATAACCTATGCCTTAAAGTTTCCAGAAAAGATTTTGCCTAATTGAGGTTTTGAATAAACCTGTGATTTCAGTCCATAGATTTCGAACTATATCCCGATTGTGATATTGTCATCCACAGAATATCCAAACGCACTCTTTCTTGGACTAAACTTTCCAGTTTCTGATGCGAACGTCGGTCGATTTGACGGTACAAAACTAATTGATCTAAGTTTCACCTATTGTCGTCCGGAGTCTTATGTTAGGGAGATAAGATCAGCTGTAGTGCGGCTGTGCACGCAGTAGCGTACTGATTTGAATAGGTCAGCCGTCTCCGGCCGATGTCGGTCGTAGGCGGAATTCACCGATACCGGAACCACAGTAACCACAGCCTAACAAGCATATACATGTAAGACCTGTTGGTGTGTCGGCCGATCGATTGGTGCTTGTGAAGGCCCCTTGTGTTGCGACAAAAACCCTATTTTGTGTTTCCGAATGCTCACTCCAGAGATATTCCTACTCTATGGATTGATAACATTTTCTTACTGGAATATCCAAATGTGGAACAAAAAATTCTCAGATTATACGTGTGTAAATATCTGACTGTCTATAATAATGATTGTTCTGTTGCGAGCCAATGGAAGAGAATGAATGCCGGATTTTTCAAAAAACAATCAAGGAGAAAATATTTCTATAATATTGGAACTGCAATAACCGCTGCAACTAAACAAGAATATATTAGACTATTCAGCGTTATTAAGTGATGCAGCAGTCCCACAGGAAGACAGACGAGACGCAACTAGTCAGCAACTCAAAAGATGCCAGGTAAATAAATGTCGTCGTTAGAAAATAAAACAATCCGTGGTTGAAGAGAGAGAGAGAGAGAGAGAGAGAGAGAGAGAGAGAGTTAATTTGCGATTAAACCGATCACCGCCTTTGCGCAATTTTCCAGGGAAAACTGAACAAAAAGCAGCCCAGAAGACCGTGACAATTGAATATTATAGAAGGGCACACTGCTATCAAAGTGGTCGACAACTAACGGCAATAATCGTTAACAGGAAACCAAAGGAAAAGAATGGATTATGAGTAAGGCGTAGAGGTCAGAATCATAACTGGTAGTTTAGTACTCTTACTGTTTGTGTAGTACCGGTAATCGTGCTGTTTTCTAATATAAAAAGGTAAACTGAATTAATTTAAGCACACAAATATCAGCATCGTATTTGAGTAAAGGAAGAAAGCTGAATATTAAGGGTAGGCGTAACAGTGTGATTCCAAGGCAGACCATTCACATGGTACCGTACTGGAAAAAAGTGTTCAGTCTGTGTCACAGCAGGGCGAGGAAAATATTGGTGCCGGTAGTCTTTTATATGGAGTGAGCTTGGAAATATACAATGGAGAAATTGCAAAGAGGACAAAAAAGGTTGTGTTACTGTAGTTAAAACATTGAGAAAAAGTAACCAGAAATTTAATATTATGCAGATTACTCCACTACCGTACAGTACTACAAACTTTATTTTGCATTCACATTCTTTGCCTTTCTCATCTCACAACCATATTCCAACATAACTTATACTCTTCGCTACACTACTGATACTACAGATCAGTCTGGTCACCCCAATCAGTATTGAGGAGGAGGGGAGGGGGGGGGGGGGGGGGAGTAGTGACGGCCGTCACACTTTAGCCATGTATCATAGAAGTCGAAAGCAACTCACATATTTGATAACTGAGTTTAGTCAAAGTACAGGTCAACGTGAACAGCAATTTCTACAGTTTGAAAATAGAATCCAATCTCTAGAAGATATCCGAAAGTGAGATATGCAGTGTAGCCTATGGAGATGAGTAAAGTAATTCAAGAACATTTAAATTGGGTTCGGCAGAAGGGTAATTGACATGAAGTTAAACCATTTGTTGAGAAATATAACTGTCAAAAGTGACTTTGTTAATTGTAGTTTCAAAATGGTTCAAATGGCTCTGAGCACTATGGGACTCAACTGCTGTGGTCATTAGTCCCCTCGAACTTAGAATTACTTAAACCTAACTAACCTAAGGACATCACACACATCCATGCCCGAGGCAGGATTCGAACCTGCGACCGTAGCAGTCGCACGGTTCCGGACTGCGCGCCTAGAACCGCGAGACCACCGCGGCCGGCTGTTAATTGTAGGTTTTAGCCACATGGCGCAGTGTACATTGGAGAATTTTTAAAAGTTAATTGGGACATCTTAAAAGACACCTTAGAAAGAAAATGAGTAGCAATCCATGTTTAATTTTGGGGAAGTGCCTGATGCAGGTGTTATAAAGGCAGTATCTGAGTATTCAGCCAAATATAATATAACTGAATAAACCATTTGGACAACCTGTTGGAAGCCAAAAACTACTATTTTGGGTTTAGAGAAAACGCTACCAAAGTATGTGTGATAGTTTTTAGCAGCCAAAACCGAAAATAATATCAGGAACGTTAGAATATCACCAATTTTTACTAGGTAACATGAGTGAATGGTTTATGGAGGAGTTAAATTGCTCGTGCCGAACATACTGCTACAGGAAGCATTCATCTTCGGTAATATATGTCATGGTGTTTGAAAAGATTCTCAGCAACTTTTTGCCTAATGCTACAGACTTCATACCATGTGAGTTAATTTTAGAGGAAATACTGAGCAATCTAGTTAAGGATGAGGTGGAGTTTCTGATTGTTAGAAAAGAAAAGATTGGCAAAGGAAAGGATGGAATAGAAATCAGAAGAGTGGAAGAAGAGACATAACAACTAGGCTAAACTTTCAATTAGTGAAGCTGATAGTAAAGACAAAGGATAAATTGTGGAGAATGTCTGTTCAGTGAAGAAATGGTGATTAGTGTATGGGCATTGTGGCCGCTAAATCTCACCATAACACATTTAGGTTTGGTGTATCTTCAATCTAAGAAGGTTAGTGAAGATAACTGGTTTGAAGCCATACGTAAGTGGTAGTGGATAGAAGAATTGTCATTTAGGGTCCATCACATTATAGTATTTAAACAAATGCATAACAATTATTAGAAGTTCCCTGCTGACATTAGTTCTGCTTATGCTTTCCCATTTGCAGTGTCCATGTCTTTTGCTGCTCTATGCACTATGATTCGCATAGACATCCAGAAGGTGGGTGGCAGGCAAGCGAGTGCACTTCCCCTTCACCCCTCATAACTTGGAGTATGAGTTTTTATTCATGTGCTTTTAGAAGTGATTTCTCATGTTTCTGATAAACATGTTATATAGTCAGTTGCAGTATGTACCAATACAGTTTAGTTTTTGTAGCATGAGACATATAAAAACTGACAGATTCATTTACGTAAAAAAAAGGCAAATTTGACTCTTGCATCCCCCCCCCCCCCTCTCCCCTTACTGCCACCACCACACCCTCCCTTCTCCAGATAAATTTGTACAGGTGCCCATGATCATGTGGTAAGCAATAGGGCTAATGAACTTATTGATCTGGGTAAATAGGTAAAAAGGTTTCATGTTAGTTTACGATTTATGAGTCATTGTGTCTAACTTTGTATCTTATGTTAGTTGGCAATAAGTATTACAACTGATAGACATGCTGAGTAGGAATTATGGTTTACTGAGGGTGATTTTATTTATTATACTGATTTGAATCAGGATGTACTTTACAGTGAACCAAACATGTTGTCAGAAAAGGGAGATGGGTAGAAATTTTCAAATAGGAAATCTGCATACTGTATGACAACATATATTTGTGCAATTTGGGGAGTCCACTTCCTTCCTGTGGAACAATTCAGCTGAAAATGATATGCTAGGGATTTATTGTTATTTGCAAGAAAAAGGCTGTCAAGGAAAATGGCAAGTAAGTTACCAGCTGTCAACTTAAATATATACAAGCTCAAGGAAGTATAGTATGAAGGGTATTGCACTGTGGGTGGCACATGAATTTTTTTTTTCCTCCTCTCCCTCTGTTTCTCTGTTAATGAATTACAATGACTGTATAAATATTTTTAGCTGGGAATATCATGGCCATTCTGGTAATTAGCTGAGTAGCATGAATTTTATGTTACGAGTTTTTCTCGGATGGATTTTGTTCTTCATACTGTGTTGTAATAGTGATAGGCTCTGTGGTATTTTTAAATATGTCAGGTGTTATCACTGGCTTGCTTATTTTTTGGTCTGATGTTCAGCCATGATTAAGACATTTGGATTTAGAATTTGTGATTGGCCCAGCATGATTCAATCCAAAAAAGTAATACAAGATTTAATGTGTGATTTTGACTTCAGACTGAAATGAACTAGAACTTTCATGATTATAGTGTAACAGGTAATTCTTTGTTGTAGTGTACTATTAGATTAGATGTATATTTTGTTCCATGGTGAGGAGAAGCTCCAGGGTGTAGAATATGTCACAAAACAAAAATATATAATATATCTTTATCTATAAAAAAAGAAGAGAGAGAGAGAGAGTTACAATAATGTCCCTTCCTAAGTGAAATTTTTTTCTTTTTTTCTTTTATTCATCTGGTGATGAACTTACAATGATTCTGGATTTTTCATCATAATATAGTGACAACAAGTGGCTCAAAAAGTATAATATGGAGAGAATATGTAAGTATGCTTTATGGGGATATGATAGGTAGTTGGCTGCGGCCTTAATATTAGGAACCCACCTTTGCCTTTGCCTGAAATGGTAAAGTAAAACCACGGAAAGCTAAAATCAGGATGACTGGACAAAGCAAACACCATCCTCATGAATATATCAGCATCTTAAAAACTACACTGTCTCATTCGCTTGATCCCTATTCACCTTCTTTTTTTTATTTAACCACAGTTTTGCACACAAGGACACCATCTGGTGAATCTGGAACCATGAACTTGGTGTTCTGTCCCTTGCCATTAAATTCACTCCTTTTGGAAAGCTACTCCAGATCGGGAAACATGCCACTATTTTCCATGCATATCTTCATGCCCTACCATCATTCCACCTAAAAAACTGAGCCAGTACTGTCATGCACTGTAGATCTAGGAACATGATTTTCATACTAAAGGATTACAATACTGTAATATGACAAGGCATTAAATTATCTCCTTTTATTATTAACCACTATTCTGAATCTTTTAAGTAATATTTAATTACTTAGTATGCATATTGATAAATAATGTTTTAGCTACCTTTTTAAACAGACGTATTTTAGTTAGTAGTCGTTTTCATACCCATGGGTAATTTATTATAGAATTTTATTCCTTGATAGAATGTTTTTATAACACAGCTCATTGACACCAACTTCTATGAGTTGCATACACTTCACACACATTTTTCTGTGTTCCCATGCCCAGTACTATTTTTGTAGCTTGTATGTGAGCAAGTACACCTCCAACATGTTTACATAATGGCATGTCTGTGTTCTATGATGCACTGAACTATTAATGAAACACTTCATACAGTTATCCCTAATCTGCACAACAGACTGATAGGTGTACTCCCTTGCTGCAGTAAGGATACCCAGTTTTTTTAAATAGCTCTTTACAATGAGCCTGACTAATACTTCTGTCTATTATCTACAAAGTGCCAGTTAGAGAACATTTTCATGCAGATAACTCCCCTCCCCTTTCTCGTATACTTCTACCCATGTCATTTTTTCTACTAATTTTGATATGCCCAGTATACAAATCTTGCATTTGGGCAACCCTGGTGCCCCATACATTTGTGGCACTCCTCTCAGCAAGACTCTTTAAACAGCAGCTTGTCACTTGTGCCTTAAATCAGCTCTGTTTCTACAGTTACAATGAGCATTACTACTACTTCTAGCCCTTTTCTACTGTTTAGAAAATGTATCCATGTTTTGTGCTTTTGATCCCCAGAAAAAATCTCATAGCTGAGAACTAGTCAAAATATTATATTGCTGCAAAACATTGTCTGTTACAAACTGGTGATAAAACACTAAGACAAAAGCATGCTAATGACATTCTTTCCACCAGTATCTTTTTATGTTCATTCCATATTAATGGACAATCAGTATTCATTCAATGTCAATTTATTACATACTGTCGAATTGTAAATGCCTTTGAAAGTTTCAGTGCAGAAACAAAACAGCTTTGATTGCAGGATTCCTGTTATTATTTATTTACCAATGATGCCTTTCATCTGATTCAGGTATCTTCAGCTTCACCTACACAAAAAAATATAAATTTCATTAGATGTGCTGTGATCCCATTTTGTAAACTTGGACTTACTAGCTAGAAATTGTAACACAACTTACTGATGGTGTTAGGCACATGGGATACTGAGTATTCAAAAAGTCCCAGCAAATTATTACCCTTGGTAAATATTCAGAAACATATTCTGGTGTTCTATAAATAAATAGAATAGACTATAGCTCAAAAACAGTCAAACCCGGTGACTGGCTTTGTCTTAAAAATATATTACACACCATAAAAAAGAAAAGCAAAAAACAGCAGATTACGTTGTTGAGGCAAGTAATGTCGTACAAGGAATACAAAACAGGGTGAGACCTACATGAACCTGTCATCTTGTAAACATGTTGGAGGTGTAGTTGCTCATATTCAAGCTATGCGAATACTACTGGACATGGGAACACAGAAAAATGTGCGCCAAGTGTATGCAACTCATAGAAGTCGGTGTCAGTGAGCTGTGAGTTATGGAACATTATTTAATTTCCAGATATAGGAAATCATTAATTAGCAAATAATGAGAGCTATTGTGAGTCTTGTATGAAACTAATATGAAACTAATCATATTAAAAAATGTGGGTACTCTTTTTACAGATGTGGGTCAAAATAACAAGACAAAAGATAGTCCATTGATGTGAAAATGCATAAAGGACCCCCAAATCATAGTGACGAGTTATCAACGATGGACACAAGAGGTAATTGGTTGTACAAATATAAGATCATATAAAAATTAAAAAGGTTAAATTTAAAATAAAGTTGAAGCATTAAGTATTAGTAGCCTGAAACACTATCTATGTGAGGTGCACAAAAATCAAAACATCTGACTTCCCAAATACTAAAAGTTTTTAGATGAAAGGATTCATGGAGCCAAATGCCAGCAATAGTGGATGGACCATAATCTCAAAAGTACAGAGTAAAGTCTATGATTAATAAATTATGTATAAACATGAGTCTATGTAAAGTGAGGAATAAGCCACAGATGAACTAGATCATGTTACGTTATAAAACCTTGCCACACAAACCCTAGGAACCATCAGTACCATATGTGGATACTGTATGTTTGTGATAAACAACGTATTCTATAGAACATGGAGTGTATACCAAATAATGAAGCTGTAGTTAAAACAGAATAGTTGAAACTACAATTTAAAAAGTAATCAATGTTTCTCACAAATACAAGGTAGCTCAGTCATATTCCACAGCATCCTAACTTTAGTTACATATATTAAACAATGATCTAATAGTGCCAAAATATACTCAGTTCCTTAAAGTCAGCTGAATGTTTAAAAGCTGCCTAACCATTTCTCCTTCATTCTTAGCTATTTCCATTTCTTTCTGAGCTCAGTACTATTTGTGCAGAGCAAATATGAGCAACTCCACTTTCAACATGTTTATGTGACAACAGATCTATGTAGGCCTGATTCTTTCTTGTATTCATTTCTAATTACATGCCTAGAGAAGGTAATTTATTTTCCTCAGTTCTTTGTGATAATGCATACTATATTTCTATGACAAAGCTGGTTTCTGAGTTTCATTTGTTTTAGGCTATATTCCTTTCTATTTATTTATGGGACCCCACACAATGTTTCCAAATATTTGATGAAGGCAAATTATTTCCTGTGATGTTTTGTATGCTTCTTATCCCATGTGTCTAACATCATCTAATGTAAGTAAGTCATGCAATAATTTTTTGCTACTAATTCCAATATTTCAAAATGAGGTCCTACCACTTATAACAATTTTTTTTTCAGTGTAGGCCTATCTGAAGATGCCTAATCAGGCAAAAACACATCATTGATAAATAAATAATAATTACAACCCTGCAAACAACTCTGCTTGTTTCTGCATCATACATTACTGGTTGCTTCACCACCATGCTGTGAGGTGGCAAAAGTTTGAGAATTTCATTCGCTTTCTCAAAAAGATGTTCTGGTGTTTTATCAGTCACTATGATAACTGTCATCATCAAAGATAACTTTTTCTCCTTGTCTTGTACCAGGTGCAGCCAAATGCTGCACATTATGTCAAAGTGCGGAAGTGTGGCACTGGTGCACACATCTCAGTCAGAGGGCAAAGCGAAACAGAGACATATGTGATTAGACACGTACACCAAATGAGCAGTGACGGTTTTGCTTCCTTTCTGCACCCACTCTTTCTTGCCTCTGCCGACTGTAGCCTTATGTGAGATATACTGAGAAATGGCAAGTGTTGCAAAGAATGGGAGATCTATATTATCAAGTAATTGAAACATGATTGGGGACTGCAATTCTTCTTTACAGCAGTAGATGTTTTCTGTGCCACCAAATAATAGGTGGCCAGTGCTAGTTCATGATTGAAAGACAGTACACTCATTTCATACAAACGAGTGTCGTGTACTGAACCGTGAAGAATGGCAAACCAAATTAAGTGCGCTTAAGAAAATGGATGAGGCACATCAAAAGGTTTTTAACATAAGTCACAGCTCATCTTGTATTACATTCATATCTATCTTGGTGCACAACATACTGTTTTCAGTTTTCCAGAATGACAGTCACAGTACATCTGCACTACAAGGAACTTTCAAAATTGTATTAAGAGCAGTAGGTTTTGGGAAACCGTTTTCCAAAGGGGAGTTTGTAAAAGACTTTCTTATTCATGCTGCAGAACTTTTGTGTCCAAAGAACGTTAGCAGATTTCAAGAAATCAGTCTTTCCAAACAAACAGTGATATGGTGTAAAAGTGTTATGGCCAGAGATGTGCACAGGCAGTTAATAAATAAGGCTAAGGACTTTGTTGCCTTTTCCATTGAATTGGCTGAAGCAACAGATCTTACTGATACAGCTCAGATAGTGATATACGTATGAGGGTTGATAACTCTCTGTGTGTAACAGAGGATGTTTTAGACTTAGTCTCTTTGAAAGGGACTACAACAGGTGTAAACTTATTCCAAGCTGTCAAGCAAGCAATTAATGGTGTTCGTATGGACTGGAATCAGTTAATCTCAGCAACCATGGATGGTGGTGCCAGGCCATCAGAGAAGACTTGTGACACTGATGCACAAAAAGCTAGGATCCACAGAAGAAATGTTGTATGGAATTCAGTGCATTCTACTTCGAGGCACTCTGTGCAAAATCAGTAATGATAGAAAACATTATGCAAGTTGTGCAAGCTGTATCCAGAAACGTGGGCTTACGTATCACCAGTTTTGGCCGTTCTGGGAGGAATTAAAAGAGGACTATGGCAAAATACCCCACTCTACTGAAGTACACTGGCTCAGTTAAGGTAAAATGCTGGAAAATTATTTTCATTAATTTTTGGCTGTAGTACATTTCTTACATGAGAAGGAAGAATGAACTGAAATAAGAACTCCTTTCTTCGATATCAGCCTCTGCATTTCTCGTCGACATTAATCTCACGTGAATAGCCTGAATGTTAGTCTGCAAGGTGAAAATAATTTCATTTCTAACATATTGGAAAAAGTAAATGCTTTTGAAAGTAAGTGTGTCTGAAGATGCTGGAAATTTCTGTACCCTTGGTTTGGTCCTCGAAAGAGCTTGATTTCAAAGATACGTGTCAGTAATTGTAAAAATTAAGGAGGAATTTCAGACATGATTTGAAGATGTTGTGAGTGTGCCTCTTATAATTCGTTGCTCTGCACGGCCGGTTTCAGCATCAGTTGAAGATGCTTTGAATCATGTGCAGATGGAATTGATTGACCTGCAGTGCAATACACGGCTGAAGAACAAGTTCATTGCAGTACAAAATACAAAAGAATTCTACAAAAACTTCCAACAGCAAGAATTTCCACACCTACATCACATAGCTGCAAGAATTAGGTCCATGTTTGGATCTACTTATGTGCATGAAAGATTTTATTCCATAATGAATATCAATAAATCAAGGTTTTGATTAAGTATTAGTGACATAAATCTTCACAACCACTTTCATTTAACAATGTACCATGCTTTTGTGCGTGACATTAACAGTATTGTTTCTCATCAGCAATTATAAACATGTTTTGATTTTTTTTTCTTTTTTTTTTCCGGATTTAAAATTGTTCTTTACTAACAGTGTCCCACCTGCTGCATGTTATGTAGACAAAACATTTTTATCTGAAAAATCCAGTATAAAACCAGTTTTTCAAGGTATATGTAAATGTTTAAAACTTATCCTTTAATTATTGAGACACATGTTTGATGACTTTGCCATGAAGTGTTCTTAAATACCTAACGTAAAGGTAAAACCAGTCCATCATATTTATGCAACATTTTTTTTTTTATGAAACTTCCTGGCAGATTGAAACTGTGTGCCCGACAGAGACTCGAACTCGGGACCTTTGCCTTTCAGGGGCAAGTGCTCTACCATCTGAGCTACCAAAGCACGACTCATGCCCGGTACTCACAGCTTTACTTCTGCCAGTATCTCATCTCCTACCTTCCAAACTTTTGTTTTTGAGCCGTGACGTTTGTTGATACAGCGAATGAATAACATGATACCTTCCCATGACTGTGTTATGCACTGAGAAAAAAAGCACAAAGAGTTCCCAGATGCAGTGTATCCCGGCTAGTGGACAAAGTTAAGCAGTGGCATCTGTGCTTAGACATAAACTAAACAAGTGGTGACAGTTCGGTTTTCCTGTTCACATGTCTGCACACTGTGGCTGGGAAGGTGCAAGTGTGCAGCAGCTCTGCACGACGCAGAATTTCTGTCCAGCCCTGTCTTATACTGTCTGTAAAATCATTGATGTAGTATTAAGAACAGAATTTGACCCCACACATTACTCTGAGGAACAAATATACACTCCTGGAAATGGAAAAAAGAACACATTGACACCGGTGTGTCAGACCCACCATACTTGCTCCGGACACTGCGAGAGGGCTGTACAAGCAATGATCACACGCACGGCACAGCGGACACACCAGGAATCGCGGTGTTGGCCGTCGAATGGCGCTAGGTGCGCAGCATTTGTGCACCGCCGCCGTCAGTGCCAGCCAGTTTGCCGTGGCATACAGAGCTCCATCGCAGTCTTTAACACTGGTAGCATGCCGCGACAGTGTGGACGTGAACCGTATGTGCAGTTGACGGACTTTGAGCGAGGGCTTATAGTGGGCATGCGGGAAGCCGGGTGGACGTACCGCCGAATTGCTCAACACGTGGGGCGTGAGGTCTCCACAGTACATCGATGTTGTCGCCAGTGGTCGGCGGAAGGTGCACGTGCCCATTGACCTGGGACCGGACCGCAGCGATGCACGGATGCACGCCAAGACCGTAGGATCCTACGCAGTGCAGTTGGGGACCGCACCGCCATTTCCCAGCAAATTAGGGACACTGTTGCTCCTGGGGTATCGGCGAGGACCATTCGCAACCGTCTCCATGAAGCTGGGCTACGGTCCCGCACACCATTAGGCCGTCTTCCGCTCACGCCCCAACATCGTGCAGCCCGCCTCCAGTGGTGTCACGACAGGTGTGAATGGAGGGACGAATGGAGACGTGTCGTCTTCAGCGATGAGAGTCGCTTCTGCCTTGCTGCCAATGATGGTCCCTGCAGGTGAGCACCACAATCAGGACTGCATACGACCGAGGCACACAGGGCCAACAACCGGCATCATGGTGTGGGGAGCGATCTCCTACACTGGCCGTACACCTCTGGTGATCATTGAGGGGACACTGAATAGTGCACGGTACATCCATACCGTCATCGAACCCATCGTTCTACCATTCCTAGACCGGCAAGGGAACTTGCTGTTCCAACAGGACAATGCACGTCCGCATGTATCCCATGCCACCCAATGTGCTCTAGAAGGTGTAAGTCAACTACCCTGGCCAGCAAGATCTCCGGATCTGTCCCCCATTGAGCATGCTTGGGACTGGATGAAGCGTCATCTCACGCAGTCTGCACGTCCAGCACAAACGCTGGTCCAACTGAGGCGCCAGGTGGAAATGGCATGGCAAGCCGTTCCACAGGACTACATCCAGCATCTCTACAATCGTCTCCATGGGAGAATAGCAGCCTGCATTGCTGCGAAAGGTGGATATACACTGTACTAGTGCCGACATTGTGCATGCTCTGTTGCCTGTGTCTATGTGCCTGTGGTTCTGTCAGTGTGATCATGTGATGTATCTCACCCCAGGAATGTGTCAATAAAGTTTCCCCTTCCTGGGACAATAAATTCACGGTGTTCTTATTTCAATTTCCAGGAGTGTATTTGTTTCATACCTGGCAATTGTTTTACTTAAATTTATCACTAGTGTATGTGTGGACTATCTCTGTCTTCTGGACTCTGTTTGGCGACTGTGACTGGAAACACTTGTTTGTTATTTCTCATACATCTTGTGCAACTAACTCATTTAGTACTACTTTATGGTCAACAATGTTAATCACCTAGGACAAGTCTAAGAATATCCCTGTAACACAATCATTCTTGTCAAGAGCTTCAGGTATCATTTTTGTGTACTCTGTAATGGACAATATTGCACTTCTCCCACTTCAGAAACGAAACTGTGGTTCATTAAAAATGTTGTATTAATTCATGTAACTCATTAGTCTATATTTTATGATTGATTCAATTATTTTTGAGACTGCAGACAGTAGTGAAACTGGCTTATAGTTTTGAGTACTCTCTGCATTACCTTTCTTTAGTAAAGATACATCTTGTACAACTTACCTGTGCTGTGGGCACTGTGGAAAATGGCTGAAATAAAGGACTCATTTACTATGTTTGTTAACAGAGTTTACACACTCTCTATACACACCTTCAGAACAGAGCCTCATCTGCATCTACAAACGTCTTACTTTTTAATTTCTGTATTTTCTTCTTAACTTCAAACTCTCTTGTGGGAAACATCATTGTGCTTCCTGTGTACGTCATTGTGGGTGCTACATGTTATTCATTGCTACGTGATTTTGTTCCAACTTCCCAGCAATTCCAGAGAAACAATCGTTTACAAAATGTTTCAATTCTTGAAGATTTTCTATTATTCTACCACATCTCTCATTTGTATGCTATAATAGTTATAATACTTGTCTGCCTTTTCCAGTTCCTTGTTTTTTATGACCTTCCACACTACTTCGCTTGTATTTTTTGCATTACATATTATTTTGTCACTGGATGAGCTGTAGCAATACAGATCAATAAACAAGCAACAGCTCAAGAAGAGTGCATAATAACATCAATTGGAGGACTGTGGATTCTCTTGGCATGATTTTGCGTGTTTGTAATGTTACACTTTGTAGAGTGGTATGTGTGAAGTAAAGGTATAGAAACATCAACAAGTATACATCATTGCATCTACCATACTTCAGTAAACATCTCTACAGTGGTGATCCCCATGTGACTGAACATGTAACAACTCCAGCAAACAAGGATTGTGGTGAATAAAGATAAGTACATTTTTGGCCAAAGTAATGTGAAGTTTTTAGGTGTAGAGGTGTTGGGGTGCAACTGATTGCACCATTAACCCGACTGCTTAAAGTAATGCTAAAAGTAGGTATGAGGTAGGTGACTTGGAACAAGGACGCAATTGTGGCATTTGAATTAGTGGAATAAGCTACATGGGCAGTAATACTGAATCATCCACACAAAAATGTGCTCGCAGCCATTATGGTAGACAGAAGCCAAATGGAATTTGGCACCGCCTTACAGCAGTACACTGTGGCACATCAGAAACTCTATCATTCTTCTCTTTGCTGTTAACAAAGAACCAAAAGAACTGCAGTGCAGTTGATCGGGAGCTGTATACTGTCTTTGCAGCTGTCAAGCCTGCCTGTTACTGTGTGGAAAGCAGTTGTTGTTGTTGTGGTCTTCAGTCCTGAGATTGGTTTGATGCAGCTCTCCATGCTACCCTATCCTATGCAAGCTTCTTCATCTCCCAGCACCTACTGCAACCTACATACTTTTGAATCTGCTTAGTGTATTCATCTCTTGGTCTCCCTATACGATTTTTACCCTCCAAGCTGCCCTCCAATACTGAATTGGTGATCCCTTGATGCCTCAGAATATGTCCTACAAACTGATCCCCTCTTCTAGTCAAGCTGTGCCACAAACTTCTCTTCAGCAGAGAGTTCACAATTTTCACAGACCACATGTCAGTCACAAAACTACTGAAAAATGGATTGCTCAATGGGTCACCCCAACAAGCCAGACAAGTGGACTTCATATCCCAGTTTACCACTGACGTCGGTCATGTGAGTGGCAGGAAGAACAGTTGCCGACTATTTACCCAGAAGCTCAGCTAAAATTACAGCAGTATGATGCAACCACAATGCACAAGTGCAGGCACTGGGCAAGGAATTAGAGATGAAATGGGAGCAAGTTCAAGTCTAGAATTATAACCAGTCAAATTAGAATGGGCAAACAGCAACACATGTCTACTTTCTGCACGACTTCCAGAGAACCATTCTTTCTGCTTTTCGTGACCTTGCACATCCTGGATTACAAGCTACAGTGAAACTGGTGAAGAGTAAGGTAATATGGCTTGGGATTAACAAAGACTACTGGAAGTGGGCAAAGCAGTGTAGCAAGTGTCAGCAAAGTCAAATTGATGGCCACAACCTCAGCGCTGAAGTATCACTCATCAGACCTTCAGCTAGATGTGGGGACATGGATATGGATCGGGTGGGCCCCCTTCCTTATGTCAGTGGTACCTGGTCAGTGGTACCTGTCGACCTTAGTGGACCAGATATGGCAGCTACTGAGATGACGTTCATTCTAGGTGGCTGGATCACCAGGTTGGCATACCATCACAACTGTCAAGAGCAGAGGGTTTACAGTGTCCTTGTTCCAGGAAACCCTACCTCTATACTGCTGTTCCTACATACATACATACCACCAGCTATCACCCAGCAGTGTTATTATGGAGAGATTACAACATACCTTGAAGGGGGCTGAGCCATGGTAAAAATTGCTGGTTTGAACAGCATGCCGCAGCGTGTAGTGTGAAGCAGTCGCTCTCCATTTCTGGCGGTGGCACTGCTGTGGCAGTCGCAGCTTTGGTGTCTCCCTCTGGTGGGAAAGGGGAAGGGTTGCCTGTTCACGTGCATTTAAGGGGTGCTATGAGCTCAGCAGGAGGTCAGTCTGAGTCGGTGCAGTCTGTGCAAGTCTAGTCAGTTGGTCAGTCAGGTCAGTGTGGGGCAGTCGGTGTCTGTCTGTCATCTGGAGTGCTAATATCTGTTAGGCCGCCAGTCTGCTCGAGTTTGTTCAGGCAATGGTCATTGGCGGTTGGATCGATCAGTTGGTCGGTTGCGCACTGAGACACAAGATGACTTGTCCGTCTTGAGTGTTGGCGCATGTGAGGTCACCACGTGATTCCAGTGGGATGCACCATATAGCGAGGGGTAGTAGCTTGGTGGCTGACACGAGAGCAATAGGAGCCAACCCATGACCTCGGTTTGGCCAGTGCAAGCTGCGACGCCGTGAGACGGGAGATTGGCGCGCCTTCCTGCGTCCGTTGAAGCAGCTGGCAGTGAACAGTGTAGGAGAGCGTTTTGGGGGTGTGCGCCACGTGTTTGCCAGAAATCGCAGTTGTTAGAAGTTAAGTGATTCGTGATATGTTGTTTCAGTTACTTGTTAAATTCCATTTGTTTTCTTGGTCAGTCTCTCGTCCCCAGCTTGCTCGTTTGTCTCTCGTCCGCATTTGTTAGGCAGTTAGTGTCTGTCTGTCTGTCTGTCGGTCTGCCATACATTAATAGCTGCCTCTGTCATGTTTGTCGGATTCAGTGTTAGCGAATTTATTGTGTAAGGTGTAAAGGGCAAATTCCTGAAATATGTTTTTGTCTTGCCTATCATCTTGAGAGGCGGTATATGTGTAATATAGAGCATGTTTCTACATTTTATGTAAGACTGGGTTTTTATTTAAATGGTCATTTTAGTATATAAAGTTGCCACCCTTCCATCATAAGAGTTTTCTTTTAAAAACAAGTTGCGCTTTCGGTGGCAAGTAATTTTTTTTTTAATGTGAGTGTTTTGTACTATTTCCATCCCTCCTACAGGGTGCATGGTTTATGTGTTTGTGTGAGTTGTTAAAATTTTTAGTTTAAAGTAATCTGGTGTGTTGCAGATTTTCACCAGTGTAGTCTTTCAGAGGTTGTTGTGAGCATTCGGGACTATGGCCGTGTTAAGAGGGAGCGGCAAGCTTCTCAGCAGTGCTTTCTGATTATAATTTTTAAATCTGTTTTTTTTTTCTTTTTTGAAAGAAAGGGTTTTTACCATCAGTTTTTTTTTTTTTTTTTTTTTTTTTTTTTTTTTTTTTTTTTTTTTTTTTTTTTTTTTTTTTTTTCATCAGTTACCCACTGGCAACTACTTCCATGGTCACATAGGATGATTAAATGTGCTAATGTTCTTGATGAATCGTTAGTAAATAAGTTAAATTCTTTAAGAAAAGGTTTTGAAAGTAAATTCACTGTTCAGGGGCACTGATGTATACTGGCACCACATTGTAAGGTGTGCTACTGCTTGTCCTCTTAGGCCTATGATTGGTACTCAAAGAAGACCTGCAGCAGTCACTGGCACCGCTGGTGTATGGCAATGAGCTATGCTTTCTGGGGAACTAATTACCAGCAGTCATTCTGATCTTCCTCCTTTGATCTTCATTACAGAGTTCAGTCACCATCTGCAGGACACAATGGCTCAAATTCACTCCTCTGTGCTACAGCCTCAAGGGTACTGGAAAGTCTTTGTGCTCAAGGATCTACACAACATGCTCTTTGTTTGGCTGAGGGTTGACATAGTCAAACCCACCCCTCATATCACCATACAAAGTATTGCAGTAAGAAGTACACACTTTTAAACTTCTACACAACAGGAAATGTGGAATGACTGAAGCCAGCACACCTGGATCCAGAAGCAACAACCCCCAGGGGGCTTGTCACTCTTCGGCGGGTTCACGCTTGGCTACCACAGGGGCCCAGCCTTTGCAGCTCTTTTTCCATTCTGTGATGAATGTCTATCCTCTTGCTATTCTTTTTCCCCTCCCTTGGGGCACATGTCTGGGGTATTATTGGAATGTTCTGCATCCTGCTGCTGCCCTGTGAACAGTCTCAACTTTCGTTTTGGCTCCTTATCCCTTTCTTTGTTCCCTTCCTCCTCCCATTCCTCTGCTTCAGCATTTGAGGATCCTCTTTTTTCTTCTTCCTCCCTGTGTTCTCCTGAAGGCCAGCCCATGCGTCTGATGCATAAAAGGTGACTGAGTAATGCGTAATTCCCAGCTCTGGGTCAACAGGTAGGGTTCGCACATACCCTCTGGTACAGCCCAGGCCCAGGGAGGGGTGATTGCCTGAGCTGTAACATTCCCAGATTGCCCATTGGTCCCTCCGTCAGGTGTTCGGGAGGTATGACCTGAGGTGTGAATAGTCACCTAAGGCAGGTGCGCCCCCTTGTGGCGGGTGTGCCCCCTTGTGTAGGGGGCCCCCACTTGGAAGGAGTGGGCCATTGGAAATGCTGGCAATCATGGGGGTTTCCTTGCAATGAGTCACTCATCCTCTCCATCAACATCAATGGAACGTATACATAATGAGGCTATTGATTTGAAGACTCTTCCCACTGCACCACTTGTTGTATACCATACTAAGACTGTCAGTCCTTCACCATGGTCAATCCGTTTATTCTTCAGAAAGTTGTTGATGCAATTTCTGGCCCTGAGAAATCCTGCTCTCATTTACGGAATGGCACCTTGCTTTTGGAGACAGCTACTACTTTCTGCCTTGATTCTCCACGGGTACCTTGTTCGTGTCGAGCCACATAGAACTTTGAATTCTTCCCGCGGTGTAACTTACACCAGGCTGCTTGATGCTCTAACTGAGGCTAAAATACAATCTTACCTCTCTGGTCAGGATGTCATTGCCGTTCATCATGTAATGAAAACGGTTGATTCCTCCCACACTCTTTTCTTCACCTTTTAAAGGGTGGTGGTGCCGTCCAAGATTAAACCAGGCTACAAACTCATCACAGTCCAGCTGTACATTCCGAATCCGATGCACTGTTACCAGTGTCATTGGTTCAATCACACTATATGTCTTGTCGACACCCACCAAGTATGTAACCTGTGGCAGGGATGCACATGAGGGCGAATGTCCACCTCCTTCTCCCTGCTGTATCAACTGCAACAGCAGCCACTCTGCCTCCTCTCAGGATTGTCCTGTGTATCTAGATGAACAGGCTGTTCAAGAGATTCAGGGAAAGGAAAAATGCCTTACCCAGTAGCTTGCAAGTTACTGGCTAGTTGCAAACGCTGTGTTTCCCCGTCTGGCACTTTTAGTTCAGTTCTTATTACCCCTCGCTTCATGAAGGACATGGCTACACAGACATGAAACCTCAAATTTGGCTCTGAGGGTGTGAAGTCGTCTAGTGTCAAGGTAGCATCACCATTGTCCTGTCTCCCTGTGCAACAAACTGTCAAACTCTTGCCTAAAGGGGCGGAGCTACCTACTACACAACTGGCAGGTAGGAAAGGCCAGAAGGAGTACTCCAGAGAAGACATCCTCCAGCCAAACACAACTCATGTCTTCCTCTACCCAGAAGGACTCAAAGAAGTCCACTGAAGATAAACGTTTTTCGGCATTGGATTTCACCAACTGACCACACAAGCACACTGATGCTTGTGTGGACCCCATGGAGCAGGATCCTCCTGCTACTGTGCCCTGTAGTAGCAACTGTCCACTGGCTGTCCCTCAGCAGACACTGAGCTGACATCCCTACATCTCTTCCTTCTCGTGACTGTCCTCCAATGGAACGTTTGCAGCCTTCGGTCCCACAAAGAGGATTTGCAGCATCCCCTTGTACTTTGCCTTCAGGAAAAGAAATTGCACCCTCAAGACCGCTTTGAGCTTCCACATTACTTACCAGTTCGTTTTGACGTTCCCCTGAGGTCAGCATCCCATCTCATGGGGGCGTCATGCTGCTTGTACGGTATGACCTTCATGGTCAACCCATCTCCCTGACTATTCATCTTCAAGCTGTTGCAGTTCACCTTTGCTTTCCCCACCTGACATTTTTGCTCTGTACCATTTATGTACCTCCGTCCTTCGATGTCACTAGGGCTGACTTCCTTCACCTTACTGGGCAGCTACCTCCACTGTTTTTGCTACTCGGTGACTTTAATGCACAACATCCCCTTTGCGGTTCTCTCAGAACCTGCCAGAGAGGTGCCCTCTTTGCTGACATTCTTAACCAACTCAACATCTTCTGCCTTAACACTGGTGCACCCACTTTCTTTTCCGACTCCTCGTAAACCTATTCCCATTTGGACCTATCCTTTTGCACTGCCCAACTTGCCCATCGTCTTGAAGGGCCCATTCTTGCTGACGCCTAGTCAACCAATCATTTCCCATGTGCTCGCTGTCTGCTGATTCCTACCCCATCACATTCATGCCCAAATGGTAGCTTACTAAGGCTGACTGGCAGCTTAACTCCTCCCTGACAACCTTTGCAGAACAAGATGTCCTCAGTTGTGATGACCAGGTGGACTATCTCACAAACGTTATCCTTACTGCTGCAGAACATTCACTTCCTCTTTACCACTTTTTCTCCCAGTCTCTTGGTGCACTGAGGTGTGCTGCGACGCAATTCGTGCATGGAGACATGCTCCCCACATTTTTAATCACCATCCTAAGCTGGAAAACTGCATTCATTATAAACAGATGCATGCAAAGTGTCATCAAGTTCTTCAGGATAGCAAAAGAGATAGTTGGATTTCGTTCACTAGTTCTTTTAACAGTTCCACACCTTCCTCTGTTTTGTGGGCTGATCTCAGACGGCTCTCTGGAACCAAGATCTGTTCCACCATTTCCGGCCTGACAGTAGGTGCCACTGTCATCGTGGATCATGTTGCTATCTCCAACACTTTGGACCTCCATTTTGTCGAAGTTTCATGTTCCTCCCACTACCACCTTGCCTTTACCCATTGGAAATGAGTTTTGGAGGCTTGGGCAATACCCTTCTCTTCTCCAAATCGTGAGTGCTACAATGCCGCCTTCACTATGAGGGAGCTAGATCATGCTCTCAGCATATCCCAGTCTGACTCAGTGCCAGACGCTATCCACATTCAGATGTTGCAGCACCTCTCTCTGGCGGGCAAGCACTTTCTGCTTAACACATACAACCGCATCTGGGCTGAGGGCACATTTCCTGGATGCTGGCATGAAGCCATGCCAGTAAACCCATACCTAATCCTGGTAAGGACAAAAACCTTCCTTCTAGCTACCGCCCCATCTTTCTTATCAGCTGCATTTGCAAAGTGATGTAACATATGATTCATGCCCAGCGGGCGTGGTGGCTCGAATCTCACTATTTTGAGCATGGCATTCTGCACTTTACCATCTTGTTACTTTGTCCACCCATATCATGAACGGTTTTTTGCAGAAATCCCTGATTGTGGTCATGTTTTTCGATTTGGAGAAGGCCTACGGCACCTGCTGGAGAACTGGTATCTTCCGTACTGTTTACAAGTGGGGCTTCTGAGGGCACCTGCCCTGTTTTCTTTGGGCATTTTTACAGACTGAGTTTTCAAGGTGTGTGTGGGTTCTGCTTTGTCGGACACCTTTTTTTCAGGGTTCCGTCCTGAGCATCATCCTCTTTACTATTGCTGATAACTCTATCATGGCCTGCCTCCTGTCGGGCATCTCTGGCTCCCTTTTTGTTAATGATTTTACCATCTATTACAGTTCTCCATGGACCTGTCTCACTGAGCGGCATCTTCAGCACTGTCTTGATTGTCTTCACTCCTGCAGCATAGTCAGTGGCTTTCGCTTTTCCACTGACAAAACCATCTGTCTGAATTTCTGGTGGCACAAATGGTTTCTCCCACCATCTCTACATCTTTGGCCTGTTGCCCTTCCGTTCATTGACACTATGAAATTCCTGGGGCTCAATGGGACTTCTTGGGGTGCAGATCAAACACCCTCCTCCTTTTGTACCGGTCCCTTGTCCATTAGAAACTTGACTATGGGTGCTTTGTTTATGCGTCTGCATGCCCATCCTTTCTACGCCATCTCAACACTATCGATCATCGTGGCATCTGTTTGGCGGTGGGTGCCTTTTACACCAGCCCAGTTGAGAGTCTGCCTGTTGAAGCTGCTGAACTACCACTGTCCTACGGCTGTGACTTTCTCCTCAGCAGGTATGCATGCTGTTTGTCTGCCATGTGTGACCACCCTTCCTATGCCTTCTTCTTTGATGATTCCTTCGATAGTCAGTGTGGGGCTCGTCCCTCATCTCTGTTACCTCCTAAAGACCGCTTTCACCACTTGCTACAGCAGCTTAACTTCATACTACCTGCTGCTTTCCCCTTGGGTGTGAACCCTTCACCACCTTGGCTTCGTGAGCGGCCCATGTTAAACTTAGCCTTCATTTGCTTCCTAAGGACACTACTCCAGCCTCGGTCTATCGCCTTCAGTTTCACGACCTTCACATGAAATTTAGCGATAGTACTTTTGTATACACTGATGGCTCTCGGACTGGCCATGGAGTTAGGTGTGCATTCATCATTGTCACCCGTGTCTTTCGATATCGGCTTCCGGTGCACTCCTCAGTATTTACAGCCAAGCTCTTCACCTTGTATCAGGCCGTGGAGTATATCCAGTGACACAGCCTTCCCAATTGTGTCCTGTGCTCCAACTCACTCAGCACCCTCCAGAGTCTCTATGCACTGTACACTGCTCATCCATTAGTGGAGCAGGTACAGGAAAATTGTCACTTCCTCACTCTTGGTGGAGTCAATGTCATGTTTCTGTGGGTCCCTCGTCATGTAAGTCTGCCAGGAAATGAGGCTGCTGACGCTGCTCCCAAGGCTGCAGTCCTCTTACGTCAGCCCATAAGTACCTCTATTCCCTCTGATGGTCTCTGCATTGCAATCTGCCAGGATTGCCGCTGAGAGGAGATTATTTTAACTTGACTGTGTATTTGGTACTGCCTTTTTAACCATCTTTTGCTCAGTGCTGCTGCCACACCATTTTGTAAACATTGCGCCCAAATTTTAACTGTCTGCCACTACCAGCTGGAATGCCCTTTTTTTACTCTCCATTTATGTATGGTATTTTTTTAGTCTTTTTTCCAAGTGCCTTTTTTACATATCTCCTATTCTTCCCATTGGGACTGACATAGTCATTTCCCTTGTCTCTGTGTTTGTGTTCTACAGTTTTGACTTGGGTGCGCATGACCTCAGTTGTTTTTTGCACCCTAAAACAAAACAAAACAAAACAAACAGAAGCGACAAAAGACACCATGCTAGTGCCTCACACTGCATGGCCAATCACCCCAGACCAGTGCAGTGCTGGTAGCCACACCTGGGCTGACTACCGCCAGCATGATCTCTGAGCTTTTTAAAGGGGAGGGGGGGGGGGGGGTGGGAGAGACTGATGCAGGGGCACACTGATAAAAAAGCAACAGCCCAAAGACAATGTATAATAACTTTGATAGGTTGACTTTGGAATTATTATCTTCATGTGATTCTTGCTTGTAATGTTATACTTTGTAGTGTGATATTTTGTAAAGTAAAGATATAGAAAGATTGAGTACCCATACAGATTCTTTTATGGCAAGCAGTTCCCTCTTGTAAATTTTTATGCCTGTGATAGTAATCTAGGAACTGTGGATTAATATAATGATTTTGTAAATAACTGAAAAATTTAACTATGTGGAAGGATTTTTCCAATATATGCAGTAATCTGTCCATTTTCCTTAGCTGCCACTTCTGGATCCAGGTGGTCTGTTGTTTCATAGTTTAAATGTGTATGGTTCTCGATGTAAGACATTGTATGGGTTGTTGTATGGTGGTATGACACGTGGTTTGACTGAGTCATCCCTCATCCAGATGAAGCCCACATTGTATAGGTCCTTGTGTACAGTGGCTTTCTGGTGTCGAAGAAGCTGTAGCACGGAGGGTTGTTTTTGAGCCATTGTCTCTCACAGATGGTGGCCAAATTATGTCATAAAGGCCAGAGGAGGAAGATCAGAGGGCGTTCTGGTAATTACTTCCACCCGCAGATAAAGGTCTTCGCTCCCCAGGGGGCTAATGGCTCTTTTGTGGGTATGTGCATGGTGAGCACGAGGCCCTGAGCTATTGCAGCTTTCCTTCTTTCCAGGGCTGCATTTTCTTGCCCTTCCCCTCCTTTCCTCTCCTTGTTTCTTCGCCTTCACCCTCTCCTCTCCCTCTCTTGGTGTCTTTGTTTATGTTGCTCCCGCTATCCTCCTGGTTATGTTGGTTTTGCAATTTGGTTTTGTTGTGTAATCACCTCATCCTTTTGGCATTCCCTGGTCCGCCTCTGGGGTTTGACCTCCATTACTAAATTTCATTTCCATAGTGTGAGCCATTTGGAGAAGAGCGCCTTACCTAGTGTCTTCAACATGTGCCCTCCTAGTTCGTTCCACCTTTTCTTCCACGTCGTTGTCTGATGCTAGGGTGCATAGCCAGGACGATAGCCAGCTCGTGTGGTGGAGTCCCTAGGTACCCTTTTGGTTGAGCTGCCTGAGCACACAGGGATCACACTTCTAATACCTGAGCTGTGACCTCCTCATGTAAGCCTAGGAGTGGTTGCTTGACAGCCTGGAGCATCGGAACTCCCGGCAATGGCCACCATGCCAGACAGCCCTTGCTGTGGCTGGGTGGCGCCCATGGGGAGAGCCCCTGATCGGAGTGGGTGGTATCAGGGAGCATGCTATGCAAATGAAACGCATAAGGGTTTTCATGAACCCGTTCTACTGTTCAGGAAAAGTTATCTCCATAAGGACACCATTACGGTGTGGCTAGTGGCTGTATAGTACTTTAGTAGAGCTGGCCATGATGTCTTCTTTTTGATGCTGCTAAGTCTGCATTGTCCATGTGGCTTCTCGTTGTCTAGGCGATGATTCCTTTGCTGCTCTGGGTCCAAGAAAAGGTGCGGTTTTTTTTAATTATTCCTGGACTATCGAAAAATGTCGCAGTATTACACGGCTTCTTTCTATCAAAAACACATTTATTGCCAAAACTATATACACAACTACACTCAACCACGGCGAACACTCAAGTGGCCGAAAACCCGTTGTAGACCAAAGATCATGGTCATAAGCTACAAAGAACATACAATTCCAATATCAGTTATTGATCGCAACACCTAACTTAGTATTATCTTAAGCAAAAGCTTTTTTAACATGACTTAAGTGTATAATAAAATAAAATGATGTCTATTTGTCAGTTCCATTACAGTAGCCCCCCAAGAGTTTTGTAAATATGAAAATGTGAACAAAATTCTGACACCAGAATAATGGAACTGCCAAGAATATGATTTTAAATAAATTAAAATTTTTAATAGGACTGTTTCCTTTTAATTGTGCTAATACTGAAATTGTTATACTAAGTAAAGGCAAACATACAATTTTTAACCTTAGACTACATGAAAATAAAAGAAGATTCACAATTTTCACTTAGAAGAGTCCATAATGTTGTAGCACTTCACATGAAAACAATGAAAGACTGTAACTTTTAACTGCAGGCTTGTTTTATTATCTTTTGTTGCCCTCTTTTCACACTACTCACAGTCTGTCCCACATTTTCCATCTGCACATAGGTGACTTCCATTAAAAGGTCTGATTTCTGCTTGTCCTGCAGTGTGTCTGTTTCCAAAGCTTAGCTGTTTGTATCGCTTCATTGACTATAATGCCATGTTATCTAAAAATCACATACAGAGATCACCTTTTGGTTACATAATGTTTATATGTAAGTACATGGTTAGGATACATAGTTAACATTCTGGTAATGTTTATCTAGTGGGAGAAGGTTACAGTATCTGTCTGAGTAATACTACACAGATATGAACTGGTCCAAAAAAGATCCTTTAAATAATAATAAATTCAATCAACATATAATACAAATGCATTAACATATTGGGTGTAAAATGTCTTATCACAAAGACATTAGTCCAAGGATAACAAAATTAAATTGTTTTCAAAAGTAAAGTTACAGGCAGTTTGTTACAAGGGTTCATATTCACAGTAAAAGTGCAAAGATAGAACCATGGATGAAAGTTTTGGAATGGTATGTATATATCAAAATTAAAAAATATTACTGCCTATGCATTTGCAGTGGTTGAGAGAGAATTATACAGTAATTCGTGTGGTTTACTGAAAATGATTGTCTCCTTGTAGAGTTGGACATTTCAAGCACTTAAGTGTGTAGTAATTAGGGCTCTGCCTTTAAGAGTAAAAAATTTAAAAAAACTTAATTGTTGCAAGACAGATTTAGTGCTGATTAGTGGCTTGCATTTTAAATGATGTCTCAACAAGTGTGGTGCGAGAGTTACACAAACTAAAATTACACAAATTATCAAACATCAATCAAATTGTATAAACATACAGAAATATCAAAAACTAACATGGCTAGCATATTACACAGAAAATTCATTGCAAACACTTCATACAGTGAATATATATTAAACAAATAATAAACATTTTCAAGGGCACAAAACTGTATCAAAATCAGACAATTTTTTATATACAAAATTTCAAAATTTCCAGTGAAAAACTTTTGTTGAGTCACCTTTTAACTTTATCAGACTAGTCTTATCCCTTTTGTTTATACAATTTCAATGAAACAATATTCCTTAGCCCGAGCACTTTCCTGGATTTAGGATACACCAACTGGTATGCATTTGGGTGTGGATGCTCTATAATCTCAAATGGACCCATGTATATATCAAAGAATTTCTTTATTTCAGAAGTTAGAATTTTTGATTTCTCATGGGATTTTACTAAAACATAATCTCCTACTTTAAGCTTGGTTGCTTTGGTCTTGCCATCATGTCATCTTTTTCTAATTTCCCCCTGTTTTATCATTGTTTCTTTGACTATGGCTTCACGTTCATGCATAGCCATCATTGTGCATGGTGGAAATTCTACGAGTTCAGTGATAATGTTGTCTGGTTTTAGATGAAACATAATTTTATAAGGTGAAAATCCTGTGGAAGTGTGCTGCAAGCTATTCATAACATCTTCAAAGTCTCGTACATGGTTGTACCATGTAGGATGTTTATGACTGCAATATGTACGACATAAATGATCAATCTTGCGCATATACTTCTCAGCTGTGTTTGACAATGGATTATATACAGATATTTGAACATGTTTGATTCCCAATTTATCAACAAAGACTTTCCAAACTTTTGACAAAAAGTGAGAACCGTTATTCAACAAGATTGCTTTTGGTTTCCCAACATTTAAGAAATTTTCAACTTTTGTAACTATCTCTTTACCTGTGGCTTTTCTGACAGGATACAACTTGATTAGTTTAGAAAATACATCCACCATGACAAAAATGTCGCAGTGGCCACTCGTACTCCTTGGAAATGGCCCATAGAAATCAACAGTGACTAAGTCTAGAGGTTGTGCAGGAATAATGTTTTGCATTTCACCTTGACATTTTCTGTTACTTACTTTGACTCATTGGCACTTATCACAAGTTGACAATTATTTTCTAACTTTCTTGGCCATATTGTAGAGGTATATGTTTTCTGGTAATTTCTGCATGCACTTCTGTATGCCACAATGACCATCTCATGAGTATACCTAATTAACCTCTCAGCTTCCTCCTCAGGCCAGCATAGTTTCCAATTGTCCGAGTCTTCATCAGTTCTTCTAAACAGAGTACCTTCAAACACCTTATAGTACTTGTCTAATTTTTCATAGTTCTTTTTCCCTAAACAGCTCTTTACTAATTTCCAATATGCATCACGGTTCTGGCTCCTCCTGATTTTATCACACAATGATCTAACAACTTTTTCGTCTGTGACCCCTTTAATATACCTCATTTTAAACTGTTTTTCTTCATTCTGATCAAAAATTTCTGTTTCTCCTTCTACTGGTAGTGTTGAAAGAGCATCTGCAACTATGTTGTCAGTGCCTTTAAGATACTTAATTTCAAAGTTGAATTGTTGTAAATAGAGTGTCCATCTTGTAAGCCTATCATGATAGAGCTTGCATTCCTGTATATAGCTTAAGGCTTTATGATCAGAGTACACTATTACCTCATGTCCAAGTAAATAGGTCCTGAATTTTGAAAATGACCACTGTATGGCTAATAGCTCTTTTTCTGTTACTGTATAGTTCTTTTCATGCTTCAGTAACATTCTGCTTGCAAATGCAATTGTAGCATGAACTGTCTCCCCATTTACTTCTTTTACTTGAAATAATTCAGCACCTAGCCCATAATCACTGCTGTCAGTATGTAAACAGAAAGGTAAATTGAAATCTGGTCTGTGTAATGGGTTCTGGTTATTCAGTTCCTTTTTCATTATGTCGAAAGCCTCTTGACAATCTTTACTCCATATCCAAACAGTGTCCTTCTTTAATGAGTTACTTAGACACGGTGTGTTTAAGCTTTTCTGTAGAAGCCACATAGCCCATAAAATAATTTCAGTTGTTTTCTGCTACAGGGTATAGGAAACTCTGCAGTAGCTTTACTTTTGTCTGGATCAGCCAAAATTCCTTTTTCTTTTATGACATGTCCCAAACATTTTAACTCAAGTACTGCAAATTTGCACTTTTCTAGTTTTAGTGTCATTCCCCCTCTTCTAAGTTTCTCACATGCCTGTCTTAAAAGCCCAACATGCTCTTTCCAATCTTGTCCACTTACTAAAATGTCATCTACATAAATCACTAATTTGGAAACAAGTTCCTGCCCAAGTACATGGTCTAAAGCTCTAATGAATTCTGCTACTGATGAGTTCAAGCCAAAAGGGACTACACAATACTGATAGCAACGGCCATTGTAAAGAAAAGCAGTGTATTTCCTAAATTTGGGTACCAGGGGTACTTGATGAAAGCCTGAGGCTAAGTCTAGACTTGACATTAATTTTATGTCCTTGAACTTGTGCAACAGCTCATCAATGTTTTCAGGGTGGTCTGTTTCCCTGTATAAGATCTTGTTTAAAGGCCTGGTGTCAAGAACTATTCTCACTCCCCCATCCCTCTTTGACACAACTACCAGTGGGTTATTATAAGCACTGATACTCCTTTCAATAATGCCACACTCTTCCATCTTACATAATTCTTTCTCAACTGCTGTATGTTTTGCTATGGATACACCATATGGTTTTATGAAAAATGGGTCATGTGGCCTTACTAGCAAAGTACATTCGTAACTCCTAACTTTCCCTGTAATGTTGCTAAAGACATCACTGTATTCCCATAACAAAGACTCTAGTTCCTGGTTTTGCTCACCATTTAGACTGCTAGCTTCTGAAATCTTAGTGTTTACCAGAGTGTTGAAATCTACTTCACTTAAATCTAGCTCTGTTATGTGTTCCTCAACATATCTTTTCTCTTTTACAAGATTTATAGAGTTAAATTTATCATTACACAAAACTGTATTTGATCTGACAAACTTGGTGGAGATACACCCCCCATTTGGCAGTGTTATGATAAGTTTTTGTCCTCCCCAGTCAAATCTTGCATCTACACTCCGAATCCATGACATCCCGAGAATACAGTCCTCACTGAGGCCTGGTATAATTAGGCATCCATGTGTAAATGTGACTCCCTCAATTGTAAAAGACAACAAAGTTTGTCTTTTCAGTTATACTATGTTTTCCTGTAGCCCCTCTTATTTTTACCCCAATGACTGGCATTTCAATGTAACCTTTCTCGCACTTCAGCTTTTTGCTTAGAATTTCAGATATTCCTGACACCTGATTCCCTGTGTCTATAAGGCACTTGCCTCCCCAGGTACCAACTTTTGCTCTAATGAATGGACTACCTATGTGATCACCTTTTCAGGCTGAACATATTCATAAAATAAATCATTTTGAATTTCACTGAAACAATGACTTTCTGACTTACAAGTACCTATATTACTGTCACCTTTATTATCTACGATCATTGCATTAACACACACATCATTAGCACTGTCGCTTGCATTGATGATTTCATTAATCCAAATATTTTCACCCATATAACATTGTTCACCACTAAGGTATTTATCCTTCAGTTGTTCAACAATAATATGTTTTAGTGTTTTGCCACCAATCAGGATATAAAATTTGAGACATATTAAGAATCATTTTTCTAAAATTGCTATCATTTTTAATTGCATCACTATTTATTTGTTCATTGCAAATGGTAGCCTATTTGCACTTTCAGTTTTACTGTTCAGGGAATTTTTATCAACTGCCCAGGTTCCTTCATAAGATGTTGGATTACAGAGTCTATTGGTTGTGACACTGCCATTAACACCACTTAAACTGTTAATAACATCCTTGGGTACATCTACAACATGCATATCAGTTTCTCCCACAACACCTTATTCCTCCATTTCTTCTTTCAAGCAAACAAAATATTTTTCAGCATCATCATGTATCATTAAATCTTCATTTTCCCAAATACTACAATCATCAACCTCTCTCTCCCAAAAACTTAAAACATTGCTTTCACACCCAAGCGTACTTAATTCTTTGCTCGTTAAATCAGTGTCAACAATTTGCTCACCTGGTTTCTTCATCAGTGCATCAATTCCTAAATCATTTAAATCATTAACCTGCTGGTCATCTGACAAACTACAAGCTTCTGCCCATTCATGAAATTCAACTAAGTCAGTTATTTTCTCTTGATCTTTATTACAACCAGTGTATTCATTCTTAACAGGTACTGTGTTTAGAGAGTAGTACACATTCATAAGATAACTACTCATTACTTGAGACATATCTCTTGTTACTGTTTATTGGTCCATCTATTATCTATGCTTTTCGCCCCTACCTTGTGGACCGACAATGGAGCGCATGCTAGATTTTTAGTTCATGATTTCCCATAGCATTTTGACTCCTGGTGTCACTACGTTCATGCCAATTCCTGTTTTCAGACTCCCTGTAATTACTTCTGTTCCAATTGTTCCCAGATGGTCCTCTTGAATGGAAATTGTTTTCCCTTGTATGGAAATTATTATTAATATTGTGACTATTTTGTTTCCTATGATGAAAACTATGGTTGTTGGGCCTACTGTTTTCCCTCCTGTTAAAATTAGTGTTTCCTCAACTATGATCCCCACCTCTTTGTGCATGATTCAAATAGTTTTTTGGTTTCTCCTCTTTGTCTATCATCCTGTCAAGTTTGTCCACATAGTTTAGAAATTGTTCAATGTTGTCATCTGGTCCGTACACTAGGTCCCATTGCACATCTGTTGGCAACATTCTCTTTAAAGCATCTCTGTGTGTGAGCTCGTCAAAGGGTTTACTCAAATGTACAAGTTTCTTCAGTTGATTCTTACAAAACTGTTTCATAGTCCCCTGTGTTTCTCTATAATTTGGTCCATTCAGGAACTCGCTCTTTATCCTGGCTTGTTCAGTTTCAGACCAGAACCGTTTTAAGAACTCGATTTCAAATTCTGCATAAGACATGTCCATAGAAAAATTTTGATTGCCCCATGACAAAGATACTCCCTCCAAAAATTTTTTAACAAACTTAATTTTGAAACTTTCACTCATATTGGGCAAAAAATTGTCTCTACAACTATGCAGAAAGTCAACAGGATGCAAGCTACACTTGTTAGAAAAGTTTTTAACTGGAATATTGGATAATAATGTACATGAGTTCATAGAAAAATTTTTGCTATCTACATCATTGCTAAATGTTTCAAACTTCTGGTTTAACTCTAATACTGTACTTTTTAATTCACTAATGTCTGTCATAGTTTCAATCTCATGGAGTTTTACTGTATTACTGACTGTTTCCACTTTATCATTCACAACATTTAGTTTCGAATTTACTCTACTTTCAAGATCTACTGCCATAGCTTTTACATTTACACAAACTGTATCTATTTGACTATTAACATTAACAAAACACTTTGCATTTTTCTCTTTGTCTGTGACCAGATCATTTTTTGAAGACTGAGTTTTGTTACTGAGACTAGAATTTACTTCTCCCACTTTAGATTCTACTGCCAAAATCTTTGTTTCTGCCTTGCTAAGTTTCTTGTCTATCTTTGATATATCGTTGCAAAGTTTATTACCCCAAAGTAAGATAATTATCAATTTTTTTGTTCATAGCTCCTTCTAGACACGACACTTTCTGATTTATAACCTGAAAACTGTCCGCGACCATCTGATTCATGTTTTTCAATTGATCTTCACTGTATGATTTAAAGCTAATGATTGTTCCATCATTTGTAACAGTGTTTTAATGTCTGACATCTCACGTTCTGATGAATTAAGACTTTCCTCCTCTTCTTTGACTGACTCATCTTCTGTTTTTATCGGCATGACTGTGTCCTCAAAGACTAACAAATTTTCACAATCCTGCTCGGATTCAGCACCACTTTCATCTTTCACAATGGTCATTTTCATGGAATTTCACACACAAAATAATAAAAGGAATAAACAGCACTAAACAAATGTACTTATAGGTCCTCACTCGTGTGGTTAGTCCCTTCACTTTCATGTATAGCAGTTCCTGGTACCACGTGGTTATTAGACTTCTGCATAACAGATTTCGTCAATCCAGTACATATAAATGTCTTAATCCCAGCAAAGAGCCCCCAGTTGTCACGAACATGCTCTACTGTTCAGGAAAAGTTATGTCCATAAAGACACCGTTACAGTGTGGCTAATGGCTGTATAGTACTTTAGTAGAGCTGGCCATGATGTCTTCTTTGTTGATGCTGCCAAGTCTGCATTGTCCATGTGGCTTTTCGTTGTCTAGGCGATGATTCCTTTGCTGCTCTGGGTCCAAGAAAAGGTGCGGGTTTTTAATTATTCTTGGACTATCGAAAAATGATGCAGTATTCCCACGGTTTCTTTGTATCTAAAACACATTTGCCAAAACTATATACACAACTACACTCAACCGCGGCCAACACTCAAGTGGCCAAAAACCCATTGTAGACCAAAGATCACAGTCATAAGCTACAAAGAACATACAATTCCAACATCAATTATTGATCGCAACACCTAACTTAGTATTATCTTAAGCAAAAGCTTTTTTAACATGACTTTAGTGTATAATAAAATAAAATGATGTCTGTTTGTCAGTTCCATC